>NW_028270177.1:14408083-15059749 GCF_037043375.1 Chiloscyllium plagiosum
CCCCTGCTTCCATTACTTTCCCCTGAGTACGTATATTCTCAACTCTGAGAACAGGTCAGAAGCTGGGAATTCTGCAATGAATAGCTCACCTCCTAAGGCATCCCCAAAGCCTGTCCAACACCAGGAGATTAATGGAGTACTCTCCACTTGCCTGGCTTCAGCAATGCTCACAAATGTCAAAAACATGCAGGACAAAACAATCCACTTGACTGGCACCACCTTAAACGGTCATTCCCTTCACTACCAACTGCATGATGCAGTGTGACAACTCACCAAACCTTATTTAACAATACCTTCCAAACCTATAAACTCTACCATCAAGAAGGACAAAGGCACTAGGAGCATGGAGGCACCATATGCAGGTTCCATTCAAAGCCACATGCATCCTGACTTAAGACCATAAGACGAAAAGTCGTAGATGTAGATGAGGCCTTTCAGCCCATTGAGTCTGCTCTACCATTCATTGTTATCGTGACTGATCTGATAATCCTCAACTCCATGGTCCTGCCGTTCCTCATAACCCTTGAAGTCCTTACTGATTAAATATACGTAGTGAGCCAGCCTCAGAGTCGTTGTGGCAAAGAATTCCACAAAGTCACTAACCTCTGAGAGAAGAAATTCCTCCTCATCTCTGTCTTAAACATCCCTGACTTTAAGATTTTGCTTTCTGGTGCTAGGTAGCAAACCTTTAATACACACCTGTAAAGTCTCTGCAGAATCTTACATGTTTCAGTCAGGACTATGTTGCTGTTATTCTCATTGTTGATGTCTCAGAATCCTGGAGCTCCCTTTGTAATAGTATTGTGGGGGTCCCTGCAATTGATGAACTATGGTAGTTCAAGGGGGTAGCTCACCATCACCTTCTCAAAGTCATTTACGGATAAGCAATACACATTGGCTTTCCCGGTGATGCTCAGATCCTATGAATGGAAGTGATTTTTAAAACATCTCCTCCACAACACCAATCCTTCCCATTAGCCCTCTTCCAAATTACTCAAACATTCTGTCTGTTTCCTGGCGACAGACTCCTGCCACTGAATTTATGATCCAATTAGCTGGCTAGTGAGCTGGGGCCTAGATTTAGAAAGCAAGCCTGGGAATTAAAATCACCCCAGGATTTACTCTGTGGAATTTCACCTTCAGTAGGATCTCTGACAGCAATGCAATCAGCACTTCCCTCTCAAAGGATTTTTGTCTCTCCCACCATCATCATTTCCTGCACAGCTTCTCCTTTTTGCTCACCTCGGTTACTTACATGTGTTTTTTTTCTGCCAATGATTTCCCCTTCTTACTGTTGTTATAATTCGGTTCAGTCTGGCCATTGGATAAGGGAGGCCTCAATTTGCAGCATGAGGCTCCTCTCTGTTCTCAAGCTTTCTGTAGATCTGCTGCGGAGTATTCTTCGGCAGAAAATTAATTCTTAAGCCCAGCAGAGACTATCCAATAAAGTACTGTGATCTTTAGGCTTAAATCCCCCACCACATATAACTGTGATAACACTGAGATGGAGACATAAAGATGTCTGAACTTTAGTTACAAGAAATCAATGTAGAGCCTCCTGTGTGCTTCAGTTGTAAGGTTCTTCTGTCATGATTCTACTCATAGTTTGTTTCGCCTCACTCACTGCTGTCCAGCTGCAGCTCAGCAGCTAAAATCTCTGCACGCAAGCTCCCCCACACCCAATCACCTCAGCACAGCATTGATGGAGAAACTTGAGGCAAAACAATTGGATTTAAAGCATTTGTAGATTGCTACATTACTTTCTAGTTTCGTCCAATATCTTGGCATTATCCACCTTCTGCAAGCCCCAGAATTGACTATTTTAGTGTGTTGTCAGCATCAAAGCTCCCTGCTTTCAGGTTTCGGGGGGTATGAGTTAAAAATGAGGAGGCAGATTTTGAAAGTTAATCCAATATGAATTTGGACACAAATGCTGCTTTATAAAAGGCAAAATACTGTATAGATGCAGGAGATCTGAAACAAACACAGAGATTGCTGGAGAAACTTAGCAGGTTTGGCAGCTTCCACGGAGAGAGAATCAGTAAATGTTTCGAGTCCCCCACAGTCTAAGGATGTGCAAATTAGGTGGATTGGCCTTACTAACTTGCTCCGTAGTGTCCAGGGATTTGCAGAGCAGGTGGGTTAGCTGGGGGAATGTGGGGTTACGGGGATAGGGTGGGGGTGTACGTCTGGGTGAGATGCTCTTTGAAGGACCGATGCAGACTCAGTTGTGCTGAATGGCCTCTAACTGCACTGTAGGCATTCTGTGATTGTAGAGTCTGACATTTTCAGAACCAGATTTCAAATGTTAACTTTCTCTTGTTGCAGTTGCTGCCAGACCTGCTGAATTTGTCCAGCATTCTCTCAGCTTGCTTTAATTGCTCTGCTTGCCTGTATCGCATTGGCCTTTGCTCAGCGAGCGTTGCTTTTACAAGTGAGCGGGGAAGTAAACAGAAACAGCAGATGAAGAGAAAAGCCCCAAGAACAAAACCACAGCAACAATAACAGCACAATTCCCGTAGGCATATGCCAAGAATACCAACACAACGCGGGATAGTTTAAAGGCAACAGCAGGAGTGAAGTTGACAGCAGAGAAAAAAGACAATGGGAACAGAAGGAGCAAGAAGAACAATAAAACTAACAAATCGTAAAAACAATGCAGCGACAAACAAAACCATAATGGCAGCAGGAGCCACAACAGCAGCAGGATTTCCATCTGCAGTAACAACAGCAGCAACAGAGCACCAGGAACAATGAGAGTGGCAGCAAGATACTCCAGCAACAGAAACAATCAGCATAGAAATATCAGTAAAAACTGCACAGAACAAATACAGATACATCAGATTTTGGAGCTGCCACACTGCTAATAGCAACGGTTAGCACTGATGCCTCACAGCGCCAGGGACCTGGGTTCGATTCCAGTCTCGGGCGACTGCCTGTGTGGAGTTTGCACATTCTCCCGTATCTGCGTGGGTTTCCTCTGGGTGCTCCCATTTCTTCCCACAGTCCAAAGATGTGCAGGTCAGGTGGATTGGCCATGCTAAATCGCCCATACTGTCCAGGGATGTGGAGATTAGGTTGATTAGTCTTAGAAAATGCTGGCTTACAGAGACAGGGTAGAGAGTAGGTCTTGCTGGGATGCTCTTTGTAGGGTCAGCATGGATTTGATAGGCTGAATGGCCTGCTTCCACACTATAAGGATTCTATGATTCTAATACCAACAGTAGTAGCAAAAACAGTACCATAATACGAACAATCTTTGGTGCGCATCTACAAGCTGCAAGTGAACGTTCAGCTGGCCAGACAATTGCTAAAAGCATTTGGGGAGCAAACTGTGAATCCAACACAGAGCTCTCCCTAGTTCACGCAATTCTATGATTCCCTTCTCACACCAGGGGCTGACATAAGATACTGGTCTTAAATACTTGATTTATCTTCTTCGCAAATACAAGTTCCAGGCCATGCGTGACTCTGCTGGCATGACTCCACAGCAACCCAGCAACAACTACACCAAGTTATAACTACCTTAATATCGTGAAACATTACAAGGTATTTCACAGGATTATTAAACGAACCTTGACACTGATCCACATAGGAATGTAATGCAACCTTCCACATTACTCTATGGTAAGGACATTATGAGAAACAATGAGAACTCGCTCAAATACATGAACAAAGTATTAAGCTTTTTTAGATCATGCATTTAATATGACATTCTATTTAATAATGAACTATGCAGCACTCAGAGTAAACATTCTAAACAAATTCAAAGAAAAAGCACAGAGCTTACATTAAAAGTCAATCACTAACACATTCACATGATTGAGTCATTCGATCACTCCAGCGTGGTCAAGTCCTATTCACTACAGACATCTTTCTGATGCGAGGTTGGGCTTCCTTAATATTCACCCAGTGATAGGTCCGATTCCCTTTAAATATCTACTTTTGAGCACAGATTCTTCCAAAGATGAATCAAGTTCACTTTTTGACTGCTATTCTTCTGACAATCGGCTCCCCTAGTTGTAGCTCTTCTTCCATCTTTGTTGGGTTTCTCACTTGTCTGAAGTAATTAAGTTACCTTCAACAGCTTTGTTTATAACTTTTCCTTTCAATATTAGACAGGATGTTACATGGCCAAGCTCATACTGACTTGTCAATGATAGAGTTTGTTCATGTTAAATATGAACATGTAACTATTTTATTTGAAACTTGAAAGTAAAGCATATGATGCTGCCTATCTTACTCAGACGTTCCTTCAAAAAATGCCATTTTGTGAAGACCATCCAAACAATTGACTGGGGGGAGACCCTTTGGAAATGTCCACCATCCAGCTGACAAACTGCATTCTTTATTCAGGGAGTCTATCAACGTCTGTGTAATCTCGTCAAGGCCTCAACTGAACAGACGTTTCTTTTCGTGACCCAATGTCTCTGATAGTCCTTGACAGCAACGTCATTGCTCCCTCACAAAAGCTCCACAAGTTTTAATTTTAAGACAATGTTTTTCACCGTTCAGCAGCATATCTTGCTTCTCAAAGCGTACTGCTGAATGTCCGACTTGAAAAAAAGCACCAAGAAAGAATTATTTTCCTCACATCAGGGTTGTTCGGTTAGATAATCAAAAGACTTGTCAAAGAGCTGGGTTGAGTGTCTTCAAGTAGGAAAAGTAGCCAGATTCAAAGAGCTTATCTTTTCTTAAATGTACAATCATGTCTACTCTTAATAATTCTGAAGGGTACCTCACCTCTCATAAAGAACTCTTGAATACACTCAGGGTGGTACCTTACTTTTCCCAGAGGTGTATCTTCTCTCCCCAAAAGGGTGCCTACCATAACAAGCAGCTCCAACAACTTTTGACCTTTTCCTCAAATATGTGTAACTCACAAGACATGTTTTAGAAATCCCAGCAACAAAAATTGCTTCTCTTTGAACGCAGCTGCACTTCTACAAATGTTGTGTAGAACAGATATACAAAGTACAACCCAACCTCACTCCTCTCCCTGGAGTAAATGTTGGATGTCATCTCAAGGGGTGAAATTTCTGGATCTAGAACTTCGGTGCCATTTGACTGAGGTGTAGAACCATTCAGTATTGAGGAACATTAGACCCAAGGGTGGAAACAGACTGTCTCAACCTCAGACAGCTGCCAGGGTGAGGACTGATGGTCCTCACAACATCCATTTGCAGACCACTCCTGCTCATCCTGTACTGGAAGTCAGCCAATCATCTGGTAATTTTGCAGGCAAAGGAAGAAGTGAAGATCAGACAGAACCATATTGTCATCTGCATTTGTGTAAGAATTAACACCATGTGATGGTGACACCAAAAGGCAACAAGTAGAGAAGAAATAAAAGGAGTTGAAAAATGTGGTGCTGGAAAAACACAGCAGGCCAGGCAACATCTGAGGAGCAGGAGAATCAACATTTTGGGCATAAGCCCTTCTTCAGGAAGGCTTATGCCCAAAACGTCGATTCTCCTGCTCCTCGGATGCTGCCTGGCCAGCTGTGTTTTTCCAGCACCACATTTTTCAGCTCTGGTCTCCAGCATCTGTAGTCCTCACTTTCTCCAAAGAAATAAAAGGAGACCAAGGATAGATCCTTGGGTACATCACTGTTAATCACTGGCCATTTCCTAGTTATAGCTTTTGAGCACGCTGGCTACTATGGAAACGGTCCTTGTCTAAGAGAACTTGAAAGAGAGCTTGAAATATCAGCATAGATTTTTTTACCTGCGATTTCACTGACATTGTGACGTGGGGTTTGCTTTATATGGGGATGTAGTTCTGGAGAAAGAAAGACCTTCCATCTTTATAATGCCCTGAACATCCCCAAACACTTGAGAGGCAACAAAGTACTTTGGTAATGTCAAGATTGTGGCAATGTTTTACTCCTGACAAACATTAAAGATATTTTCTGGATAACTTTACAATGTTGGCCTCCAGGAGAATGGACCTGCTTTCTGTTGACGAGTGACAAGGGGTCTTTTATGTTTAGGCAAGCAAAGCCGATTAAGTGGCAACACCTCTAAACATGTAACAGCTCCTCAATGCATCACACTGTGTGCTCAGGTGGGACAGGAACCTTTGACCTTCTGACTAGGTAATGAGAATGCTGCCATTCCAATCCATCCAGCAGTGAATCTCTGGTGAAAGGTTTATCCTTTTTCGAGTGGTATCTCATAAATTAAGGTGATCCCAAGGAGAGCTCCCAAAGTAAATCAAAAGCAAATCCATAGTTTCTTTAAATTGCTCGTCCAGACAATAAATAGTCACATGTGATTTTGTCATCCCAGTTTCGACTCACAGGGAGAAAAACCCACACAGCATAAATTGTGGGCAATTAAATGATGTATCCCTGTACTTCCTCACAACATTTCATCTTGCACAGGGGCGCAACAAAATGAGGGATGTTGTAGCTGGGAAAAGCAGTGTCATTTCCTGATGACAGTGCTGTCAAATGGGTCTAAATTGTAGTTCATGTGGGACAGATGTAATGCCCAGAGCCTTATGAAAAAATAATTCAAAGCATCTTCAAATCCTCACCCCTCACCCACCACACTCCCCCGCGTCCCCCACCTCTGATGGAAAGGAACTAAAACGATGCTCTCAGTTCTTCTGTTATTCTGTGTAAAGTGATTAAATGAGTGTAAATCTAATCTGCCATAGTTCCTCTGATGTCTCAAAAGGGAACAAATGCATCCTACAGACCAGAAGGTCCCAGCCCCACTGCTCGATGTGAGTGGAGTCAGCTCTCGACAGCTGCAGAAGAGAGCTGTCAGACAACCCTACCACTCTGGAATATTAGCCAGTGACCCCTATGCCCCCATTCCTGAACATGGACAGGATAGGACAGGATTGGGATCTCTTGTGATGCCCCTGATCATCTGAGCACTGCCTTCATTTGTACATGAGGGCAAATATCTTATTTCTTTTGCTTCCACATTCTGACCGAGAAGCCCTGCCCCAGAGTTGATGGTTACTTCTATGAAGAACCTCCTCATTTTTAGCCAAAACTGGTCTTTATCTTTTCTTGAGAACCGGCCTCCAGGTGGCAACTGACAACATTCAGGAAATATATACAGGTTTAGCTTCTCGGCATCATTTATTCTCTGGAGGTGATCTGGTTTCCAATTCCTTTCACAACTGAGAAGCATTCTCTGTTAACTCTATCAATCACTTTGCCCTGTGTGCTGTGCATCTCTGTCAGGGTTTGAATCAGTTCCTTGTATCTTGTTAACTAAAATGGGATGGGCTGTTCGAGGTGTTGCAGGGTGCGAGAAAGCTTCTGTGCACTCTAATTGCTTTTTTTGTTTTGGATTGCTGCTTTGCTGAGTGCAGCAAACACCACAGCAAGAACCCAAAAAAGTACTGTGAGATGAGCCAGCTCATTAAGGGTGTTGTTCAAGGAAGAACACTGACAGAACATTTTGCTTTTCTTCACACGATGCTGCATAAAGAAGGAATTCCTGACACTGACAGGAATAGTGCGTTGCAGGAGGTATCACTGACTGATGACACACAGCTCTTTATGCCAGAACGTCCCCTTTTGAAGCTGATTGCACATTCAAGGGCCGCGCTCCTGCCCACACGGTAGCATCACACTGTTGGATGGGGAATGTAGGAATGCTGCCCAGCTTGAGATTCAAGGAGATCTTCCTCGGGGAAAATGTCATCCAAAATGCCTGGCAGGAAATCGCTGACACTGTCAGTGCTCCCTACAGCACTCAGTGGGCCTGGATGTCGAAGAAGAGATTGGGCCAAAGGAAATGAGCCAAGGTAATGCTGCCTTGCAGATTCCTACAGCGATTACCTGACCCAGACAAACCGAAATCCTGCGCTTTGATTGATTAATATGCAATGAAGCAACATGCATCCCACATACAGTCCGCTTGTGGCTCAGTGGTAATGCTCTTGACCCTGGAGCATGTGGTAGCTGAGTGGTACTATCAGTAGATTGGTAATCCTGAGAGCCAGACTAATGCCCTTGGGGCATGAGTTTGAATCTGACCTTGACAGATAGTGATATTCCAAACAATGAAAATCTGGAGTTATAAAGCTGGGTTAATGATGACTTTGCAACCATTGTTGTTACAAAGACCCATTAGGTACACAAGTGCCCTTTAGAGAAGTAAATCAGTTGTCATGCCCTGATCTGGAGTCCAAGTGACCCCAGACCCACAGTAGTGTGGTTGACGCTTAACTGTCCTCTGAAACAATCCCAGTAAGCCAGTTAGCTCGAACAGCAATTAGAGGTAGGCAATGAATGTTGGTCAAGCCAGCGACACCCATATCCCGTGAGCAATGTTGTGTTTTATCAGAAGGGTTTATGCATGAGACATGTCACATGCGCAACACAATTCAGGCTGAGACTCCAGCATGGTACTGAGGGAGTGCCGCACGGTTTAAATGCTGTCTTTTGGACGAAATGTTGTACCTATCTGCCCTCTCAGTAAGAGAAAGGTACTACAGCACCATTTCAAAGAAGGCGAAATACTGTGAATGCTGGAAATAAGATCAGGAAATGCTGGAAACACTCAGTAGGTCTGGCAGCATCAGTGGAGAGAGGAACAGTGTTAATGTTACAAGTCTGATTTGGCCCTTCTTCAGAATTGACTAGAAACATTAACTCTGTTTTTCTCTCTACAGATACTGCCAGACCCATTGAGTTTATCAGCGTTCCCTGTGTTTGTTTCAAAGATGCGTTCTCTATGGGGTCCTGGCCAATATCTCTCCCTCATTCAGCATCACTGAAACAGATTAGCTGGTTATTATCACATTGCTTTCTATGGGTCTTTGGTCCATGCAAAGCATCTGTCACTTGTCCCACTTTACTGACTTGACTTCACAAGTACACCATTGCTTGTAAAGTGCTTTGGGACATTGGGGAAGGGCTCTATAAATATAATTTGTTTTTCCTGATGACACTGTTATCACACTAACATTCTAAAATAACATCGAACAGCCTTCCAACACACCTGGGCTGCATTGGTCCTATTCATTTACTGACACACAGGACACTGAGGCTGTGTCATTGATTAAAATCACACTTCATTAAAGGACAGATCCTAACTGAAATGGGTGCAGTAGTTTCACTGCAGCAGTTTGCCTGCACTGTCTTGTGAATGAGAGGGTCGAAGGAGTAGAAAAGGTGCAAATTGATGTTCTCTGCTAAGGTCAAGGTTAATACCACCCTGTTCTTGTTGCGTCCTGTTCCCTTCTCACTCTCCGAAAGGCAGACTATTATAAAGCATACTGAAACACAAGCTCTACTTGAAGAAATTTCTTGGATGTGGCATTGTAACATATGTCTCTCCTCTGTTATTGTCAGATTGGAAGAATAATTTGCTCCTCTGCTCCAGCATGATATCGCATCATGGTGCCTTGCATCATTCTTACCAATGTTTGCAATTGCCAGCAAAATTCACAGACCCCAGAGGATGCAGATCTTAAGTTTCAGCACCATCTAGATTTTGTTCATGACCCTCTGCATTGTGTGACTTTCTATAGTATACTGAAACAGGACAGCACATTACAGAGAGGTGGTGCAACTACAAATTGCATCAATTACCTGTGGGCAGGAACTGCACTGTTACATTAGAGAGTTCCAAAGCTAAATTGGAGGGAGTCCAATCCACAACATCATTGATGAAAATCAGCTTGATTTTAGCCAATGACACTGCTCTTTCTGGAGCTTCTTCTGCAATACAGTCAGGCATTGTCAGCCTGGTATGTACAAGGTACGTTGAAAGATGGTATTGCCAAGGAAATCTACTTCAACCACTTAGACCAAGTGCCCTTTTTCCATAACAAACGGATATGCAGGTTAGGTGCATTAGGGGAATGGGTCTGGGTGGGTTACTCTTCGGAGGGTCAGTGTGGACTTGTTGGGTCAAATGGCCTGTTTCCACACTGTGATTCTATAATTCCAAGAAATTGCTGGAAAAGTTAAGTAGCTCTGGCAGTATCTCTGGAGAGAAATCAAATTTAATGTTTCAGGTTGAGTCACTCTTCCTCAGAATTGATGGTAGCTAGGAAAATAGCAGTTTATATGCAGAAGCTAGGATGGGATGAAGAGGTCAGATGAGGAGTAATTGGTAGGTGGGGATAGAACCCAAAGAGAGGGAAGAACAGTTGGATAGTCAAAGGAGTGGATAGCGATCTGGCTGAGAAGATGAATAACTATTAATGGGGGTTGTTAGTGATGAATAATGGTTTGTGTGTAATGGCAGACGATGTGATAACAAGGCCTGGCGTGTGAGCTCTGGGGTAAGGACATGGGAGAACTCAAGCCCAAAGTTATTGAATTCGATATTGAGTTCAGAAGGCTATCGGGTTCCCAAGTGGAAAATGTGGTGCTGTTCTTCCAGCTGAGCTTCTTTGGAGCACTGCAGCAAGCCTGAGACAAAGAGGTTGGCCTGGGAACAGGGTGGTGTGTTAAAGGGGTGAGCAACTCGAAGCTCAGGGTCTTTTTGCCCTTTGTCCATGCTTTGAATTCCATGTCATACCATGACGAAAATTCCCAATCTGGCTCTATTTAAATCAGAAATTAAACGGTGTGAGCATTTGAAATTGGCCAGGGGCAAGTTCTGGTTACCTAGACTACACCTCCTCCCAACCTGCCCCCTGTAAAAACGCCATCCCATATTCCCAATTCCTTCGTCTCCGCCGCATCTGCTCCCAGGAGGACCAGTTCCAAAACCGTGCAACCCAGATGGCCTCCTTCTTCAAGGACCACCATTTCCCGCCAGACATAGTCGACGATGCCCTCCACCGCATCTCTTCCACTTCCTGCTCCTCCGCCCTTGAGCCCCGCCCCTCTAACCACCACCAGGACAGAACCCCACTGGTCTTCACCTACCACCCCACCAACCTCCATGTACAACGTATCATCCGCCGTCATTTCCGCCACCACCAAACGGACCCCACCACCAGGGATATATTTCCCTCCCCTCCCCTATCAGCGTCCGAAAAGACCACTCCCTCCGTGACTCCCTCGTCAGGTCCACACCCCCCACCAACCCAACCTCCACTCCCGGCACCTTCCCCTGCAACCGCAAGAAATGCAAAACTTGCGCCCACACCTCCCCCCTTACTTCCCTCCAAGGCCCCAAGGGACACTTCCATATCCACCACAAATTCACCTGCACCTCCACACACATCATCTATTGCATCCGCTGCACCCGATGTGGCCTCCTCTATATTGGGGAGAGAGGCTGCCTACTTGCGGAACGTTTCAGAGAACACCTCTGGGACACCCGGACCAACCAACCCAACCACCCCATAGCCCAACACTTTAACTCCCCCTCCCACTCCACCAAGGACATGCAGGTCTTTGGACTCCTCCATCACCAGACCATGGCAACACGACGTTGGAGGAAGAGCGCCTCATCTTCTGCCTGGGAACCCTCCAACCACAAGGGATGAACTCAGATTTCTCCAGTTTCCTCATTTCCCCTCCCCCCCACCTTGTCTCAGTCCCAACCCTCGAACTCAGCACCGCCTTCCTAACCTGCAATCTTCTTCCTGACCTCTCCGTCCCCACCCCACTCCGGCCTGTCATCCTCACCTTGACCTCCCTCCACCTATCGCATTTCCAACGCCCCTCCCCCAAGTCCCTCCTCCCTACCTTTCATCTTAGCCTGCTGGACACACTTTCCTCATTCCTGAAGAAGGGCTTATGCCCGAAACGTCGATTCTCCTGTTCCTTGGATGCTGCCTGACCTGCTGCGCTTTTCCAGCAACACATTTTCAGCAAGCTTTGGATAGCATTGCAAATAGAGGACAGTGTGAAATGTATTCTAGCCCTTGCTAATCCTGCACACGTCTACTCCAAATGTACTTCTGGAAAGGAGAGGTTACCATGATCTTCAGGAACTCTTAGTTGCTATGAGATTTAATAATGAACAATGCCAGCCTGTTGCATTACAAACATGAGGTTCAAAAACCTACAATGAAAATAACTCAGCTTCAGATGACAGCAGTATGCTTCAGTTCACTGTTGAAAGTTGAGGTTGTGGCATTAGAACTTCCCTTACAGTTTAGGGCAAAGACACTAAATCCTGTAAAGAAATTGTGCAGGCCTATGCGTATAATCTTCACTTATGATATGTGAATATCCATAACTTTTAAGGTGGATTTTAAAAATTTATGCACGTTTAAAGTAGAATTGTCATGTTTCAGCTATCATTAATTACCATGCACTCTATGATATAGCGCGCATCACTACAATATAACCCAGAGATAATTCATATAATAAATATTTATAGGCAAGTTTTAAAAGCTTGTAGTTTCACACTTTATTCCCCCTGAATCCACAGGCAGATACCAATGTCCTAAAACTCAGAAGGTAGGTTTCTATGTGCTGCTATTGGTTAACTCAGATAAGTTGTTTCTGCTACAATATACCTGCAGATTTATGTTATCCTGAGTAAGTTTATGGTCTGAGAACCTGTGGGGATGACCCAGTCAATAGCTAGAAAAAAAATTAATTTCCATTTATGATGTGAAATGATCTGAAATTTCTCTTTCAAAAGGTTTTAGGCTGTCATTAAGCTTAACTGGGTTGGTTTATCTTGTCAAGGAATAAAGATCATAGAACCATTGACAACATAAGAAGCTTGCCAATTCTTTTAGTTTAACTCACAGTTAGCTCTGCGGGGCATTGATATCAGATGTTTGGCTTTTGAATTCTATTATGGCCACTTCACAGGTAGTTTTTTGGTAGTTCAGTATCTTGGTCTCATCTTTCAACCAGTTAAAGACTGAGCAATCTTGTGACATTTGTTTCTGGAAAACATGAAGGAAGGACTAGGTTACCTTTCTGTAGTATTTGGAACTAGGGTCAGGTGGATCTCATTGACTATGAGATCTTTAATTGGGGTTGTTAACCTGGACCAATCAGGGAGCCCTGGCTGACAGATTTAAACAGGAGATCTGCCTGCCCCTCTTCCGCGGTTACGTTAGAGCCCGGGTGTCCTTGGAGAAGGAGCACGTGGTGTCGACCAACACCCTGGAGTTGTTCAGGGAGAGGTGGGCGCCGCAGGGAGTGAAGTGCATCATTTCTCCCTCCAACTCTATTTTGATTTAGTCCCTGCCCTCCCCTTCACTGTTTTGATCACACAGCACTGCCCTTTGATGTGAAGGGCAGTGTTTGTCACTGGCCACCCGGGTGTTTTCCTATCTTCCTGGTGGTGGAAATTGAATAAAGATTGGTGCACTTTGTGTCTTTCACTGTGTCTCACACCTGCACACACACACCATGGGTGCTGGGGAAAAAATAAGCACTACCGCACTTAGGTGGTAGTGTGGGGGTTAAAAGAAAAAAAAAAGAAAAAAAGAAAAAAAATAAACAGGAGTGTCCTTTCACTGTCTCACACGTATACACACACACCATGTGTGCTGGGGAAAAAAATAAGCACTACCGCATTAGGTGGTAGTGTGGGGGTTAAATTATATAAAAAAAAAAAAAAAAATTAAACAGGAGATCTGCCTGCCCCTCTTCCGCGGTTACGTTAGAGCCCGGGTGTCCTTGGAGAAGGAGCACGCGGTGTCGACCAACACCCTGGAGTTGTTCAGGGAGAGGTGGGCGCCGCAGGGAGTGAAGTGCATCATTTCTCCCTCCAACTCTATTTTGATTTAGTCCCTGCCCTCCCCTTCACTGTTTTGATCACACAGCACTGCCCTTTGATGTGAAGGGCAGTGTTTGTCACTGGCCACCCGGGTGTTTTCCTATCTTCCTGGTGGTGGAGTTTGAATAAAGATTCGTGCACTTTGTGTCTTTCACTGTGTCTCACACCTGCGCACACACACCATGCGTGCTGGAGAAAAATAAGCACTACCGCAGTTAGGCGGTAGTGTGGGGGTTAAATAAAAAAAAACAAAAAAAAACAGGTGTGATTGCCCTTTGAGGTGAAGGGCAGTGTTTGTCACTGGCCACTTGGGTGTTTGCCTAAGAAACAAAAAAAAAAGAAAAAAAAGAAAAGAGAAAAAAAAAATTAAACAGGAGATCTGCCTGCCCCTCTTCCGCGGTTACGTTAGAGCCCGGGTGTCCTTGGAGAAGGAGCACGCGGTGTCGACCAACACCCTGGAGTTGTTCAGGGAGAGGTGGGCGCCGCAGGGAGTGGAGTGCATCATTTCTCCCTCCAATTCTATTTTGATTTAGTCCCTACCCTCCCCTCCACTGTTTTGATCACACAGCACTGTCCGTTGATGTGAAGGGCAGTGTTTGTTACTGGCCACCCGGGTGTTTTCCTATCTTCCTGGTGGTGTAAATTGAATAAAGATTCGTGCACTTTGTGTCTTTCACTGTGTCTCACACCTGCACACACACACCATGGATGCTGGGGGATAAAATAAGCAAAAAAAGAAAAAAAAATTAAACAGGAGATCCACTGCTTGTCACTGGCCGCTCAGGTGTTTCCTTTCTTCCTGGTGGTGGAAATTGAATAAAAATTCGTACACCTTGTGCTTCTCACTGTGTCTCACACCTGCACACACACAACATGGGTGCTGGGGAAAAAATAAGCACTACCGCAGTTAGGCGGTAGTGTGGGGGTTAGCAGTAAAAAAAAAATTAAACAGGAGATCCAGAGAGTCTCCTCATTCTAGGGACAGACTCTGAGCTGGCTGGTCAGAGCCCATGTATGTTGCACATGTAAATAAAGGGTGACTTAGTGATGGAATACTTGACTCCTTGGCGTTATTTCATTTTGATTACTGGGTGCTTCTACAACGTGTTAAAGCTGAGCCTGCACCTGCAGACACTGCAGCTATCTGAATAAAGTGAGTGGGTGAATTTGACTTGGCTTCAGCTGAGTACCTGCTGCTAACTGGAACCTAGAGAGAGCTGAAGTCTGGGCACAGATATTACATAGGAGAAAATGAGGACTGCAGATGCTGGAGATCAGTGTCGAAGAGTGTGATGCTGGAAAATCACAGCCAGTCAGGCAGCATCTGAGGAGCAGGCGAGTCTATGTTTCGGGCCCTTTCTGATGAAGGGCTTAGACTCTCCTGCTCCTCGGATGCTGCCTGACTGGCTGTGGTTTTCCAGCATCACACTCTTCAACATAGATATTACGTGTCAATTGCAAGGCCAATTCCAAGCTTGAATAGCCTGTACCTTTTTCTCAAGGATACTTTTGCTTGAAGCAGCCAGCTGGGTCTAACCTGGGCTGGACTTTCCCCAGCTCACACTGATGACTTGTGAAAGGCAAAAGCAGTGATCCTCATCCTGAGTCATGAGCAGCACTGCAATGACAGCACCCTGTACAACACTGGTTTCCACCAGTTACCGTTCCCCAGGCTATCTATGGTCAATTAATCTAATAGACCCACAGAGATCAAATATCAGAATATTCATCCTGAAAGAGCTTCAGATTCAGGCCAAGAAGCAGAGACCTGTGCCTTTAAGAGTTGACTCTCGTGCTTAAGATTGATCTAAGCGAAGGGACACAGCGGACTGTGTCCAACACTTGTCTGAGCTCACGTTGACCGCTTTGCTGCTGTTACCATCAGTTCAGTTCATTTAGTCCCTGAGCAATCACTGATTGATTGATGTGGACGGGTTGATTTTCAGCAGCTTCTCTTTTTTTTCTGCTTGCTCTTTGCCAGAGCGACGTGCATGCAGTGAATTAATGTGCTGCATCGTGGCGCTACAGTCAAAGCCCATTGTGAAAGATGCTTCTGAAGGAACAATACTGTAACCTCCAGCCTCCACAAGGAGCAGCTCATTGCTGACTGCCTGTCTGGTTCACTTATTCTGTTGGAATCAGTATTTATGCAGCTTCAGGTCTTTCCTTGGGACACAATAACCTTTACCAATAATGTTCCAGGGGCAGCCGAACACTTGCTGAGGACATCTGCTCTTTTATTTCAATTGCTTTTGTGTTGCCTCCTCCCAGAATAAGGACACCTGGTGTAAAGGACAATAAAGAGGTGGGAGATTGTCAACATTAATCTTGCGTTAGCCCAATCGACAAGGGGATCCCTCATACTGCAGACCGCACACAGGGTCCTGCGTTGAGATGCTTGACTTAATCCCAGCACCTCCCCTTAATGACCAAGCTCCAAATCTATGGGGAGGAATCAGAGTTAACGTTTTGGATCCAGACACCCTTCTTCAGAATGCTCCGAGGAAACGTCACTGGATCCGAAATGTAAACTCTGATTTCTCTCCACAGATGCTGCCAGACTTGCTGGGCATTTCCAGCAACTTCTGTTTTTGTTGCTGATTTCCAGCACCTGCAATTCTTTCCTTTTTTTTAAATTAAGCTAAAAACCTCACAGATTCTCTGTTCCATACATTCCTTTTCAAACAAAAGCCCATGGGGGTTGGTCAGATTGGATGGCTGGTATACCATACAGAGAATTACCAACATTGAGTTCAATTCCCACATTGGCTGAGGTTACCATGCAGGAGTCTCCTTCTCAACCTCTCCCCATGCCTGAGGTTTGGTGACCCTCTGGTTAAACCACCATCAGTTGGCTTCCATCAATGAGGGAGCAGCCCTGTGGTCCAGTTACACTATGGCGACTTTATTTCAAAAATAGTCTGTGAGTGTCTGAGGACAGGATCAGGTTAACCATGACGCTGGCCACAGTTAAATATCCTGCCAATAGTCACTCTCTCGTCAAAGAACGGGTATGTTGATGAGGCATTAGAGAAGTGGCTCAATCACACGTCAGTAAGAGTCAACACTGTCAGGGAAAGAGCAAAGAAAACCAGGAGAGAAAAACAAAAGCTTATTAAATTGATTTAGTCAAGTTGCAGTTATCGATCTTCAGCATGAAACCTGTTAATTGTAGCTCTCCTTCACTGCTGCAGTGGAAACATAATCATCCCATTTATCAAATGACTTCCATCAGTCAAAAGTGCTTCAGTACTGAATCAGAGATATCGCCAAATCACTCTCTGTTTGAAACAATGTCCCTTCATAAATGGAGACTTCAACTCACAGGCTTGACTGTCATTGCTTTAGCTTTGCACTAAAATGAAAACGAATATGCTTTCTTGAAGCATACTTCTTGCTTGGTAACCCGATGAATAGCATTTGGCCACAGAGGGATCCTGTGCGATAACAAAGTTGTGGGACTCAGGTGATACTATAAACCATCCCAGAAAGAGCTGAGTGATTTATTGATGTTATCTGAACAGCAAGACTTTGTTACTGTCCTGTCACTACTCTCAATTTGCTGCTGTTTTCCAACATTCATCTGGAAAGAGTGAGGATGATTAAAAATCTAAGTGCAACATCTATGACAAAGATGCAGCATTTTGTTACATGAAACACTGTAATACTTCCCTGTATTATCTGAAACCAAGTTTACTGTTTATAGGTATGACAGATGATTTCTGACATGTTTTGTATATTGATTTCCTGTGCTGTGCAGTGACAGAAGAGGTTGCAATGTAAAAGAGCCAGATATTGAGGTCAAAGTAAAAGCAGACGGTATCACAGCTGCAGAGAAATTAAAAAAACCAAGGATCAGCTACTCTTTCCCAGATTTTAGAAAGAGGGCAAGCCTTCTTTGGTTATACTTTTGAAGGCATTGTTGATAAGGCAAGAATTTTTGCCTCTCCCTCGTTGATGCAACCGAATGGCTTGTTAACCAATGGGGTTGAGAGTCATCGGGTTAAGAACATAAAGTATTGAAGAAACTCAGCAGTTCTGGCAGCAACTGTGAAGAGAGGAACAGAGTTAACGTTTCATGTCCAATATGACTTCTCTTTGATCTGGAGTTGGAATGGATCCCAAGCAATTACTGCAATTCTCTCTCCGAGGAAATTCATGATGTGACGTAAACAAAGAATGCAGGAAATGCTTAGGCAGACTGGCCAGCATCTGTGGAATGAGCAACAGCAGGATCAATGCATGTGACCTCTCACTCATGGTAATTTTGGACCTTTAGAGTCATTTGTTGGCCTGTTGTTTACTGACTGCAAGTTTTTACTTCTACGTTTTAAAATAAAATTCTGAACTGTCACAGTGGGAGTTGAAGACGCATCTTGCTGGATGATTAGGGTGGACTGATTGCAAAATATAGCTGCACTCCCCACAGCCCTGTTTGGCACATTGTTCTGTGAAAGAGATAAAAGCAGGCAGTATTGATATATTTGACATTAAGGATTGTTAACAAAACACCTTGCTTATGACATCATATACTAACAATTAATTGTGAATTAGATAATATTTCAAGCTTCTTTATGTCACCACAGAATATCAGTAAGTGGAGTTCACAAAGCTCCAAAATTTAATTAAATGACTGATATCACTCACCTTTTGCAATTTTTCTTTCCTACATTGTAAGGGATTACTCTTCAAAAGTTCTTAAATTGCCTGAATTGAGATATTTGTTGTTGCGAAAAGCACAATGTAAATGCAAGTTCTTTTTTCCAAATGCTAAGTTATTTGCTCCATTGAACAAAGCAGCTCTCCTTCTTCCCAATGATGACATGAGCTTTGTATCTCTCCCCAACCCTTCTTGTAAATATTTACAAAGATATTGCCTCTGCTCTTCAATCGATAAAATGTAAAATAAACACATGGAGGTGGCACAATAGCTATTTGTTGATCCAGTGGGAAACCTGATAATTGTTACAAGAATAAATCCCACTCTCCCTAGCCCTGAGAAAGTAATTGTTCCATTTACTGGATCAGTCCCACTGAGCCAAGTGCCTTGCTGGTGATTCCAACTGCCCTGGGAATCAATGGGAGTCTTCTGAAGTGTTCCTTACCAGTAAACACTGCTAACACAGGAAATCTGCTAAAGATACTGCAGGATCTTTATAACTGTTTTTCCCTTGAGTATATTTTGGAATTTTTTACCAGGTTATTCTGACAGGTATGTGGGTTTCTTTTTTTTAAAAATCATTAATGTGTCTAGCACTTTATGGAATTTTATTTCCACAGTAAAATTCTATCATTTGGCATTTTATTAGAAACCACAGAATTCTTTGGCTCATTTCAGGGATGTAGCTCATTTGTTCTTACAGAATATATCCATTAATTCTCTTGTCTTCAGGTAAAATTTCACACATGTTCACTAAACTAAAACAAAAGTCCCATCAAATGTTTCATCAAAAACATGTTTTTCTTGTTCCCTCTGGGACACTGGCAGAAGTGGGTACTGTGGATGCTGGAGATTAGAGTCAAGATTAGAGTGGTGTTGGAAAACCACAGCAGGTCAGGCAACATCTGAGGAGCAAGAAAATCGATATTTCGGACAAAAGCCCTTCATCAGGATGAATCTGGGATACTGGCCCAGTGCTGTGATGGACACAGGCAGAGTTTCTCAGACAATGTCACAATGTCACAAATGTAACAAACAGAGTGATTTCTGCCTTTCTACTATCATCTTTGATAATGACTTCAATCTCTTGATAATTGCCATTTTCTTTACTTGCGCATTAGGAAATTGGCAATTCAAATTATTCAATCAGATGGGCAAGTTTAAAGCATCTAGTCGATAATCAGATTTTCCTACTGCTGACTTGGGCTACTCAGGAAAAGTGTGTTGTGATTGGTTATGCTGCATGACAATATCATGCTGCTCTAAGCTGTGATTTGTAATGGGCTACCAATTATTGACCATTTGTTGTACATTTTCAACAAAGTTTTCGGCAGTGGCTCAGAGTCTGTTGTCAGTGCTCAGCACAGACCTGGAGGAAGTTTGCCCAGAAGGACCTAGCAATCTCTTTGTTGTAGATTTCCCATTTTTGATGTTGATTTCAATCAGGTGTCCAGTCATGAGGATCTCTAGGCATCCAGCAGCGTTGATGTACTCAAACAACAATCATATTGGGATATTCTCACGGACCAAACAAAGAAGTAAAATGCACTTTTGCATGAAAGTTTTACAGCGAACAAAATAAATCATAAATCAATGTGTGAGATTAAGATAAAAATTAAAATATCAGAAGAAAATGTTTGGAATATGTTTTCATAATCTCTTCTTAAAAATCATAATTGGAAAATTTGACATTTCACAAACATAAAATTCATTTTGGCAGGTTCAAACAGAATGCAGGATTGATTATGAACTTGGTATGCCATTAAAATGCACCTTTAAATGTAATGTAATCTGTTCAAGAGTTTTTACAGTAGAACAAATCGTATGAAAGGACAAGTTTTCATCAGTTCAGTAATTTCTACTTCATTTTAGTCTGGCAAACACTTGTAGCACACCCTATGGTGAAATTCAGAATCGCAGACAGAAATCTATGGATTCCTATATTTGACTGCTCATATGCAGATTCCAGAAGGTATAATAGTTTCAGAGCAGTAATCACACTAAACATTGATAGTTTCACCTTCATTACTAGCACAGACTCTGGGTCCTTACCTGGTTATTAATGGATATTATTTGATAGTGAATGAGAGGACTCTTTCCTTTCAAAGTCATTTGAATGCACTCAATTTTGATTTAGGCTTAACGTTTTGGTTAGTATTCATTTAGGACAGGAATTTTCTTTGAATAATTACAATATGAATATGCCCATAGAAAGTATAACATTTGTTGACGTACACAATGAGTACTGATAGATACATTTCACCTTTAAGAATGTTCTGCTTTTACTTCAGATTTTCAGCATTTACTGATTTCTTTTCATTTCTGTTTATTAAAATATTCTCCCTGCTTGAAATATTTTGTGAAAGAATGTAAATCAAGCTATGAATAAAAATGATCTTAACAATGACATGCTTATTGCTACAACCCGCTCTATATTTGATTCAATGATTGGCTGCATGTTCTGTTTGTATAATTTAATAGCTCTCCTGTTAGTCATAGATATCTGCCCCATAATTGGCCAATCAATGACACTCACTTGCAGACTCCATCCATCAGTTTATGGAAACCAGAAATAATTTCTTTACATAAATTTGTCACCAAAAAATTCAAACATGCTAAAAAAACTGCAAAGCAGATAAGATATATTGAACACTTTAAGTTTGTGAACTAAGATGAGGTAGATGTGAATGTTTCTGGGGAATGAGGGAGTGATTAGTTTAGCATTTTGCTGTAGAGGTATAAATAAAATTGGGAAGTCATCCGGACAAATGTGAGGTGATGCATCTTGGAAGGTCAAGTACAGGTGGAAATTATACAGTGAATGGCAGAACCCTTAGGAGTATTGATGTGCAAAAGGATCTGGGCATGCAGGTCCACAGATCACTGAAGGTAGGTAAGGTAGTAAAACAGACCTATGGCAAACTTGCCTCCATTGGAATGGGCATTGAGTATAAAGACAGACAAGTTATGTTACAGCTTTATAGAATTTAATTAGGCTACAGTTGGAATATTGCATACAATTCTGGTCACTACACTACCAGAAGGATATGGATATTTTGGAGAGGATACAGAAAAGTTTTACCAGGATGTTGCTTGGTATGTGGGAGTTTAGCTATGAAGAAAGGTTGGATAGACTGTGCTTATTTTCACTGGAATGCAGAAAGTTGAGGGGCAACCTAATAGAAGTTTATAAGATTGTAAATGGCATGGATGGAGTGGAAAGTATGAGGCTTTTTCCCAGACTGGAGAGGTTAATTACTCGAGGACATAAGTTCAAGGTGTGGGGCAGGGTGATGTTTAAAAAAGGTACATTTTTTTACAGAATGGTGGTGAGTGCCTGGAACCTGCTGCCAGAGGAGGTGGTGGAAGCAGACACAATAGCAGCATTCAAGAAACACCTGGATGGATACATGAATAAGAAGGGAATACAGGGATATGGATCCTGCAAATAAAGATAGTTTTAGTATGGAAGGGTGAAGTGTGTTGGTTGAAACTTTATTGCTGGAACAGCACAGCAGGTCAGGCAGCATCCAGGGAACAGGAGATTCGACGTTTCGGGCACAGGCCCTTCTTCAGTGCCCGAAACGTCGAATCTCCTGTTCCCTGGATGCTGCCTGACCTGCTGTGCTGTTCCAGCAATAAAGTTTCAACTTTGATCTCCAGCATCTGCAGACCTCACTTTCTCCTTGAAGTGTGTTGGCGCAGGCTTGGAGGGTCAAAGGGTCTATTCCTGTGTTGTATTGTTCTTTGTTCTTTACAGTGCCACCTCATGTACTTTAAGAAGTAACTGATATAGGTTGGGAAAGTGGACAATGCAATCAGACCTTGGTGTCATTGTGCACCAGTCACTGAAAGTTAGCATATAGGTGCAGCAGGTGGTGAAGAAGGCAGGTGGAATGTTATGATTTGGAGGTGGAATGTTGGTCTTCTTATTGAGGATTTGAGTACAAGAGCAGGGCTATCTTGCTATAACTGTACAGTGACATTGTAAGAACCTGTCTGGAGTATTGTGTGCAGTTTTGGTTTTCTTATCTGAGGAAGGCTATGGAGGGAGTGTAGTAAAGATGCACTAGACTGATTCCTGGGGTGGCAGGACTGATGTATAAAGAGAAATTAGATTAGTTCGGACTATATTTTTGGAGTTTAGAAGGATAAGGGTAATCTCATAGAAATCTATAAAATACAAAGTTTTCTTGAAAATGAAAGAGAGGAATTTTATTGCATAGAAAATTAATAAAACATAATATTAAATACCCTCATACATAAATTGAGATAAGAAGTTTAGTACAAAAAGGAAAATCAAAACTATGCACTTTAATATTGCTCAGGATCCTTGAGGTTTTAGGTTTAACCTGAGACCAAGCCTGTTCAATTAGGTGTCTCCATTCACCACTTCGGCAAAATTTGTGGATATCTTTGAGTCCTTGCTGAATTGATATTTGTTCAATTTGTTTTTGACCAGGTGGTGTCTTACAAGAGACAGAGAAAAAGTGAGAGAGAGAGAGAAGGTGGCCATTTTCTGCTGTTACAAACCCATCATTCTTCCCTCTGTCTCTTTCCCCAAAAGCGGTTGCATGAAATACACTTCATTTGTTCTTCATCATGTCTGATTTCAAAGATTTATTGTCCCCCAAGTTGGATAATCTGCAGGCAACTTTCATTCTAATATTTGAAAGTTCCAGCAAGGTAGATATTAAAAAAAGGACACAGAATGGTGGCCAGTTTCTGCTATTCTGACAACATGTTAATGTCAATTCTGATTGAGTCTTGTTTACTGTCAACCTACGGTCAGCTGATCACTGTGGCCAACTTAAGTCAGCGAATTTCTCTTTTTAAAAAGATTTAGTCAAAAAAATGACATAAATGACAAAAGTCCACTTCTACCAATGTCATAACATGAGAAATGAGCACTACCTCCCTTATTTGTGTACAGTAAACATTCTATTCCAAGGTATGTATAAATAATAAGAAAAAGATTGGGACATTAATACATACACATTTTAATTTACTCCTCTCATCATAACCTTCACTCAAAATTTGCTTTAGGACTGGCAGCTGGACTTGGTCTCTGGACTGCACCATCTTTCCGGGTTTTAACCTTTCACTGACCTGTCCTGGAATTCATCTACAGGATTCAGGAAATTTCATCAATTCAATTTCTATGAGATCAGTGGGTGGCAATCTGATGTTTGCCTCCAGTTGGTTGTCTAGACCTACATCCTACATCTCAATTAAATTGAATTTCACATTAACCCAATTGGACTGATGGAGGTTTGGAACTTAGTTTTGTTCCTTTGGTTTTCCAATTGGTATTTTTTTTCCTGGAATTCTCTTTTCTGTGTTTAAATTTCAGTTCTCACCTTAGCTGTTCTATTTTTAATTAACCTGTTTTACCCACCCTTAGCTACATCTCTATATATTTCTCTATCTTGTATGCAATTGTTGTCTTCCTGGTACTTGTGTGAGACTTCACCTTTTAATACTTAGCTACTTCCTCTAATTCTTCCAAGGACAATGCCTTTAAGTTTTTTTGTGAGAAGAAAGCACAGTTAACATTTTGAAGCCAGTGAATCTTCATCAGATTTCTGCTTTCTCTCCATAGATGTTGCCAGACCTGCTGAATTTCTCGAGCAGTTTCAGTTTTGTTTCAAATTTCCAGCATCTGTAGTTCTTTGCTTTATTTTAAGTCTTTAATTTTTTAGTTAGTCACTTGTTTCTGTTCTTTGAAATCATTAATATCAAATGTCGATATCTTAGTCCCTTTAACATTTCAGACATGCAGACAATCTTCCTGCTTTTTATTATTCAACACCTTTCGAAAAATAATTTACTTTTTCCATACTCCAATTCATTCCATTAATGTTTTGGAACCTGTTGGTCAGCCCTCAATTTTGTTACGACTAGCGAGGATGGGTGAATCAGTTCCCCTTTCCTTAACCCTATGATTGGCCATGTCAAAGATTTTTAATTCCTTTCAGAATAAAATTCTTTCACACATCAGTGAAAATGCCATTAGCAGGTTCAGAATGAAGGAGCCATTTGTAAGGTTCTCTTGAATGAAAGGAAGAGGAATTTTATTACTTACCAACTTTGAGAAAAATAAGAAAATGCAACATCAAAACACTACAGACATCAAGAGAGGTATATAGTTTAAAAAGGAAAAAGTACCCAGTGTAAAAAAGATTTCAAGAATGTACAGTTAAAAGAAAGTCTTTGGAGTCCTTCAGGTACTAGGTTGAACCTGAGACCATGGTCATTAAATTGATAACTTATATTCGCTAGAGTAGTGTAAGTTGCAGATAACTCTTGAACTCTTGGTGAATGAATGTTACTCTGATTTATTTTTCACCAGGTATCATCTTTCGAATGGCTGAGAGAAGGAAGGGAGAGAGGAACCCTTCCACTTCTGCTGTTAAGAAGCCATAATTCTTCTCCATTCTTTGTCATTCACCTCTGTCCAACAACCGTCGCCTGCGGTAGAGTTAATTTGTTTCTTCCCATGTCTAGCTTCCGTGTTTTTTGAAAAGCTGAGTAATTTACAGGTCACTTGCATCCCGTTACATGAATTCTGTGAAAGGTGTAAATTGAACAGGATGTACAGGTCTGAGTGACTATTTCAGTACTTTTTATGTCATTCATTTCCTTTCACATTGAGTCTTGTTTCTTGATGCTTTCATGAATTGGCTCACCCTGTGGTCAGATGGTCACTGCAGTCATTAAAAGAAAGTGTCTTTCCTTCTTTGAAACAATTTAAGTCTGTAAAAAGTTACAGTTAAAGTAAGATATTGAAAGTCAACATTTGATAAACTTTTTTTATTGTACCAGTTCAGCAAGTTGGGTTGGACTCCAGCCAGAGTTGCAAAGGATTTAGGTGAGAAGACAAAAGATGATGACAGTTTTCAGGGAAAGTGGACATGATGTAGTAAGGCACAAAAGCTGAGTAGGACATTTAGAGAGTTTGAGACTAATCTGTATAAAAATGCATTGCTGCTGATATCGTGTGAAAATTCACAAAGAGCTAAGCTCAGATTCTATAAAGGGCCAGAGATACTGTAGGAAATTGCCGTGGTAGATAAAGCAAGATAACCACTCAAAGCAACCCATCCAAACAAGCCAGAACCAATCAATGCAATGAGGAAACAACCTCATCTATCAACTCCAGCATGCTGACTAACCTGTCAACCTGAATACCAAGCAATAAAATCAACCAACCTAACTAACTCATCAATTAACATAAACTGTTCAAACAATCATGTTAATTGAACAAACGTGGCTGATTCCAGTCATATTTGGTTCTGGACTAGATGATGCTCATCTATATTGTCTTAATCATTCGTATGAAATCTTGGATTGAATTTTGTTAGTTATAATACTGGATGTAATTTATCATATTGCAAGCTTGTTGTGCAGTTTGACTTTTGTCTTTGGAAACTAATGATATTATTCAGAGTTTAATTTCTATTTTTGAATTACTTGTCTCCACCATGGACTTAAACAAGTCAGGATTGATAGAACAGTAAACATTGGATATGGCTTGTTGGAAAGTATTAAGAGAAAAGGTCAACTGATATTTGCTCATTCTATTTTTCTCCAGTCCTCCTAATATTTATGTAGTATTTCATAAGCTATTTCTAAGCATACTCTAAAGAATTAATTAATTAATTGAGTAAAATCATGGAGCAATGTAGTACCAGTTCCAGTGTACACACTTGATGGTCAAATTGCACTGGAGTTAATGGTAAATTATCCTTTATAACTATATTGATTCAATAAATAAATGCATTTAGTATTTACTGCTCAGGACCTTTAGGCAAAGATAGACTGACTGATTGATTGATTAGAATGAACTTTCAGTAGTGAGCCAGTCAACAAGCCTACCAACTCTGCCATTGTTGCATTAGGATTAGGAATGGATCAATGTAATTGCTAATACAGTTAGGTCTCATTGGAGAACTAATGAACAATTAGTGTACACGCTTCCTCAATTAATTCAATGAGTGCATATTACAATGGTTAGGGGCTCTTGTTTCATAGTGGTGGCATCTCCAGTTCTGACTTAGGAGACCCAGGTTCAAGACCTACCTGTTCTAGAGGTATGTAATAATATTTGTGAATGGATTGATTATAAAGTAGTTTTTTAAAATATATAATACAATAGTTGGCTATGGCCACACTAGTCTGAAAATGCCCACAATCTCATTTGATCTTAGGAGCTAAGAAGACTCAGGTCTGGTTAGCATTTGGATTGAAAACTGCCTGGGAATACCAGGTGCAGTAGGAAACAAAAAAGGCCCTCTTGTGGCACAGTTGCAGAGTCCCTAACCCTAGGCTGGCGGGCTGGGTTCAAGTACTACTAGGCGAAAGTGAGGACTGCAAATTTTGGAGATTGGCGTCTAGATTAGAGTAGTGCTGGAAAAGCACAGCAGGTCAGGCAACATCCGAGGAGCAGGAAAATCGACGTTTCAGGCAAAAGCATCAGGGTGAAGGGCTTTTGCCCGAAATGTCGATTTTCCTGTTCCTCGGATGCTGCCTGACCTGCTGTGCTTTTCCAGCACCACTCTAATCTAGACTCAAGTCCTACTAGATCCAGACATGTGTCATAACATCTCTGAACAGGTTGTTTGAAAGTATCTGAACTACAATTTGAAGGATTCTTCCATGTCTGTGGGATTTATAGAGTCATACAGTATGGAAAAGGCTCTTTGGCCCATTGAGTCTGCACCAACAATAACTATTACTAAAGGCATGTTCATCCTCATTTTCTGCACTTATACCATATCCTTGAATGTTATGATATTTCAAATGCTCATCCAATTTTTTTTTTAAAAGTTGTATGGTTTTCAGCCTCCACTACCTTCCCAGGCATTCCAGATTCCCACCATTCTCTCAGTGAAAGTTTTCTTTCTTTAATCCCCTCTGAATCTCCTGCCCTTTACCCTGAAACAATGCCCTCTAATGATTGAATCCTCAACCAAGGGGAACAACCTCTCTCTACTCACCCTGTCCATACCCCTCAAAATCGTATACACCTCAATCACGTCCCTCTTCAGCCTTCTCTGCTCTAAAGAAAACAAGCAAAGCCTTCTAGTCTCCTCTTAGTGCATAAGAGCACTTCTGGGTTTATTAAAAAAAGGTATTACAATTTGGTGTTTTCATGCCACAGCGGTGTTCATACCTCTAAGTCAGGAAGCCTGGCAATTTGATGGCTCTTGTGGTGCAGTGGCAATGTCCCTACTTCTGTACCCGGATGCTCAGGTTCAAGTCCCACTCACTCCAGAATTGTATAATACCATTGTTGAACAGGTTGATGAGAAGATTACAATTTGTGAGGGCTCTTGTTGTCCAGTGGTAGTGTCATAGTACTACACAGCATGGAAACAAACTCTTCAGTCCAATGAATCCAGGCTGACTACAATCCCAAACTAAACTAATCCCACCTGCATGGTCCAGACTCATATCCCTCCAAACCCTTCCTATTCATGTACCTTTCAAAATATCGTTTAAGTGTTGTAATTGTGCCCACATCCACCACTTGAAAATCTCATTAGTGAAACGTAATGTTCTTACCTTTGAATCAGGAGGCCCAGGTTCAAGACCCACCTGCTCCAGCAGTATATCAGAGCTGCCCTGCAGAGCATGTTTATTAAAATAACTCTTATCATTGGAAGAATTTCTTGTGGTGCCAAATAATGTCCTTACTTTTGGACCAGGAGGCCTGTGTTCAAGTCCCACCTGCTCTAGAGGTGTGTTATAACATCTCTGAACAGGTTGATCAGAAAATAAAGATGCAAGTCCTAGTGTTGTAGGGTGTTTTGTGGTGAAGTGGCAGTGTCCCTACCTCTGGGCCAGGAGGCCTGTGTTCAAGTTCCACCTATTCCAGAGGTGTGTTATGCCATCTCTGAACAGGTTGATTAGAAGGTATCTATATCTCTGCTTTTAGATGAAGTTGTGAGCGTATGAGGGACTGGATACAGAATAAATCTGCTGACTCTCAACTTCCTGAGAACCAAAACTGAACTGAACAGGTTGGTTAAAAATAAGTGCATTACAATTTGAGGGCTCATGTGGCACAATAATAGTGTCCCTACCCCTGGGCCATATTACCCCAGTCTCATTTGCTCCAGAAGTGCGTAATAAGATCTCTGAAAAAGACAGGAACTTAGAACAGGTAGATTGGACGGTTAAGAAGGTGTTTAGCATGCTTATTCTCATAGCTCAGATCTTTTGAGTATAGTAGTTGGGGCATCATGTTGAGGTTGTACAGGATGTTTGTGAGGCCTCTTTTTGTGTACTGTGTACCGTTCTGGTCGCCCTGCTATCGGAAAGATATTATTAAATTGGGGAGAGTTTGGGAAATATTTACCAGGATGTTGCTGGGACTGGAGAGCTTGAGTTATAAGGATAGTCTAGATAACTTGGGGCTTTTCTTTTCCCTGGAGTGTAAGAGGTTGAGGGGTCACCTTAGAGGCTTTTAAAATCAGGAGGGGCATAGATGAGGTGAACAGCAAAGGCCTTTTCCTGAGGGTGGGGGAGTTCAAAACTAGGGGGCATATTTTAAAGGGCCATTAGGTGCAACGTTTTCCCACAGTGGGTGGTTCATATGTGCAATAATCTGAAAGAAGAAGTATTAGATGCAAATACAGTTTCAACACTTAAAAGACATTTGGATAGGAACATGAATAGGAAAGGCTTAGCGGGACGTGGATCAAACACAGGCAAGTGGGACTAGTTTAGTTTGGGGAACTTTGTTGGCATGGACAATTTGGAGCAAAGGCTCTATTTCGGTGCTCGTTGTCTTTATGACTCTATAACAGATTAGTTTTAAAAGAACATTTGCAATTTTTCTCTCCCTACCTCTCCTCATGTTTTGATAATCTGCATTGCTCTTAACAGGCTTTACATGTAAATTAATCAACTGGAATACATGGATGATTTACTGGTGGTGGTTAATACGTAGAAGTTACCACGGGTGATTTAGTGGTGGGAAAAGCCATCTGGTTGTGTGTGATAGCTCCTCTGCATTTAAAAAAATCAAGAATTTATTACAGTGTGGTCTTGCCTAAGGTGTGGCGACCCTCCGGTTAACTCACCATCAGTTTTCTCTCTCTGGTGAGAGAGCAGTCGAATAGCCTGGTAAGACTGTAGCACCTTGAAAGGCTCTTGTATAAATGTTTGTGTCCTGCTTGATCCAGAAGGCCTGGGTTCAAGTACCACCTGTTTCAGATGGGTGTCTGGACAGGTTGATATTAAACTAGGTCGGGGCATTTGTGGCACAGCAGTAGCATCCCTACCTCTGGGCCAGATGGCATAAGTTCTAGCACCACACACCCCACCCCCTCAACCTGGTTTATACCATGCCCATGCAGGTTGATAGAGAATAACTGTATTACAATGTGATATCATACGATACAGCTGAAATTCACTCTGCCCACTCGATATCTAAACAGGGAGAAAATGAGATTTTCTTAGCGTGGTCCAATTATAACATTGTTTCACTTTTTGGAGTCCAACATTCTCATTATAACAGACTTCTACCAAATAAACATAGGCTTTTCTACAGTTATACATGGCACTGATAGCATTACATTGAGAGCATTGTGTGCAGTTTGGATTTCCTTACTTCAGAAAGGGCCCAACTACATTAAAAAACATTTCTGAGAAAGTTATTTAGCTGATTTTTGGGGTGAAAGGGTTTTCTTGTGTGGGAAGATTGAGCATGTACTCTTAGGATTTTCGGAGAATGTGATGTGGCTCAATGGAATGGGTGCTGAGAGGACATTTCTACTAATGGAGAAAGGCTAGTGGACATAGTTTAGAGGTCTCTTATTTATGACATGGTTAAGGAGAGTCTTTTTTACTCAGGACTGTGAGTCTGTGGAATTTCTTTCATAGAGAGCACGGGAGGCAGGGCCATTTAATATTTTAAAGGCAGATTTAGATACTTCTAAAGAGTATTGAGTGTTGGTGGGAGAGCAGAGCTCAGCCCACAATCAGATCAGCATGATCTTGTGAAATGCAGAGCTGGAACAATGGTCTACTCCTGCTGCTAATTTGTGTTCATGTGTTTGTGTGCTCACCTCCACATTAGCCAATCTGCAAAGATAGGACCTCTGCCCAATTGCCTATTATGCTTGTTTATTTTCTGGTTTGAGGTTCCAAGAAATAACCAGTTTTTGGAGTATAAACTGGAAAAGAGTAGTTGGACTGCTATATAGCTAGAAGTACCAGGAGAATGATTTCAACTTGATGTCCAAGTGTGATTTCATGGTGCACACTTCAGCTGACAAGATTTTGTTACTTTTTCGAACAGTAAGGTGTATACTTTGACAGTGAGTGGTACCAAGAGTCTGAGTTAGGGAAGAAACTGCCCAGCTCCAGTTTGTTATAGACGCTGAAGTTTCGTGCACTCAGACATTCAGATGCCTTCAAACAAACAGCATTTCTCTCATTATCTCTTTTCTAAGAGTGAGAAAGGCAAAAAAAAACTTGAAGACTCTGGAAAAAAATAGCTCTAATAAAAAAGAGGATGTGATCAGCTGTTGAATTGAAAATACACTAGACAACATCATGTCACAATCACAAAGAAAATCGAAATAACTGAGAAATAACTCATCTCACTCAAGTAATCCAGACTCTTGAAGTACAGAGTTTGTTTATGCATGTCTTTTATTCCTACCCATAATAATTGTGTCAAGCCTTCTATTTTTGTCTCCTATTTGGAAATTAATGAGTGTTTAGAATTATAAACAGGTGTAACTTAAGTCACGTAGTAGTAAATCAATAATCCATTTCTTGCCATTTGATAAAGAATCCTTATTTCCAATAATTAGTTATTTTCCTGTTAATGATGAAACATGGTTTAAATTGCTTTTGTCCTGATTAGCGATCTCTCAGTGAAATTGATCACCTTGTTGGTTAAATCGGGTAGGACCACATTTGTGACAGTTTATGGAATAATGAGGCTTGATTACCAGCACACTCTTCCCAATTGAGTCTTGGGAAAAAAATGTATAAAGATTGGGATGGTGTGAAATTCTTTCCAGTTTACGTCTGGGCAGATGAACCCCAATGAAGATCACTGGTACCATTGGGAATTATGAGTGTAGTGTGAAACCTTTTTGAGAGTAGGAGAAATGGATTGGGATTTCTCTTGGGAATCCAGGTATTAAGCACAGTTATAAAACAACAGCCGATCCTGTCTGAAATGGCTGCAAAAACAATCACAATGCCCAATCTTTTGTCGTATGCATCAGAAATCCTCAGTTCCATTACTGCTTCAAAGCACAATCTAGTGCAGCCTTCATTCTGTATTTATTCCACAGAATGAACAGTGATTTTATTGTCCATTCACTTGGCAATTCACTTCCATGAGAATAGTAATACACTCGAGTGGATTATCAATTAAGAGTTACCAGATGTGCGTGGCATTTCAGATAACATTCCTTCAGAAACATGCACATACCAAAGGTTCACACTGTCAAGGAAAATTGCTATTAATCGGAAATAAAAACAAATGCTCAGCAAATACACAAATCTAGAATTTGTGCAGGTCATCAGATTGCCGAATTCTTCTGGTCTCCAAATGCATCGCTCAAGTCTGCTCTGAATCTGGAGCAAGTTTCTCAGGGTTTGGCTACTGCCCTGATCTCTCTGTTTGTTTTTAATTGGAAAACTTAAGTAAAATACTAAAGGCTACCAAAGGCCACAAATGTCACTGTTCATGTATTTTAGGCTCAGAATCAAAAGTGGAACCCTTTGCTGGATTGATCTCAAAATGTGATACTTTGAAATGTGACAATTGGTTCGAGTTATCTGGACTCTCTTGTCTGAATTGGAATGGTTGTGTGAGAGATATAAGATCAAATCCATTCATATATATGTTTACATATGCCATATCATTATACAGAAGAACATAACTAAAACATTAAAATAAGTTTTCCAAACAACAAACATTGCAGAAACTTAATCTCAGAATGACATCATCAGAATGATGGCAGCTTTTTAAATCTGTACTGAAATTTCCAGTTTCTTTTTGTTGGGTTGTTAAGATTTAATTAGGGATTCAATGATAATTTTTACAACTCCGTTCTGAGTCTACTGGCATACACTTCACCTGATTTATTGACGACCTAAATTTTCTCAGTTCTAATAACTTGAAGATTTTGATCCAAACTCTCCTGGTTTGGAAGGTCATTGAACTCATTTGTGCTTCCCCTGAACTGATTTGAATTAGAATTTGCTTTTATTGTCGCGTGTACTCTTGCATGAGCACAGTGAAACGTTTACAAGCTGCTACTTACAGCGGCATCTTAGGGACAAATGTATCCAGGCATAAAATCTTGGTATTAAGCAGAAAGAGAAAGAAAACAATGCCAGAAGTTAAACATTACTGTCTTTCTTATTAACACATAGAAAAAAGAGAAACAGTTCGTAGTTTAACACTACAGTCTATAAGCGCTGGGCCATGTGGGCTCGAACTCCTCATAAGGGCACGGCTTCGCCCCCACCACTGACCCCAGGGGCTGCCTGCCCCTTCTCTCACAGTTGACCCCCAGGGGCTGTCTGCTCCCTCTCTCACTGACCCCCAGGGTTGGCTTGCCTCCTCTCTCACTGACCACCAGAGATGGCCTGACCCCCATGGGCAGCCTGCTTCCTCTCTCACCGCTGACTCCAAGGGGCTGCCTGCACCCTCTTTCATCGACCCCCAGGGTCAGCCTGTCCCCTAGGGGCGGCCTGCCCCCTCTCCCACTGACCCCCCCTCTCCCCTCCTAGGGATGGCCTGCTCCCTTTCTCACTGCTGACCCCCAGGGACAGCCTGCCCCCTCTCTCACCGCTGACCCCCAGGGATGGCCTGCCCCCTCTCACTGCGTTTGGGATGATTGCCATGTACGCCAGGGACCTCCCTTGACACGGGCTCGCACCTCCCATAAGGTAAGTAGATTAGACTAAGAAGCAATGTTGTGAAAGAACAGGAAAAATAGTGAAAGTAATAAAAGTGAAAGCTGACGAGCTGCGTGCAAGCAGGAACCTGCTGTTACTCTGCCGTTAGCTTGATTCCCCTGAAGGAGAAACTATTTTGCCTTCTGAACTGAACTCTGGGCTTTTCTGAACTAAAACTTTGAACTTTCTGTTCATGAAGTCAAAACTAAACTCTAACATCTTCAACCTCTCCCTGTAGCAGGCCACTGTCCCTGTTCCAAGAGGGCCAACATCATCCCTGTGCCTAAGAAGGCTCATGCAGCATGTCTCAATGACTACCGTCCAATGGACCTAACTTTGGTGGTCATAAAGTGCTTTGAAAAGCTGGTCATGGCATTAATCAACTCCAGCCTCCCCACTATTCTTGACCCACTCCAATTTGCCAAGCGGACCAACGATCCATGTCAGATGCCATATCACTTGCCCTTAACCCCTCCCTAGAACATCTTGACACCAAGAACAGCTATGTAAGAATCCTACTCATTGTCTGCAGTTCAACCTGCAACACTATTATCCCCTCGAGACTGATTACTAAACTTAGTGATCTCGGGCTAAGTGCCACTCTCTGCAACTGGATCCTCAGTTTCCTCACCCACAAGCCTGTTAGTGAAGATTGGGGACAATATTTCATCCTCACTTGCACTCAATTCTGGAGCCCCCCAGGGGTGCATAGTCAGCCCCCTACTGTACTCACTGTATACCCATGACTGCATCGCCAAATACCAGACTCATGCCATTTACAACTTTGCTGATGCACTACCATAGTCTGTCGAATCTCAGATGGCAATGAAACAGACTACAGACGGGAGGTGGGATACTTGGAAAAATGGTGCACCGAGAACAACCTAGCTCTCAATGCTGCCAAAACCAAGGAACTCATTATTGACTTTCGGTGGGATGTTACTCATGCCCCCCTACACATTAACGGCACAGAGGTGGAATGAGTGGAGAGTGTCAAGATCCTGGGAGCGGTCATCCACAACAAGCTTTCTTGGACTCTTCATGTGGGTGCACTGGTTACAAAGGCCCATCAGGCAGCTGAGAAAATTTGGCATGGTGGCGAATACCGTTGCCAACTTTTATAGGTGCGCCATCAAGGGCATTCTATCTGGATGTGTCACTAACTACTGTGGTAACTGTACCATTCAAGATTGAGGGGATTACAGAGGGTGGTGAACTCGACCCGGGCAATCACAAAGGCCAACCTCCCATCTTTAGTATCATCTATCAGGCCTGCTGTCAAGGAAAGGCCGCCAGCATTCTCAAAGATCCATCCCACCCTGGCAATGTTTTCCTACAACCTCTACCATCGGGGAGAAGGTAAAGAAACCTGAACAATGCACCAACCAGTTTCGAAACGTTTTCTAACCTACTGTTGTTAGAATACTGAATGGACTCACAAACTCTTAACATTTGCCTGTACATGTGTTTTTGTTTGTTTTTGCTGCTGTATTCCTACTATTTACTTATCTATACTACGTAACTATGTGATCTGCCTGTACTGTTCGCAAGACAGAGCTTTTCACTGTGCCTCAGCACACGTGACAATAATTTCAATTCAATTCAATTCAAAGTACCTTGTCTGTTTTATCTGTCAGTCATAAATTAATCGGTATATACATTCCATCAGATAGCACCAACGTTGCCCGTCTGGAACTTGACTGAATCACACTCTTGTTTTGTACATGTATTTCGGTCACTATTTCAAATAACTTCCTGACAGTTCGTAACAAAGTTACTGTCACAGAAGTGAAATCAAAATCCATCTGCCTCCAATTAAAAAAATTGAATTCCTAAAATGACAATACCATCTTGCACATCTTTAATTTACCATTCAGGACAAATATTTTTACCCTGTCCACCATCTTAAACATTCACTCCCTCCAAATGCGCACACAGTGGTAACAATGTTGCATCATCTACAAGATGCATTTCAGCAACACACGAGGACACCTTCTAAACATGCAACCTCTACCAACGAGAAGGACAAAGTCGACAGATACTTGAGAACAATGCAAGTTCCTCTTTCAGCACTAATATGACAGGGAACTGTATAACTGTTCCTTCATTGTTTTGGGATAAAAGATGTGGGGGAACAGCTTCCGCACTAAGGGATTACCAGCACCCAAAGGCCTGCAATGCTTCAACATGGTGATTCTCAATGACAGTAAGGAAGGGACAATGAATATTGTCCATATCCCATGGAACAATTGAAAGGTGTGTCCATGCTACCAGCTGCAATTAATCTTTTACATCTGTCTGCAAGAGTGGATTTGGCCTTGGTTTTACATCTCATAATTTTACAGAACTGTAGATCATTCTATACCAGAGTTCGTTGTTCCTCTGCTACTTTGGCACCATGCAAAATGTTTATTGATTCACTGCACAAGAGGAACATCAAAGTTTGATTGCTGACTGGAGTCATTTTGTACTTGGTTTTCACTCTGACAATTCTTTATTTTTCCAAAATTGGTAAATAGTTCACCCAATGTTTGTTTCCTTTATCGCAACTTTTTAAAAAAAATTTGTTCATTATGTAATTAAATGAAAGTACTTTGCTTGTGAAGAGGTTTTGTTTTCATTTCCATCAGCAGCGCATCAAATACTGACTCAGAAGACTGGAAGTGGCCCCATACCCTGTTTCTATGCCAACTATCTCCTGTTACTATGCTCAGTTACTATGTCAGTAGTTTGCTGTGCTGTCTGTTCTGTTGTTTTGCAACACCTGCCCTATTATTCTTCATCCTGAGCCCTTTTTCATTTGACTTCGAGTCATAGAGATGTACAGCACGGAAACAGACCCTTTGGTCCAACTCGACCATGCCGACCAAATATCCCAACCTAATCTAGTCTCATCTGTCAGCACTTGGCCCATATCCCTCTAAACCCTTCCTATTCATTCATATACCCATTCAGATGCTTTTTAAATGTTGCAATTGTACCAGCCTCCACGACTTTGTCTGGCAGCCCATCCCACACGTGCACCACCGTCTGCATGAAAAAGTTGCCCCTTAGGTCTCTTTCATATCTTTCCTCTCTCACTCTAAACCTATGCTCTCTAGTTCTGGACTCCCCCACCCCAGGTGAAAAGACCTTGTCTATTTACCCTATTCATGCCCCTCATATTTTCTAAATCTCGATAAGGTCACCCCTCAGCCTCTGACGCTCCAGGGAAAATAGCCCTAGCCTATTCAACCTCTCCCTCTAGCTCAAATCCTCCAACCCTGGCAACATCCTCGTAAACCTTTTCTGGACTTTTTCAAGTTTCACAACATCCTTCCAGTAGGAAGGAGACCAGAATTGCACGCAATATTCCAAAAGCAGCCTCACCAATGTCATGTACAGCCACAACATGACCTCCCAACTCCTGTACTCAATACTCTGACCAATAAAGGAAAGCATACCAAACGCCTTCTTCACTATCCTATCTACCAATAACTCTACTTTCAAGGACCTATGAACCTGCACTCCAAAGTCTCTTTGTTCAGCAACACTCCCCATGACCTTACCATTAAGTGTTCCAGGTTTGCTTTCCCAAAATGCAGTGCCTCGCATTTATTTAAATTAAACTCCATCTGTCACTTCTCAGTCCAGTGGCCCATCTGATCAAGATCCCGTTGTAATCGGAGGTAACCCTCTTCGCTGTCCACTACACCTCCAATTTTGCAAACTTACTAACTATACCTCTTATGCTCTCTGTTTCTGTTCTCCCCCTGCCATGTTTCTGCGCCATTCCTGCCCTGTGACTTGGTGCTGTGCCATCACCTGTAACATTGCCATGTAGTTGCTTGTTCTATTGCTATCCTGTGTTCTTACCTGTTGATATCTATCTCCTGGTCCATTGTACTTGGGAATAGCTGGCAAACAGAAAGGACTTGCAGAACACAGGGTACAAGATTACATAATGCATCTTTCCTTCTGGTGTTTAACTGGTGCTACCACGCTGCTCTGTGGTATCACTGTCTGAGCTGTGCCAAAGAGAAGGTGGTTGGTGCATTAATTGGAGTCAGAAAAAATGGCACTGGAAAAACACAGCATGACAGGCAGCATCTGAGGAGCAGGAAAGTCAATGTTTCGGGCATAAGCCCTTCATCAGGAATTGGTTGCACCAGTCCAGCTCCCAGTCACAGCTTAATGAGAAGTGAAGGAACAAGAACTGCTGTCACATTGCATACAACATAGGCAACCTGCACAGAAGAAGATTAGGAAGTTTCACTCACAGCTGAAAACTAGACTATTGAGGTGCAAAATTTATATTTCTAATGTTTTGAGCCCTGAAACACCTCTAACAGCTAAAAATAACAACAATGAAATGGAGGGCTAAATGTTCAGAGAGCTGAGTGAAAGCATATTTAGGTTTTGAACAAAGCTTGAGAAGGAGGAGAGATCAGGACGGAGTTGGGATGAAGAGATGGTTGCACCACCAATTCACTAATTTTGATGTCCAATCTGTGCAGCAAATAAAGGTTAATTATTGATTTTCTGATCACCCCAGCAATCAATACTGTCAGTAATTATTGACTGTAGACATTCTCAGCTCATTCTGTAACACTGAAACATTGGCAGTACTAACAATTATTTAATCTGTCCGGTCCTTTCAGAACTTTAGAGATGTTTATGAGATTTCCATTTCCTCATTTTTCTAAACTCTACACAATATAGTGCTAACTGATCCAGTCTCTCCTCATAGGTCAGTCCTACGGTCTCAAGAGTCAGTCTGGTAAATCTTTGTTGCACTCCCTCTGTAACCAGAATTAAAAATCATACAACACCAGGTTATAGTCCAACAGGTTTATTTGAAAGCACAAGCTTTCTGAGTGCTGTAACCAGAATGTCCTTCCTCAGATAATGAGACCACAACAGCACTCAATACTACAGATGTGCTTTCTCAGTAAAATTTCAGCAAGATATCCCTGCTCCTGTATTCAAATCCTTTCGCGAGAAAGGCCGATGAGAGTCATAGAGCACTGAATCAGATCCTTCGCTCCATCTCGTCCACGACCAAGTTTCCCAAACTAAACTAGTCCCCCTTGACTGAATTTGGCCCATATTCCTCTGAACCTTTCCTATTCATGTAGCTGTCCAAATGTCATAGAGTCATGGAAATGTACAGCACAGAAACTGACACTTCATTTGAACTCATCCATGCCGACCAGTTATCCTAAATAAATCCAGTGCCATTTGTCAGCATTTGGTCCATATCCCTCTAAACCCTTCCTATTCATGTACCCATCCAGATGACTTAAAAATGTTGTAGTTGCACCAGCCTACACCACTTTCTCTGGCAGCTCATGCTATACACGCCCCCAAAACGTTGCCCCTTAGGTCCCTTTCACATTTTTCTTCTCTCATTTTAAACCAATGCTGCCGAGTTTTGGACTCCCCCATTCCAGGGAAAAGACTTTGTCTATTTACCTTATCCGTGCCCTTCATGATTTTATAAACCTCTATAAGGTCATCCCTCAGCCTCTGACACTCCAGGGAAAACAGCCTCAGCCTATTCAGCCTCCCTCTATAGCTCAAACCCTCCAATCCTGGCAACTTTCTTGTAGATCTTTTCTGAACCCTTTCAAGTTTCACAACATCCTTACTATAGGAGGGAGACCAGAATTGCACACAATATTCCAAACGTGGCCTAACCAATGTCCTGTATAGCTGCACCATGACCTCCCAGTTCCTATACTCAATGCACTTACCAATAAAGGTTAGCATACCAAATGCTTTCTTCACTATCCTATCTACCAACAACTCTACTTCCAAGGAACTATGAACCTGCACTCCAAGGTCTCTTTTTTCAGCAGCACTCCCAAGGTCCTTACCATTAAGTATAGAAGACTTGCCCTGATTTGCCTTTCCAAAATGCAGCACCTCACATTATCTAAATTAAACTCCATCTGCCATTCCACGGCCCATTGGCCCATCTGATCAAGATCCAGTTATACTTGGAGGTAACCTTCACTGTCTACTACACCTCTAATTTTGGCATCATCTGCAAACTTACTAACTACACCTCTTATATCCAAATCATTTACATAAATGATGAAAAGCAACGGATGAAGCACTGATCCTTGTGGCAAACTGCTAGTCATAGGCCTCCAGTCCAAAAGGCACCCCTTCACCACCACCATCTGGGTTTTGCTTCCAAGCTAGTTCTGTATCCAATGGCTAGTTCTCCATATGTTCCATGTGATCTAACCTTGCCAACCCATCTACCATGTCTTCGTGAAGTCCATACAGATCATGTCCACTGCTCTGCCCTCATCAATCCTCTTTGCTACTTCTTAAAAAAAAACTCATTAAGTTAGAATGTCTTTGAAATGTTGTAACTGTACCTGCATCTATCATTTCGACTGCAGTTCATTCCACATACACACCACCCTCTCTATAAAAATGTTACCCTCAGGTTCCTTTTAAATTTTTCTCTTCACATGCTAAAAATGTGCTGCCTAGTCTTGAACTTCCCCACCCTCGAAAAAAGACCTTTACAATTCAACTTACTCTCCTTTATAAAATAAAGGAGAATTTTATAAACCTCTATAAGGTCACTCCTTAACCTCTTACACTCCAGTGGAAAAATAAATGCCCAGCCTCTCCTTAAAACTCAAACCCTCCAATCCCAGCAACATGCTGGTCAATTCTTTTCTCCAATTTAATAATATCCTTTCCACTCTATAAAGCTCTATCTTATTCCCTAATTCTGCCATTCTTAGCAATGTGTACAACTTTCAGCTTCTTATTATACTCTTAGACAATATCCTGCAACTGCTTTAAGACACTTTTGACCCTGATACCAGGGAACAAATACGTCCTGAATTTTTGCTTATGGCTACAGAATCTCCTGTCTGTGCCCCTATAACAACTACATGTTTGAACCTTGACAAACCTCGCTTAACAGAAGATTCGGTCTTGGTGCCCAAGATCTGGCTGCCACTTCTACTTTCCTCTGACAGTCTAAACCCCACAACAGTATCCAAAGCTGTTTATCTGTTTGAGAGAGCAATGGCCACTGAAGACTCCAGACTTGGCAGGGGAAAATCTCATTTGGGGACACGTCTTTAAGGTAAATACGAACAAAGCATTGGATATATTGGAGCAGAGATGGAAGCTTTGAATCAAGTCAAGGTTGGATGTAATCCTAGACCACCTGAGGTTGGAGCATATAATAAAAAGTTGACATTATTATGGACTCATTTGGAAATTCAGCCTTCAAAGTACAAAACTGAAGAAAAAGAACAAATGACTGAGCATCAGTCAGCCTAGTCTGATCTACTCTGTGTTTTCTTATCATACAACACTTGCAAAAATGATTTTTGCTTTTGTCTAGTCTGAGAATACAAGAAATTTATAGGGTGGAACAATGCTTCACCAGAGCATTGTGACTGCACTATTATTTATTTTAGTTAACGTTTAGGAACTACAGATAAATTTTCTGGTGACAGATATTGCAATGAGATGGATTGGTCCTGGGAGCGTGCAGTGAGAAAACAATTGAGTGGAGTTTGTTGTCATTACTTTTAGTCAGTTGCCCATTCAATAAAAGAGTATTTTTAGAAAGAAAACACAGCAGACCTCTTATTGCACACTTATTTTTAAACAATTTATTCTCTGAGTTAGTATTGTAAAATGAATTAATTTTCAAAATAAACTTACTGTTTTAAAGTTGTGAGTAATTGATTGCTATATCTTGACTGACCGCACAAAGCAGTCTCAACCAATTAATTGCAGATATGAGTTGTGACTGACTCTCTGCCTATAGAAGTTTAGTGCCCTCCTCCATCCATCTACTGCATAATTAATTTTAATGATTTATGCCATTTGTTTAAGTCCTTTCAGGAAATTTTTCAGTTTCGAAAGGCGATATTATTCAAAAAATATAGTAATTCCATTGGGTTGTGCCAACAAGCAATGAACATACAAATGTTCTGTGTTTTAGAAAATTGTGCAACATTCAGATGCAGACAATGCAAGTTTGCTCACATCTTTTAACCTTTAAAGAGATTCAGTTTGGTTTTAGTTTAAGGGTCCAAAAGTGGGCTCACTGACAATAATTATGTGCTTGACAGAGAGCTACAAAACAAAATGGATTGCCAGCTGACAGTACGGCTGCACCAGTGAGAAATCAGAACGCTGAAACTTGGGTCTGGGTCCTGACTCCAGAAGCTTCCATCACAACGGATGATCTGTCTGTCAAAAAATTGAGTTTCTTCTAAATCCAATGTAATGGAACTTATGAGTATAGAATGGGAAAAAGAGAAATGTTACCTTCAATGGTATTCAATGGTCTCATTGAATCCTTACAATACGGAAGCAGGCCATTTGGCTCATCCACACTGAACCTCCAAAGAGTATCCTACCCAGAACCAGCCCCTTACCCCATCCCTGTAACTCTTCAATCCCCAAGGCTAATTCACCTGACCTGCACATCTTTGGACTGTTGGAGGAAACCGGAGCACCTGAAAGAAACCCACACAGACACTGGGAGAACGTGCAAACTCCACACAGTCACCCAAGGTTGGATTTGAACCTTGCCCCTGGTGCTGTGAGGCAGCAGTGCTAACCACTGAGCCACCATATCGTTGCCACATTGCTGTGCTGTTAAGGAATATTTACAGAGTCTGCTTAACTAAGGTAAAAGGCCATTTTATTTAAGAAGCATCTTACTATGGCTTAATCTTGCTCCGAGGCTACAGGATAGAGCAAGATCATATGATGGTGCAGCACTTCCTATGATGATGTATCTCAGTCAGTATATTATGCAGTTGGACCTAACTTGTTATGCCTGTTATGGACTAAGCCAGACCACTCAAAACATTCTTAAGCAGGCAGCTCAGATCATAACTTTGCAATTTGATAAGTATACAGTGAAAATTACCCGGATTAAGTTAGCTAGATTGATTACTAGATTTTAAAACAGACGAAAATTTACTCACAATATTACACAATGCAACACACAGAACAGAATAAAGAACCCCTACAGAGCTCAGTCTATCCAAACTGGACATAATTGTGCTATTCTAAATATACACAACAGTCCAAATAAGCAAACTCCCTTTACAAACAAGTATAAATGGAACATATGCTTACAGGTTGAAGTTGAAGGACCAAAAGAGAGAGAGATAGTTTCCACACAGCTCCCTGTTGAACTCCTCACCAGTTCAAGACTGAACTAAACCGCTCAGCCAGAGAGCTGACAATCTCCCTTTCGTTATACAGGTCACTTCTAAAAGATGACTGCTTTGGCCTGAAGTCACATCTGTTTACATATAAATAAAAGGCCTCTCAAAATCCTTTTCATCTCTGTACCAAACCAGACTGATTGGAGCCTGGCATGGTTTATTACCCCTCTGAAAAAAATCAGTGACCGAGTCTCCTTGAGCTAAGGAACAGCTTTTAAGAACAAAAAAGGGACTAGCTTTGTGACATACGACTCAGTCAGCACAATGAAGTGGTTAAGACAGTGAATACACTGGGGCATATATCAGTAGCATGTGAGTTACTAAGCTTTACAGTATGCTTTTTCCTGATGTGGAGGTCCAGTATTGGATTGTGGTGGACAAGGTCAGAAATCACATGACACCAGGTTATAGTCCAATAGGTTTATGTGAAATCACAAGTTTTTGGACCACCGCTCCTTCATCAGGTGAACCTAACAAAGGAACAGTGCTCCGAAAGCTTGTGATGTCAAATAAACCTGTTGGACTCTAACCTGGTGTCATGTGACGTCTGACCTTCTCCTGAAGCACTGGATTCAGTCACGGTCATAATACTACAAGACATGTAAATCCTGCAGGTGAGGGGAATCATTGCAATAGCAGTGATCGAGAAGAAAAGAAATCACGAAACACAGTTTGTGGATTTCGGCAGAGGGACAGTCACAGAAAATACCAGGAATGAATCGACAATCCAATTCACAACCTGTCCGAAGTTAATTTGGACGTCAGACAAGCTGCTGAATAACTGAAGAAACATGATCTGATTGTTTAAAACAATTGAGTTCTCTGTTTTAAGTGCTGATACTTATTTCTCTTACAAGTCATCAGTGATCATTTTCCTGTGAAGTGGCGACAAATCAGTTTGAAAATTCCCATCAGTGCCAGCACTGAGCCATTGCATTTGCAATATAATCTATATTTTCGAGAGATGGAAAAAAACAGATGTATTCATCAAATAAAGTGCATAATTGCTCACTTTATGATGTGTAACACTTAACACAGAATGATCTATTTTTCTAAGAAATCAATTATTCTCAGTGATGTACAGTGGCTACAATGATAGAAATGAGAGGAAGGAAAGAAGTGAGGGTAGTCCATTAATGAAACGAAAAGGAATGGCTAAACAGAGAGAATTAAGGCAGTTAAGAAGGGGCCAGTAAAAAGGCCGTGGGTGAACAGACAGTGGATAGTTTTATAAATACTTAATGGGTGTTAAAATTGCTTGTATTAACATAGTAGATTTAATGTTTCCATGTTGGTTTACCTGACCAATGTCAAAGTGACCCTCCTGTTTCTGCAGGAGTGTGGGATAGCACACTTTGGCAACTTCAGACCCTTCTAGTGTCTCAGATATATAGAAATACCAGTATTATAAGAATGGTCTTTGGTTTTTGTCAAAGTCCAATGTTCTTGATTGATTGTTTTTGGTTGTTTACTTGATATGCAACTGCACTGAACTAAAGTGCATCTGTGACAGTGTATGTATACAAAAGGATTTTTATGAATATAGTATATTTTTGAAATAAAAAAGGCAGAGTGAGATGAACTAAGAAACACGAAGAGACAAGAAAAGAAGAGGTTAAAAGTAGAGGAAGGGAAGGGAATGTGGCAATTAAAATGAGATAACACTAAAAAACACTATCAAGATGGAGGATAAAGTCTTTTCCAGATTCTTGAACTGAATCCCATATTATAGCATAAACAGCAATGCTGGAAATACTCAGCAGGTCATGCCACTTGTCGTATTTTATTAGTTCTTGGGATATGTTTTACTTTGCCTTAAGAAGGTGGTGGTGATAACCTGTAAAAAACACGTATTTTTATTCTCTTCCTTTTTAGATTGTGAATCAAAAAGGAAAGTTAAGTCACCATAGTCTTACCAGACTGTAGGGCTGCTTTTTCATGAGAGAGAGTATGGTGTTTACCCTGAGGGTCACCACACTTCAGGTTAGGGAAGAGATTGAGAAGGGAAGTCCTTCTTGGTGGCCGCAGTAGTACAGGAATTGAACTCACACCGTTGGCATCACTCTGCATTGTAGTTATTTTCTTGTTAATGAAGGAACCTGGTTTGCATATACTTTTAGCCTGAATTATACCGTGAGATAAAATTGGGCAAGTCAGTAGTATGATCAATTTTTTACATTTATGAAGACTCCAGGAAAAAGTTGGGCCTTGATTTCTAGTGCATCATGATACACCTTCTTGTAGTCTGTGTGATGTAGATATTCTCACAAAGCTAATAAGGAGGACATTCCATGATTTTAAACCAGTGCTGGTGAAGGAATGGTGATTGAGTTTTAAGTCAGGTTTGGAGGTGAACTGGAAAGTGGTGGTGATCATATGCACATGTTTCCTTGTTCTTCTATGGGATAGAAGTTCTGGGGGAAGAAGCCATGTTGTTGCAGTACGTCTTGTAGTTCACACAAATGCTGCCATAATGCTCCTGTGGTGGAGAGAATGTATTTTTGAGGTGCTGGACACAGGCATGGATTACTTCATTATCTAATTAGTGAGGTAAAGATGAATATCCTCACTTTTGAGTTTATAGTGGAGGGAAGGTTATTGATGAAGCTATGCAAAATGTTTGGCTTGCAGATACTGTGAAGGTCTCCTCCTGCAATGTCTTGGAGCTAAAATAATTGTCCTCTAACAAGCATAACGATCTTTCTTTTGTTAGCTATGACTCCAGCTAATAAAAGGTTTTCCCCCATTCCCACTTACTTCAATTTCACCTGGGTTGTTTGGTGCCACACTTGGTCAAATGATATGGAGGGCAATCACTGCAATCTCCCTTAGCCATTAAGCTCTTGTTCATGTGTTAGTCAAAGCGTTAATGAGGACTGGATCTGATGTTGCTGTGGGAAGGAGCTCAAACTGAACAAAAGTGAGGAGATTGTCATCGAGTAAGTGTTGCTCGAAACTACTATACATGACATCTTCCATCGCTTCACTGGTTACAGAGAGTAGATTGGTAGAGTGGTAATTGGCCAATTAGATTTGTCCTGCTGTTTGAGCATAGACCATAATTTCACTTGGTTGGGTAGAAGTCAGTACTTTGTGCTGGAGCAGTGCGGTTTGTTCTGAAGCACTGGGTTTCAGTGTTTCTGGTGAGCTGTGTAGTTGCTTGATCTTACAAATGGATCAAATTGACAGAAGACTAATTTCTGGCACTTGGCAGAAGGGTGAGGTCAATTAGATCATCCACTTTATACCTCTGGCTACAGATTGTTGCAAATTCTTCCACAATGCCCTTTACACACATCTACTGAGAACGTTAATAAGAATAGGATGTTTGTTTGAACCTTTGCTATTTGTTAGTTGTTCAGTTGTCCACCAGCATTCTGTTAGTGAAAGCAAGTAGTCAATTTCTTAATCAATGTAGGGGAAAATGAAACCTTAGAAAACTTGGCCTTTGGCTTCATGAAAATGTCACAATATCTTATCAATAAGGTCTTCTATGTTACTCATTTGCCAGTTTAGTCAAATCAGAGATTAACTCAGTGGATACAGGAATATTTTTCTTCATTAGCATCTATTCCCTAACAGAAATACAGCATGTTTTATTTTGTGCCATGGTCTGTTTCACATAAATGACACACTTTCTGGATTGTATTATGGTAGGATCTGGACGGTAGACTAAATTCAATGTGTAGAATGTCCTTGGTGGCGAATAATCGGAATGGCAAAAAGGATAATCACTAACTTAGAAAGCAAAATAACAGTGTTTATTTGACAATAAAGATTGATAGTTAAGAGTTCACTAATTGAGATATGGCATGTTACATTAGTTTAAAACATATTGCTCAGTCTTCCTGGAGGATCTAAGGATTTCTGCAATCTTCTTGATGTGGAGGAGCCGATGTTGGACTGGGGTGGACGAAGTTAAAAATCACATAACACCAGGTTACAGTCCAACAGGTTTATTTGGAAGCACTATCTTTCGGAGTGCTGCTCCATCATCAGGTTCCAATGAGGTCAAGACACTAACGCTGTGCTGCAAAGTGGATTTGAACTAGGCACACAGTTTTAATATCACTTAGAATCATAGAATCCTTACAAAGTGGAGCCAACTGATGAAGGAGCAGGGTCTGAAATAAATCTGTTGGACTATAACCTGGTTTTGTGTGGTTTTTTAACGTGATCTTCTTGAGTTCTTGAACTTGGTGTCTTGATTCATGCAGCCCATCAAAATTTTAGCTTAGCTGATTTGGCTTTAACATTCATACAAATTGATTCACACCTTTCAGACTCCAACTTTAGTTTCCCAGTATACATGAACTGCTAACCTTCTAATCTATCTTAACTGCTGGAGCTACACAGCTGCCTGTATCTGACTTTTTTCCTTCCTATGCCTCTTTCTCTCTTACAAAAAGGTTCTTTACAAAACTTGACTTTTCTAAAATGACTAAGTCTGCGTTTTACTGATCCCTACTAATGGATTTTTAAAGCAATGTTAAATTTGTGAGGATGACTTTTCTCACGTTTTTTTACAGCAAACCCAACCTGATACAAATGGCCAAGAACCCAATATTCTATGCAAATACTAATTCTCCAATAAGTGCCTTATTCTTAACTTTGACTGCTCTAACAAGTGTCTGCAGCAAGTGTTATGCAACAAACACTATCCCTTGGCAAGTGCAACAATATTTGTAATGTACTTTCATATTATACCCTTATTGAAGGTATCTGTGAAGAACTTAACCCAAGTTTGTGCATCTATGTCAACAGAAGTAACAATTTCTAGGGCAAGTATTTGTGGCTCTTGACTAACAAGAAAAGTGTCCTGAAAAAACCTGGTGCTTTCTCCTTGAGCCAGTATCTTTTCAAACTGCCAACTCAGTATTTTTAGTCAATCTGCTCGGATACATCTGGAGCAGGTAAGACTTGTAGCGAGACGTTCCAGTGAGGTCAAGACACTAACACTGTACCGCAAGTTGGATTTGAACTGAGTCACACAGTTTTAATATCACTTAGAATCATAGAATCCTTACAATGTGGAAGCAGGCTGTTTAGCCTATTGAGTACACACTGACCCTCTCAAGGCCCAGCCTCCTCTGCAACCCGGAATTTCCCATGGCCGACCCACCTAGCCTGCACATCCCTGGACACTATGGGCAATTTAGCAGTGTCAAGCCACCTAACCACACATCTTTGGATTGTAGAAGGAAACCGGAGTACCCGGAGGAAACCCACGCGGACACGGGGAGAATGTGCAAACTTCACGCAGAGAGTCAATTGAGGCTGGAATCAACCCTGGTGCTGTGAGGTAGCAGTGCTAACCACTGAGCCACAATATCATTTCACTTACTTGAGGAAAAATATTGTTTTGGGGAAACCTGTGGTTATACCTACCAGTCTGGCTTCCCCAGCCACGGAATCACATACAACTGACATTGTGAAAGTTTAGATCTGTACTTGAGCCAGACTCAGCAAGTGATCAAGTATTTCCTCAAATTGAAATGCTGTTGAATAATTTAGATTAAATTGTTCACCTTGAATCAACAGGCAATATTAAATATTTACTAATATACCATGGGATGTAATTTAATATGTTTAGACAAAACAATTCAGCATAGTTTTTAAAAATTTCATCCTATTCAGACACATGTCAGGTGGGGATTGAACCTTTTAGCCCAGAGGTAGGGACAATACCACTACATCACGAGAGCCCTAAATGCTAGCTATAATTTGTATATAAACAGTAACATCTGGTTCTCTGACCCCTTCCGAAACATAACTTGATTTTGTTTTCTCAAAACTGCATCTGGCACATTGAGCAGCGATAAAATTAAGACTTTTCATCAATAAGCTTATGCACAACATAATTTGATAACCTCATTAAGCCTTAACAATGACACCAATTTGACAATGAGGTGGAGTCTAACAATTGAATTTTCTCATGTGGCCAGTTCAAGGACCTGTGGAAAAGATCTCCTCAAACACACATGCATGGAAGACGGCAAAAGTACACAACTGAGTGGAATGTCAATGTAGTCAAATAAATTAGAAATTGAAATGGAAGACGAAAAAGAACAAAACATAGGCAAGAAAAGTAATCAAGGTATGGTTCCAAAATAGTATACAAAACATCACCCAGTGACATGTCCCGAAAGGGACCCAGAAAACAAATTTTGGGCAATTGACTCTCACATCTCCCTTCAAAAGCCCAGCACTGCAATTATATCCCCTTTGTGCAATTCAGTTCTTTTTCTTTCTCTCAAAGACTGATGGAATATTGGATAAAGCTGCAGCTGAAGTCACGGCAAGTTCATGTTCCATTGCACTTTCTCCGTACGATATGTATGAAGCTATTGAATTTCAGTCTTCTCAGCAACATCAACTGAATTGATCAAAAAAGCACTAATAAAATTGTTGTGATGCAATTTAATAAGAAGTTACAGGACTTTATTCTGGGTTATTTCAGTTTTACACTTGCCCTTTGCCTCATCAGATGGTGCAGTGTTCAACAGTATTTTGTTTGAAGCATTCAGCAGTTTTGTGAGTTAACATGCCAGGAGTCAATGAGTACAATTCGCACTTTGACATCAGAAAGGTTGAGGTGTTAAGCTCCATTCTAGAATCTGAGTTCACATGAATGAATCTTCATTATCATCAAAACACAAACAGGGGAACAGGCCACATGAACTCCAGTTAGAAATGTACTTGGTGTCAAGGCTCCACACAGAGTGTGATTTCATGAAGCCTTTCATAGTATTAGCTTCTACTTAAATGCAATGTCAGAGACACATCTTTTTGGATGAGTGGTCTGATAGGACACTAGAGCACTTGTTTGGCAGATGTCAAAAAATCAAATAACGCTACTCAAAGTTGAGCATAGGTCCCTACCAATGGCATGGCCCATAGCAACTCCATCAGAAAGAGTTGAACCAGAGACGTATTTCATTTTTATGGTGGGATCTCATCATGGCTGTTGGTGTTTATCATTGATGAATGAACTTTGCAAGTAGTTCAGTGTATGTTCTGAATGGTGTTATGTGCCATATACTATTTTTTTAAGTTGCAATTTATGAAATTTATCCGACCCTTCTACATCGCACTTTGTAAGGTGTTAAATAAAAAGCAATTGAAGTGATCCTCATTCGAGATGTATTTGATGTGAAAACCCAGGAACAATGGAATGAACTTCTGCTTTATTTACAACTTTAACAGGACTGCAAGTTGATACTATCCAACTTACTTTGGTGCCTCTTTGCTTTTGAAATAGAGTCAGAGGTTCCGAGAGATGTACAGCACAGAATCAGACCCTTCGGTCCAACTCATCCATGCTGACCAGATATCCCAACCCAATCTAGTTCCACCTGGCCCATATCCCTCCAAACCCTTCTTATTCATATACCCATCCAGTTGCAAGTGTATTAGCCCCCACCACTTCCTCTGGCAGTTCATTCATACACTTACTACCCTTTGTGTGAAAAGGTTGCCCCTTAGGTCTCTTTTGTATCTTTCCCCTCTCCCCCTGCTCCTCGAATGCTGCCTGACCTGCTGTGCTTTTCCAGCATCACTCTAATCTAAACCCTCGCCCTAAACCTATGCCCTCTAGTTCTGGACTCCTCCACCCCAGGGAAGAGACTTTGTCTATTTATCCTATCCATGCCCTTCATGATTTTATAAACCTTTATAAGACCACCCATCAGTCTCCAGGGAAAACAGCCCCAACCTATTCAGCCTCTCTTATAGCTCAAATCCTCCTACCCTGGCAAAATCCTTGTAAATCTTTTCTGAGCCCTTTCAAGTTTCACAAAATCTTTTCGATAGAAAGGAGACCAGCATTGCACGCAATATTCCTAAAGTGGCCTAACCAATGTCCTGTACAGCTGCAACATGACCTCTCAACTCCTGTACTCAGTACTCTGACTCAATAAAGGAAAGCATACCAAACGCCTTTTTCACTATCCTATCTACCTGTGGCTCTACATTCAAGGAACTATGAACCTGCACTCCAAGGTCTCTTTGTTCAGCAACATTCCCTAGGACCTTACCATTAAGTGTATAAGTCCTGCTAAGATTTGCTTTTCCAAAATGCAGCACCTTACATTTATCTAAATTGATCTCCATCTGCCACTTCTCAGCCCACTGGCCCGTCTGATCAAGATCCTGTTGTAATCTGAGGTAACCTTCTTTGCTGTCCACTACACCTTCAATTTTGGTGTCATCTGCAAACTTACTAACTATACCTCTCATACTCACATTTAAATCATTTATCTAAATGATGAAAAGTAGAGGACCCAGCACCGATCCTTGTGGCACACCACTGGTCACAGGCCTCCAGTCTGAAAATCAACTCTCCACCACCACACTCTGTCTTCCACCTTTGAGCCAGTTCTGTATCCAAATGGCTAGTTCCCTGTAATCCATTAGATCTAAACTTGCTAATCAGTCTCCCATGGGGAATCTTGTCGAATGTCTTACTGAAGTCCATATAGCTCACGCCCACCACTCTGCCCTCATCAATTCTCTTTGTTACTTCTTCAAAAAACTCAATCAAGTTTGTGAGACATGATTTCCCACTCGCAAAGCCATGGTAACTATCCCTAATTTGCCTTTCCAAATACATGTACATCCTGTCCCTCAGGATTTCCTCCAACACCTTGCCTACCACTGACGTCAGGTTCACTGGCCTTTAGTTCCCTGGCTTGTCCTTATCACCCTTCTTAAACAGAGGCACCATGTTAGCCAACCTTCAGTCTTTTGGCACCTCACCTGTGAATATCAATGGTACAAATAGCTCATCAAGAGACCTAGGAATCACTTCCCTAGCTTCCCACAGAGTTCCAGGGTACCTCTGATCAGGTCCTGGGGATTTATCCACTTTTATGCATTTCAAGACATCCGCACTTCCTCCTCTGTAATATGGACATTTTTCAAGATGTCACCATCTATTTCCTTACATTCTATATCTTCCATGTCCTTTTCCACAGTAAACACTGATGCAAAATATTTGTTTAATATCTCCCCCATCTTCTGCGGCGCCACACAAATGCTGCCTTGCTGATCTTTGAGGGGCCCTATAGTCTCCCTAGTTACCCTTTTGTCCTTAAACTATTTGTGAAAACCCTTTGGATTTTCCTTAACCCTATTTGCCCAAGCTATCTCATGTCCCCTTTTTGCCCTCCTGATTACTCTCCTACTGCCTTTGTACTCTTCTCAGGAATCACTCGATCTATCCTGTCTATACTTGACATATGCTTCCTTCTTTTTCTTAACCCAACCCTCATTCCCTACAGCTACCAGCCTTTCCTTTCACCCTAACAGGAATATACTTTCTCTGGATTCTTGTTATCTCATTTCTGAACGCTTCCCATTTTCCTGCAAACATCTGCCCCCAATCAGCTTTTGAAAGTTCTTGTCTAATACAGTCAAAATTAGCCTTCCTCCAATTTAGAACTTCAACTTTTAGATCTGGCCTATCCTTTTCCATCACTATTTTAAAACTAATCAAAATATGATTGCTGGCCCCGAAGTGCTCTCCCACAGACACCTCAGTCACCTGCCCTGCCTTATTCCCCAAGAGTAGGTCAAGTTTACATCTTCTCCAGTAGTTATATCCACATACTGAATCAGAAACTTTTCTTGTATATGCTTAACAAATTCCTCTCTATCTAAACACTTAACACTATGGCAGTCCCAGTCTATGTTTGTAAAGTTAAACTCCCCTACCATAACCACCCTATTATTCTTACAGATAGTTGAGATCTCCTTCTAAATTTGTTTCTCAGTTTCCCTCTGACTATTAGGGAGGCTATAATACAATCCCAATGAGATGATCATCCCTTTTTTATTTCCCCTTCCAACCCAAATAACTTCCCTGGATGTATTTCCTGAAATATCCTCCCTCAGCACAGCTGTAATGCTATCCCTTATCGAAAACGCCACTCCCCCTCCTCTCTTGCCTCCCTTGCCTCCCTTTCTGTCCTTCCTGTAGCATTTGTATCCTGGAACATTAAGCTGCCAGTCCTGCCCATCCCTGAGCCATGTTTCTGTAATTGCTATGATATCCCAGTTCCATGTTCCTAACCATGCCCTGAGTTCATCTGCCTTCCCTCTTAGGCCTCTTGCATTGAAATAAATGCAGTTTAATTTATCAGTCCTACCTTGTTCTCTGCTTTGTCCTTGCCCACCCTGACTGTTTGACTTGCCTGTGTTCTCAACGGTACCAGTCTCAAATTGAAATCTTTCCTCACTCCTCCCTGAATGCTCTCACACACACTCCGTATTACTTTACATCCTCCTGAGCAGCTCTAGCAAATCCCCCTGCCAGAATATTAGTCCCCTTCCAATTTAGGTGTAATCTGTCCTTCTTGTACAGGTGACTTCTACCCCAAAGCAGCTTCCAATGATTCAAAAAATGAGAATCCTTGTCCCATACACCAGTTCCTCAGCCATGCATTCATCTGCTCTATCCTCCTTTTCCTGCCCTCACTAGCTTGTAGGTCCTGGAGTAATCCAGATATTGCTACTTTCAAGGACCTCCTTTTTAAATTCTTGCCTAATTCTCTGTAATCTGCCTTCAGAATCTCAACCCTCTCCCTTCCTATGACATTGGTTCCAATGTGTACAATGACCTCCTGCTTGTCTCTCTGCCCCTTGAGAACATTCTGCACCCTCTCTGAGACATCCTTAATTCTGGCAACTGGGACACACTATTCTGATTTTTCACTGCTGGCCACAGAAAAGTCCATCTGTGCCTCGGACTAGCAAGTCGCCCAATACAATTGATCTCTTGGAACCCAACATACTCCTCGTTGCAGTTGAGCCAGTCTCGATACCAGAAACGTGGCTGTTCATGCTACATTCCCCTGAGAATCCATCACCCCCTACATTTTCCAGAACAGCATACTTGTTTGAAATGGGGATAGCCACAGAAGACTCCTGAACTACCTGCCTACTTCTCTTACCTTTCCTGGAGTTAACCCATCTACCTTACTATATCTGTGACTTTTCTCTCTTCCTATAACTGCTATCCATCACACCCTCTTGCTCATGTAAATTCCTCATTGCCTCTAACTGTCTCTCCAACTGATCAATTCGATCTGATAGGATTCACGACCAACAGCCTTTATTGCAGATATAGTCCTCAGTAACACATAAACTCTCCCTAAACCTCTGCATCCGACAAGAAGAGCATATCACTCTACTAAAGGCCATTTTTGCTTCTTTCAATCTACAGACACAGAAAATAGCCATGCCTTATTCCTCTACAAAACACTACTCCAGGCTAACTTAATACTTACGGCTTTTATTTTTAAGTTTAAGCGGGAGACATATCTCAATAAACATCTAATTAAGAAAGAACCCACTCTACTCACAACTGCAGACTTACTGTAAGGCCACACTTAAAAATATCCACTTATCCGTTTCTGTTTCTCCCAAACAGGTTTCTCCAAGATTAATTGTGAATTTCACTGTTTGTTAATTTTCCCAGATGCACTTTGATGTCCAGCGATACTTTGACACTTTGAGAGTGGTCTATTTTTATACTACTCTTACTGACCTTCCATATGTGCACCTTCATAAGATAAAAGGTCTGCCAGACCATGGTGCTTCTGTTTGAGTTGAGGGAGCTAAGTGATAGTAGTTTAAACCCAAGGGTCACCACGGCACACAAGAGGAGCGAGGTTGACATGGAGAGTCCACCATAGTATCCTCAGCTGGTGCAGGAATTGAACCCAGACTGTTGGCATCACTCTACATTGCAACCCATCTGTCCAGCTAACTGACCCCCTCTTAACCTTCACCAGCACTCCACTGGGAATGAATCCTCAATTCACTTTTACCTGAAAAACCTAAGGTGACTAAGTAATCTCTAGTGAGTTTGCATACTGTATAACTAATTGGTGAACATGGATTATTAGTCAGAACTGGGATTTTGCTTCATCAATTATATTCTCTTTATGTTCTTCAAATGAAACACCAAGGTGCAGCCAATGATGATATAGTAGCTCAACTGCTCTGTTGGAGATGCCTGGCTGATAACCAAGGGCAATAGATTTCGCAGTATGTATTCACTGGTTTTCTTAATCTTCTCAGGTAATTCCATTTAACTCCTACTAGCAGTCAGGAATAGTTTACATTGGCAGAAAAGGGAATGACTGATAAGGAAATCATTTCTGACATCTTCTCAGCAAATTAAACAGCAGCGTTTCAATCAAATGATTTTCATAAATAGAGAGGTTGGGGAACTGTGAATATTTATCAGGGTATACCAGAGGGAAAAAAAAGGTTATAAAAATGCCAGCAACATTAAGCAGTGAAAGTTACTGGGTCATCCCAGTTCTGAAGTGTATAAGGCGTGGGGATGATGTGGGAATTCTTGGCAGCTCCTGGAGGTTTGAATGACCACGTGTGCAGGAGCTGCTTTCATCTGGAGCAACACAAGCTCTGGGCTTTGGAGTGTGAGCAGTAGCAAGTGAGGGACTTTGATGCATTCATCAGGCACTGAGGGTTATGGGCAGAACATTTCAGGATTTGGTTTGGAGGAGCTGATTTTGGACTGGGGTGGACAAAGTTAAAAATCACGTAACACCAGGTTATAGTCCAACATTTTTATTTGGAAGCACTAGCTTTTAAGGCACTGCCTCTTCGTCAAGTTCCACAACCACCTGATGAAAAGGCAGCACCTTGAAAGCTCGTACTTCTGAATAACCTTGTTGGACTACACCCTGGTGTTGGGTGATTTTTAACTTGTAGGACTTGGTCAGCTCAAAGCGTGAGGAAACGTAATCAAAGAGGGGATGGGTGTTAACTGGACAGAAGACGGGGATGAGGCAGATAGCAAGAAAATCTTTGGAAAAACAATGAGAATAATGGCTCCTATTTGGATGTCATCCATAGCCAAGGCTGTGGCAGTGGAGGTGGCTCGATATGGTAGAGTTATAGTGGTAGAGGATTTCTAGTGAGACTTCTGTGACCATAGACCCAACTTCATGATGGTATGTTGCCTCTCAGGTGTCAGGATCAAGGATGTCATGGAACAGCTGCAGGGCGCACTGTGAAAAGGGGAGGTTGAACAGCCAGGGGTTACAGTGTATGTTTGGAACAATGGAGATGTGATGCTGATTCTCACTGCAGATTCTTGCTATCATATGTGGGAATGCAGGAAGAGAAGGAACACATGGAGAGAGAACACGAATATGGGAGAGAGAGCAGGGGCAATGGAGAGAGAGCGGGTGCACAGAGAGAGAGCAGGAGCATGGGCAGACAGCAGAAACACAAGATGGGAGTCGGGTACTGGAAGAGGGGCTGCAAAACTGCATCTCCAGTCATCTCACTTTCGATATTCTTGACCAGAAAATCTTGGACACTTGGCCACCTGTTCTGTACATCAGCATTATTCTGCATCATGGAACCTGAGATTTTCTGCATGGATATCACTCCAGAAACTACTGTTATAATCATTGTGTCATAGAGATGTACAGCACGGATACAGACCCTTCGGTCCAACATGTCCATGCTGCTCAGATATCCCAACACAATCTAGTCTCACCTGCCAGCACCCGGTTCATATTCCTCTAAACCCTTCCTATTCATATACCCATCCAGATGCCTTTTAAATGTTGTAATTGTACCAGCCTCCACCACTTCGTCTGGCAGCTCATTCCATACACGTACTACCCTCTATATGAAAAGGTTGCCCCTTAGGTCCCTTTTATATCTTTCCCCTCTCACCCTAAACCTATGCCCTCTTGTTCTGGACTCCACCACCCCAGGGAAAAAACTTTGTCTATTTATCCTATCCATGCCCTTCATGATTTTATAAACCTCTATAAGGTCATCCCTCAGCCTCCGCTCCAGGGAAAACAGCCCCAGCCAATTCAACCTCTCCCTATAGCTCAAATCCTCCAACTCTGGCAACATCCTTGTAAATCTTTTCTGAACCCTTTCAAGTTTCACACCATCTTTCCGATAGAAAGGAAACCAGAATTGCATGCAATATTCCAACAGTGGCCTAACCAATGTCCTGTACAGCTGCAACATGACCTCCCAACTCCTGTACTCAATACTCTGACCAAATGCCTTCTTGACTATTCTATCCACCTGCGACTCTACTTTTAAGGAGATATGAACTTGCACTCCAAGGTCTCTTTGTTCAGCAACACTCCCTAGGACCTTACCATTAAGTCTGTAAGTCCTGCTAAGATTTGCTTTCCCAAAATGCAGCACCTCGCATTTTTCTAAATCAAACTCCATCTGCCACTCATCAGCCTGTTGGCCCATCTGATCAAGATCCCTTTGTAATCTGAGGTAACCTTCTTCGCTGTCCACTACACCTCCAATTTTCTTGTTATCTGCAAACTTAATTAACTGTACCTCTTATGCTCAAATCCAAATAATTTTCTATACAAATAGTCAATAAAGGGCAAGAAAATCAGCTAGTCTAGAAGTGCAAGAAGATCAGCTGTAATCCCCACCTGAAGAAATGCTACTTGCTGAGATTTGTCACACTTCCCTGCCTCCTCCCCCCCCCCCCCCTCGCATACTTAAATATCACCGGTAAATGAAGAATAAGTCCAGTGAAGATCTCTGATTCTTATGGACAAACAAACAAATTCCACACAGACTGGTACTAATAATAACACTCACCCATCGTAACCTCAGTAGACTTATGCAAATAAATACGCTTTCTTCCTTTGTCTATTGAGCAGCTGAATAAATTGTAATATTAATTAATATCAGCATTCATTAGTGTAATTCCAGTTTCTTTGTGAAAGTGTTACTATTGTGTGAAAGGTGTCAGAGATGTGAAGACATTAAAAAAAAGAGAAGAATTGCATGTGCAAAGTGCTGCAAAAGAAGTGAAGATGGTAGAAAGGGAGACATGTGCTGCAGTGATCATCGGAGAGTGGTAGTAATTGAAGGAGGGATGGTGAGTATATTCTGGAACACCAGATATGAGTAGTACAAAGCACATCATAGATTAATAATAGATACTTCATGAATTACTTTACAAATTCTTGTGAGCTTATTGAATATCTTGCTGAATGGTCATCTTCTCCTGAAGATGACGTTTTTTTCACAAATGCATTCAGCTACCTGTGCTTGGTACCTTGCCTAGAAACCATCCTGTCTCCAGACCTATTAAGAGGGTTTCCTGACACAATATGTAGATAGGCCAACAAGAGGTGAGGCCATACTGGATTTGGTTCTGGGTAATGAACCAGGCCAGGTGTTAGAATTAGAGGTAGGTGAGCACTTTGGGGACAGTGATCACAATTCGGTGACCTTTACTTTAGTGATGGAGAGGGATAAGTGTGCACTACAGGGCAAGAGTTATAGATGGGGGCAGGGAAATTATGATGCTGTGAGGCAAGACTTAGGAAGTGTGGCCTGGAAAAGTAAGCTTCAAGGCAAGGGTGTAATTGATATGTGGAGCTTGTTCAAGGAGCAACTATTGAGTGTCCTTGATAAGTATGTGCCCGTCAGGCAGGGAGGAAAGGGTCGTGTGAGGGAGCCGTGGTTTAATAAGGAATTGGAATCCCTTGTTAAATGGAAGAGGGCGGCCTATGTAAAGATGAGGCGTGAAGGTTCAATTGGGGCGATTGAGAGTTATAAGGTAGCCAGGAAGGACCTGAAGAGAGAGCTAAGAGCAGCAAGGAGGGGACATGAAAGGTCCTTAGTTGGTAGGATTAGGGAAAACCCTAAGGCTTTCTATAGGTATGTCAGGAATAAAAGAATGACTAGGGTAGGAATAGGTCCAGTCAAGGGTAGTAGTGGGAAGTTGCGTGTGGAGGCTGAAGAGATTGGGGAGACACTGAATGAATACTTTTCGTCAGTATTCAATCAGGAACAGGACATTGTTGTCAATGTGAGTACTGAGTCACAATTAAGTAGAATGAATGGCTTTGAGGTATGTAGAGAAGAGGTGTTGGAAATTCTGGAAAGGGTGAAAATAGATAAGTCCCCTGGGCCTGATGGCATTTATCCTAGGATTCTCTGGGAAGCAAGGGAGGAGATTGCAGAGCCATTGGCCTTGATTTTTATGTCCTCGTTGTCTATAGGAGTAGTGCCAGAAGATTGGAGGCTAGCAAATGTTCAAGAAGGGGAGTAGGGATAACCCTAGTAACTATAGGCCGGTGAGTCTCACTTCTGTTGTGGGCAAAATCTTAGAGAGAATTGTAAGGGATAGGATTTATGAACATCTGGATAGGAATAATGTGATCAAGGATAGTCAGCATGGTTTTGTGAAGGGCAGGTCGTGCCTCACAAACCTTATTGAATTCTTTGAGAAGGTGACTAAGGAGGTGGACGAGGGGAAAGCAGTAGATGTGGTGTATATGGATTTTAGTAAGGCGTTTGATAAGGTTCCCCATGGTAGGTTACTGCAAAAAATACGGAGGTATGGCATTGAGGGTGAGTTGGAGGTTTGGATTAGCAATTGGCTGGCTGGAAGAAGACAGAGGGTAGTAGTTGATGGCAAAGGTTCATCTTGGAGTGCCGTCACTAGCGGTGTTCCGCAAGGATCTGTTTTGGGACCATTGCTGTTTGTCATTTTTATAAATGACCTGGAGGAGGGGTTAGAAAGTTGGGTGAGCAAGCTTGCAGATGATACGAAAGTCGGAGGAGTTGTAGACAGTGAGGAAGGATGTGGCAGGTTACAGCGGGATATAGATAAGCTGCAGAACTGGGCAGAAAGGTGGCAAATGGAGTTCAATGTAGCTAAGTGTGAGGTGATTCACTTTGGTAAGAGTAATAAAAAGATGGAGTACTGGGCTAACGGTCGGATACTTGGTAGTGTGGATGAGCAGAGGGATCTTGGTGTCCATGTACACAAATCTTTGAAAGTTGCCACCCAGGTAAATAGTGCGGTGAAGAAGGCATATGGCGTACTGGCTTTTATTGGTAGAGGAATTGAGTTCCGGAGTACTGAGGTCATGTTGCAGTTGTATAAGACTCTGGTGCGGCCACATCTGGAGTATTGTGTGTAGTTTTGGTCGCCATACTATAGGAAGGATGTGGAGGCACTGGAACGGGTGCAGAGGAGGTTTACCAGGATGTTGCCTGGTATGGTAGAAAGATCGTATGAGGAAAGGCTGAGGCACTTGGGGTTGTTTTCATTGGAGAAAAGAAGGTTTAGGGGTGACTTGATAGAGGTGTATAAGATGATTAGGGGTTTAGATAGGGTCGACAGTGAGAATCTTTTTCCTCGTATGGAGTCAGCTATTACAAGGGGGCATAGCTTTAAATTAAGGGGGGGTAGGTATAGGACAGATGTTAGGGGTAGGTTCTTTACTCAGCGAGTCGTGAGTTCATGGAATGCCCTGCCAGTAGCAGTGGTGGACTCTCCCTCATTATGGGCATTTAAGCGGGCATTGGATAGGCATATGGAGGATAGTGGGCTAGTGTAGGTTAGGTGGGCTTGGATCGGTGCAACATCGAGGGCCGAAGGGCCTGTACTGCGCTGTATTCTTCTATGTTCTATGTCTAGGTGCTCTCCCTTCTGCTGGTCATCTCGACTGATACCTTAAGCACATTGTCTGAAAAGCCCGGGTGGGTGAAGTGGGGGCTCCTGTAGCTTAGCTGTGTCTCCCATAGCCCAATGTAAGCAGCCTGCAGTTGAAGGCCCCTCCCATTTCAAAGGTCTAGTTTGCCTTTGAACAATGCCATCATGCCCCAACCTGAGGTTCTGTCACATGAGGAACCAATTGAAAGCATGTGCAGGATTAGCAGCACATCTACTGTAATTGAGTTTGTGAATCTTAGTTCTCCTTTGTGGCCAACAATTTAACTCACACTCTGTGATGTTTGTTTTGGGCACCTAAACATCCTTTTATTTGTTTATTCATTTTGTGGGATGTGAGCATCACTGGCTGGCAAGAATTTATTGCCCATCCTTACTTGCCCTTGAGAAGGTGGTGGTGGGCTGCCTTCTTGAACCGTTGCAGTCCACCTGCTGTGGATTGACCCACAATGCCTTTAGGGAGGGAATTCCAGGAATTTGACCCAGCGACAGTGAAGGAACGGTGATATATTTCCAAGTCAGGATAGTGAGTGACCTGGAGGGGAATTTGAAGGTGGTGGTGTTCCCATATATCTGCTGCCCTTGTCTTTCTCAATGGAAGTAGTCGTGGGTTTGGAAAGTGCTGTCTGAGTGTCTTTGGCAAATGTTTGCAGTGCGTCTTATAGATAGTACACACTGCTGCTACTGAGTGTTCGTGATGGAGGGAGTGGATGCTTGAATGGATGCAATTTTAACTCTAGCATTTCCCAAAATAATTACAAATTAATGAATAATCCTTCACATTCTCCCTCTGTCTTCCTTCTCACTTGCTGTCACTCTCTTTCTCTCTCTGTTCCTCCATCTCTCTCTCTCTCACACACACATTCTCTCTCTCTCCAGTGCTATTCATTGCTTTATTCCATGAAATCACTCTGGATCAAGGTGAAGAGCTAGTCTCCAAAAACTACTTTGGACGTTTTGGGAATTTAATCCACAATGATGCTTTTACTCAGCACACCCTCTCTAAGCATCATACAGCAGGAGACCTGATGTCTCTGCCATAACATTTCCCTGTCACTTATACCATTGGGAAGCTTGATCTATAACTGGCTGGTCTTGAAGATGGAGCATGTGAGGTTTAAATGCACACTTGAAACTTTCCGTGGTCAGCAGTCATGGCACGAACTGGACTGTGTGGCAAACAGAAAAATAACTTATGCTAATAACAAGTCAGCAAGTGCCGGAAAAAGAAAAATCTCAGCAAGTCTAGTGGCATTTGTGGAGAGAAATGAGAGTTAACATTTCAGGTCCAGTGACCCTCCTTCAGAACAATTTCCAACACTGCCAGTACTTTCAGTTTTTTGAAATAACTTTGTGATTTGATATTTCCTTTGTATTTTATATGATTTATTAATTGTATGCATCTAAAAATTCACCCTTTTTGTTTGTTCCTTTTTGTTTCATGACATCCGCACAATACCAAATTTCTTTACTGTTTCTAATTAAAAGCAGTTGAATTACATAACTGCTGAACTCTCATTGCTAAATGTTGAAAAGATGATGAATACTGATACAATCGAATTCATGTGTCCTCACTCACTAGAATGAGACAATTGATGCACTCTCAGGCATTACAGACTGTCTCAAACCTGCCCACTTGGAATTTGCTGAATATCTGAGCTGCTTGATACAGAGAGAAACCTTTTCAGTCTATGTGTGTGGGTTGGATTCAAATCCCCATTCTGGAAGTGAAGGATGGCTGTTGTGGTTGATTTTAGCAGCAAGTTGTTACGCCTCGTTTGTGTTCTGTTCAATTTGTTAGAAAATGGTTTTTAACATTTTCATTCTATTTCCCTTAGCTCAAATTGCAAGGTGTTCGGAAATGAAATGCAGTGTGTTGTTTCTGGCAGCAGCTGTTGTCCTGGTTGAGCAGTGTTGGATTGTAGTAATTAATATTTGCTGAACTGCATTGGGAAAGTAATTGAGTGTCACTTTCTCAACAGATTCTGTCATTGTATAAAGAAATGACAAAGAAAAACACACACTGCCAGGTTACAGAATAAATGACAGCCGTTTTCCGTTTGTAGTGCCAGGACTGGGATCTGATGAAATGAATTACTGGATTAATAATGCAGGGAAACGTGAGTTCAAATCCCACCATAGTGGTTGGTGAATTTAAATTCAATTTATAAGAAGCCGGAAATAAAAATTGATGTCAATAGAAGTGACCATGAGACTGACTCCTTCAATTCCTTCCTCTTTGCCTCTCTCTTTCTCTGTCTCCTCGGCTCCATCTTACTCTATCATCTTTCTCCTCTCTATTTAACTATTTCTCTCTGTTGCTCCTCTTCCTCTTAAAAAAAAGAGAGATGGTCCACGTGATTATGAAGGTACCTAAATTAATGGCAAAATCTAAAGGTATACCAGCAAATGCTGAAACTTGTGAGTGCAATCTGTTAGAACTGCACAGCAGTTTGGTCACCACGCGTGAAAAAAGACAGGGTAATGCATTGGCTTTTGGTGAAGATTTCATCCTGAGCTGTTGACCTCTCTTTTATGAATGCTGATGGTTTCTGTGCACTGTTCTGAAACGTATGTATTAATTCTGCTGTCGTAACAGCACCAAGTGAGTTATCTCTTGATAGTTGCATACATTTTATGAAATGCACGCTTTGCGTTCGGTCTGACAATCTTCACAGTTTTCTACAGCACACTTTGTACATGCGAAACAATCCAATTAGTTCTTTGAACTCTATGCTATTGGAGCTTTATGGCGAATTCAAGATGTTCTTGCAATGACATTCAAAATCACAATTCACCACTTGAGCACACAGTGTAACCTGTCTCAGAACAAATAATCAGAGTAATTACTGATCAAACTTCCAATTAATTAACAATACAATATTGTTAAGAGAAACTGGAAATGGCTTTGTTTTTATGAAACTGATAATGAATTCCACAGTAAAATTCAGTTTGCAAATAAAGAAATTTTCCAGCTGTGATATATTGAGCGATTAAATTCAAACAAATCAAACAGTTTTCAAAGTGGTGGAGATGTTGGTATTAGATTTGTAAATGAACCAACTTCTACACTGATGGATCAATTTAACAAAGAGATTGATCAATATGTCCTTGTCTTGTTGAGGTAGTGCTAAAGCAGATGGAGATCCACATGAGCTGGATTAGTTATAGCTAAAGTGAGGACTGCAGATGCTGGAAATCAGACCCTAGATTAGAGTGGTACTGGAAAAGCACAGCTGGTCAGACAGCATCCAAGGTGCAGGAAAATCCACATTTCGGGCAAAAACCTTTCATTAAGACTCAATGATGAAGGGCTTTTGCCCGAAACGTCGATTTTCCTGCTCCTTGGATGCTGCCTGACCAGCTGTGCTTTTCAAGCACCATTCTAATCTAGACTCTGAATTAGTTAAGGATCTAACAAGGTCTAGAGGAGATTTACTCCAAGTCTGTCCAAGTTAACATATTCAAATTAGCTACTTTTGGAATTAAAAACTTATGATTCCTGACCCATTACCTTAATTGAAGAAAAGTGTTTTATTTTAACTTACTACATGATTGTGACATTTAGAAATTAAGACATAAATCCCAGGGACATTTTCAGGATTCTGGCCAGGGGTGGGATTATATTTGTGTGGATGTGGGAGGAGTATTTGGATTGGGATTTGTTCTAACTCCACAGGCTTTGATTTTTGCACTGTAATAAAGAAACTGTGGTGAACCTTGAATGAAAACAATTACCCGCATTGCTTTGAGGGCCTTATGACAAGGGGCCTGGTCCTGAAAACTACAGCAGCCTGTGACTCCAATGGCTGCAACAAGAACTGTTGACATACCCCACCCCCATCAGTCCGTCCTCCTGCCTGTTGTGTCTGTTTTTCCCTTGGAAGTGATCAATTGTGAAGATTGTCACATCACCTTAAGGGATCAAAGACATCTTCTTTGGACTGAACCATTTTCTTCCTCTCCCACTGTAGATTTTGGAAGAGACTGGTATATTGTCGCGTCTAGTTTGATGTATCAATTTCCAGTCTTGTGAAGGTTTCATGCTGGGGAGCAGTAACTCCCAGGAGAGGCAACTTCTCCCTCACTATCTTGCCATTTAACACCATTGTTTGTGTGGAGGGAAGTTGAAGTTCCATGCATTACAAAGCCATGTGGGAGCTTCCAGTGTTGGTTGACATCCAGCTTCCAGAACATTCCACAGGAATCCTGCTGGAGACATGGTGCATGTCTGTGAGACGTCATGAGGAAATTTGGACCTTCGTCCTCATTGAAGTATAACAGTGAGCACTGCCATTAGAAAGTTTCCCCAGTTAGTTTTCACTCTTCTAAGTAGGCAGCTAACTTGGAACATCAAATATTAATTGTCAATGTTAAATTTAGTGAATAAGAATCATAGAATCCCTACAGTGTGGAACCAGGCCATTTGGTCCATCGAATCCACTCTGCCCCTTCAAACAGCATCCCACCCAAACCCAACCTCTGACTCTATCCCTGTAACCCTGCATTTTCCATGGCTAATCCACCTAGCCTGCACATCCCTAGACACTACTGAGCAATTTAGCATCGCCAATCCAACCAACCCGCATGTCTTTGGATTGTGGGAGGAAACCAGAGCACTCGGAGGAAACCCACACAGACACGGGGAGAACTTGCAGACTCCACATAGCCACCTGAGGGTGGAATAGAACCTGGATCCATGTGAAGCAACAGTGCTAGCCACTGAGCTATCTAAGTTAAGACTTCCATCAACCTCAGCATTATGTTTCTATATTACCCCATTGTGCAAAGAAATACTCACCAGCAAGCAACATACGTCTTTGCATCAGCTTTGTCCACTTTCACTCTCCATAAGTGAGGGTTGCTATTAACTGAAATGGATTCCCAGAAGCTGCTAGGTAGAGACACTCAGGCTGGACAGTCTATCACTGGCAAATCATTAATTGACAAATGGTATATTAATGACTCTAAAATCGAGCCTTGGGAAAAACTGTCAACATTCTGTGTGGAGCTGATTTATCAGGTTTTATTATATGAGCAAACACAGTTTAACAAGTAAGAAGCTTTTTGAAAGTAGATTCAGCCAGTGATGTTCTAAAGTCTAAATAACTGCACACTATTGATTGCCAGCAGAACATGGACTCCATAAAATGCCATTGACTGCTTTATTAGGGGGTTGTCTGGCTAGTTTGCAATAGAGAGTGATACTAATAGCATGGGTTCAATTCCCACATCAGCTGAAGTTATGATGAAGGACTCTCCCTTCACCTGACAATGTGGTGACCCTCAGGTTCAATCTCCACCAGTTGTCTCTCTCTCTCTCTCTGATGAGAAAGCAGCCCTATGGATTAATAAGACGATGGTGAAATTCCCTTTTTTATTAATAATTACCACTGCTTGTGAAATGAGCGATTCAAGTGATTCTAGGCACTAACAATTGAAGTTCCGAGGAAGGATTATTAATGAAATTAAGGTGGATTTCTTTGGAGAAAGGTTGGTGGGGGGGTGGGGAGGTGATTGTGAATTGACTCATCAATATTGCACAAGAACATAAGAAATTGCTCCAGGATTTGGTGGTTTGGCCACTTGAACCTGCTTCCCTGCTTTTTTAAAGTTCACTCATAGGATGTGAGTGTCATTGGTGAGACCTGCAATTGTTGCTCATCCCGAGTTGTCCTTGAGCAGGTGGTCATGAGTTGATTTGTTGAACTGCTGCAGTCCACTTAGTATACGGACACCACAATACCATGAGGGAGGGAATTCCAAAATTTTGACCCTGCAACACTGAATAAATGACGGTATATTTTCAAGTCTAGATGATGAGTGGCTTTGAGGGGAACTTTCACATGGTGGTGCTTCTATGTATCTACCATTTCCTAGGTGGTGGTGATCATGGGGTTGGAAGGTGCTAGCTAAGGAGGCTTAGCAAGTTGATACAGTGCATCATGTAGAGGGTGCACACAGCTGATTATGACTCTTGTTGGTGCAGGGCATGAATGCTTATGTATCAGTCAAGTGTCTTGGGTGGTGTCAAACTTCTTGAGTGTTCTTGGAGCCTGATTCAGCATGTGGATGTACTGACTATAGAAAGTGCAAAACTTGACCTACTCTTGGGAAATAAGGCAGAGCAGGTCACTGAGGTATCAGTGGGGGAGCATTTTGGGGCCAGCAACCATAATTATATTAGCATTAAAATAATGATGGAAAAGGATAGATCAGAGCTAAAAGTTGAAGTTTTAAATTGGAGGAAGGCCAATTTTGATGGTATTAGGCAACAACTTTTGAAAGCTGATTGGGGGCAGATGTTTACAGGTAAAGGGGCGGCTGGAAAATGATAAGCCTTCAGAAATGAGATAATGAGAGTCCAGAGAAAGTATATTCCTATTAGGGTGAAAGGAAAGGCTGGTAGGTATAGGGAATGCTGGATGACTAAAGAAATTGAGGGTTTGGTTAAGAAAAAGAAGAAAGCATATGTCAGATATAGACAGGATAGCTGAAAATGTGTTGCTGGAAAAGCGCAGCAGGTCAGGCAGCATCCAGGGAACAGGAGAATTGACTTTTTGGGCATAAGCCCTTCATCAGGCTTATGCCCGAAACGTCGATTCTCCTGTTCCCTGGATGCTGCCTGACCTGCTGCGCTTTTCCAGCAACACATTTTCAGCTCTGATCTCCAGCATCTGCAGACCTCACTTTCTCCTATAGACAGGATAGGCCAAGTGATTCCTTAGAAGAGTATAAAGGCAGTAGGAGTATACTTAAGAGAGAAATCAGGAGGGCAAAAAGGGGACATGAGATAGCTTTGGCAAATTGAGTGAAGGAAAATCCAAAGGGTTTTTACAAAAACATTAAAGACAAAAGGGTAATGGGGGAGAGAATAGGGCCCTTCAAAGATCAGCAAGGCGGCCTTTGTGTGGAGCTGCAGGAGATGGGGAAGATACTAAATGAGTATTTTGCATCAATATTTACTGTGGAAAAGGACATGTAGAATGTAGGGAAATAGATGGTGACATCTTGAAAAATGTTCATATTACAGTGGAGAAAGTGCTGGATGCCTTGAAACACATAAGAGTGGATAAGTCCCCAGGACCTGATCAGGTGTACCCAAGAGCTCTGTGGGAATTGAGGGAAGTGACTGCTGGGCCTCTTACTGAGATATTTGTATCATACCGAGTTTTGAGAAAATTTGTACTCAGATTGAGGTTTTGGATATAGATTTGCTCGCTGAGCTGGGAGGTTCATTTCCAGACATTTCGTCACCCTACTCAGTAACATCTTCAGTGGGCCTTCTGATGAAGCACTGCGGATAATTCCTGTTTTCTATTTATACGTTTGGGTTCTTGGGTTGGTGATGTCATTTCCTGTGGTGATGTCATTTTGCAGAGTAGAAGAAAATCACCTATACCATGTATTAGAAAAGAATGGGTACCCAATAAACACAGTCCGCCGATTTCTCAGCAGCAAACCCAAACAAGCATCCAGAAACACAAGCCACACTCCCCTACATCAAAGACATCTCGGAAATGACTGCCAAACTACTCAGACTGCTGGACATCATGGTAGCCCACAAGCCAACCAACACACTAAAACAACAGCTAATGAATTTTAAAGACGCTATACAGACAACAAGTAAAACTTATGTCATTTACAAAATACGGTGCAAGAACTATAACAAACACTAGATTGGACAAACAGGCAGAAAACTAGCCACTAGGATACATGAACATCAACTCACCACAAAACGACATGACCCTCTCTTACTAGTATCCTTACTAGGAAGGACACCATTTCGACTGGGACAACACATCCATCCCAGGACAAGCCAAACAGAGACATGCAGGAGAATTCCTAGAAGCATGGTATTCCAACCAGAGCTCAATCAACAAATACATCGAGTTAGACCCCACCTACCACCCCAGGAAAAAAAAACAGTAAATGACATCCCCACAGGAAATTACATCCCCAACCCAAGGAAATCAAAACAGATAAATACAAAGCAGGAATTATCAGCAGTGCTTGGCCCGGAGGTCCACTGAAGATGTCGCTGAGTAGGGCAATGAAACGTCTGGAAATTAATCTTCCAGCTCAGTGAGCAAACTTACACCCAGATACTTGGATCATCGATGGTCACAGGTGAGGTGCTGGAAGACTGGAGATTGGCTAGCATGGTACCACTGTTTAAGAAAGGTGGTAAGGACAAGCCAGGGAACAAAAGACCGGTTAGCCTGATATCGGTGGTGGGCAAGTTGTTGGAGGGAATCCTGAGGGATAGGATGTACACTTATTTGGAAAGGCAAGGATTGATTAGGGACAGTCGAAATGGCTTTATGCATGGGAAATCATGTCTCACAAACTTGATTGAGTTTTTTGAAGAAGGAACAAAGAGGATCGATGAGGGCAGAGCGGTAGATATGATCAGCAAGGCGTTCGGCAAAGTTCCCCATGGGAGACTGGTTAGCAAGTTTAGATCTAATGGAATACAGGGAGAATTTGCCATTTAATACAGAACTGGCTCAAAGGTAGAAGACATAGAATGGTGGTGGAGGGCCTGTGACTAGTGGAGTGCCACAAGGATCGGTGCTGGGTCCACTACTTTTCATCATTTAGATAAATGATTAGATGTGAGCATAAGAGGTATAATTAGTACATTTGCAGGTGACACCATATTTGGGGTTGTAGTGGACAGCGAAGAAGGTTACCTCAGATTACAACGGGATCTTGACCAGATGGGCCAATGGGCTGAGAAGTGGCAGATGGAGTTTAATTTAGATAAATGCAAGGTGCTGCATTTTGGGAAAGCACATCTTAGCAGGACTTATACACTTAATGGTAAGGTCCGAGGGAGTGTTGCTGAACAAAGAGTCCTTGGAGTGCAGGTTCATAGCTCCTTGAAAGCAGAGTACAGGTAGTTAGGATAGTGAAGAAGGCATTTGGAATGCTTTCCTTATTGGTCAGAGTATTGAGTACAGGAGTTGGGAGGTCATATTGCAGCTGTACAGGACATTGATTAGGCCACTGTTGGAATATTGCGTGCAATTCTGGTCTCCTTCCTATTGGAAAGATGTTGTGAAATTTGAAAGGGCTCAAAAAGATTTACAAGGATTTTGCCAGGAGAGTTTGAGCTAAAGGGAGAGGTTGAATAGGCTAGGGCTGTTTTCCCTGGAGCGTCGGAGGCTGAGGAGTGACCTTATAGACGTTTATAAAATCATGAGGGCATGGATAGGATAAATAGACAAAGTTTTTTTTCCTGGGATAGGGGAGTCCAGAACTAGAGGGCATAGGTTTAGGGTGAGAGGGGAAAGATATAAAAGAGACCTAGGGAACAACTTTTTCACATAGAGGGTGGTACGTGTACAGAATGAGCTGCTGGAGGAAGTGGTGGAGGCTGGTAGAAATGCAACATTTAAACATCTGGATAGGTATATGAATAGGAAGGTAGGGATATGGGCCGGGTGCTGGCAGGTGAGGCTAGATTGCGTTGGGATATCTGGTCGGCATGGATGAGTTGGACCGAAGGTTCCGTGCTATACATCTCTATGACTCTATGACTCTGTACTCATCCAGGCAAGTAAGGAGTATTCCTTCAGATTCCTGACTTCAATCTTTAGGTGTAATCAGGCTTTAGAGGATCAGGTGGTGAGCTACTTGCTCCAGGATTCATTGCCTCTGACCAGCTGTTGTCTCCACAGTATTTGTTAGGCTAGTCCAGTTCAGCTTCTTGTCAATGATAATCCCCATTCAACATATCGTGATGGTACCTCAATTCCACTTTTCCACAATACCCTGTATCCCTTCGGTCATCAAAACTTCCAAAGGTTCAGAACCCTCTGGGGGAGATGACATGTTTCCTCATCTCTGTCCTGCCATGAACATTGGACTTCACAAATGTCTCCTTTTGCCTAAAGTGAAACAGAATTCTGGAAGCTTGGAGACATAACTATGTCATCTGTTGCCTGGGAAGCCAAGGTTGTGAAGAAAAGACATATTGAAGTAAAATATTAACCCTGTTTCTCTCTCCGCAAATGTTAAGACCTGCTAGATTTTCCAGCACTTTCTGTTTATATATTAGCTAATTAATGTAGAGATACCTACTTTTTCACAGCATTCCCTCTAATTTTCCCATCGACTGCAGGGACCTCTAAAGTCCGTGTGAGGCAGAAACTTCTGGAACCCAAAGGCAAGCTGAAAATCGTGCGCCAATGCCAATTGCCATGTGCAAAACATTGGACGGTCCACCACACAATTTTGAGAGAACATTGCTCTTTAGTTTGAATGTATTAGCTACCTGTCAATTAATGATTGATTGTTGTTGATTTTACTTCATTTGTTACAATAGATGTCTTAAAAGTGAAACCTTCTCCTTCTGTAATTTCCATCAGCAGCTTTGAAATGCATGTCTTTTAAAAGGTTATCCATTGCTAAGGGGATTGTAATGGTCCTAAATGGCCAACTTCTTATTCTGAGACTGTGATCTTAAGTTCTAGATTCCCTAGACAGGGCAAACTTCTTAGATTAGATTTAGATTAGATTAGATTACAGTGTGGAAACAGGCCCTTCGGCCCAACAAGTCCACACCGACCCGCCAAAGTGAAACCCACCCATACCCCTACATTTACCCCTTACCTAACACTACGGGCAATTTAGTATGGCCAATTCACCTAACCTGCACATCTTTGGACTGTGGGAGGAAACCGGAGCACCCGGAGGAAACCCACGCAGACACGGGGAGAACGTGCAAACTCCACACAGTCAGTCGCCTGAGTCGGGAATTGAACCCGGGTCTCTGGCGCTGCGAGGCAGCAGTGCTAACCACTGTGCCACCGTGCCGCCCACCACTCTACCAGCAAAGTCTTCTAAGCTTCTCAATGATCTTAACCTTTCATTCTTCCACATTCTGGGGAATATCAACATAATCTACTCAGTGCCTCCTCACAAGACAATCCCTTTTACTCAGGAATCACTAAGGCAAGTATATTCTTCCTTAGCTAAGGACATAGCAACTGTCTCATCACCTCACCATTATGAAAGAGTCAAATGCTACGGGCAGAAATTGAAAAGAAAGAGGTATAGGGTTGCAAAGGAAGTCAGGTGGAAGAGGAAAGGGATAATAGACATATTGAAATGTTACCAGGGTGAAAGACTGAAGCAGACACTATGAAAATGAACTGAAGAGACAATTTGATATGTTCTGAAGGGAAGAAAGGTTTAAGTATTGTAGTGGCAAACAATGTTGATCTATGGATTAGGATAGGCTTGTTAAATGTTGCTTAAAAATTTGGTTTTCTTACCATCTTGCCTTTCTCATGATGACTGCACTGTTTAGTAACCGAAGGCTTAGCATGGTTACTGTCGTTTAATTGATATACGTGCAATTAATGCATTATTTAAAATTATCCTTTGATGTCTTTGCCTAAATTAAACCAGTAAACTCTTTCAATCATGACACTTAGTGCAGTGGTACAGACTGACAGAGCAAAGCTTATCACAGACTGTGCTTAACACCTTGTGTAAATCATGACAGCTGATTACCTCAATCAGGAGTTGGATATGTAGCAGTGAGTTCAAAGCATTTAGATGCGAACACTTCCATTTGAGTATGGCCTATAAACACCAGGAACTGTAATATCCACTGAGGATTCTTTGATTCAGTGATCCTGGAAAAATATGTGAGATTCTAGCTTCATCATAATGGTATAATTGATCAAGTTTTTGTCCTTGTCACCTGTATCAGGGCTGACTTTAGATGAAAACATATTCTGTAAATTTACATTGTGGAATATGAGTGTCAATAGCAAGACTCATCCTCCATTACCCTTGACATGTTGATGCTGAGCTGTCATCTTGAACAACTGCATTCATCTGGTGGCTGGATGCCCACAGTGTTGTTAGAAAGGGAGTTCCAGCATTTTAACCTCATTAAAGCAAAGAAACTGATACATTTCCAAGTTAGGATGATGCGTGACTTGCAGGGGAACTTATCATCAATAGCATTCCCATACAACTGCCGTCCTTGTCCTTCAAGGTCGTAGGTGTGGCAGAACCTATGGCGACCTAGAGAGTCAAAAAAACATTCACAAAGGTAATTTGCTTGCCTCAAAATACCTTGACTGCTAAAGATTGACCATGGAAGCTCACCCTGGTCCATTAATAATCACAAGACTCAGTACTCCGAATGGCACTTTTCAACGTTTATTGAAGTGTTTTAGTTGGAATGAAAATGGACTATTAATATTCAACTTCCCTCGTTTGATTTTAATATCTGAAACTTTCATTGACTAGAAATGATTTTAAAAAGAACATCCTTTTACAATGATTTTAAAAAGGCTGTCCTACATTGGCTGATGTGAGCAACTGGCAAGTTCAGGTAACCCGAACGGAATATATGACACTGGCTGCTTTGGAATTAGCCTTTTAATCATATTGCACTGAAACTGTGAGGCATCAAGATATTCAACTCTCCTATTTTACTCAGTGTTTGGAACTGTATAACTCTGAGTTCACATTATAGTTTGTATATTTTGTGTTAAGAAGTGGGTGGCATTATGTTGGTTTTGTGTTGTTTTTGTGAGCATGGTACTGGGCCATCTGGATGCCTGTCCATGTACACGCATTCTTAATGAGGTTCACAAGCCTAGAAGCAAATAGATAAGGGTGATAGTTTAGTGCATGTAAAAAAGAGTTTTAAAAATCTGTGCTATTGGCTAGTGACACACACAGACACTGATTAATCTGGAAATCAGTCCGTCAGTGTGTGGGTGTGCTAGAGAGTGGAAGCAGGAAATCTTGTAAGATCTTCTAAAATCTGAGTTTAGGGCACTCATGTTTATCCTAAAGTTAAAGGTAAGAGTGGAGTTAGTTTTTAGTTTGTCTTAGTTGATTCAGGGACAGATACCAGCTGAAGGAAAAAACAACATGAACATGCAAGAATTTACTGGAAGAAAACAGGTAGCCCAGCATAAGCAATAAGTTTTAATGTGGAGATACTGGTGAAGCTTCACTGTTCTCGATGATTGTAAAGATATTGATGGGCCAAGAGATATCATGAGTGTTTAAATCCTTATTCGGGTGTTTGTAATGACATTTTGCCAATATTTTTGTCAAGTTCATGTTTTTTTTCTTGCTGAATAAACATTTTATTCTTTGTGTTAAAAGGACACTTGCAGACTCTTGTGAATGCGCTCAGGAACAGACCTCCGACATTAAAGCTAAGATCGATCAAGCCAAGATCTGCCTTGTTCAGTATCAGCATTAGCAGGATTATAATGTAAACTTGCATGATAAGTTCATGTGATGGGAGATGAGAAATGAAAAAAATATATATAGACAACAGAAACTGCAAACTGCATAGCAACTGCAGCCTTTGGCCAGCAAGACAGAGGGAAAGCAATGTGGGTAAATAACAGCAAGGAGGCTTTCTATTCCTCTCTCCCATTCTTGGAACATATGACTATGAATCAGGAGCAAGAATTGACCATTGAGCTCCTTGAGCCTGTCCTGCCATTCAGATCATGGCTGATTTGCTTGTAACTTCAAATTCACACTCCCATCTACCCCCTCACAATCCTTCATTCCTTGCTTAACACAAATCTCTCTGCCCTGCCTTAAAAATATTTAAATATTCTGCATCCACTGCCTTTGGAAGGGAATTCCAAAGTCAAATAAGAGTGAATGCTTTTCCATTCATATTTGTCGTAAATGGGTGACCCATAATTTTCAAATTATGACCCACAAAAACACTGTAGGGGGTCGGCACAATGGTTAGCATGCTGCCTCAGAGCTCCAGCGACCCTGGTTCAATTCCAATCTTGTGTGACTGTCTGTGTAGAGTTTGCACATTCTCCCCGTGTCGGCTTGTGTTTCCTTCAGGTTTCCTCCCACAGTCTTAAGGATGTGCAAGTTAAATGGATTGGCCATGCTAAACTGCTTATGGTGTCCACGAATGTGCACGCTAGGTGGATTAGCTCTGGGAAATGCAGTGTTACAGGGATAGGTTGGAGGGGAGGGGGAGGGGAGGGGGGGGGGGGGGGGTGCTGGGTCTGGGTGGGATGCTCCTCCGAGGGTCAGTGCAGATTGAATGGACCGAATGGTTGCTTTCTGCAAGGATTCAAAAAGGGGTTAAAATCGACATTACCGATTCAGCTGGAATGAGTGATCATCCCAGCTACTGTTTTCATCAAATTACAGCTCTGATTGTTCAAAAAAATTTGCCTGATCAGTTTTTCAAATATTTCTTTCTTTTTAAAATCTACTTTCATTATAAATTCCAATGTCCACATTTATAATGAGAGCTGACTGTGTCAAACTTGTCACAGTGTAATTACACCATTCCTGAGAGTGTAATTAAAGCGTGACCAGTTTACATAGGCAGGATTTCTATAAATGTGCACGCAGGAATTTATAATAGAAAAAGTTGCCTGGAAGAATATTCAGACATAAAATTTTCAATATATGAATAGATTTTCTGAAATCTGTCTCTGTTGAAAATTTAGCTTCAAGTTAAACCAGCAGGAGATCTGCATTTTTAAGAAAACATCTATTTTCTGAACAAGGTGCAGTCCTTTAAATGACAAAAGCTTAATTTAGGTTTTCTAATTCCAGTTAAATTTTGATTTAATCACTACACTTCTTGACTTTGACCTCCCTGCAAGAATAACTCTGCTGGATTCCAAACTGATGCATTTTGTTACCGTTCCTCTCTGTCCTCCACTTTCCTTCTCCAGAAACCATTTGGTTTCGCATGGTCTGGCCACTTTACCAGACTGGTTAGTTTGAATCTTGAGAGCTATTCAGCTGTGGGAGTCATTGCAGTTTAGTTGTTTGTATTTGCTGGCCAAAAGTAAAGGTATTTGTTTGTGAATTTCTTACCCCTCTCAAACCCGGGGACAATGAGACAAACCTTAGCAACTGTGAGTGCTGTCTGAATTGGTAATCTAATTTAATCACAATACCAGAGACCCAGATTCCATTCCATCCTCATGCGACTGTCTGTCTTTGGTTTTCACCGCTGGGTGCCTTGGTTTTCTCCCACAGTCCAAAGATGTGCAGGTTAGGTGGATTAGCCATGGGAAAATGCAGGGTTGCAGGGATAGAGTGGGGGTCTGGGTCTGGGTGGGATGCTATTCAGAAGGGCGATGTGGGCTTGATGGTCCAAATGGTCTGCTTCCACACTGTAGGGATTGTATGATTCTATGATTCTGTAATACATCCTGAACTGTAGAATTTTGGAGGGCTTTATTAAAAAAAAGTGCTTTATTTTTCATTTTTCTTGAATGTCCTCACTTACAGGTTATAAAATTATTGGCAACAGGATAGAAAGCTATTTGACGAATAGTCAAGAATCAACCCATCAGGTAATAAATTGTCTTATGACTTCCCAATTGGTGTGGGAAGTGGAGAGAGTGGAATAGGCATCGTGAGAATTTTGAGGAATGATCAACTAATGGCAGGAGTGTGATGGGCAGGGCTCTTGTTGGTGGAGAGTCATGTGACGAAAGCTTACACTCACCCAGAGAACTGGCATCATGAGCGAGCGATGTGAGCTGACATGGGGGAGGGGGGGGGGGGTGCAGGGAGGGGGTAAGTGAGGTGACGTTGGTGAAGCTGGTATCAGAAAAGAGCTCCCAAGGCAACGGCTGTCCTCAGGAAGGAGACATTTTGCAGGTCTCCTGAGGCATTTTGTTGTCAATCTCAATAATGTTAAAACTTAAGTATTAATTAAAAATGACTTTTTTTTCTATTATTTATAGAAATGTATGTTTTAAAATGTGCCCAGTAGCTACTGTTCATAATTGAGAAATTCAATTAGTAGCACTCAAATGTAACATAAACTGGTTGCATTATGGTTTTTAATGAGAAAATTTGATGTTAATAACAGGTTGAGTTACTTTCTGATTATTTAGATGTAACATTGCATGTGTGCAATGGATGATCCTATCTGGGTTGCTGATATTAAATAGATAGATCAATATGTTGAAAGTGTGCATAACACGTATTAAATTAGTTACATATTCAATTAACTGCAATGGGGATAGTCAATCTTTAAATTGCCAAGGGAGCTGCAAAGGAGATTAGGAACGTCTAAGGATCAGTGCCTGATTTTTTTTAGGATCTATTCCGTGTGACAGATTTATTCCAGTTTTTAAATGAAATTCATTCTCAAGGTCTGATCGTGGGGCATGTGCTCACAGTAATAGATGTTTCAATATGAACAGCTCTCTGGGAAATATGGATTTAAACTCAAGATACGCAGATCCAAACAGGTATTTCCATGTTTCTTGTGACATCAGAGTCATGGATTATCAACCTTCTTGCAGGGCAATCTTTACGTTTCAGGAACCATTTTCAGCTTCATTTGACAATTGTTTAGGTTGGAGTCAGGTTGTGTTTTTCATTCAAATTCACATATAATGATCTTGTGGACCTGAAATGAAGTAGCACTGTTTTATTTAAAATGTGCAGGTCTCTGCGTATCTCTTATTGATTTCAAAAATATAACATAACAAATTCCTGTTATTTTGCTTATCGTACAGCAAGCCAAGTAGTTGTTCAGTTTCTGAAATATTGATGATTTATGTCACATTTCCTATAACTGATTTCTAATATTATTTGGTACCGAATATTGGAAAACTTGCTGAGGAGAGAGAGATTTATTTTTGTACAATTAATTTTTCTCTGGCCTCTCCTTTTCATTACTTATCACCTCACCACCCACTCTCCCTGACACATGCACATGCAGACACACACACACACACAGTTGAAAAATGTGGTACTGGGAGTGGAGGTTGGGTTGGTGGGGGGTGTGGACCTGGTGAGGGAGTCGCGGAGGGAGTGGTCTCTCTGGAACTCTCATAGGAGTGGGGAGGGAAATATATCCCTGGTAGTGGGATCTGTTTGGAGGTGGCGGAAATGACGGAGAGTTGAAAAATATGATGCTGGAAAAACACAGCAGGCCAGGCAGCATCCGAGGAGCAGGAGAATCGACGTTTCGGGCATTAGCCCTTCTTCAGGAATGGGGCAGGTATGCCAAGCTGGCTGAGATAAAAGGTAGGGGGGAGGGAATTTAGGGGAGACACACACACATACAGATACAAAGACACACAGGCACACACACACAGACACACACACACACACACATATGACACAAAGACACACAGGCACACACACACACAGACAGACACAGACACACACAGACAGACAGACACAAAGACACACAGACACACACAGCACACATACCACACATGCACGCACAAACACCTCTCCTGATGTCTCTCTGTATTATGTACTCGCTTCTATGGGATATAGGCAATGATTTGGACTTGAATGCAGGGTGTTTGGTGAGGAAATATTTAGATGATACAAAAATTGATTGGTAAAGGAAAATAAGATCAAAAGACCTCATGACGGTTTCAACTGATCAACCAGATGTGCCACACAGCGGTAAATGGAGTTTAATCTGGAGAAATGTAAGGTAAGGTTAACATGACAAAGGAATCCAGAATCAATAATAAGGTGCTGACAAGTGCAGAAAAGAACAAAGACCTTGGAGTCCACATCCACAGATCATGGGGGGTGGGGAATGTGATCATCCCAGAGAGGTCACGAGATTTAAAAAGATGTAGCCTGAACTGGAGGGCTTTAGCTATGAGAAAAGTTTCGGCAAGCTAGGGCTGACATTTTTAAGTAAAAGAGGTTGTAGTGAGACTTAACTGAAATATATAACAAGTTTTGAGACAACTTGTTGCTCAGATTGAGGTTTTGGATGTAAGTTTGCTCACTGAGCTGGACGGTTCCTTTTCAGCCATTTCATAACCATACTAGGCAATATCATCAGTGAGTCTCTGGTGAAGCACTGATGCTATGACCCACTTTTTCTTTCTGTGTTTAGGTTTCCTTGGGTTGGTGATGCCATTTCCTGTTCTTTTTCTCACAGAGTGGTAAATGGGATCTAAGTCAATGTGTTTGTTGATAGAGTTCCGGTTGGAGTGCCATGCTTCTTGGAATTCTCATGCATGTCTCTGTTTGACTTGTCCTAGGATGGATGTGTTGTCCCAGTCAAAGTGGTGTCCTTCCTCATCTGTATGTAAAGATACTAGCGTGAGTGGGTCATGTCTTTTTGTGGCTAGTTGATGTTCATGTATCCTGGTGGCTAGTTTTCTGCCTGGTTGTCCAATGTAGTGTTTGTTGCAGTTCTTGCATGGTATTTTGTAAATGACATACGTTTTGCTTGTTGTCTGTATAGGGTCTTTCAAGTTCATTACCAGCTGTTTTAGTGTGTTGGTGGATTTGTGGGCTACCATGATGCCAAGAGGTCTGAGTAGTCTGGCAGTCATTTCCGAGATGTCTTTGATGTAGGGGAGAGTGGCTCGGGATTCTGGATGCGTTTTGTCTGCTTGTTTGGGTTTGCTGCTGAGAAATTGGCAGACTGTGTTCATTGGGTACCCATTCTTTTTTGAATATACTGTATAGGTGATTTTCCTCTACTCTGCGTAGTTCCTCTGTGCTGCAGTGTATGGTGGTTCACTGAAATAATGGTCTAATGCAGCTCCCTTTATGGATGTAGAGATGATTGCTTCAGTAGTTCAATATTTGGTCCGTGTGTGTTGTTTTCCTGTAGATGCTGGTTTGAAGTTCCCCATTGGCTGTTCGTTCTACTGTGACATATAGGAATGTTGTTGTTTTCCTCCTCTTTAGTGAATTTTATGCCAGTAAGGATATTATTAATGGTCTTGAAAGTCCTGAGCGGCAAGGTGGCTCAGTGGTTAGCACTGCAGCCTCACAGCACCAGGGTCCACGGTTTGATTCTAGCCTCGGGCAACTGTCTGTGTGGAGTTTGCATGTTCTCCCCGTGTCTGCGTGGGTTTCCTCTGTGTGCTCCGGTATCCTCCCGCTGTCCAAAGATGTGCAGGCCAGATGAATTGGCCATGCTAAATTGCCCATAGTGTTAGGTGCATTAGTCTGAGGGAAAAGGGATGGGGTAGGTTACTCTTCAGAGGGTCGGTGTAGATTTGTTGGGTCAATGGGCCTGTTTCCACACTGTAGGTGTCATCCACATAATAGACCCAAAGTTTAGTTGGATGGTTAGCAGAGCTTTTGAAAATCCATAAATCAACCAACACACTAAAACAGCAGCTAATGAACTTGAAAGACCCTATACAGACAACAAGCAAAACTAATGTCATTTACAAAATACCTTGCAAGAACTGTAACAAACACTACATTGGACAACAGGCAGAAAACAAGCCACCAGAAATCATGAACATCAACTAGCCACAAAAAGACATGAACCACTCTCACTAGTATTTTTACATACAGATGAGGAAGGACACCATTTTAACTGGGACAACACATCCATCCTAGGACAAGCCAAACAGAGACACACGTGAGAATTCCTAGAATCATGGCACTCTATCAACAGTTCTACCAGAACTCTATCAAAAAACACATTGACTTCGATCCCATTTACCACCCCCTGAGAAAAATAACATGGAATGAATTCACTGCAGGAAGTGACATCACCGCAGGAAATGGCATCGCTAACCCAAAGAAACCTAAACACATAAGAAGAGAGAGAGAGAGAGAGAACCTGCACAGTACTGTCTTTGCTGTTTGAATTCATGTATCGCTGGACATTGGAGTTCATCTGGGAAAATTAATAAGCGGTGAAATTCACAACTAATCTTGGAGGAACTGTCAAGGTGAAGTTCACAGCACAGAAACAGATAAGTTAATCATTGTTTTAAGTGTAGTCTCCAGAGAATCTGCAGTAGTGAGTAGAGTGGGTTCTTTCTTGATTCTATGTTTTCAGAGATATGTCTCTTGATTAAACTTAAAATATAAGCCATAACTATTAATTTAACCTGGGGCAGTGTTTGTGGAAGAATAAGATGATGTTAATTTCTGGGTCTGTAGATTGTGAAGGAGCAAAAATGGCCTTTAATAGAATGATATGTCAGATGTGGGAGTTTAAAGAGAGTTTAAGGGTTACTGTGGATTACGAGGAGAAAGTGAGGTCTGCAGATGCCGGGGATCAAAGCCGAAACTTTATTGCTGGAACAGCACAGCAGGTCAGGCAGCATCCAGGGAACAGGAGACTCGACGCTTCGGGCACAGGCCCTTCCTCAGGAATGGCCTGAGGAAGGGCCTGTGCCCGAAGCGTCGAGTGTCCTGTTCCCTGGATGCTGCCTGACCTGCTGTGCTGTTCCAGCAATAAAGTTTCGGCTTTACTGTGGATTACATCTGCCATAAATGCTGTTGGATGCGAATCTTACCAGATTGAATGGATTGCTTCTAACTGTCTCTCCAGCCAATGAGGAATTTGCAACAGCTACAGTATGTGATTGATGGCAGTTATTGGAAGGAGGGAAAGTCTCAGATACAGTCACATAGATGGGTTAACTCCAGGAAGGGTAAGAGAGGTAGGCAGCTAGTGCAGGAGTCTTTTGTGGATATACCCATTTCAAACAGGTATGCTCTTTTGGAAAATGTAGGGGTGACGGGTTCTTAGGGGAACATAGCACGAACAGCCAAGTTTCTGGTATTGAGACTGGCTCTAATGCAATGAGGGGTACATCGGGTTCCAACAGACCAATGTGTTCGGGGATTCTCTAGTCCAAGGTGCAGACAGATGTTTCTGTGGCCAACAGTGAAAAAGCAGAATGGTGTGTTGCTTCCCTGGTGATAGGATCAAGGATGTCTCCGAGAGGGTACAGAACGTTCTCACAGGGGAGAGGGGCCAGCAAGAGTCATTGTCCACATTGGAACCAACAACATAGGAAGGGAAATGGTTGAGATTCTGAAGGGAGATTACAGTAAGTTATCAGAAATTTAAAAAGGAGGTCCTCGAGAGTTCTAACATCTGGATTACTCCCGGTGCTACGAGCTAGTGAGGGCAGGTATAGGAGGATAGAGCAGATGAATGTATGGCTAAGGAGCTGGTGTATGGGAGAAGGATTCACATTTTTGGATCATTGGGGTAGAAGTGACCTGTACAAGAAGGACGGATTGCACCTAAATTGGAAGGGGACTAATATACTGGCAGGGAAATTTGCTAGAGTTGCTCGGGAGGATTTAAACTAGTAAGGTGGTGGTGGTGGAGGGGGGAGGGTAATAGGGAGATAGTGAGGAAAGAGATCAACCTGAGACTGGTACCGTTGAGCACAGAAGTGAGTCAAACAGTCAGATCCGGTAGGGACAAGGTAGGGCTAATAAATTAAACTGCATTTATTTCAATTCAAGGGGCCTAACAGGGAAGGCAGATGAACTCAGGGCATGGTTAGGAACATAGCAATTACAGAAACATGGCTCAGGGATGGGCAGGACTGGCAACTTAATGTTCCAGGATACAAATGCTACAGGAAAGATAGAAAGGGAGGCAAGAGAGGAGGGGGAGTGGCATTTTTGATAAGGGATAGCATTACAGCTGTGCTGTGGGAGGATATTCCTGGAAATGCATTTGGGTGGAACTGAGAAATAAAAAAGGGATGATTACCTTATTGGGATTGTATTATAGACCTCCTAATAGTCAGAGGGAAATTGAGAAATAAACTTGTAAGGAGATCTCAACTATCTGTAAGAATAATAAGGTGGTTATGGTAGGGGATTTTAACTTTCCAAACATCGAATGGGACTGCCATAGTGTTAAAGGTTTAGATGGAGAGGAATTTGTTAAGTGCGTACAAGACAATTTACTGATTCAGTATGTGATGTACCTACTAGAGAAGGTGCAAAACTTGACCTACTCTTGGGAAATAAGGCAGGCCAGGTGACTGAGGTGTCAGTGGGGGAGCACTTCGGGGCCAGTGACCATAATTCCATTAGATTTAAAATAATGATGGAAAAGGATAGACCAGATCTAAAAGTTGAAGTACTAAATTGGAGGAGGGCCAATTTTGACGGTATTAGGCAAGAACTTTCAAAAGCTGATTAGAGGCAGATATTCACAGATAAAGGGATGGCTGGAAAGTGGGATGCCTTCAGAAATGAGATAATGAGAATCCAGAGAAAGTATATTCCTGTTCCGGGGAAAGGAAAGACTGGTAGGTATAGGGAATGCTGAATGACTAAAGAAATTGAGGTTTTGGTTAAGAAAACGAAGGAAGCATATGTAAGTTATAGACAGGATTGATCGAGTGAATCCTTAGAGTATAAAGGAAATAGGAGTAAACTTAAGAGGGAAATCAGGAGGGCAAAAAGAGGACATGAGATTGCCTTGACAAATAGAATTAAGGAGAATCCAAACAGTTTTTACAAATATGTTAAGTATAAAAGGGTAACTAGGGAGAGAATAGGGACCCTCAAAGATCAGCAAGGCGGCCTTTGTGTGGAACAGCAAAAAATGGGGGCGATACTAAATGAGTATTTTGCATCAGTATTTACTGTGGAAAAGGATATGGAAGATATAGACTGTCGGGAAATAGATGGTGACATATTGCAAAATGTCCAAATTACAGAGGAGGAAGTGCTGGATGTCTTGAAATGCATAAATCCCCAGGACCTGATCTAGAACTCTGTGGGAATCTAGAGAAGTGATTGCTGGGCTTCTTGCTGAGATATTTGTATCATCGATAGTCACAGGTGAGGTGCCGGAAGACGAGGTTGGCTAACATGGTGCCATTGTTTAAGAAGGGTGGAAAGGACAAGCCAGGGATCAATAGACCAGTGAGCCTGACATCGGTGGTGGGCAAGTTGTTGGAAGGAATCCTGAAGGACAGGATGTACATGTTTTTGGAAAGGCAAGAACTGATTAGGGATAGTCAACATGGCTTTGTGCGTGGGAAATCATGTCTCACAAACTTGATTGAGTTTTTTGAGGAAGTAACAAGGAGGATTGATGAGGGCAGAGCGGTGGATGTGATCTATATGGGCTTCAGTAAGGCATTCGACAAGGTTCCCCATGGGAGACCGATTAGCAAGGTTAGATCTCACAGAATATAGGGAGAACTAGCCATTTGAATACAGAACTAACTCAAAGGTAGAAGACAGAGGGTGGTGGTGGAGGGTTGTTTTTCAGACTGGAGGCCTGTGACCATTGGCGTGTCATAAGGATCAGTGCTGGGCCCTCTACTTTTTGTCATTTACATAAATGAATTGGATGCGAGCATAAGAGGTACAGTTAGTAAGTTTGCAGATGACTCTAAAATTGGAGGTGTAGTGGACAGCGAAAAGGGTTACCTCAGATTACAACAGGATCTGGACCAGATGGGCCAATGGGCTGAGAAGTGGCAGATGGAGTTTAATTCAGATAAATGTGAGGTGCTGCATTTTGGGCAAGCAAATCTTAGCAGGATTTATACACTTAATGGTAAGGTCCTAGGGAGTGTTGCTGAACAAAGAGACCTTGGAGTGCAGGTTCATAGCTCCTTGAAAGTGGAGTCGCAGGTCGTGGAGAAGGCATTTGGTATGCTTTCCTTTATTGGTCAGAGTATTGAGTACAGGAGTTGGGAGGTCATGTTTTGGCTCTACAGTACATTCGTTAGGCCACTGTTGGAATATTGCGTGCAATTCTGGCCTCCTTCCTATTGGAAAGATGTTGTGAAACTTGAAAGTGTTCAGAAAAGATTTACAAGGATGTTGCCAGGTTTGGAGGATTTGAGCTATAGGGACAGGCTGAATAGGCTGAGGCTGTTTTCCCTGGAGCATCGGAGGCTGAGGGGTGACCTTATACAGGTTTACAAAATTATGAGGGGCATGGATAGTGTAAATAGGCAAAGTCTTTTCCCTAGGGTTGGAGAGTCCAGAACTAGAGGGCATAGATTTAGGGTGAGAGGGGAACGATATAAAAGAGACCTATAGGGCAACTTTTTCACGCAGAGGGTGGTACGTGTATGGAATGAGCTGCCAGAGGAAGTGGTGGAGGCTGGTACAATTGCAACATTTAAAAGGCATTTGGATGGGTATATGAATAGGAAGGATTTGGAGGGATATGAGCCGGGTACTGGCAGGTGGGACTAGATTGGGCTGGAACATCTGGTCGGCATGGACGGGTTGGAGCGAAGGGTCGGTTTCCATGCTGTACATCTCTATGACTCTATGACTCTCAATAAAAGGTGGGCTATACCACCAGTGCTTCACTGGAGGCTCACTGATAATGTTACCTAATATGGTAAAGAAATGTCTGAAAATGCTCCTTCCAGCTTAGCAAGCAAACTTACATCCTGAAATATATAACATTATGCGGCCCACATTTAAAATGGATATGAAAGACCTCTTTGCCTTGGCTGATTGGTCCAAATAGATGTTGGTCCATAAGTCACCATTAAAGCGTCAAGCAATCTCTTCAAAAATGTTGGTTGACTTATATGTCAAGTATAAACTGAACTGAGTGTGTAGGTGGTTTCCATCTTTGTTGTGGCCTGGCCTCAATAGGAACGTATGAATTTGGAGCCAGAGTAGGCAATTCAGCTTTCAAGCCCACTCTATCATATTACAAGATCATGGCTGATCTTATCCTGGTATCAACTCCACTTTCCTGCCTGCACTCCATAGCCCTTTACCCCACTTTTCATATGCATATGAACAGGAAGAGTTTAGAGGGATATGAGCCAAGTGCTGACAAATTAGACTAGATTAATTTATGATATATGATCAGCATGGATGTGTTGGACTGAAGGGTCTGTTTCAACACTGTACATCTCTATGACTGAGATTCTGAAGCTCTGGGTCCTTTCGATCATTATTAAGTTCAAGCATTGAGGATGAAGGAAAGATTCGTATTTCTTTTTGATTGGCTGCTAGCTAGTGGATGTCTAACATTCAGAGTAAAAGTGAGTCGTTAGCTGCAGCGCTGGGATAACTCGGGGATAGTCCTTCGACTGTGATCTTCACAGCATGCTAAAACTTGTACCCAGGCTTGTACACACGTGGGAACGTTGACTACCAATAGAATACTCCAGTTGAATTGAAACTGGCTTTTTAACCCATGTTCTTGTGTATTCTTTAAAGGGAGAAATATAATCCGTCTACAGTTTAAGACATAATTGGTTTGCTGTCAAGTAGGGGATCAGTTCCTTGTTTTCTTTGTAGCCATAAGTGATCACAATTCAGACTATTTTAATTTGCCTCTTCCCTTTTTGAAGGGCTATTGTTTGAATTTCCTTTTGTGCCTCTCGATATGAAATCCCATAGTTTTCTCTTTCTTCAATTGCCCCCTCACTTACATTGACAGTCATTTTCCACGACATCATCATCCTTTGGGAAACATATTTTGGAAATACAAGTTAAAGATATCGACAGTACTTAAGAGTTTGTGACTCCTCATTGTTGCAAGGATTACATTCTATGAACTGAAAAGCAGGATTAGGCTGGATTGGTAACATATTGACCAGCCCGGAATATATCTTCCAAATGGCTTCTAACTCAGCTTTAATGATTTAGCTGTGATTTAGTGATGCTCAGCTGTTTCTGCTGAAGTAATTCAGCCAGCTCCCCCAGCCCTTCACGTTAGGTTAGGCTGTGGGAAGATACCTTTAAAGAAGACTACACAGCTAGGTCAAGTAGGACAGTCGCTTAGAATTTCCTATATTTGTGGGGCATGGGCAGGAAGATGTGCAGGCTCTTACTTTTTTTGAATTGGTGAACCAAAGGTGAAACTCTTTTAGGGAAGTGACATCACAAAGGAAAGGTTGATGCATTGAATAATACATGATTCTGTACATTTTATTTCTAACAGACTTCTCTGCAGTCGTGATTGACATTTCTGCCTGATGGTTTTGATTCTGCAATGATTGTGCTTCCCTTGACAGGTCCCAACAGAATGTTTCTGCTGGTGAAATCTGAGAAAGTGTCCGTACGTTGCCAAGAAGAAATGAGATTTATTTGAAGGGATGACTTTACTTCCTGTCAACTGCACCTAAACTGAGGTCAAAACTCAACGTGTCAAAATATGCTGACTGAATACAACGAGCAAGATAGATATCTGTGCACTCTTCTCTTCAGCTCAGGCTTACTTCAACCAGGGTTCTATAGTTTAAACAAGTGCATTTAGGAATTTTTCAAGGTGAGGATTACCATCAATGGGAATCAGGTTGCCTCCATACCCACGGCTCTCAAATATTTTGATTGTCAGATCCATTTTTAAATAGATTAATAATCCTAGCTGTCCTTTCTATCTGTATTAGAATATTATATAAAATATGTAATACATTGAAAAACTTGAGCTTTGTCACCCATTCTTTAATTTTATACAGCACCTAAATATTTAAGACACTCCCTTTCTCTTCAACCAGGATGAGATTCTCTTTCCTTTGGCACGGTGGCTCAGTGGTTAGCTGCCAAATATCACCAGGGACTCCGGTTTGATTCCAGCCTTGGGGGACTGTCTCAGGGAGAATATGCAAACTCCACAGTGTCTGCGTGGATTTCCTCCTGGTGTTCTGGTTTCCTCTCTCAGTCCAATTATATGCAGGTTAGGTCAATTGTTCATGCTAAATTGCCCAGAGTGTTCAGGGATGTGTCGACCGGGTGGGTTAGCCATGGGAAATGCAGAGTTCCAGGGAGGTGGTGGGTCTGGGTGGGATCCTCTTCAGAGGATTGCTGTGGACTTAATGGGCTGAATGGCCAGCTTCTATGCTGTAGGGATTCTATTTTATTCTTTGATGCACAGCACCTCCACTGGCATCTACCAGTTTACCTGTTGCCCTTGCTACTTATCTTTGAACTCCCTACTTAATAAAACTTTGTGCGTTGAAGGTGGAGTCGCAGGTAGATAGGATAGTGAAGAAGGCATTTGGTATGCTTTCCTTTTAGTCAGAATATTGAGTATAGGAGTTCGGTGGTCATGTTGTGGCTGTACAGGACATTGGTGAGGCCACTTTTGGAATATTGTGTGCAATTCTGCTCTCCTTCCTATCGGAAAGAGGTTGTGAAACTTGAAAGGGTTCAGAAAAGATTTACAAGGATGTAGCCAGAGTTGGAGATATGAGCAATAGGGAGAGGTTGAATATGCAAGGGCTGTTTTCCCTGGAGCATTGGAGACTGAGGGGTGACCTTATAGAGGTTAATAAAATCATGAGGGGTATGGATAGGATAAATAGACAAGGTCTTTTCCCTGGGGTGGGGGAGTCCAGAACTAGAGGGCATAGGTTTAGGGTGAGAGGGGAAAGATATAAAAGCAAATTTTTCACATTGAAGGTGGTACATGTATGGAATGAGCTGCCAGAGGAAATGGTGGAGACTGGTACAATTGCAACATTTAAAAGGCGTTTGGATGGGTATATGAATAGGAAGGGTTTGGGGAGGGATATGGGCCAGGTGCTGACAGGTGGGACTAGATTGGGTTGGGATATCTGGTCAGCATGGACGGGTTGGAGCGAAGGGTCTGTTTCCATGTGGTACATCTCTATGACTCTATGACTACCTTCAACACATGCATAAAGAAAGGATCTCAAATATATCTTCTCTATGCTGATTTGGGATTGGCAATATGTCAGTTTGTAAGGGAACAAAGCAACAGTTAAAAAGTGAAGAGTGAGTGCAGTAGGAAGGGAAAAAAGAGAATCCTGAGGTACTGGGAAAGAAAAACAGATTAAACGAGGAAGTAAATGAGTTCGGTTTTCAACAGATTGGAGGGGGTAGCTGGGAAGAATGACACAGCATCATTCAGAAGGAGGACAAGGAGGCAGAAGAATATGCCAAATGCAGGGAGAAAGAGAAATTGCACAGGTTGTAGGAAGGAAATAGACCTATTGGCGCAGACAACTGCAAGAGCAGAGAAGATACAAGGAGGAAGAAATGATTGATCCAGCAAAGAAGGACTATGGACCACAAACTGGAAATATATCGATGATAGAAACATAGAAAATAGAAGCAAGAGTTGTGCTCTGATGAAGAGTCATCAAGACTTGAAATATTAGCTTGTTCTCTCTCTCTCTCTCTCTCTCTCTATGGATGCTGCCTGACCTGTTGTGATTTCTAACGCTTTTTGTTTGCAGGAGCAGGACTTGGTCATTGAACTCCTTGCACGTGCTCTGGCATTCATACAATCATGGTCGATCATCCAGCTCAGTCTCCTGTTCCCCCTTTCTCCCCATACTCTTTGATCCCTTTAACCCTAAGAACTGGGGAGTCCAGAACTAGCGGGCATAGGTTTAGGATGAGAGCAGAAAGATTTAAAAAGGGCAACTTTTTCATGTAGAGGATGGTGTGTTTATGGAATGAGTTGCCAGAGGAAATGGTGGAGGCTGGTACAATTACAACTTATAAAAGGCATCTGGATGGGTATATGAAGAGGAAGGCTTTAGAGGGATATGGGTCAAGTGCTGGCAAATGAAACTAGATTAGTTTAAGATGTCTGGTGAGCTAGACTGAAGGGTGTGTTTTCATGATGTACATTTCTATGGCTTTCTAACTATATCTAACTCCTTCTTGAAGACATTCAATTTTTTGGCCTCAACTGTTTTCTGTGGTAGCGAATTCCACAGGCTCTCCACTCTCTTTTCTTTTCACCTCAGAAACAATCAACAACGATGGGAATCAATAATCACACACAGAGATATAACGATTAACAATCAACTGTTGTAAACTCTCAGCCACCTTCCCACATGTGATATAAGAAAGAAGACAAATTTGTTGGTTGATGTTGTTTTTGTTTAGAAGTAAGAAGGAGCTCAGAGGACTACTGATGGAAAAAAAACTAACCTGAAAATAATTCTGTAATCAATTTGAGCTTAGACTTGCATGTGCTGCTTTTACAAGTTTGGATCCTTAGGCTGATGGCAAGTCTCTTGTTAAGGACATGTGCAGAATACTGCACTACTCATGATTTATTTAGTTCTCTGTCACTTAGTGATATATCTTCCTGCATTAACCAATCCCTCATGCTTTCTGCCACATTATTAGACTTTTTAAAACTTTCTTTCAGATGTTTAAAGCTACCTATTGGAGGAGAAACATGCATTCCTGCAATTTGAGCCACACATCACCTCAAGGCTAAATGTAGATAAGTTCAAAGTGTGTTTCATTTTATTTTGGCATCTTTAACTTGTAATTGAACTGGTGAATAATCTTGTCTACTGGACAGTCTTCTTTGTTCAGAATTGTTTTTTTTCCATTTCCTTTTCAAAATCTGCAATTTAATCTAACTGCTGACCATCCACCCCTTAGCTCAAGATAATTCTGCCCATTCCATGAAAGTCATCTCAAGGGAAAATCTCCTTGGAGTGCAAATCCATTTGACATACTGTCATAGATCAGCTGAAATATCAATCTGATGTATTCTACTTAATATTTGTGTCTTGGGTGTGCCATTGAATGTTTGTCTCTGATTCACTTAAAATTAAACAGAAATCAATCGGTAGATTTTTGTTTGCATCTTTTAAGTTTATCGTTGCCCTTTTCTTAGCTCTTTGTGGTTGAGTTATTTTTGAACATGAGAGGATTAATTATCTTCACAAAGCAACACAATCATCCAAACAACAATGTCACTACCACCCCCCCATGCAATGATGTTTCAACGTGAACTCTTAGATGAAGCTGGAAAATATGATTAAGAGAATATCATATCGATCTAAATGTTGCAATCCAATTTCCCTTCACTGCCCCTCTCACACTAAGTTTAATGTTCCCAATAGAGTTCCCAGGCTGACTTTTGAAGTGCAATTTTGCTTATTATTTGCTCCAATCTGTAAAATAATTTGATCAAAGCTCATGTTCAGCTATTTCTAATTCATGCATTATTTATTCACAGGGTGATGTCCACATGTCAAGTTGTAAGAATAAAGAAGCAGATGGAGCAACATGCAAATTAATAGAATTAGGGAGATTGATAAAAAGCTGACAGAATCACTTGATTCATCAGGACATTGATGCTATCTTCGACTGTGAGCATTGAGTTTCAGGATGTAAGAGGAGGAGGATTCAGTCAGGAAACAGAAAACAAACATTGCATCAGGGTCTGAGAGAGCTGGTCAACGTACTTGCAATTAGAATATCATAGGATTGTGAACATGCAAGGAACAAGTACCATTCACAGAGTAGGAGAACTGTACACGTGTAATGTCTGTGGATGAGATTTCAGCCAATCATCTGGTCTGTTGAGACACAAGTGCAGTTACAACTGGGAGAGACAGTGAACATGTGGGGACTGTGGGAAAGGATTCAGATCCACATCAGAGCTGGAAACACTGGATTCAGCAGGTGATAAACTATGGTGATGTCCAGAGCAGGGACCCCTGGCTGCAGTATACCTGAAGGGTGGACTTGTGGCAAGGTTCTCTTTGCTGTACTTGGAGTAGGGACTCCTTGAAGACCGGGAAACCTTGCAGAGTCACTGGAGTTGTGTTTGAAGACCCTTTATACAGAGGATGAGCTCCATTTTTTTTTGTTGTTTTTGCAACTTAAAATGACACCAGATTGTGGTGAATAGACACTTTTCATTGTATCTTTCTGTATGTATATGTGACAATGAATAAATGGCTCAAATATTCCAACATTTAGGTTTGTTGATTTATTGACAACAGAAGGATTAAGAACCCAAGTGAAACATGTTTACATAAAGGTACCTCAGACCAGCCAGTTTCAACTCTTGGAGACCCTAACTTATCCATTGAAGTTCATCTCTAACCTTACTGTCAAAACATATCCTTCCAATACACATATGGTTTTCATTGAAGTTCATCCTACTACTCTAACTTTGCCATCAAGATGTCCTCCTGCTGAATCCCCAGTGTCTTAACTCATCCATCAGAGCTAATTCCTATGGTACTCACTTTCCTACTGAGAGTCATCACACTAGTTCACTAACTTCCCCAATAATCCTCTTCTGTCCAATTTTAACTCTCCTGTTATAGTCCAGTCTTATATCCATAGTTCATCCAGAACTCTCAATATTTATCAGAACAAACCTTTTAACAAGTGTAGATATGACATTCACATTCCAGTTTTAATCGCATTTTATTTTCTCCCCCATATTATTAACATTTCATCTGACTTCTCCTGTTTAGACAAAAGGCTCTTTGCACCCCCCCCCCCTTTCTACTCTTTCCCTCTCTCTGTAATGACATGGCTAAAATGGCAGACACCAGCTCGGCCACTGGAATTGATTGCAATCATGTCCCACCAATCTGCAAAGTAGCTCATGATTGCACACCAATAACAACTGGTATTTCCAATACACTTTGAATGCACTAAAGTCTCCCAAGGCACTGTGGATAGACATTGTATTTATGTACGTTCGTTAAAATAGGCAACACAATTAGTTTTTACAATAGTGTGCAGTTCATTATTGCAGTTTCAGTTTCATGGTTTTCTTCATCTTTAATCTGCAAACCATCTCCATTGGACATTGACCATGTTAAGGGTGCTATTTAAATGCAAATTGCTGTTGTAGAAATATGGGAGCAGGTGTAGGCCATTCAGCCTTTTGAGACTTTGCCACCACACAGTGACATCCCTGATTATCTGCATCTTTCTCTCATCCACATTGCTTGGCTTCAAATCCTTTCATAGCTTTGTCCAGCAGAAATCTTTCACTGTCGATATAAAGTTATTAATTAAGCCAACAATTGGGTGGCACGGTGTCTCAGTGCTGCCTCACAGTGCTAGGGACCCAGGTTTGATTCCACCCTCTGGTGTCTGTTTGGAGTTTGCACATTCTCCCCGTGTCTGCTTGGGTTTCCTCTGGGTGCTCCAGTTTCCTCCTACAGCCCAAAGATGTGCAGGTTTGGTGGAGGTCATGCTAAATTGCCCATAGTTGCCAGACATGTGCAGGCTAGGTGGATTAGCTATGGGAAATGCAGGGATGGGGTAGGGGGTGGGATGTTTGGAGGCCCTTTCTCTGAATCTTCCTTGACATCTATCAAGTGTAAAGTTTCAGGTTCCCCTTTGATACCACGTATAATCTACGCATGCCTTCCAGATAGTTACATTGCCTAGAATTTACACTTTTGATTATTTCTTGGCTGCAGGTTGTCATTTTAAAAAGAAATGTTATCATTAAAAGTTCAATATGCCTGTAGGGTGATCTAGAGTTTTAGTTATGATCTATTGGCATTACAATATGTTTGTTGTGAACTGAATCTATGGATTGGGATAGTAGAAACTGGAAAATTCTTTCCATCACATGGTTGACCAGTAATGAGGCACACTTTTACTCCCTGTCCCAGGAATAGTTTTTCAGGTTGATATTCATCATTCTGTGTTAAGAACACTCTTTTCTTGGCCATCGGGTTTTGGGGTGAACTTGGAGTGTTTGACTTAGAGGTAAGAAAGCCATTTGCTACATCATTAGAGCTCCTTAATGAAAGCAGTACTGTGGAGTAATTTATCCTATTGTATTAATATGCTTCACTATTGGACTTTGTGTCAACTTTCTTCAGCAGCTAAAAGAAGCGATGCCGATTTCAAAGCAACAAATCCAGCACAGACTGATCAGTAATCCATTTGTTTATACAAACCAGCTGCTTAAAACCTAATTAGACAATTCCCTTCTCTTTAATGTGAACTGTTCCCTGTAGCTTATTTTTGATTTGAACAATATGCACCTGGATGTGATGTTTTACTGATCTCCCAGAACTGAAATAGCAGAAGTTTAGATCTGTGTCAACATAATTCTTTGGGAGATTATAGGCAGGAGTTTGTCAGCTGCAGGAACTGAGGAAGGGATGTGCTTATCGTACAATTTTCTGAGGTTTTTTTTCTCATTTTCTCTGTGGATTCTCAAGTGATGCCCAATGCTTGTTCTGTTTGTTGGCTTGAGTGTTGATGATGATGAATTTTAACATCAGACTTGAAACATTAACTTCTGTTTCTCTCTCCACAGATGCTGCCAGACCTCTGCATTTCTTCAGCATTTTCTGCTTCTATTTCTGTTTTCCACCATCCCCTGTATTTTGCTTTTATTCAGAACTGTATCATTATTCCTTCACTGTTTCTGGGCCAAATCCTTGGAGCTCCCTTACGAACAATACAGAGGTCCACCTCACATTCATGGAGTGTAATGATTCAAGAAGGCAGCTCACTTGTAGCTTTGCAGGGGCAATTAAAATCATAGTTATAGGCAGTCATATAATTCCTACAGTGTGAAAGCTGGCTATTCAGCCCATTGAGTCCATCCTGATCCTCTGGAGAGGTTCCCACCCAGACCTAGCCCCCTACCTTATCTCTGTAACTCTGCATTTCCCATGGCCAAACCACCTAACCTGCACATCTACCATCTATGAAAGGAAACCCACAACTACATGGGGAGAATGTCTGTGTGGAGTATACACAATCAGCTGAGGTTGGAACTGAACCCAGGTTCCTGGTGCTGTGAGGTAGCAGTGCTAGCCACTGAGCTGTACAATCAGAGAAGGATAATAAAATGCTGCCCCAGCCAATGACACTCACATCCCATGAATGAAGGAGAGAGGTTTTATTGAACAATTAAAAACTAACATATTGTACAACAGGCCATTGATTTGGGACAAGCTTGTTCCATTCGTGGAGCAGCATGGTGGCTCAGTGGTTAGCACTGCCACCTCACAGTACCAGGGACCTGGGTTCAATTCCAGCCTCAGGCAACTGTCTGTGTGGAGTTTGCATATTCTCCCCATGTCTGTGTGAGTTTCCTCTCACAATCCAAAGATGTGCAGGTCAGGTGAATTGGCCATGCTAAATTACTCATAGTGTGAGGTACATATAAAGTTGGGGTGGGTTACTCTTCACAGGGTTGGTATGGATGTGTTGGGCCGATGGGACCTGTTTCCACACTGCAGGGGATCTAACCTAATCATTCTGCAAATTTTCAGACTCATGTCACTCCCATTGTCTTAATCAATGGATAACCCTGCATTATGAAAATCTTCTCTTTATCCTTCCAATTCTTTAGTATATGTTCTGAATTATGTGAGTCCAAACATCACCTGAAAAGCATGTAGCCTTCCCCTTTAATTCTAATGTGTTTGTACAAGGCTAAAACAACGTGTTGACATGATAAGACAGAACATTCAGAGGTCTTGAATGATAACCATTCCATAGCACTAATCTCATGGAGCAGGAACAATGTGTCTAATATTCCCTTGAGTAACTCTGCCAGTGCACATTCTCCCTATTGGTCTTCCAACATAAATTGGATGAGACACCTCCTTGTGGTAAAACATTGCTGCATAAATAAAATACTTTGTTGCTGTTTAACACTTAAATCCATCAGTTTGATTTAGACAGTATTTAAGCCTTGAAGTTCCCTTCAAGGGAAAAAGTGAATCGCCTTGGATGAACGGGAAGGGTGGCCTGTGTTCACAGTACAAAGAACAGGTCTGAATCCCCTGTTGTGAGCCATGAGCAGAGCAGGCAGTAGTGGGGAAGCAATGACACAGTGCTAATGTTATTGGACCAATGCTCTGAGGACATAACAACCATGGCAGCAGGTGGAATTTGAACTAAAGGAACACAGGAACAGGAGTAGACCATTCACTCCCTCAAGCCTGTTCCACCATTCACTGAGATCATGGTTAATCTGTGGCCTAGCTCCATATTTAGTAATAGTCTTGAAATATTAAAAACAAAGCTAGTTTAATGGTGAGCAAGTAACCACTGTTGTAAAAGCCTGTCTGGTTCACCAATGCCCTTTCAGGAAGGAGATTTGCTTTTCTTACCTGGTCTGGCCTTTGTAACCCCAGATCCCAGATGCACAACATTCCTGATGAAGGACATATGCCCGAAACATCAACTCTCCTGTTCCTCGGATGCTGCCTGACCTGCTGTACTTTTCCATAATTTGGTTGACTCAAAACTGCTCTCTAGATAATTAATGAAGCACAATAAATACTGGCCTAGCCAGTGATGCCCAATCGCGGGATAGAATAAAGGAAAAAGGAAATAGCTCTGTTACTGGCTTGCAAACTGGTTGGGCATGTGCCAGGAAAAATAGGAGGGCAAATTGAGCAAAGTAACAGGCCCTGATAGACCAGGAGATAGATCACTGACTGCCTGGGGCAGACAGAATGTCCCAAGGTCTGGGATCTGCTGGTTACATTTATTTTGCCAGATATTTTTAGCCTGTGAATTTGGACCTTATTGTATGTGGGAAAAGTCCAGAAAAATTGTGTCTGTAAGGTGTTCCTATTTGGAGCCTGATCCAATCTGCACTCACCCAAACCCACAGTGGCTTCCTCATCACACAACTGCTTTCTCCCAGTTACTCAGGCTTCAGAATAGCATACTCTCCTTCAATCATCTCTCCTCAGATGAAGTTCACTTCTCTGTTATCAGTCTCACACATTATTGCCTCCCACATACTCTGTCAGTCCACTGATCATTTAGTATTTTCTGTCTATCTCTTGTCTGTCTTTCGCATTCTATGACACCTGCAACATTGACACTTTTGGCTGACTCCTGTTGGCTCTCCATTCATCTCTTTGATGTCCTTTTACTTCAATTTCTTTCTTCTTCCTGGAGTAATTAAACTCCTGTGGCTCTGTGATGTCTAACTTATCCATACAGTACAAAAGGTTGACCTCTCTCTCGTGTTGATAAACTGATGTACTATAAACAGCCAAGTGATTTCAAGAATCCAAAACAATCTTGCACATACTAGCCAACCTCAGTTACTGTAAACACATTACAATGGTGTGTCCAGATTTACAATGCAGTTGGTTAAGAGAGCAGCATCACATCATAACAGGAATTGCTCATGTCAACTCACAAGGTACTCCGGACCTTTGGATACTCTTTCTCCCTTGAGGAAGTTTATTAATGTACAGCACAATCACTTTGGTTTCTAGGGCTAAGTAAATATTAATAACTCAGTGTGAAATCCAAAGTTAATGTTGTTGAGTTGTTGATAGGATGTCAGTAGATTATATCTAACCTGAACAAGCATCAAACCGGTTGTGGCTCAGCCAATAATAATTTTATCCTTGATTTACAAGGTATTGTGGTCAAATCCCTGCCCAGGACTTCAGTACAAATATCAAGGCCGGCACTACAGTGTTGTGTTGATGATGTGGAAGTTCCGGTGTTGGACTGGGGTGTACAACGTTAAAAATCACACAACACCAGGTTATAGTCCAACAGGTTTATTTGGAAGCAGTAGCTTTTGGATCTATCTGATGAAGGAGCAGCATTCCGAAATTTAGTGCTTCCAAATAAACCTGTTGGACTATAACCTGATGTTGTATGATTTTTAATTGTGTTGTATTGAGGCAGTGCTGTTTTTTGGGTTAGACATTTAGTCAATCCTCCGTTCACCCTTTCACTATTTTGAAGAGGGATTGGCCAATATTTCTCTCTCAAAATAATCGTAACAGATTTTTGCTTGTGGGAGCTTGCTGTGCACAAACTGGCTGCGATGGTTCATTACACTTTAAAAGTTGGTTGTAAACTAGTTGTAAAGTATTTTGACATGATGATGGTGAAAGCCGCCAAATAGATGCAACATTTTTTTTAAACTGCGAGCTTTTTTCTGTAGCTGGCTAATCTGAGAATGCTGAATGTGGGGAGATTAGAGAGAGCTTTGCTGTGTAGCAGACCCATGCTCTGCCTCAACTAGAGTTCTTTTAAAATTTGATTTCTCTTCGCATCAGTGAAAATAGTAGTTACAGATGTGTTTATCTCATTATGATGTTAGTTATTTTTCTCCGCTGAAGGTCTTGTTTCCTTTCTGGGATATGTGCTTTGGGTGTAGCTCAATCGAAATGCTTGGCCTGGACAATGACTTTGGATGGGCTATTTGACTGCAGTAGGCAGTACTGCTGATCTCCGTACCTCACCTATTCATGAAAATCCAATCGTTGGTCTTTGAATAGTAATCACGTGCAGGGAAGCTAATAATAGCACCATCTCCCTTGAGATCAATAAACTGAGCATAGCCCAAGAAGGGAAGAAATTGAAAGGAAAGATAGGATTTTGAACATTTGAAACTTGAGATGGTAATATTTTAAATTTCTCAGAAGAATCCAGTACACGAGGCTGAACAATTTAAATAGGTCTCCTTTAGGCCCAAGGAAGTTGATTGGCCTTCCTTTAGTGGTTGCCACCTGATTAAGAGGACATTTATGCTTTTAAAGTACCAACACTAATTTCCTGCTGCAAGTTTCATTTCAGGATTTTAACATGCAAATTCAGTAAGCTCTTCAAAATAGTGGGGGAAGGTTGAGGAGGAGCAGCTATTTTCATAAGGCAAACGGCAAGATAATACAACTCAGTCAGTAACAAACAAATTGCTGGAAAAACTCAGCAGGTCTGGCATCATTTGTGGAGAGAAAACAGAACTAACCTTTTGGGTCCAGTGACCCTTCCTTAGAACTGTACTGAGCCTTCTGAAGAAGGGTCACTTGACCCGAAAGGTTAACTCTGCTTTCTCTCCACAGTTGCTGTCAGACCTGCTGAGTTTTTCCAGCAAATTCTGTTTTTGTTTTTGCTTCTGAATTCTAGCATCCGCAGTTCTTTTGGATTTCAATCAGTAACTTGTGGTGATTCGCAATTGCTGGAATATCCCTGGATGATTTGCATATTCATAATGACAAGTGCTATTAACTGTGCTTGTTTTATTTGATAGGAAATTATGGGCTGTTGTCCTGCTTTCATTCCCTATGCATATGCCTCTTTATGACTGCTCCTTTAGCAGATTCTAACCTGGCTTCCATCAGTGATTCCTCCAACAACAAATATTAACACTAAGACCTTGTTCTTGAGGAATGTTAATTTTGTAGTATCACAGAGACCAGTTGAAAAATATTGAAATATTTGGTTTCTCCATTAATATATATGACCTGAGTTTGGATGTGGTCACTAAATATTTCTCCTTTTTATTTATAGGGCTCCCTCAGCAGGGATATGTGTATAGGAAAAGCAGCTATTTCACGACTTGTCTTTCTCTGATTAGTTACCAAGTACAGGTCTTTCTGGGTCACTTTGAAAAGTGTGCAAAATGTAGCACAAGACAATTGTGACTAACCAGTCTTCAGTTCTACTTCTATGTTTCTTACCAATGCTGCAATAGGATGCTTTAATGCCATAATGTGAACTTACTCCAGAGCTGAGCTTGATGTCATAGAGTCATAGAGTCACGGAGTCATACAGCATGGAAACAGACCCTTCGGTCCAACTCATCCACACTGCCCATAATCCTACACTAAACTAGTCCCACCTGCCTGCACTTGCTCTTCAAACCTTTCATATTCATGAATTTACTCAAATATCTTTTAAACATTGTAACTGTACCTCTATCCATCACTTTCTCTGGTCATTCATTCCACACAAGGACCACTGTCTGTGAACATAAAAGGCATAACATATGCCACTTAAGAGAGCATTAGGTATTTCAGATCTAATGTACACTGCTGTAAAATAACATGTCCTAAACAAATCCTGTTTAGCTAAGAATGAGTGGCTTTGCTGCTCAGACAATGGGTTTGCATCATTTCCCACATGACTGCAGAAAAAAAGGATAAGTGTCAGGAAATCAACCAAAATTATCTCAGACGGTTCAGCCAGATAACCTCAACAATTTCGGATAAGACAGAAGTGGGACCCGGTAACTGCTTTTAGCTAATATGGTTGTTACAGTCTGTAGACTAGTGGATCTTTGGGATTCAGGCCACAAATTCAATGTGTGGATTTTCTCTAAGATTTTCCCTTTCAATTTTCTTTTCTCATATGAAGGTCTTGCTGCTGTATGGCTCTGCAGATGACACCCATACTCACTTACACAACATGAGCAGCCATCCTCAAAGTGTATAAAGTGAAGGCAAGAAGATAAATCTCCAGCAGAGGCCATGATGGTGATCTTAATTTTATCGACACTCCATTCAAGGTCTCCAGAATGAATCTCTGGATTGATAAAAGATCGGTGGGTACCCTTTATCCATTCCCCACAGTTGGAAACAACTATGCCCTTGTTGTCAATCTCATGGACATCAATTAATTTTGACCAAACATTGAAAGGTATAATCAGTCTGACCAGGCTTAACTGACGGGAGAGGAAGACTTATTTAGAAATATTCATTAAAATTGAAACCGCATGCATTGTATTAGTTTGTGGTCACTTTTGATCCTTGACCAACTTGCTTTTCAAAGATATTGATACAAATAGATGTAGGTTTGCTCGCTGAGCTTGAAGGGTCATTTTCAGACATTTCATCACCATACTAGGTAACATCTTCAGTGAACCTCCGGATGCAGGGGAGAACCAAAAACGTTAACTCATGTTAAGGTGAGGCCCACTCGAATGGTACTAGGTTTATTAAAGATCCCATTCACTGCTGAGAAAGGAATGGCCATTCTCTGTCAGTGAAGGTTCAAAGGAAGTCATTGACTCTATAACAAAAAACCAACAGCACATCTAGGAAATTTGAAATGGGACCTGAAAATGTTAGAATTGTTCTCCGTGGAGTCGAGAAGAGGAAGAGAATTGATAAAGTTGTTCCAAATCGTGAGGGTTTTGATAATGAAGGAAGGAGAAGCTGACTCCACTGGCTGCAAGGCTGATAATCAGAAGACTCACATAGAACATAGAGCAATACAGCGGAGAACAGGCCCTTCGGCCCTCAATGTTGCGCCGACCTGTGAACTATTCTCAGCTCGTCCCCCTACACTATCCCAAAATCATCCATGTGCTTATCTAAGGATTGTTTAAATCTCCCTAATGTGGCTGAGTTGACTACATTAGCAGGTAGTGCAATCCACACCCTTACCACTCTCTGCGTAAAGAACCTGCGAAGGTAATTGACAAAAGAAACAGAGGCGACATGAAGAAAAATGCTTTTCCACAGCAATTTGTTATGATCTGGAAATCACTGCCTGAAAGACAGGTGGAAACAGATTGAATAATAACTTTCAAATGTGAATGGTGTAAATATTTGAAGAGTGAAACATTTTCAGGGGCAAGAGAAGTGGGACTAATTGGATAACACAGACCCAATGAGCCAGGTCTCTTTCGACACTGTGTCCCACAATGATTGCACTTGAGGGACATAAAGCTCTACTGGTGTTTTGATAACGTTGTCACGTCAATCATTGTCACCAATTACAACATGGCACTGCAGTTGGTGTGACACTGAAGGCACAAAACAGGCACTATTTTTGTCTGTGGTTGATGTGGGTCAAAGTACTTCATTGCATGCAAAGCATTTTGAAGCAATGCCAAATAATGACATGAATTCATTCAACTCTTTGGCCTCAATATTTACGGAGGAGGGTTTTCTCAGAACATAACAGCTAGAAGCAGACGTTAGCAATTCAGCTTCTTGAGCCTGCTCTGCCCCTTAATATGAAGGAGAAACTGGATTCCAGAAAACCTGGAATCTGGATTTCCTCAAACACTGTCAAAATGTAAATCTGTGCTGCACAGGTATCAGTTTTTGCAATTTTCTTTGCCCAGAAGCCAGTCTGATAGACAGGTTTTGCTCCCTGTCAGGTGGAGAATGCTGCAGAGGAGACCGTGACCCAGGAGCAGGTAAGCCTGTAGCTGAGATCATATTGGATGCATATTGTGTGTTTTGGTGGTCAGAGGTGTTTGTAGGCAAATAGAGAGAGTAAGGAGGTAGAGGTTTGGCTATAGCGATAGATGGGTCTATAAAGGATTGGAGGCAGAGATGAAGGTTTAGGTACAGTTGGCATTCAAAGTGGGTGGAAGAGATGTTGGGGGCTAAGGCTGTTTCTGATTGCTGGAGAGGCTGACAAGTTTACATTGTGGTCTAGGGATGGATGTTTGGGAAAAAAACGTTTACTTGACCCACAAGCAGTGCTGGAAAAACACTAACCTATTCTATGGAACACTTTATCTTAGCTTCTGAGTATCATGAGGCCCAGAAAGCTAAGTCAACTGGCATCAAACTAGAAGAGAGATTCAATATTAGGCATGCGCCTCATAATATATTTCAAAAACCCTTCTTCTTGGGAACTATTCAGCTGTCCACATGCCTCCCTGATTCACACCAGTGCAACCTCTGTTAAATCCCCAAATGGAAATGTTCCAGGCTGATTGTGTTTAAATTTAAAACTTGTGACATTATTTCTGCACATTTTTATGATTTAAATTTCCTCTTTACTTATCTATGTAGATCTTACCAGATCCATTACTCACATCCATTACTCACAGTGTTAAAAGACACACTGGAATATATGTTAATTTACGTTTTTAACCAACCCAAAACATTTTTAACACTGCACCTCAATTCATAATTTGGAATAAAGTATTTTCCTGAGTTACCAAATTAATTTGGAACAATCACTATATGCACATCAATCCTTCAAACGCCCATAATGGGGTTTGATTTTAAAAATAATAGTGAATACAAGTTCCTCCACACTGATAATGTGATGCTTAACTCTATGTATATCTCAGGTGTTATCTTCATGATCTTCTGCACAGAAATGCGGGGCAAACCTGCTGGCATTGTACCTATTAAATATTTATTTGTTCATGACAATTAATGCCACTGAACTATAACTTTGAAAAGTAATGCATTGCTAAAGGACAGTGCCTGTGCAGTCACTGACATATAGGAACATCACCTCCACAGCTGCCAGACAAACCCCGTGTTTTGTGAGATTAGTTGACTTTACTCATCATCAGCCACATGTAACATTTGGTAATATGGCCAGTCACACTGCAAGGTCTGAGTGGCTGTGAAATCATTTCTCTGCACACTGAACAAAATATTTTCTGGCAATTTGTCCGAAGTTGGAATATATGCTGAAGTCATGGGTAGTTTTGAATGTTATCCCAGAGAAACAGTTCTGTGATTGTGTCCAGTTAATGAGGCTGCTTTTAACTCCTGGTTTTCTGTTATTTTGAGTCTCCAAGAGCATCATCTGCAATGTACCAACTTGCTTAATCTTGTATATGACACAGCTGAATTAAGCATTCATTTGTAGAAAGGTCCCCCTGATCATGTTCTGTCATTATATGTGTTATCATTCCAGAACACTTTATAAGAAGGTAGCAATTAGGAGAATTCCAGCAGTGGTGATTAATCTTTGATTCCAATGTCAATCTATCAATCTCACACGTTGGATTTGGGCTAGTGAAGCGTGGTGTAGCATTGTTACCTTTACGAGAGTGCAGAATGTTCTTGAGTGGGAGTGTTAATGCAATGTGAATACTTTGTTGATATTTTCTAATCAATCTATCCAGGGATGTTATGATACACCTCTGAAGCAGTACACTACATCTGCACTACTAGAGCCTTGAAGATTTAAGAAGGTATTTTAATTCAACATGCTCAGATATATTATAGCAGGTTGGACTTGAACCAGGTCTACTGGCTCAGAGGAAGGAACATTAACATTGTACCACAGAAACACTTCCAAGCATATTATGACACATTTTTGGATCAGCGATAGCAAACTATCACTGTCTTGAAAAGTTTATAATTAGGAAAAATCAGTTTTCACCTGAACAAATACCTCCCCATCAGTCTACTCCCAGTCATCAGTAAAGTGATGGAAGGGGTCATCAACAGCACCCACTCAGCAATAGCCAGCTCAGTGATACCCAGTTTGGGCCACTCAGTTGCTGACTTGGTTCCAACATGGAAAGAAGTGCTGAATTCCCGAGGTGGGGTGAGAGTGACAGCTCTTGATATCAAGGCCACATTTGAATGAGTGTCCTAGCATCGAGGAGTCCTAGCAAAACTGAAATCAATGAGAATCAGGGTGAGAACACTCCACTGGTTAGAGTCATACCTGGCACTTAGGAAGCTGATTGTGGTTGTTGGAGGTAAGTCATCTCAGCTCCAGGACATCTCTGCAGGAGTTCCTCAGGGTAGTGTCCTCAGTCCAATCATCCCCAGCCCCTTTGTCAATGACCTTCCCTCCATCATAAGGTCAGAAGTGGGGATGCGTGCTGCTGATTGCACCATTCACAACTCCTCAGATACTGAAGCAGTTGATGTTTAAATGCAACAAGACCTGATCAAATCCAGGTTTGGGCTGAAAAGTGACAACATTTGCATCACACAAATTCCAGGCAATAACCATCTCTGATAAGAGAAATCTAACCATTGCTCTTTGGCATTTAATAGTGTTAGTATCATTCAATCCATCACTATCAACATCCTTGGAGTTGCAATTGACCAGAAACTCGACTGGACTCAACACATAAACACAGTGGCTGCAAGAACGGGTCAGAGGCTATGAACATTGCATTGAGTAACTCACGTCTGATTCCCCAAAGCCTTTCCACCACCCACAAGGCATAAGTCAGGAGTTGTGATGGAATATTCCCCACTTGCCTGGATGGGTGTAGCTCCAGAAACACTCAAGAAAATTAGAGCAAAACAGCCCTCTTGATTGGCACCGTATTCACAAGCATCCACCCCCTCCATCACTGATGCTCAGTAGCAGTGGTGTGTACAATCTATAAGATGTGTTGCAGAAATTCAGGCCCTTAGACAGGCCCGTCATCATTAGCACCGAGAAGGACAAGGGCAGCAGATACATTTAAATACCATCATCTTTATGGTTCCTCTCCAAACCATTCATTATCGTGACTTTGAAATATATTGCTGTTCTTTCACTGTCACTGGCTCAAAATCTCAGAACTCCCTTCCTAAGAGCATTGTGGCTCAACCTATAGCAAACAGACTTTCTTTGTTTATTCATTCATGGGATGTGGGCATCACTGGCTCGACAGCATTTATTGCCCATCCTTAATTGCCCAGAGGGCAGTTTAGAGTCAACCACATTGCTGTTTGTTGAATTCAAATTCCACGATTTGCTGTCGTGGGATTCGAACCCAGGTCCCTAGAACATTATCTCGGTCTTTGGATTAATAGTCTAGCAATAATGCCACTAAGCAATTGCCTCCCCAGTTCAAGAAGGTAGCTGACAAGCACCTTCTCAGGCAAGTGGGTGTGGGTAATAAATGCTGGCCAGCCAAGGACGCCAATGTCCCACCAGAGAATATTTTTTAAAAATCACCTGGAAACTCTTTAGTTGCAAGTACTGGGACTTTAAAAAAAAAGCAGCATATGTATTTGTTTTAGAGACAAAAAATCCCACAGATGCTGGAATCCGGAGTAGACAAGCAGGAGGCTGGAAGAACACAGCAAGCCAGGCAGCAGCAGGAGGTGGGGAAGTCAACGTTTCAGGTGTAAAATTTCTTCAAGACTAAGGGTTGGGGTGTAAGGTGAGATGCAGATAAAGAGGGTGGGGGGGGAGGAGTGGAGGAGGGTTTTGTGTGGGGAGAGGGGTGGAGTGGTGAGGTAGTGATAGGTGAACACAGGAAGTAGGTATGAAATGGTTGGTCAATGGGAGGAATGAATCTGGTTGGTAGCTGGAAGGAAGGATTAGTCAGAGGAATGGAATGGAGGGGGAGGGGTTGGGAAGGGAGTTGGGGGATGGGAGGGGAGGTTATTTGAAATTGGAGAACTCAATGTTGAGTCCGCCAGGCTGCAGACTGCCCAGGTGGAAGTTGAGGTGTTGTTCCTCCAATTTGGGGTCTGATTCACTGTGCCAATGTATTTGTTTTGCCTGGTGGGGACCTGGGTTCTATTTGTGCTTTTGACCATGGGTAGTTATGTAGAGAATGTTGGTGTTTGATAGGCATCCTTGTTCATGAACTAAGGAGCTGCCTCTCAAAGTGTAGCAGTCCCCTTCCAAACCCAAGGCAGGCGCTCATTCCAGTGAGTGATTTGAACAGACCCGCTTGTCTGCCTATGTCAGAGAATCTCCTGACAGCTTCAGAATCTCAATCAAAGGCACTTTCTCTCCAGCTAATTCTTCAGTTGTTGTGTAAATGTCTGAACCATGTTTAACGCATTCACTGTTTCCACCTGTTTCTGTTGAGCTTAATTCTGGACTGATTCTGTGGTAATGTTGGTGAGTGTTTTCTTCTAACGTGTCAGTTTTATAGACACTGCCTGACCAAGGAAAATCAGTGAGCTGCAAACGTATTTAAATATTTCAATAAATTCCATTGGTTTTGTTTGATGTTAGAGTGACCCTGTGGGACATTGTTAGATTGTGCTGGATATCAATTATATTTCGGGATTGTTTAATCTTTCCTGATTCCAATATTGCAAGTTTTATCAAGTTTTTGAAGAGAACCTTACTATCATCGATTTAATTTAGCTGGGCCAATGTTACACACAATTATTTGTTTAGGATCATTATCAAACCTAAGGGTCATCCTTTGTCACTTTACAACATGGACGGAAAGGATAAGGTTCCGTGCCAGTAGTTGGCACATGGAATAATGGATTGTGATCCCAGATTGGTGATTTCTCCATTGAGGGACAGAATGTGGATCTGTATTGGAGTGTTGATTTAGGCTTGGAATTCCTGGATTGAGTGATAGGATTAGCAATCACTTCTGTTTCGGTTATTTTCACCATTCAGGATGGCCTCTTGCTTCCGTCATAAGAAAAGGAACTTCCTTCCCTCCTGGACAGCCTTTAGGAGAACCTCCTCCAGCACACTTCAGAATTTCCTGAGTGCCCTCAAATTTGGCATTTGTATCTGTAATGTGACCAGAAATATAATTCTGAAAGAAAATATGATCCACTTCTGCACTGAAGTCCCTTTCACCATAAGACACACCTCCACAATCAGTCTGAAAAAAAGAGAAAGTTTCACCCAAGTTTTCAATGACTTTTCTTCAAATCTTTTTCCAGCACTCAGAATATTTTGCTTTTGTATTACGTTTACTTCACTGCCACTTCTCCTGCAGCATCGTCCACCTTGAAGAGGTTCTGCTGTTCTCTCCAATGAGATTCATCTCGTCTCTTTTACCTTGTTCACCTTCATTGCTTCCTCTTTCTCTTCTAAAGTCTGAAGAGGTGAAAGGGATGTGAGCTGCAAATAACAGCCATCCATAGGGACAGCAACTGGAGAGACAGGTAGGAGTTGATGTGAGGTGGGAGAAGCTTCAAGATCAAGACATACTATCAGTATGAACAGCAGGAAGCAGCTATTTGTAGTATTAGATGGATGTACAGCCCAAAGCAGTCATGGGAGAATCAGAAAACATTAGGAGCCAGAAATAGCCTGGAAAATAATGACACATTAATGGCCATTGCAAGGAAGTTTGTGAAAAAAAGCAGCAATCTGTGGTGACAATGATCAATACCATGAGTTCCAATCTTTCACAAATTGACATGAACCTAATGAGGCTCCCCAATGAAGTTTATTCTCAAAACTATTGAATTGGCTACATTGATGTGAATTAATCTCTATGACTCTAATTATAGAGGGCTGGTAATTCATGCACTTTGCCACAATGGTGTTGTCAGAGGATGCAGCATTATAATTGGACTAAAGACTAACCATGCTCTAGTTTATAATCACAACCGATATTGATGGAACCCCTTTCCAAAAACACTATTAAACAATTGAAATATCTGTGCCAGGAATTGTACATTTGAGAAAAAGCTTCATCAACCTTAATATAAGAGGAGGCTTCTATTTAATTTGGCAGGATTTTGTGAAAGGAACAGTCTTATTATTACAAAGCTGTGTAAGGAAGAAGGGTTCCAACAAACATCGATAATCTCAAGAAACTCAACATTTTAACCATTGTTACACAACACCCGAGTGAGGCCAAATATGAAAAGAAAATCTCTGGACAATTACGTGAAAATTCTGTGAAGTTTCTCCTCAGATACCTGAGCCAATATAACAAGCCTCAAGATACGTTTGAGCGACTGTGAGGTGGGAGGAATATGGAATAGTTACTTTGCCTCAGTTTTTGCAGTGAGGCTAACAAGATGAACTTGATGCCTCAGGAATAGAACAAAAAGGATATTATGACATTTAGAGTAGAAAGGAAGAAGACAGATAATAAAGTGGCCAAACCTAGAAAGGTTAAGATCCTTTGCTTAGATGATTACATTCTATAATTGATAAGGAAACAATGGCAGAAGACAAGCAGTCCATTAATATTATTCCAATGTACAAACAGAATATAGAATCAGTACAGGGAATTATGGAACTAGTTAGCTTGAGGGTGATGAGAAAGGCATTAGAAACTTTACTCCAAGATTTAATAAAGAACCTTCTAGGATCTGAAAATATAATGAGTTATAATCAGCATTTTAAAAGGAAACACCATGCTTGGGATCACAGTGGGTCAGGCAGCATCCTTGGAGAGAAAGCAATCTAACGTTTCTAGATGACTTCATCAGAGCTGAAGTGAAGTGTGGAGAGACAGCATTTATGTAATAGTGTGGGGGAAGGGGTGGTTGGAGTGCTAGGGGAGAAAGAATGTTGATATGAGGATGGAGAATCTTCTGCCATTCTCACATTCTGATCACTTAACCTGAGCTATCAACCTCCTCTCTCCCCAGCACTCCACCCCCCACCCCACTATTCCATAAATGCTGCCCCCTCTGCACTTTACTTCAATTCTGATTACGTCTTCTGGATTTGAAACATTAACTTGCTTTCTCTTCATGGATGCTGCCTGACCCATTGTGATCTCCAGCATTTTTCACATTTAGTACAGATTCCAGCATCTGCAATAATTTGCTCCAACACCATGCTTGATCCAACTTTACTTCTTTCTGTTGTTTCTTCAACGAATTTACTAAGTATGATGCAATGGATGCAATATATCTGGATTTCCAAAAGACCCTCAAAAAGATACAAAATGACTGAGAGTCATATGGAAGCAGAGGGCAATTAGCATCATGGATAGAAAGCTGGATACAAAATAGACAATAGGCATTGGGTTAAAGGTAGTAACTCAGACTGGCATAGTGCAAGATGATGTTCCACAAAGATCAGTGCTGGGAACACAATTACTCACCATTGACACGAATAATTTAGGTTTTGGAATTGGAAGTACATTATTGTAAGTTGAAGATGACATCAAGTGGTAGGGTATAATTACTGTTAAGGATGAATGAGACCAAATACAAGAAGATGTTAACAAACTTACAGAGTGGGTGTGCAAATGACAAATTAATTTTAATACAGATACACTTTCTCAAATTTTGGATTCTACTGAATTTCAGATCAGACTGGAAGTTAGGCAGTGGGCAGCTTGGGCCAACATTGGGTTGGGTCAAAGGCTGCTTGGAACAAAGGAATGGACCAACACAAAAACAGTGAAGCAGGGAACACGTCCAATACAATGCAACACATGGACAATTGTAGGAGCAGATTTGTGCAGCTGCTGGAGTATGTGCTGAAAACAAACAATATTGGAAATCACAACTGGTCTGGTAGTACCTGTGGAGAGAGAGAGAAAACAAGCTAATGTTTCAAGTCCAAGTGACTGTTCATCAGTGCTCTGATGAAGAGTCACCTGGACTTGAAATGTTAGCTTGCTCTCTATCCATGGATACTGCCTGACCTGCTATGATTTTCAGTACTTTTTGTTTTCAGCACAGTCAAATTGATCAGGGAGGTTAATTTAAACTGAGTAAAATTATTTTAAAACCATGCACAGCGCATTGTAAAAATGTCTCAAATTTTTGACAGCTCTGGTATTTGAGAGAGAGTGTACCTGTGTTTCAGATCATTGGTGTGCTGATGAATTTTGGTAAAAATAAGGAAACCATATAATCCTTGGAAAGTAAAACAAATGGCCCCAGGACAAAAGGATCCTGGGGTACAGGTAACACTAGTCATTTAATGAAACCAGACAAGTTAACAAAGTTCCACTGTACAAACAGCAAGCAAGCTGGAATTCATTTCAAGGAGAATATTGTTCAAAAGCAAAGATTATGTCAAAACTATACAGAACGATATTTATATTGCTGTTTACAGTTCTGCTCCTCATATCTCTATAAATTCGACTTCTATGTCATTACATGTTCATGCATCATTAAAAATACGTTATTAATTTTGACAAATTCACAAAACCCTCCACATCTACACCATTTCCACTTAACTGTCCTTGTCATGAGCCATATACTCAATAACTCTGATGAAAACTCAGAAATGTCATTACTTTGCTAGCAAGGAGGATTTGGGTCAGCAAACACAGATTTAAGCAGCTTTTTGGGCGGCACAGTGGTTCAGTGTTTAACATTGTTGCCTCACAGTGCCAAGGACCTGGGTTCAATTCCACAGTCAGGTCACTGCCTGTGTGAGGCTTGCACATTCTCCCTGTGTCTGTGTGGGTTTCCTCCAGATGCCCTGGTTTTCTCCCACAGTCCAACGTTGTGCACGTTAGGTGGTGTCCAGGAATGTGCAGGCTAGTAGCTTAGCCAGGGAAATGCTGGGGTTTGGGTCTGGGTGGGATGCTCTTTGGAGAGTCAGTGTGGACTTGATGGGTCAAATGGCCTGATTCCACACTGTAGGCATTCTATGATGAAGGACTTATGCCCAAAATATCGACTCTCCTGCTTCTCGGATGCCACCTGACCTGCTGTGCATTTCCAGTGCCACATTTTTCGACTCACGTTCTATGAAACACAGATTTCATGTGAAATGATGTGGAGAAATGGACAGAAGGAACAATAGAAGATGAAGTTTGAAGATATAGATAATGCTGAGTCTGTCAGTACCTGAGTGTTTCTCTCTGTCAAGGAACAGAATTTCTTTTGCCAGTAAGGATTGGAGTCTTGAAAGGTTAATTGTGATTGTAAGAGACCAATGAGACGTTTAGGGAATAAGGTTAATCAGGATAAGTAATGGAGAGCCCAGGGAAGTAGCTAGTGACAGGAAAGAAGACAAGAATGCAAAGGAAGCAGGAGCCTCTAGAACCCAACATGAGGCCCTCAGAGAAGGATTAATAGAAAGGGAAACTGCAGAGGGAGCTTCTGTATTCCACGTGGGCAGAGGGAATAAGATGATTGAACCCGTATTTTGTTTACTAGAAATGAAAGGGCATCACAAAGCAGCATATGTTGAAGGCAGCTGTTTTGATAATGCCTGCAGAGAGATTGGGGATGAAACCAGAAAATGCACATACAATCTTTGAATGGTGACTGAGAAAGTGAGATAGCACTGGCAGATGGTGGGTGGGCAGAGCCTCAGATCAATGCATCATCTGAAAGACAGCACCTCCAATAATACAGTCTGCTCGTGCTGGAGTGTCAGCCTAGCCTGATAACTCCTTTACATCGTTGGTGGGTAGTGCAGATCCTCTGTTGTTGGAGATCCTCCCAAAGATCTGGTGCTGTTTAGGAATGCCCTGGTAGGATTGCCAACTAACTCAGGATGTACATGAACCTCTCAGGCAATACTTCTAGCAGTCTAGAACTTCTGTGTTTTAAATTTTCCACTGAAGCATTGCAACACTTTCCTTCTCCCTCCCTTCAAACCATGTGATTCCAAACCTCCTGATAATTCTAGAGAGTTGGAACTGCCAGGGACACAGAGACTGGGGGATGATAGGTTGGGGAAATAGTGAAACAAGTGAGCAGTGGGCAGCAGATTCATGGTGAATGGGAGAGACATTGTGGGAGTACAGTAAGTCATAGGCAAGTAATATCTGTGAGGGAAATAATGCTCATTCCACTGTCTGGTAAATATGAAACAAAATAAATGTAACACAGAATTCTAACTGTAAAGCGGAAGTTGAAAAGAGATGGAGGTTCCTTCATTTGAGACCTATTAAACAATGATTTGTTTCACAAATGGGCTTTTGAGTTTGAGATTGGAATGTCACTTACAAGGAAAGGGAATAAATATGTTTTAAAATGGGGAATATGACAGGACTAAGGGTTAGAACACAGTTACAAGTGATCATTGCTCATGTAGGTGCTGGCAGTAATTCCGTACTGTAATTCCCATTGAATCTCTCCATGTGGAGCAGTGTTGGTGCTCAGCTGGATGCCAGAGATTGTTTGGGGGATTCCCCACAGGGAATAATGAGCCCTCAGGTAATCAATGAAGTTTGACTCAGTCTGGGCTGAGGGGTGAGTCCAGATGTAGATCAACCTGGCTGAGGCTTGCAGTAGAATCCATGTTCCAAAAGATACAATAAAGCTTATAACTGTCATGTGATCAGAGGTCATGTGATTGAACATCCAAGAATACCTACAACCAGCGTTGACACCTGTTTGCCCAGGTACTGTGGTACCATCCTGCTCCTCTGATGGGACACGAACTGTGAGCTTGCAGAAGGAACTCATCTGCTTCAACTATACCGAGGACTCTCCTCTTGTTATGGGAATGGAGTTAAAGTCCTGACCAGTTGGATTTGATCACAGCTCAGCAATGGAGCGTGATCATTGGAAATTTGTAAGAAAACACAATTAACTTCAAAAGCTAACAGCAAAGTGATGCGTTAAGTAGTTGAAAGGGAAAATCTAATTGGGCAGGGTTGGGGGGAGAGGGCTGGGAAAAAAATGGGGGAGAGAATAAAATGTATAAACCTACAACACACTCAACAACAAAGAATTAGGTTGAAAAATATCCTTGCAAAAGATGCTGTTGAGTAAGTAGGCAAGCTTTATGTAGACGGCTGTAAAGGATGACAAAATGGCAGATTTTGGGACCTTTCTGAATGTACAGTCCATTAACAACCAGCCAAATTAGGGGCTGCTGGGGAGGTATACATCTCAGTTGTTAGAAAAGCGAAGGCTAAGGGACTGAACTAACATGAAAGCAGATTAGTGAAATATTCATGAACTGGGTCCAGATGGAAATCACTGGAGAGCACTAAAGTAAAACCAGGAATAGGAGGTGCAACAGCGGAAGCTCTGCAAAGCTCATTAGGAGCTACTGGAAGACGAGAAAAAATTACTAATGTGATTCCAGTCAGAGGAAAAAAACCCAAAGCACCGTCCTGGGAATTATTGTTTGTGCGACATATATTGTCAAAGAAAAAACGGAAATTAAAGGAAGTGACTCCAAAACATCTTTGCAATATGACTTGGGCAATGTTCATGAAAGGTAGGGAACATGTCAAGTACTGTCCAAATATAATGGAGTTAGTGAGTGAGCACTGATACTCTCTTGACCTCGGTATGTATGGAGTACATGATAAAGTGTGTCATAAAACACTTGTGGGTAAATTGAATGCTCCTCCAGATGTTTGATTCTGCATTAAGAAGACTAAACAATTAACTGGCCAATTGTGGGCACTTACCAGATAGGAACAAACTATACAGGAGTCAACAATGTCTCTCAGCAATCTATTCACACAATTATTATCAGTCGTAACTTACAGGACAAGTGGAGCAGTTTGAGAGTTTTTTTTAAGGATCAAAAAACACTTCAACCACTCAGAAAGCAAATAACGTAGAGTGACAATTATTGTTAGAAAAAGAGAAGGGAATTTGAAGGGTCCTCTTTGCACAGAATATGGAATACTTTAGTAAATAAATGAAGCAGGCATTTTAACATAATTTATAGTGTATATTAACAAAGAATATATGGAGGGAAAGAACAACAAAATAACATTAGAACAGATAACTCCAGTTGAGCAACCAGTAGTCCCCATCCTTTGGGTTTGTAACTTTGATAATTTCGAAGGAGATGGAATATTTGGACATTTGTCACAACATTATAAATAGCAAGGTTGATTCCATGGGTGAATTGTCTAAAACAGTAGGTGGTTTCAGGAAAGGCTTGGTGGAATGCTTGTATTGTTTTCAAGTTGCCAAGCATTTTCCAGCACTATGGTGAATAGGGTGTGTGTGCTGGATTTTCAAAGAACTGGGAGGCTCTGTGGAGGTGTTTAATGGTGTTGGGCACCAGGTTCTGGAAAGCCTGACTCCATTCCCAGCATTTCAAAGCTTTGGTCATGTCATTTTAGGGTCTGGATCAGATTGGACCATGGATACACACCTAATTTGACCATCTCTAAACAGGAACTGATGTGTCCTTTTCCTTTGTCATTTTCATGGAGTCAGGCCAATATGCCAGGGACTCATGTTTCAAAGAACTTCAGAGTTGTTGCGAAACATTGCTTGAATAAGTGGATATTTTAAAAGGTAAGTTCAAAAGGTCTACCCCACAATTAAAATCCCATATTTCATAAAATCCCCATAGTGTGGAAACTGGCCATTCAATGACCCTCCACAGAGCATCCATCCCAGACCCACCCCTTACCCAATTCCTGTAACCCTGCATTTCCCGTGGTTAATCCACCTGGCCTGCATATCCCTGGACAACTTAGCAACCTAGCCATCTAACTTACACATCTTTGGACTGTTAGAGGAAACCAGAGCACCTGGAGGAAACTCACGCAGACACAGGGAGAATGTACAAACTCCACACATTTGCCTGAGGGTGGAATCAAACCCAGGTTCCAGATGTTGTGAGATAGCAGTTCGACCCACAATGACGCCCCTTCCTCCTAAAGTGGGCAGGCTAAGGAGAAAGATTTCCCAACTCTTAACGATGAAAACCTTTTTGTATTGATCGGGAATGAGACCATGGCAATGAAACCAGAAACACTTTGAGTGATGAATGCTACAGAAACACTGGAAATAATTGTAAAGTAGAAACTCCTGGTGCCTTTCCCTATGATCACTAAATTGTTCCAAACCGAGTGACCGGATACCAGAAAAGATAAAGAAATACACTTGGAAATTTTAAACCTACAATAAAATTAACATAGTGAATTTACAGAAATATTCTAGTCTGAAAGTGAATGAGAATTGCCCAATTAACTTTCTAATAATGTGAGAGTCAATCTTCCTTTGAGGAAAAACTAGTTTTAATTCAGAACTGATAGGCTGAAGATAATTAGACTGTACATTTTGTGATTCTACACCATTAGTCTTTCGTTCATGTTATTCTACACTGGATTTAAGATGATTTAAAAAAAACTTACTGACTTTCTTTCCCATGAAGTACCAGACAATATTAGGAGTCATTTTTACCACAAATGGCTGATTAAGGAGCAGAGTTATACTGAGAATATTATGAGATGAGTAATTCAGTGTCCCAAACTAATGTTCCAGAGACATGGGTTTGAATTGCACCAGTTCTGGGGAGTGTAAATTTGATTAATTAGCAAATAGAAATAAAATGTCATTCTCATCAGTAATGGAATAGAATTAAAAGTCATAGAATCTCTACAGCGTGCAAACAGGCCCTTCAGCTCAACAAGTCCACGCCAACCCTGTGAAGAGTATCCCACTAAAACGTATTCCCCATTTCTCTACATTTACCCCTGACTAATGCACCTAACCTGCACACTATGGACAATTTAGCGCAGCCACTTCACCTAACCTGCACATCTTTGGACTGTTAGAGGAAACTGGAGCACTTGGAGAAAACCCACACAGATACAAGGAGAATGTGCAAACACCACACAGACAGTCACTCGAGACTAGAATCAAACCCAGGATCCCTGGTGCTGTGAGGGAGTAGTACTAACCACTGAGCCACCATGCCACCCATGGTTAAGACATTACTGAGATGTGGTAAAAGTCTATCTGCCATCCCTGGCCTATATCTAGCTCTAGACCCACAACAATATGTTTGCCTCTTGACCGTCCTTTGAGCAAGCCATTCAACCTATGCACCAAAGCACCACGGAGAAAATCATTGTGTGTGTACTGACATCACATTGACTTTCAGGGAATTGGCTCACCATCAACTTCACAAGTGTGACATGGACGGATAACAAAGGCCAGGGGCATGACAGCAATGTTCAGATCCAAAAAAGCAAAAAAAAACTTTTTTTTTATTGATTCATTCATGGGATGTTGGCATTTCTGGCTGGCTAGCATTTATTGCCCATCCTTAGTTTCCCTTGAGAAGGTGGTGGTAAGCTGCCTTCTTGAGCTGCTGCAGTCCACATAGTATAGGTTGACCCACAATGCCCTTAGGGATGGAATTCCAGGATTTTGACCCAGTGACAGTGAAGGTGATATATTTCCAAGTCAGGATGATGAGTGACTTGGAAGGGATATTCCAGTGTTCCCCTGTATCTGCTGCCCTTGGCCTTCTAAATGGAAATGATCATGTGTTTGGAATGGGCTGCTGAAGGATCTTGGATGAAATGTTGCAGTACATCTTGTAGATAGTACACATTATTGCTACTGAGCATTGGTGGTGGAGAGAATGAATGTTTGTGGATATAGTACCAATTAAGCAGGCTGCTTTGACCTGGATGGTGTCAAGCCTCCAAGTATTGTTGGGGCTGCACTCATTCAAGCAATTGGGGAGTATTCCATCACACTCCTGATTTGTGCCTTGTAGATGACAGACAAGTTTTGGGAAGTCAGAAGGTGAGTTACTCACTGCTGTATTCCCAGCCTCTGACCTGCTCTTCCAGCCACTGTGTTCATGTGGCAAGCCCCATTGTGTTTCTGGTTAATGATAACCCCCAGGATGTTGATAGTGGTGGATTCAATTATGGCAGTTAGATCATCTCTTATTGGAGATGGTCATTGTGGTACAAATGACACTTTCCGCTTATTAGCCCAAGTATGGATATTGTCCAGATTTTGCTGCATTTCACCATGGACTGCTTCAGTATCTGAGGAGTTACAAATAGTGCTGAACATTGTTTAATTGTTGCCAAATATTCCCACTTCTGACCATATGATGGAGGCAAGGTTGTTAGTGAAGCAGCTTGGGACTAAAAAATTACATTAAGGAATTCCTGAAGAGATGTCTTGGAGCAGAGATGACTGACCTCCACCAACCACGAGTATCTTCTTATATGCCAAGTATGACTCCAACCTCCAGAGAGTTTGCCCTCGGGCACCCATTGTTTGCAGTTTTGCTAGGGCTCCTTGATGCCATGCTCAGTTGAATGCAACAATGATGTCAAGGGCTGTCACTCTCACCTCACATTTGAAATTCAGCATTTTTGTCCATGTTTGAACCAAGGCTGTAATGAGGTCAGGAGCTGAGTGGACCTGATGGAACCCAAACTGGGCGACACTGAGCAGGTGCTGCTTGATAGCACTGTTGTCAGAGGTCAAGGAAGCCTACCTTACTGGATTGGAGCCAATCTACAGAACAAATGGGAACTTATTCTACCTCTGCTGCCTGCAGAGCAGGTACAAGGTTATCTTATTCCCTATCATTGAACTCCAATATGTGCATGATGTTTTCATTGCCTACATTTGGAGCTTGAGCTCCGAGCTATTGTCAAATGTTTGACTGAGGCAGACAAGCGAATCTGCCTTATACTCAACTTTCATAAAACATAGGCCCTCTGCCAATCTGTGCTTGACACAATCCCCAATGGTTATCATAATTCAAGTTGAATCCTTAGATAATGTGCATCACTTTCCCTATCTTTTCAGCTTGCTATCAACAAGGGTAGATAACATTCAACATCACCAGAGCAGTTTGGTCACCTAAGCAAGAGAGAGTTTGAAGACCTAGACCTCAAACTTGGCATCAAGCTCCCAGTCTACAGAGTGGTAGTGATACCTGTCCTCCCTTATGTCTCACAGAGCTGGATTATATACAGCAGGCACCTCAAAACCCTGGAGAGGTACCTTTCATGCAGTATCTTGCAAATCCATTGGTAGGATATGTGTTCTTGCTCAAGCCAACATCCTCAGTATTGGTGGATGGACCTCGTTTAATCAACTTCACCTCAACTGCATATCTGACATGAAACTCCTGAAGCACGTGTTCTACTCAAAGCTTCAACACTGTAAGTAAGCCTCAGAGTAGCAGAGGAAGTGCATTGAGGACCCTTAAAGGATGATGGAATTAAAGCCAACATCGCCACTGGCACTTCGGAACCCAAGCCTTGGATGGCTTGAAGTGGAGGGAAAGTGTCTGAGGAGGATCTTCATTGATGGCACACTGAAGCCAAACCTCGAAGGATAAAAAAGGGGGTGGAAACCTGGGCTCCCCCATCTCCCTGACAACCACCTTCCCCACCTGTGACACAGAATGACAGTTGTGCATTGGACTCTTCAGTCACCTGAAAGCATCTTTCACGTTGAAGCAAGTCATTCTCAACCACAAAGGATCTCCTAAAGGACAAAGAAAAGGATGGTAGACACAGCTGCCTTGAGCTTCGGTGGTGAAGAGAGTACATGCTGAAGGTGGAGGATGGGATGCCAATCAAAACGGGCTGCTTTGTCCTGGATGGTGTCAAGCTTCTTGAATGTTGTTGAAGTTAATGTCATCCAGGCCAATAGGGAGTATTCCATCATATTCCTGACCTGTGCCATGAAGATGGTGGGGACCCAGTAAGCATGTTACTTGCTGTAAAATTCCGAGCCATCAGCCTGCTCTTTGTATTTATATAGGTGGTCCAAGCTACGAGTTTTCAATTCATTTGATTTTTGATTTTATTGTCATGTGTATTTTACAATAAAAATACATTAAAATACAGTGAAAGGCTTTCACTTGTTGCCACAATATGCCGCCATTTTGAATAATTTAAGAATAGCTTGAAGAGTCCATCTTTCCTGAGCCAGCTCATCACCATCAGTACTGCCTGCATCAGCATCCCTTCACCGCCATCTATACCTGACCCAAGCAACGACAAGGGCGCTGAACCTCAGGTGCCATCTTTGCCGCTGGATCAATATTCCACCACCATCTCGCTGCCACCTCTACTGGACCAACCAACATCTGATTTGCCTCTCTCGCTGCTGGACCACCTTCGTTCTTGTTGCCGTGATTCCCTTCTGCCACTGCTTCACCACCTCCATAGCCAGACCCAACCAACGTCAAAGTCGTTGATCCTCAGGCACCATCTGTTGCCACTCAGCCTACCTCACTGACATTGCCTTTGCTCATGGGGTAGTTGGCAATTTCCAGACCTGAGCTTGCTCCGGAAAAGAGAGTAGGGGCTCACTTGAAGTCCATGTTGGGCATTGCCTGAGGTCCGGGATAGGCCTGTCTGAGATCCAGGGTAGGTCTGTCTGAGGTCCGGGACAGGTCTGTCTGAGATCAGGGATAGGTAGGCCTGTCCGAGATCCAGGATAAGCCTGTCTGAGGTCCGGGGTGGGCCTGTCTGAGGTCAAGGAATAGGCCTATTTGAGATCTGGAGTAGGCCTGTTTGAGGTCCAGGATAGGCTTATCTGAGGTCCAGGGTAGACCTGCCCAAGGTCCGGAGTGGGTAGGCCCATCTGAGCTCTGCACCACGGGTCTACTGGAGATCCATGCACTGGGCTCTTGCCACCATTGATATCGTCCAAGCTCAGGGCAGGGTAATTAAAGCAAAAGGAAAGAGAGGAAAAAAAGAAGGAAAAGTGGTCAGAGTGGAGGAGTTCCAGCACAGTAGTCCTACTCTGCTGCCATCTTGGATCGGAAGTTGACATGGCTTTCCCAGGCTGTTGATGGCATGGAATTTCATTCCCAGAATGGTAATGCCATTGAACATCAAGGAATGATAAATGGATTTTCCCTTGATGGATATGGGCATTACCTGACACTTCCATGGCACAAATGTTACTCTCCATTATCAGCTCAAACCTTGATATTATCCAGATTTGCTGCTTTTGGGCTCGGACTGTTTCAGTATCTGAGGAGTTGAAAACCATTCCTGATGAAGAGCTTATACTTGAAATGTCAACTCTCCAGCTCCTTGGATCCTGCCTGACCGGCTGTGTTTTTCCAGCAACACACTTTTCGATGCTGATCTCCAGCATCTGCAGTCCTCACTTTCTTCAAGTTGAGAACGGAGTTTGACATTGTGCAATCATCAACAATTATCGCCACTTCTAGCCTGATGATGGTGGGGAGGTCAATGATTAGGCAGCTGAAGGACACTAACTTGAGGAACTCCGCAGTGATGTCCTTGGACTAAGGTAATTGACCACCACAACCATAACCTTTGTGGTAGGTGGAAATCCTGAAGAAGGGCTTATGCCCGAAACGTCGATTCTCCTGTTCCCTGGATGCTGCCTGACCTGCTGCGCTTTTCCAGCAACACATTTTCAGCTCTGATCTCCAACATCTGCAGACCTCACTTTCTCCTCAAAGAAATCTAATCAGTGGAGAGCTTTCCCTTGGTTCACATTGACTCTGGTTTTGATAGGACTTGTTAATGTCATGTTCAGTTAACTGCTACCCTGATGTCAAGGGCAGTCACTCTCACCTCATCTCTCGAGTTCAGCTCTTTTTCCACGTTTGGACCGGAGATGTAAAGTGGTCAGCTGCTGAGTGACCCTAATAAAACCCCAGCTGTATGTCAACCAGCTAGGTCCTATCCACAAAATAGCAGGATAGGTCCAATTGGGCCTAAGCAAGTGGCACTTGATAGCACTGTAAACAAACTCTTTGATCACTTTGCAGTTGATTGAGAGTAGACTGATAGGTTGTAATTGGCCCAATTGGACCTATCCTGCTATTTTGTGGTAGGACCTAGCTAGTTAACATTTCACGTTATCGGTATCATAGTTGTACTTGGCTTAGCTCCACACGATGCAGCTAATTCTAGAAAACAAGTCTTTGGTACTACAGCAAACCCTTTATTATCCAGCACCTATGGGAACAGGAGTGTGTACGTTGATTAAATATTCCGGATAATCAAGAGGTATGCATAGCCTCAGTTAACCCTGAGCAAACAAAGCAGTGAAACATTAATATCCCTCAAAATAACTGCATAAAAATACCAACATATCTTTTAAAATCAATGTAAAAACACACAGTAAGTAATACAAACATAATACAGGGGGTATATATACACTGCTGTTATACTGTATGTACAACATAAATGCTCGAACATCGTGGTAGATTGCAGTATTTGAGATATATTATTTTTGCCAGTTCATCAAGAGGGATGATTGATCAGGTGCTGGTTCAAACAAAGTTTGCTGTCTTGTCAGAATGTTATTGGGACCCATAGCCTTTGCAGCATCCACTGCCTTTGGCCATTTGTCAATAACACATGGAGTGAATCAATTTGGTTGAAGACTAGTATCTGTTATGCTCGGAACTTTAGGGGATGATTGACTACAAGACAAAAATGGTCATAGGTTTTCAAGTATCTGTCACTTCCATCAGAACATATGAACATCAAAGACTGTGGGAACAGCTTCCTTATCTCATATCCAAGATCTTGCCCTCACTGTGTTTCGTGTTTACACTCATTCCATCCTGCAAATTCCAACCATCGTTATTATTCATATTGTAGGCACAAGGGAAGAACAAACACGTCATTCTCAGTTTACTTTTCAAAATTGGATTTCCATGAAAAAAATGAAAATATGTCTGTGCGGAGCTTGCACATTCTCCTTGTGTCTGCGTGGGTTTCTGCCGGGTGCTGTGATTTCCTCCCACAGTCCAAAGATGTGCAGGTTGGGTGGATTGGCCAAGTTAAGTTACCCAATTGTTCAGGGATGTGCAGGCTAGGTGAGTTAGCCATGGGAAATATAAGGTAGAGGGATGGGTCTGGATGAGATGCTCTTTGGAGGGTTGCTGTGGACCAATTGCACCAAATGGCCTGTTTCCACAATGTTGGGATTCCATATTCAAAATAAGGAAAGGTGCTGAGTTAAAAACACCATATAAAATTTATGTGTTCTGAGTACTAAGATAAGTTTGCCATAGTCCTATCAGGCAAAGAGGCTGCTCTCTCAGAGAGATGATTGTTCGTGGTTTAACCTCATGATCTCTGTGCCTCAGGCAAGGGGACAGGCCATCATGGTAACTTTCGCTGTGCAGGAATTGAACCCAGGCTGTTGGCATCACTTTGCATTGTAAGCTGGCCATACAGCTAGCTGGCCCCTTTATGTGTGAGCTATGGTCTTAAGTGAATACATTGCATACTGTTTTACAATGGAATTAATGTTTAATCCACCTCCAAATATTTTGTATCGATACTTGATATACTTTATAAGCTTCAGATTTAAGATACTGGCTGTTGTTTCAAGAAAGTGGATTGAGGGTCATTTCATGTTCTGGACAGCTCAGTGGTTCTAGGGCCATAGACTTAGACCAAACCTTTAGGTGACAGAACTTAATCTTAGCCATGCATGAAAGGCTCCTAAGCCCAGTGCCCATCATTATGATTTAATCATTTGGAAATTCTTCAACAGAACATAATCATGGATTTAGATGAAGCAGTTTATTGAAGCACTACAGAAGGGAAAATAGGAGAAATGAGCAGGACAAAACCTGTATCTTTGCCAGTGGAGTAGTGGACAATGCTCATGCTACACAAGTGCTGGGTATTGGCCATTACAAACAGAAAAAGCCCTGTCACTCCCAATCCATCACCAAGTCATCAACATCCTGAAAGGAGATCAAGTCACCAATGATCAAAACCTGAGCTGGACCTCATATGGTAAACTTTGTGCTGATAAAAGCAGGGCAGTATTTGGATATGTGCAGAAGTAGCTCAACACCTGACTCCTCAAAGGCTGAACAAAATCACATGTCAATATTCCCTACCTGCCCATGTACATGAAAATATAACAAAGCCTGAGGTTTGGCAGGACAGAATAATTTGTGTTATCTGCTGCTCAACTTCAATTCCCCCAGTCTGCTCTACACTGTGAGTGTGGCATGCATGACCAATGGGCCACACTGTAGGAAGGCCCCGGGGTTATTGTTGGAGATCCATCCTCCCTGTGACCCCTACCATAATATTGTGGAAATTCCTTCACTACCCAGTTCCCCTCAGAATCCCCACTGTCCTGACTGGACAATATATCTTCATTACCTCTAGTTCTAGGTCTTGTAATTCTGTAATTAACTTCTTTAGGGGCTTATACTCTCTGTAAGGAAGACAGAGTTTCAGGAGAAAAGCTGTGTATCACTTCTTGGAGTAATTAAAGAAAGGCATTAAAGATTTAGACAGATAATGTTGAGCATCTTTAGAGGAAAAATGTTTTATCCTCCTGACAATGATGGAAAGTGTCAGTGGTCAGGAAGAAGTCTTCCATTTCAACATTCACAACTCAAACCTCAGGACAGAATGGATGCACGAAGCCAATCAGCCACCCTGTCTATTTACTCCATTGTACATCTACAATCTCTCCATCATAGGTTCCACTTCATACTGTTAATTTAATTATATATTTAATTCTGTGCAATCTACCAAATAACTCGCTTTAACTTATCCATTTATTCTTGTTCTAAACATCTTAGACAATTCATTCTGTCAGGTTAGTCTTCCGACTCATTTACACATCTTTAGACAGCAATTTCTCCTACCATAGACTCTAATCCATCCATTCATTCCAACTCCAAAATCCATGCACAATCTTGCCTGATATTATCGGTATTCTATCCTTTCAATCTTCTTCGACAATACGTGTTAATGTATTCCCTACCAACCCATTTAAACTCCTTTCACATTTCATGTACAAGTTTTCCTATCATGGGTTTTACCCCACTTAATCAATCCCGTTCAAAGACATGAATGCTGCCCTATAATGGATTGTATCTGTCAGACTTAATCTTCCACACAAATATTATCTGAAGATTATAGAGCAAAAATTAAGAAATAGGAAGGAAGCATGTTATTAAGTATGGTAGAAGATTAAAGAATTAGGAATGGATTAATGCATCAAGCCACAAACAACTGAACACGACAGTCTCTGACAATTGCTTTGCTGTGTGCATTTGATCAGCAAGACTTGCAGTTGAACATTCATTTGACCATCCCTTTTTACTTTTCTTTTCCATCCAGTGGCATTAGCTCAATTAGCAGTGGAGCATTTGGGGTGCATAGATGTCAGAGGGTTGCTGGCAGTACTTTACGTTAATGTAAGTTTAATACTCTCTAATGTTACTTTTCAGCATTTTATTCCTTGGTGACAATGCAGTGGTTTCTTTAAATGCATTTCTCTCACTTCTGGGTTACTAATGAGGTCACTCTAAAAACACACTGCAGCCTGAATTATTCAGATATTTTATGCTTTGTGCTCTGGTTTCTGACATTTAATCCACCAGCGATATCCTGATGTTGCTTTGCTGTCAGGTCTGAAGTATTACCTGAAGTGAGATTAATGAGTGTAAGTCAGTGAGTCCGTCGGAAAAGTGAAAACTCCAGCTTGATGACCACTAGCGACTCAAAATGCTCTGAGTTCTGGGAGGAGACAAAGCAGTGAAGTTCACCTCAGTGTCTACTTCTTTCTCTCAGCAAGTCGTGTTTTAGATTAAAATCAATAATTAAATAAATTTCCTTTCCACAATTGTCTAAATGCTGCAGGTTGTAATTTGTTTTATTTCTCAAATTCTTGAGAAAAGTAAATATTTGCTTAACTCGAAAATATACAATTGCTTTCAAAATACAGCACAGGTCAATCAACCCAAATCAATGTGTCTACTTCCGATAATCTCAACCCACATCAGCAAATCCTATTCCTTTATTCCTGATCCAGCTTTCCCTTAAAAGTATTGTCCATATTAACTAAACCACTCCATCTGATAACATGTTCACATTGTAACACCTTTCTTCTGAATACCTTATTGGCTTTGCATTGAAGGTAGAAGCAGGAGTAGGCCATTCAATCTTTCAATCTTCCTCTGCCATTCAATTTGATCATGGCTGATCCTCTCTCCAACACCATATTCCCACTATCTCTCCATACGCTTTTAATATCAAAAAATTATCATCTTTCTTGAGTATACTCAGTGACCTGGTCCTCTGATAGTGAGTTTGACCAGCCATCGAGTGAAGAACTGTTTCCCCATCTCAATTCTACTTGGCCTACCCAGATTATGAGCAACTATCATTATATATAGAATAGGGTATATAGCAATATACCTTTAAAAATAGTCAGGTATTCTCACTTTACACCCTTTACTGTGCAAGAGGCAAATACTCAATGACAGTGCACAGATTGAGAAATTTATTTTGCTCCATTTAAGTTTAAGGAGGGAGCATGGTGATCATATGGCTGGACTACTAACAAAAATTTCAAAGGTGTGGGCTCAAATCCCACTTCAGCAGATGCAGAAATTGTAATTCAATTAAATCTGTATGTAATTCTAACTTAATGATGATCACAAAATAGTTGATTGTTGTGATAACCCATCTTGTTCGTTAATGTCCTTGAAGGAAGGAATCTGCCACCCTTACCCGGTCTGGCTTGGATTTGACTCCAGAGTCACAGCAAGGTGGTTAACTTTTAACTGCCCATTGGGCAATAATGGATGGGCAATAAATGCTGGTCTAGACTAAAATGCCAAAATCCCATCAACAAATAAAAAATAAATTCTTGAGCTGATTGCAATGCCTCTCGGACTGTGGCTGCAATGTGAGAAAATTCTTTGTCAAGGACTTGTGTTTTCGTTAATGTCCCAAAGTGATATTGTTTTATTGGTTAATCATGTATCAGGTAGCACCACTGTCACTTTCAGATTATATAAAGGTCAGTTCAGTATTTTGTTGTAGCAGGCGCTGTACATACCAGTACTGAAATATAATGCAATATGATCCAATGTGATAATGCTTCTGGAATGTCGTTTGTCAAATCCTAAAACAGCACAGAGGCTACAAGTTATCACTATTAATTTCAAAACTGACATGCGATTCATACCTCACAAGTGTTCTTGCTTCCCACAAACCTTGAGCTTTGCATTTCCTTAGTGGCGGAGGTTGTTGGTGCTCTTTAACAGCTGGATCAAGGACAGCAAGACAGAAATGTCCAGCCAGCTCATTTCTGTGGGAGATGTATGGGATTTAGGGCATGGGTTATACCTATAATTATATGGCAACTACTGATGTCACATGAAGATGAAATGTATTAATGTGAAATCTGCAGTGCTATCAGTTGTGTATTATGCGGACTCTAAACAATGAACGCTTTGCTTTTTTGGTGAATTTAATGCTCAAAGTTGCAAAAGAAGTGAATACTTTCTTACTCCAAAAGCTCATTCTTACCTTCAGGCAGTCCCAGATCAGAGACAGTAGGGACTAAACGCAATGTGAAAGAGCTCTCTTCAGATAAAGCAAAGAAGCTGTGATACTTTGCACAACAGCCATTCTATCACTTCACAGAGCTAGCAGACCAGTTCAATGCTGAACCAGCGATGGCTTGTGTTGCTTATTCCTTCCCTTAGGAACTGGTATGAGACTATCCAAACTCACTTTATGTTGCACTCTCCATGAGAATGCAAGAACGTAAGAACCAAGAGCAGATGTAGGCTGTGGGCAGTGCAGTGGTTCAATGGTTAGTATTGCTGCCTCACAACGCCAGGGACCTGGGTTTGGTTCCCACCTTGGGTGACTGTCTAAGTGAAGTTTGCGCATTCTCCCTTTGTCTGTGTGGGTTTCCTCCAGATGCTCTGGTTTCCTCCCACAGTTCAAAGATGTTCAGGTTAGGTGGATTGGCCATGCTAAATTGCCCATAGCCAGGGGCAAATATAGGGTAGGGGAATGGGTCGGTGTGGACCTGTTGGGCTGAAGTTCCTGTTTCCATACTGTAGGGAATCTAATCTAATTTAGCTCCTTGGAATAAGTTCCAGCAACTAACAAGATCATCACTGATCTGATATGGAATTAACTCCACTTTTCTACCTGTTACAGTGACCTCTTTGTCGATTAAAATTTAGTCTAACATAACCTTAAACATGTTCTAAAACATGGCCTCCCCAGCCCATTTGGGAGACCATTCTAAATACTAATGAAACTCTGAGAGAATACATTCCTTCTTGTATCTTGACCTTAAATAGGAGACGTTTGATTTTGAATCTGCCCCAGTGCCAGAATCTCCCACAAGAGAACTGAGAAATGTGTTTCAGTCCATATTTTACTTCCAACTTGAAAGCCACCAATAAGAACTTTTATATAAATGAACAATTTTTACATCCCTAGTGACTGTCAGGACACCATATTAATGGCCAATGTGAGAAAGATCTTCATTGACTTTAACAGTTTGGCCTTTTTGCTTGTATTTCATAGTTATCCATTAGCACCTCTGTGTAATGTAAAACATTGTAATGAGAATGGATCCTCCAGTGGTTCTTATATTTATTGCAACCTATCAATTTTACAGTGCGGTAGTAATAAAAAACATTATAAAATGCGATAAATCAATCTTCCTATTGTGTGCAATGTGGGTATTATGGTAGCTTAAACTGTAGATGAGCTGATCCAGATTTTTCCTATCTTGTGTTAAATTCACTCTTGTTCGCTGCTCTGTTTAAATACTGGGACAGTTAAGATGCTGCATTTTACAAAGAGACACATTGCATGTACAGCACAGAAACAGGACATTCAGCCTAAATGGTCTAATCAAGCATTTATACTGTATGCCTCCAGTCAAAATGTCTCAATTAACCCTATCAGCAGCACCTTGTATTGGTTTTTCAATTATATTCTTATTTAGCTTCTCCGAAGTGCACCTATGCCACTTACTTCAATGACTTTAGTGAGTTCCACATAACAGCCACTGCTTTCAACTATGAAGTTTTATTTGTTTTGCCTGTTGGGATTGAAAATGACTACTTGTGACCAGTAGTAGTTTTGGCTGGCTGGCTAATGTGTGGTATCAAATAACACCGACTAGTGCAGGGTCAATGGCCATTTTGGCTGACGTAGAATTGAGACCTACATCCTTGTCCTCTCCCTGACAGTGGAAGTCAATAGCAAAAGCCATCACTAATAAGGAAACACCTGAGGATCAGCAAACAATAAACTAAGGAGTTGGCTTTTATATTGATGACTGCTAACTTGGAAACATTACCTATTCTCTTTTGTGTTGTTTCTGTGCCAATGAATGAGATGTATTATGCCAAACCATTACAAATTTTCTTACAGGACATTTCAGTCCTGTCACCATTACCAGCATTCCTTCATTGACTCCTTGTTGGGGTGTGCTTCCATGTGTGCACATACCGTAACTCATCCAAACAATCAGATGGGGTCTGACTTTAACTCCATGTAAGTGAATGAGTTTCTGTAGTAGCTCAGTAAGCATTCACCTCGAGAACTGCATCTGCTATTGATCTCGGTTTCGGTTGAATGTCACATGAAATTGAAACAGGAATCTTTGGATGATATTTAGAACAGGAACTTTGGGCACGTTTGCTGTCTGCTTAACCTCAAACCTGAAGTGGACTGCAACCTAGATGAACAGAAATCTGCAAAGTCAGCAGGAACAGTGATGTGGGATCTTCCTGGTCTGTAATGATCAGCCAGTATACTGATTAAAATCATCAAGGGCAATTTTAATTTTGAATGATAATTAAAAACTGTGCATCCACCCATTGTGTTAACTCTCTCAATTTTCATTTCCACAAGGGAAGTTAAGCTATTATCATCCTCCTTACACTGTCATACAAAGACAAATTTCCTGAGAGTTCAGGGGTTCAGTCGGACTCTCGATCCTGTATGTTTTGTTCTCATTTCTGTGATGGATTCAGTTTGACTGTTGCCAGAATTTGGTTTCACGAATAATCTTTGCTGCAAATCTTCAACATATGTTAACACAGGCGAGGGAGGTTTCAGGCAGCTTACAGACTGATATTAACTGACACTCTTGCGGGAAAGCATAAAGAAAGGATTACATCCTGGGGAAACATGACAAAGCTTAATACACGAAAATCAGAGCGAGGGCTTGCAATCTAAATATTAAAGAAAATAATTAAAAGATGAAAGAAGTTTTGAGCAAGAGATTGTGCAGTTGCCAGGCTGGGGCTTTCTTAAATTTCCCAGTATGAATTAAAGGATAAAATCAACTAATTCTTTCAATTTGTGAGTTTAGACAATTTGCCAGGTATTTCTAACAAACTGCAGTTTCATATTGCCATTTCATCAGAACATTAGAATGTGGAGTAGGAGTAGGCTATTCAGCCCCTTGAGTCAGCTCCACCATCTAATAATATCATGGCTGATCTCATCTCAACCTCAATTCCACTTTCCTGTCTATTCTCCATTATCCTTCTTCAATCCATTACTACCCATTAAGTCATTAGACTTGTTTTAATATCTCCTTATGTGGTTTATAATTGTGTTTTATTACATTAAAGTCATTACTTCAATGCAGGTTATTGTTATTGATAAGATATGCATACAATTCTTAGTCTTCATGACAAGTCATATTGTCCTAATAGTGACTGGAGTGCTTTTTCTGAGAAGGGACAGAGTTTCAGTCATATGCAGTGAAGACATCTGTTGTATAAGACAGTTAGTAAGTGAAAGGGTTAACTGACATCATGAGATAAACTTCTGCCTTCGGGATATGAAGGACTGTTCTGGGAAAGAGCCAAGTGATTGTGCAGTAGTCTCTAAGTTGTGTTCCCAAATATTTAAGTAGCAGTGATGTGGACTTACTCTTAAGTGTAGTCTGAGGCTTAACAAGAGGACTCTCGTGTAACGTAAATGGAATGTAACTAGCTACTTAGTTACTAACCCTAATTCTAACCATAACCTTAACTCTAAACTTAACCTGAACCCTAAACTTAACCCTAACCCTGTTCTATTTATCAAGACAGAGCCTATCCTCCGTGGAAAACTTCATGTGGGCTTGGTATCGGTAGCTTTGATTAATACTAATAAGAAGGATTGGTGCCAGTGAATCAAAGCAGCACTTTTGTTTCAACTGGAATTGTAACACAGCAGTTTGGTTTAATGACTGATTAGGTGTTTAGCAATGTAGAGCGGGTACAGATAAAGGAGTCAAGTCTGTAGCTACCATTTTGAGTGTGTGGATACGAATGAGATATAATCTAAATCCAACCAGATTGGGTATCTTAGGACAGAGGGTGAATCTAATGACAGGTGTATCTATTGAGGAGGGGGAAAAGTGAATCATTGAAGGCAGGAAAGTAGATATGTTAGAGTTCTGGAAGAAAGAAACCCTTCTTCTCTTGACCCACAAGCAGTGCTGCAAAGGCCCAATTACCTTGTCCACAAAGCTTTCCTCATGCCCTGTGGCCTCCCTTAAATTGGTGGGTTTCCCAATCTTCAGGGTTAAAATTGCAAAGAAAGGCTCCTTGTTTCATTATTTAAATGAACAACCCATTGATTGACACCCATCCACCATCCTCAACATTCACTTCCTTTACACCAACTCTCAGTGACAGCAGTGCATACAATCCACTATTTGCACTGCAACAACTCACTGAAGTTATTCAACAGCATGTTCCAAGCCCGTGATCTTTACTACCTGGTGAACAAGGACAGCAGACACATGGGAGCACCAACCACCCGCAAGCTACCCTCCAAGTCACACCCCATCCTGATGTGGAAATATAACACTGTTTCCTTGACTGTCACCAGGTTAAAGTCCTCAAACTCCCTCTTCAGTATCACTGTGGGTGTCATGACAGCAAGAAACTACACCAGTTCAAGAATGTGGCTCACCACCAGCTTTCTACCTGCCATGAGGAGTGGGCTATTGATGCTGGCCATGCTAGTGACATGAGTATCTCATCAGTCAATGAAAAATGGAGTCCCTCTGTTTAGCCTCCATTAAAACTGGAAATGGGCTATATTGAAGATGCGTTGAAGTTGGCACTGAGATACTTGAAACTTTTACCTTCCACCATACTCCCAACACTCTCATTTTCAAGGCTTAAAATTACCTTCTCTCTCCTTAATAAATAATAAAAACAATGGTCTGCTTTTGAATGACGTAGAAGAAAAGACACTGCAGGAACTGAAACTATTTCTTAACTTGTGCAAGATCATCATAACTATTGGATTTAAACAATCACATTCCATCACACTGATCCTGAAAGGCTGATGTCTCTCCCGACTGTGCAGAATCTTTCAGCAGCTTCAGATATGAAGTCTGAATTTTTGCAAATTGTTTGTTATACTGTTAGGCTCTAATGGAAATTCTTCTTTCTAGATGAAATATGAGATGAGGTGATCAATAAGTACCTAAAAAGCAGAATTTCTGAGATAGTATAAAGTTTCCTATGCTTTTGAAATACCCTACTGGTTAAGAAAGGCACCAGACATTACACCATAGTCCACATTGTATTTGTATTTCACTGTTTGAGAAGCTAAATAATAAACAATTGCCTTGGGGCATCCTTATAGAACACAAGTTAGAAAATGGAAAGACAAAGTAAACTTGAAACTGTAGTTTCACACTCCCAGCTCAATAGAATACAAGACAGTTGTTTCAAACTAATAATCCTCTTTAGCAAGGGTAGAGATTAGGGAAATGGTCTTTTCATTATAAAGTGGTTGATGTATGAAAAAGCAGCTGAAGGTATGGGTCTAGAAATTTATCAAATTAAACGAGGATGTGGATCACACCTACACAAGGACATTGGGATCAGTCTATCCAATTATAACCTTGAAGGCACTGGAAAATTAACCAGCTGACTGAAGGCTGTTTGAGATGAAGAAGTTGCACCAGTCTCTGATCTCTTGCTTGTGGAATGATAAATGTATGGGTCTTCACATTACTTCACATTAAACTGTTTCTCAAAATAATCCTGTCATGCGATCAAAACTATTTCAACAGTTGATCACTTCTGTGGAAAGAAATGTTGCTGCACAATTGGTTCAGAGCGTGATACGTCCAGAGTGGCTCTAATTCCTATACTTTAGCACCATGAAGTCACCCCATGAAAACCTTTGCCTGAGGTGACCCTCAGGCGAAACTCACTATCTGTCTCTCTAACAAAAGAGAAAGCTGCGGTTCTCTGGATCTGTCATGCTTTTTATTTCAAAGAAATAGTCCTTTTTGACAGCTATTACCTTACACTTCATGCCAATGTCCTGAAAGCCTACTATCCTTGGGTATCTGAAAATACTCTTACATTTACTCCAAAAGGGAACTTTAAAATAAATTATCCCTCGAAATATAAATATTAAATAATTAATTAAATTCTTATCTCGGATTTGGGTTTCACTGAGAAGTGACACATTCATTTCTCCCCCCGATTTGCCCTTAGACTAATGGCTCTCCAGATCATTTCAGGGTCTACTTGGAGTCTACTTGGTGTCTATTTAAGGGTCCATATTGCAATGGGTGTGGAGTCACATGTAGGCCAGACCAGTTAACAATGTCCCTGAAGGACGCAAGTGTACCAAGATGGTTTTTTTTACAACAAATAACTATAATTATATGACCATAGACTGATATTATCTTAACTCCAGATTTTATTGAATTCGAATTTTACCATCTGCCATTGTGCAAGTTGAACTGATGTCCTCAGAACTTTAGCCTGGGTATCTGGATTACCATTTCAGTGACAATTGTATTGTTGATAATCAAGGATGATTTTAACCTCACAAGCCAGTGCTGAAAAACTACATAGTGAGTGGAAGGCAAATGTTATATTCTGCTTAACATCTTAAATTGGGTGATATGTCAACCCAGCATTTTGTCCTGCTCCCATTCATTTCCTGACAGGAAGGTTGGATTAAAATTGCTTTAGAATTGTTTAATGGGTATTGGTCAAATGTTGGCCAATAGGACTAGATTAGTTTAGGATATCTGGTCAGCACGGATGAGTTGGACCGAAGGGTCTGTTTCCATATTATACATCTCTATGACTCTAAGTCCCTCTTTGAACATTGGATAGCAGAGTATTTAAAAAGCTTGAAATGGCTTGACCACTTGTGAATTCTGAATTGAAATAGCTTTATTGTCACATGTACTCACACGAATGACAAGTTTTTAAGTTGCCACTAATGGCATCATCTTAGATGCAAAGAGGTATAGACAGGATAGATCGAGTAAATCCTTAGAAGAGTATAAAGGAAGTAGGAGTATACTTAAGAGAGAAATCAGGAGGGCAAAAAGGGGACATGAGATAGCTTTGGCAAATAGAATTAAGGAGAATCCAAACGGTTTTTACAAATATATTAAGGACAAAAGGGTAACTAGGGAGAGAAGAGGGCCCCTCAAAGATCAGCAAGGCGGCCTTTGTGTGGAGCCACAGAAATGGGGGAGATACTAAATTAATATTTTGCATCAGTATTTACTGTGGAAAAGGATATGAAAGATATAAACTGTAGGGAAATAGATGGTGACATCTTGCAAAATGTCCAGATTACAGAGCAGGAAGTGCTAGATGTCTTGAAACAGTTAAAGGTGGATAAGTCCCCAGGACCTGATCAGGTGTACCCGAGAACTCCGTGGGAAGTCAGAGAAGTGATTGTTGGGCCTCTTGCTGAGATATTTGTATCATCGATAGTCACAGGTGAGGTACTGGAAGACTGGAGGTTGGCAAACGTGGTGCCACTGTTTAAGAAGGGTGGTAAGGACAACCAAGGAACTATAGACTGGTGAGCCTGATCTCAGTGGTGGGCAAGTTGTTGGAGGGAATCCTGAGGGACAGGATGTACATATATTTGGAAAGGCAAGGACTGATTCGGGATAGTCAACATGGCTTTGTGCGTGGGAAATCATGTCTCACAAACTTGATTGAGTTTTTTGAAGAAGTAACAAAGAGGATTGATGAGGGCAGGGCAGTAGATGTGACCTGTATGGACTTCAGAAAGGCGTTCGATCAAGGTTCCCCATACGAGACTGATTAGCAAGGTTAGATCTCATGGAATACAGGGAGAACTAGCCATTTGCATACAGAACTGGCTCAAAGGTAGAAGACAGAGGGTGGTGGTGGAGGGCTGTTTTTCAGACTGGAGGCTTGTGACCAGTGTAGTGCCACAAGGATCGGTGCTGGGTCCTCTACTTTTTGTCATTTACATAAATGATTTGGATGTGAGCATAAGAGGTACAATTAGTAAGTTTGCAGATGACACCAAAATTGGAGGTGTAGTGGACAGCGAAGAGAGTTACCTCAGATTACAACAGGATCTGGACCAGATGAGCCAGTGGGCTGAAAAGTGGCAGATTGAGTTTAATTCAGATAAATGTGAGGTGCTGCATTTTGGGAAAGCAAATCTTAGCAGGACCTATACATTTAATGGTAAGGTGCTAGGGAGTGTTGCTGAACAAAGAGACCTTGGAGTGCAGGTTCATAGCTCCTTGAAAGTGGAGTCACTGGTAGATAGGATAGTGAAGAAGGCTTTTGGTATGCTTTCCTTTATTCGTCAGAGTATTGAGTACAGTAGTTGGGAGGTCATGTTGCGGCTGTACAGGACATTGGTTAGGCCGCTGTTGGAATATTGCGTGCAATTCTGGTCTCCTTCCTATCGGAAAGATGTTGTGAAACTTGAAAGGGTTCAGAAAAGATTTACAAGGATGTTGCCAGGGTTGGTGGATTTGAGCTACAGGGAGAGGCTGAACAGGCTGGGGTGGTTTTCCCTGGTGCGCCGGAGGCTGAGGGGTAACTTTATAGAGGTTTACAAAATTAGGAAGGGCATGGATAGGATAAATAGGCAAAGTCTTTTCCCTGGGGTTGGGGAGTCCAGGACTAGAGGTTTAGGATGAGAGGGGAAAGATATAAAAGAGATCCAAGGGGCATCTTTTTCATGCAGAGGGTGGTGTGTGTATGGAATGAGCTGCCAGGGGAAGTGGTGGAGGCTGGTACAATTGCAACATTGAAGAGGTATTTGGATGGGTATATGAATAGGAAGGGTTTGGAGGGATATGGGCCGGGTACTGGCAGGTGGGACTAGATTGGGTTGGGATATCTGGTCGGCATGGATGGGTTGGACTGAAGGGTCTGTTTCCATGCTGTACATCTCTATGACTGTATGTCTCTATGCCGAGGCACAGATTTTTAGGGACAAATTCTTAGGAAATAAAAAGAGAAAAGTAAAAAATTAAAAAGTCCAGCAGTACAGACCTTGAAAAGTACAAACTCCTAGTAACGAATTAGAAAAATAAAGAAATAAAACATTCAGAATAACAGTGCTTCCATGATAAAATAATAAAGAAAAACATTTTAAAAAGAGAATTTAAGACAAAGTCCACTTATTCCATTTCACAGCTCTGGGTTTGAGGACCCAATCTTATTGATCACCCAATCACTTCAAAACATTTTTTGCTCTTTGAAGCATTTCAGTCTCGCTGTAGAACTGAACTATTCACAGTCCGTCCAGAATTCATATCAAAAAACATGGAAGCATTGTGACACAACTGTGAAGGGTACTGGCCTATCACAGTGAGTGAGATGGAAAGTGAATATGGAAATCCAAAACAGTTATGGCAGTCTTGGATAAGTTGTGAGTTCACTCAGTTTTGATCGCGTTTGCTACAATGCTGGACAGTCTTCAATTGCTTTATTTTGCCATGTCTTGCAGCATCTCTCAAGATTATTTAAGAGCTCATGAGACCAAAGTGCCAGTAATGCGCAGCAGCTGGAATCCTGACTTCTGACCCACACAACCAGTAAAAGATAAAGTCCCCACAGACCTGCTGTCTCATGGTTTAACCTGAGGTCCATCATGCTATAGGCAAGGGGCAATGTTGAGAAGGCAGGACCTTCATGGGAACCTCTGCCAGAGTGGGAACTGAGCCTGCACTTTTCGCATCACTAATCAGCCAACTGAACTAACCAGCCCCTTTATAACCTATTCCCACTTGCCCTTGAAGTGTTTCTGAACAGATTGATTAAAAATACTTTTCTTTAATAAACCAATGCCATCAAAACCTGAAACCTAAGCATTCATTTCACTGCTCTGTGTGGGATTTTGCTATGGCTGCCATATTTTCCTTATTAACGGTTACCACACATGAATGCCATAAATTGTATGCAAAGTGTTTTGGAACATTTCTGAGTGATGTACTGTATAAATTAAACTCTTTATTTTCTCTCAGGAGGTAGATGACCAACTATTCAGAAACAGTAAATTCTCAAAGCTTAGACTTCAGGTTGTGTTTTTGACCCTCATGGTGTTCCATCACTCTGTCATATTTTATTGCTTCAGAGTCATTGGCAGGGGTGGGGTTGTTAGTAACTCATAAATAAATATAGCTCAACCCAGAATGAAATACAAATAGAAACAGCTCAATGGAATAACTTATGTCTGAATTCCATCTGATATTTTTCTTTTATTCTTTCACATATTGTGGGTGACACTGGCAGGGCCAATAAGTATTACCCATCCGTAATTATTCTTGAAGGAGTGATGATGATGAGCTGCCGTCTTCAAACGTTACCGTCCATCTGCTGCAGCTAGATCCATGTTGTAGTTGGTAGAGAGTTCCAGGATTTTCGTTCCATGGCAGAGAAGGCAGTTGCAAGTCAGGCTGGTGAGTGACAGAAAGAGGAATTTACACTGAGTGCACCTGCTGCCCTTATCTTGGATGTATGTTTGAAAGGTACTATTGAGGCAGCCTGAGTGAGTTGCAGTAATGTATCATTTAGATGGTACACCCTGTTGTCACTGTCTGTCAGTGGTGGAAGAGGTGAATATTGAAGGTGGTAGATGGGGTGCCTGTCAATTGGAGTGCTTTGCTCTGGATGGTATTGAGCTTCCTGAGTATTGTTGGAGCTGCACACATGCAGGTAGGTGGAGAGTATACCATTGTACTGCTTACTTGTGCCATGTAGGTATGACAATTAATTATTTTGACCAAGAAAATTTAAACATTAAATTGTGGGTATTGATCTCATTCTGAAATTCACAGAATAAAGGAGTATGCCCTTTGATCTGTAGTCAGCTAGTTTATGGTTTGGCTTCTTCTGCATGAAGACAAGATTTGAAACTGTGATTTAGCTAAATCACATATACTAGAGTTAAAAGGCTAAACGTTTTGAGTTTGTAGCTGCACCTGATGGACAGATGACCTCATGTCAAGATTAGAGTGGTGCTGAATAAACACAGCAAGTCAGGCAGCATTTGAGGAGTAGGAAAATCGATGTTTCGGCCAAAAGCCTTCATCAGGAATGAGGCAGGGAGCCTCAGGAATGAAGAGATAAGTGGGAGTGTGTGGGGCTGGGGAGAAGGTAGCTGAGGTGTCACTGTCCTCATGACCTGTCCCATCTGTCCACCTTCCTTCCCACCTATCCACTCCACTCTCCTCTCAGACCTATCACCTTTATCCCCACCTCCATCCACCTATTGCACTCTCAACTACCTTCCCTCCAGCACCACTCCCCTCCCACTTATCTTTCTACCTCCAAGTCTCCCAGCCTCATTCCTGATGAAGGGCTTTTGCCCGAAACGTCGATTTTCCTGCACCTCGGATGCTGCCTGACCTGCTGTGATTTTCCAGCACCACTCTAATCTTGACTCTAATCTCCAGCATCTGCAGTACCCAATTCTGCCTAGAAGACCTCATGTGGTGAGTGTGTAGGTGTTCTTTCACTTTTCCACAGTTGGTCAACCTAATTTATTCGTCTTGGGCAAGATTTTTCGGGGAGTGAAGATTTCACATGTATTGCCACTCTGCTTCTTTTTTAGGAAACAAAAGAGCTCCTTTTTTCTGATAGGATATTATTCAGTAATGTGGAGCCAAACTTTCATTCTGAGGGGTGCCTCATATCCCTTATAGAAAGCTATGCCTCTTTTCACCAGCAGTTAGTTGGAGATTCAGAATCACAGCAAAACAGCTGTGAAATGGTAAGTACATAAGATAAGTATGAATGTTTTCATTTGTGGATTGTGGATGTTCCTGGCTGGCCAGCATTTATTGCCTGTTGTTAATTGCCCTTCAGAAGGTGGTGGTGAGCTGCCAATTTGAACTGCTGCAGTTCACAAGTTGTGGATAGACCCACAATACCATTAGGGAGGGAATTCCAGGATTTTGACCCCACGACAATGAAGGAACAGTGATATATTTCCAAGTCAGGATGATGGTGTGCTTGGAGGAGAATTTGCCACTCGTAGTGTTCCCATGTATTTGCTGCCCTTGTCCTTCTAGATGGAAGTGGTCATGGGTTTGGAAGAAGGTTAGGATGCTAGCAGGATAAGGTACAAACATGTGGAAGGTAGAGTTTCAGGGAATTAGGATGCCAGCTGGTTAGTGTGCCAAGAGGATTAGGGCAGGGTGCGAAGTGAAAGGATGTCAGCAGTAGGATGTGAAAACACAAGCTGGCAAGAAGGCCAGTTAAGTGATGGACTGCCTAGGGGTAGGTCAGGGTGGGCAGGATAACTCAGGATAAAGTCCAGAGAGTTGGGGATGTGTGGTGTTAAACAAAGTGATCAGGTCTGGGGATGTAGGAATGCAAGGTTGTTAGTTTTGGCAGTGGGAGAATGGTGTTTGGGTGCAGAGTGGAGGAAGTGGCTTTAGGTCCAGAGTGGGGAAAGGAGGTGTCAGGTTTATTAGCGGGGACAGGGGTGTCGGTCCCGGGTGTTGTGAGTGGAATGTGTGTGGTGTGGGAGAGTCAAGTCCCTGGTGGAAAGGAGGGATTTCAGGTCAGGGTCTGTGAGTTGTAGGACTCTGCGGAGCCCAGTGGAGTGTGTGTGTGAGGTACGTTGCAACATGAGTTGAACAGTTATTTAGGAGTTAGACATGATTTTCATTAGTCTAACTTTACCCAAGTAACGAGTGACTTGATTTCAGCAGTACTTCTGATGTGGGAACATAGGAACAGGCGTAGGCCATTCAGCCCCTCCAGCCTGTTATACCATTCAATATGGTCATGGCTCGTTTGTGGCCTAACTCCAAATAAGGCCTTCGGCCCATTTCCCTGAATTCTTTTGTTTAACTAAAATGTATATATCTCAGATTTATCATGAACAACTAATCCAGCATCTACTGCCATTTGTGGCAGAAAGTTTCAAATATACTCTCTATGTAGAAAGGCTTCCTACCATCACTCCTGAATGCTCTGGGCCGAATTCTCAGCCTATGCCTCCTAGTACTAGAATCACCAACCAATGGAAATTTTTATCTGTATCTATTCTGTCTTTTCCTGTTAATAGCTTGAAGAATTCTACAATTTGACTGGATACTTTCAGAAGCTTCCAAGTGTAGGGGATTTTCCTAGTAGAATCTTCAATTTCCCAGGCAATTCCTTTGGAGCTTGATAGACTGGGGATTCTGCAGGGTCCTCCCATCTCATTCCCATCTACATTTCAGAAATGATTACCCGGCCACCAGAAAATCCAGGCCATATTGAGAGGAAGGACTCGTTGTTCAAGCTATTTTCAGAACAAGTTGGGAGCATTGCTGTCAAGAATAGCAAGATGCCAAGAACTTTCTGGAAATTTTGGATACAATGGAGGTTAAACAGGCAGTAGTTAATAATGAGCCAAAGAAAGGATGGTCATTTTCATAATGTACCTTCCAGGAAACCAGAAAACCAAGCCAGCTCACCCTATTAATTCAACTTTATGGCTGAATTGGTTTGTCACAATTTCAGATACAATTGTGCATGAGAAGGAGAAATTTTTCCATTTATATAGTACCATTAACAATCAGAATACGTTCCAAAATTATTTACAATCAGCTCTTTACTGTCTTACATTTTACTGTAGGAAATGCAGTTTATGCACAGCAAGCAATGTGATAATGATTAGATAATCTGCTTTGTGATGTTGATTGAAAGACAAATATGAGTTGGGACACCATGGATACCTTCTCTACTTTCTTTCAAATTATTGTACAAGAGCAAGTAGGGCCTTGCTTTAATGTCTCATCTAAAAGATAAGACATCTCCTCAGTATCACACTGGTGTCCAGTTTTGTGCTCAACTCTGGAGTGAAAATTCAACTTTTTTTTATCTCTGAGGTGAGAATGCTCGCAGAGCTGCGGCTGATAAATCTTCCATATGTTGATTGAGACACATGGAATCAATCATTACTAGCTGCAGTGACTGAGCGCCTTGTAACTGGGTGCATCTTACTTTTTGTATTACTTGGATGGAATTTATGACACAGATTTTCTACTTGGGACCCTACAGAATCCCAGAAACAGCTGATTCCATGGGAATTGCTCGGCAAACTGAAGATTCAGGCAATTTCCCTGCATCTGGAACACTCTAAATAAATCCCTCAACATCAGAGAATTCAAAGGGGTTTGCTTCCATTAGGGAAATACTGCACACACTGCAGTACACCAGAACTGCAAAAAGAGGAAGAAGAACACCTCTACAATGTATTCGCCAAAAATGGGTGGATACCCCTGCAATTTCATCAACAGATACCTAAGGGAAAGACAATGGAATGAGGACATGCCGCAATCCAAAGGACTAGCCACACTACCATACATCAAGAGCATTTCCGAACTGACAGCCAGATTACTGCGACCACTAGGACTCAACACAGTTCCACTCCCCTCAGACCTGACAATCTGATCACCTTAACCTCCTGGCCAGACAACTCTCCACCTGTCAGCCCTGATCTCCCCTCTGCCACAAAACCCCTATCCCATCACTCCCACACCAGCTTCAAATACTTCTCTTGCTTGTTGGAATCGTCAACTCTCCAATCTCTACCAGTCTTGATGCCTCCCTCCCTTAACCTCAGCAGCAACATATTTGTCACTCCCAACCTACCATAGCAGTGCATCACTTACCTGCTGCCCTATTCATCTGGTACCATAATTATCTGGCACATTACTTGACGCTATCCACTTAGCACTCCATTTACCTGGCACTCTGGTTACCTGGCTACCTTGAGCCTACTTACCTAGCACCTTGACACTCTATCCACTTGGCATCCTTAAGCAAATGCCACCTTTACTATACACTTTGCATACAAACTCACCCTTTGGCAGCCGCTGCCAAAGTGTCTGGCTGTGCTGCTAGGCATTTGAACATTAAAACGTGGCAGAGGACTGCAAAAGGTGATGGGATTTGAGTTTCCCCAGCCCTCCTACATTACAGGAGAAATGTGTTGATTTCAGCTCTGCTGTCCATTTCTGAAGGAGCTGGGATAAGATCTCCTGGCTGGAAATGCAGAGCTCAGCATTAATGTAAAGGAAATGATTGGGATGGCAATCTGACTATGATTGTCATTCCTCAGAATATCCGGGCTAATAGTTTGAATTAATGAATCATAGAATCATCATAGAATCCCTACAGTTTACAAGCAGGCCATTTGGCTCATCAAGACCACACTGGCCCTCCAAAGGCCCATCCCAGACTCACCCCCTACCCTATGCTATAAACCTGCATTCCCCATGTCTAAACCATGTAACTTACACAACCTTGGACACTATGGGAAATTTAGCATGGTCAATCTGCCTATCCTGCACATGTGGGAAGAAGCCAAGCACCCAGAGGAAACATATGCAGATAAAGGGAGAACATACAAACTCCACATAGACACTCCAAGGCAAGACTCGAGTCCAAGTCCGTGGTTCTGTGAGGCAACCACTGAGTCACCTTATTATCGAATGTGCAATCAAGGAATAGTTAATAGACACCCCTAGGCATTCAAAAATTTTGTCAATATAAAGCTATCTAATGGATGCATGTATTTTTTTGTTTCAATGAGTTTTCACTTTACTTACCATCCCAATCCCTCCTTTATCCATTTTGCCCTGGTCCTGTTTCTAGCACTGACCATGATGCTGACACAGCCTCTGCTGATGGGCCTAGTTCTGATTTTACCTTGACCTTACCACTCCCCTGGTGCTGAACCTCGTGCTGATTGTAGTGTGGGAGCTGACCTTGGTGCTGAATTCAGATCCTGCCCTTTGCTTTTGTGCTGACTTGTACAGTCTCCACAGATCGCTGTTATGTTGATCAACGAGATGTTGGGGGGATCCAAGATGGCGGCGACCCAGCAAGTCTGAGTCTATAGTGCTCCTCCCAAGACTTGGGCAAAGTGGGCTACCCGCCTCCACCACACTCACCAAATCATTTAAAATAATTTTTACTTAATGTAATTAGTTGCTCAGTACTGAATTTAAACAATCTAACCTCCTGTAAAAATGACTAAAGGGAAGGGAGCCTGAAGTTCTCAGCAGGTAGGAACCCCTCCCCCACCCTCTCCAGCTGCAGCTGAGGCATGCGCAGCCGCCCCAGGGGACTTACCTACGGTGGCGAGCCTTGTGGAAATAATCTCCAAACTTGACGCCTTCATCAAAGAGTCCCGGAGTCAATGGGATTCATTCTCGGCCGCGCTACAAAAGCACGACCGAGACATGAAAGAAATCGAGTCGGAGGGGCAGAGCTAAAGGCCACGACCTCCAAGACTACAGCAGAATCATTCGTGGATCAAGTCCGGACTCTCGAACACCCGAGTCTGGACCTTAGAGAATCACGTCAACGATCTCGAGAATTGAAATCGTCGAAAAAATATTCGTTTGCTGGGCCTTCCCGAACGAGAAGCGGAAGGTCAGCTTACAGCGTTCCTCGAGCAGTGGCTTCCACAGCTTTTAAATCTGGAGGCTGAATCAGGCCAGGTAAGGGTGGAATGGACCTACCAGGTTGGAATACGTGGATCCGGCTCGAACCAGCGCCCACGCCCGGTCCTGTTCCGGCTGCAGAGCTATACGTAGAGACAGATGCTCTTAGAAGCTACCAGAAATCTTGGGAAAGATCCCCAAGCCATGATTTATAAAGGAATCAAGATTATGTTATTCGAGGACTTGTCCCCAGCTCTGGTCCGAAAGAGGAAGGCGTTTGAAGAAGCGAAGAAGTGTTTAAGGAACTTAAATATTCAGTACTCCTTGCGCTACCCAGCAACGCTACGCTATAACCATGAAGGGTCCGTGCATAACTTCGGATCGCCGGAAAAGGCCAAGGAATTTTTGGACTCTCTTAAATAAATTGTAAGAGTTAGTTGATGTTGTTTTGCTCTCCCACCACTCCAGTTTACACCCCTTTTTTTAATAATAATTCCTTTCTTTACCTTACTGTTTAATATTATCTTCAGGGGGTGGGGAGAGGGGTTTATTTATTTGTTCTCTACTTAGCGATTTTCTCCCCCCTTTTATATATATATCCTATTTTTTTTAGATTACTTACAGTGTGGAAACAGGCCCTCCGGCTCAACAAGTCCACACCGACCCACCACCCACCCATACCCCTACATTTACCTCTTCACCTAACACTACAGGCAATTTAGCATGGTCAATTCACCTGACCTGCACATCTTTGGACTGTGGGAGGAAACTGAAGCAAACCCACGCAGACACAGGGAGAATGTGCAAACCCCACACAGTCAGTGGCCTGAGGCGGGAATTGAACCCAGGTCTCTGGCGCTGTGAGGCAGCAGTGCTAACCACTGTGCCACCGTTATTTCTGTCGTTAGGAGCGGGGTTGTTTTCCTCTGTTACTTTGTATTAATATATTTAATTATTACTTGTTTAGGCTGTAATTTTATAGTTATATATGTATACATGGTATTAACATTACCAAATATATCCAGATGTTGGTGTGGTCAGGGTGGGGGGTGGGGGGGGAGGGGGGGAGAGGCGGGGGTGGTGGTGGGTAGGGTGCTCACTGTTAATTCTAGCTCTGTAGTATATTTGAATTTTCTTCATCCTATCATGGGGCGCCTGGGTCAAGGGTGGGACACCGGTTGGGAGAGGATATGATGGACTTTCGGAAAGGAAGTGATGCCCCCTGGGATCAAGGGGGAGAATTTCCATTTAAATTCTTTTTTTAAATTTAGAAATAGTTTTTTATTATATTGATGTGAGTGTATTAAAGAGCCTTTATTTTTGTGAATTTTATATGCTCTATGCTTGGGATGTTCTGGATAGGGTTTCCCCTCCCGAGGGGTCGTGGACCTGCCTGGATGATTATGGTTAATCAGTCGGTTAAATGGTGCACCTGGAATGTCAAGGGGAGTAATTCACCAGTCAAAAGGAAGAAAATATTATCAAACCTCAAGAAAGAAAGGGTTGATATAGCTCTCCTACAGGAGACACACTTATTGGATAAAGAACACTTGAAATTAGGACAGGGTGGGTTTAACCAGGCCTTCTTTTCTTCCTTCAGCTCAAAACGTAGGGGAGTTATTATTCTTATTCGGAAGAATTTCCCTTTCAAAATCCTAAATCAGATAAAAGACGAATCTGGACAATATATTCTGATTAAAGCCCTTATAAATGGAGAGGAATATGGGATCTTAAATTTGTATTGCCCCCGGCACATCCTTTTAAATTTATAATGGAAGCCTTCTCAAAATTGATGGCTCTTGGTGCTCGTCATAGGGGGAAATTTTAATTGTATTATGGATCCGGAAATAGATAGGATTCCCAAGAGTACTGCAGGAGTATCTCCCAGATCCAGACAATTGGTGGATTTGAACAAAAAATTAGGATTAGTAGATGTATGGAGTTGCCTTCACCCACAGGGCAGAGATTTTTCTTTTCACTCAAATCCACATAAATGTCATACCAGAGTCAATATGTTTTTTGCCCCCTCGATTTTTTAAAATTCCATATCATCCTGTAAAGTAGGCAGTATAACAATTTCCAATCACGCTGCTGTATATATGGAAATCAAGGCGAGGAACAATGAGACATCGCCTTGGCATTGGCATATGGACCCCTTCCTGATGAAAGATAGTAAATTTGTAAGGCACTTCCCTCAAGAATTTAAAGCTTTTTTAGAAATTAATTCAGGTACGGCTAGCAACCCATCAATGATGTGGGAGACCATCAAAGCTTGCGCGCGAGGTTTGATCATTTCATACTCAGCGACCCAGAAAAATTAAAGGGAGAACAACAGCGTCTGCTCGAAGCTCGCTTAAAAGCAGCTGAAACAGCATACGCTGACAGTCCTTCTATTATCAAATTACAAAGGATTATGGCCCCTAGGACAGCTCTAAACACCACGCTTACCCAAATGGCTAAGAGGGAAATATTATTTGGAAAACAAAGGTTATATGAATTTGGCGATAAACTTGTAGATACTTAGCATTCCTCGCAAAGAAAAAAAAGGCCCCTCAAACTATCACGTCTATCAAGGAAAGTACAGGTATTCTGACTCATGATCATAAAAGGATTAACGCAATCTTTAGAAAATTTTATTCTGATTTATATAAATCGCAGAATTGCGAAGACAGAACTAGGAGGATGCAGTCATTTTTTAAAAGCCTGACCTTTCCGGACCTGAATGTTCCCTTAACAAGCCAAGAAATACTTGACGCAATCAGGCAACTTCAGAACGGTAAGGCACCTGGCCCAGATGGCTTTCAAGTTGAATTCTATAAAGAATTTACAGGAATATTGGCTAGTCCACTTATGGATATGTATAAATACTCATACAGTCAGGCTGTCTCCCGCCTTTGCTGAAAGAGGCAAATATCTCTCTTATCCTTAAAAAAGGAAAGGACCCAGAAGATTGCGTGTCATACAGATCAATATCGTTGCTAAATGTAGATTTTAAAATCCTCTCTAAAATGTTAGCATCAAGGCTAGAAAGGGTATTGCCATACATCATAAAGGAGGATCAGACGGGGTTTATTAAGGGCCGTAGATCATCCAATAATGTTAGAAGGGTTTTGAATGTGATTCAAGCCTGCCATCAGGGAAAGATACCAGGGGTAATAGTCTCATTAGACACGGAAAAGGCATTCGACAGGGTTGAATGGTCATATTTATTTTACACATTGAAAAGGTTTGGCGTTGGAAAGGTGTTTACCAAATGGGTCTCAACACTGTATAGTGATCCCAAAGCAGTTGTGATTACCAATGGATTAGGCTCGGATAGCTTCAGTGTGGATAAGGGCTACTGTCAGGGATGTCCTCTTTCGCCATTGCTATCTACGCTAATAATTGAGCCGCTAGCAGAAGCTATACGGGCTGATCCTAATATAACAGCCCCGAGGATTGGTACAGGTACACATAAAATTACCATTTATGCAGATGATGTTCTTCTATTTCTCAGTAATCCTTTGATGTCCGTGCCTCGCTTAATCCAAGTTATTAATACATTTAGTGTATTTTCAGGCTACAAAATTAATTTTTCAAAATCGGAGGCTATGCCAAATGGGTGGCCTTACTAGTATATCCCACTTATTGGATGGATCCCTGGAGGATTTCGGTGGTCCCTTTCGGTGGTCCCTGGAGGATTTCTTATATTTAGACATTTTTATCACCCCAGTATTTGGTCAATTATACAAGGCTAACTTTGTGCATTTACTGGAAAGGATAAGGCAGGACCTCCAGCGATAGGGAGACCTTCCAATTTCCTGGCTAGGTAGAATAGCACTAATTAAAATGAATGTCCTGCCCCGTCTCCTATACTCTTTGAGAATGCTTCCGGTGATGCTGCCGAGGCTGGCACTATGTAAATTATATGGCTGGTTGGGTTCCTTTATCTGGAATCATAGACGGCCCCTCATTAAGCTGAAGAAGCTACAGCTTCCACAGGCAAAGGGAGGATTGGACTTCCCAGATTTTAGGAAATATCAGTTAAGTTCCCTATTAAGCTACATAGCCGACTGGGTCTTGCCTGACCCACAATCAATCTGGCTGGACATCGAGGCTTCTCAAGTAAAATGCCCTCTTATTAACGTCTTGTTTTCAGACGTTATTGGGAGATATGGACAATCTGCTTAAAACATGGAATCAGGATTTGGAGCTGGAAATCTCTATAGAAATGTGGAATGACATTTGGGAAAATGCCAGAAGAATCTCCATCTGCAACAGAACTCAGGCCATTCAGTTGAAGATACTTCATAGGACCGATATAGCACTGGACCGATTGGCAAAATTTAAGGCAGGAGCATCGCCAATGTGTCCCAAATGTAAAATAGAAGTGGATACTCTTGTACATTGCTTATGGACCTGTAATAAGATCCATAGATATTGGACTAAAGTAGCAAGTGCTCTGACAGAAATCTTAGGAACGGAAATTAGAGTGGACCCCGTATCTTTCCTTTTGGGCTTTTCGAACTTACCCTCCCTGGATATGCACGGGAAGAGATTATTTTCTATTCTCTCTTTCTGTGCAAGGAAAACATATTTTGGTAAACTGGGTGGCTGAGGGCTCCCCTGGACTTTCGAATTGGCACAGAATAATCATGGAATGTATTCTTCTTGACTTCCTTACAAATATGGTGCACCGAAAGACTGAATTATTCCATAAAATATGGCAGCCCTTCTTGAATTACATAAATACAGATATTTCGGCCATCCTAACAAGGACTTTTATTTAATTGAGATGGCGAACCTGGCTGGTCCGGGGCCCCTCGGGAGAGGAATCCCACACGAATATGGGTTTTGTTCCGATCTGATGTTAACACATTCTGAGTATGTATCTCACTACTCAATTTCTGTGTTATCCATCTTTTTTTTTCTTCTGTGAATAATGAAAGAGACTTAATTATACACTCTGGTTAGTTGTAGGTTAGATTAGTAGTTAGTTGTGTTTTGTTTTACTTCTCTCGGTTTTTTTTACCTGTTTGATAAATTTTGGTTATTATTTATTTAAGATTTAATTGTATATCAATGTTTATACTTGGGATATTTTTTATTTGTAAACTTGTAAAAATATGTTAAATTTTCAATAAAAATATCAATAAAAAATCAACAAGATCTTCTCAGTTGTAACTATTAACAAGCAGATATCAGCATACATTGCATCCAAGGTTGATCCTGACCTCACTTGACATCAACGCACACACACATATATTCCAGCAGGGGCATTGGAAAGCAATTAGATGAGAGAATTGAGCTTCCCCTCTCTAGCACCAGAATCTCTTTTGAATTAAATCAAAAGCCCAGTGCAGACTGGAAATAGAACTTGACAATTTCTGATCAGAGCATCTTAGTGCTTCAAAACATAATGCCTCTGTCGAGGACCAATGGGATAGCAACATTTATCTAAATTATGTTCAATCTAATGAAAATCCAATTTATTTTACTTCACTCAGAAAATGAAAGGAGAATGCCAAGCCTGAATTTCGAGTACAGATGCACCCAATGCTACTGCAGATAATCAAGATAAGTTACAATTCTAAGTAAGTGAGCAGAGGTAAATTCAAGTGTTTAAACAGTGTCATGAAAGGAGTAGCCTATCAGACACTATCTATGTTTCCCTATTTTTACAATTGGAAGGGCCAAAGATTGCAGAACAATAACCAACTAGAACTGGAGATCCAGTCTTTTAATTGTCAGGCAGCTGCAGAAGTGAATTGAAGTCGCATGAGCAAGAGACAGAGCTGCAAAATGAATGCATTGGAGGGAAGAGAAGTGATTGAGAGAATGAGTGAAATGAATTTAATAAACTGGAGGGGAAATTATATGAATGGAGCCAGGCAAGTTAATTAGTAGAGAAGGAAGTGTTATTCCACTGTTTGGTAAAGCCTGAGATAACTTCTTTCCCAGTTAAAAAAAAAAGGACTCAGTGGTTAGCACTGCTGCCTCTCAGCGCCAGGGTCCCAGGTTCAATTTCAGCCTTGGGCGACTGTCTCTGTGGAGTTTGCTTGTTCTCCCTGTGTCTGCGTGAGGTTCCTCTAGGTGCTCTGGTTTCCTCCCACAGTCCAAAGATGTTTAGGTCAGGTGAATTGGCCATGCTAAATTGCCCAGAGTGTTAGCTGCACTATACAGAGGGAATGGGTCTGGGTGGGTTACTCTTTGGAGGGTTGGTGGGACTTGTTGGGCCGAAGGGCCTGATTCCACACTGTAGGGAATCTAATCTAATCTTTTTTGTATTTGACAAAGCATCTTTATCTTACGATTAATAAAGGCCAGGAAGCAGAAAAGTGCTTGGTTTGTCTTATTAAGATTTTTCTGTATTTATATCTGTTTTTACATTTAATACCAATGTTTAATAAACCCACTGTGCAAATGCAATCCTGTAATTTTGAAGACAAATGCTCATTTCTGATGACTATCTAATGGCCCTGAACAGAAGGGGAGACTGTGTAGGTGGACATTGGATAAGGACATAATTAGGATCAGTTAATGTGATAATCTTAATTCATATTCATCATTTGGGTTGCTTGGACAAATGCACCATTACCCCAGTGTGTCATTATGTCCTGTGGAAAAAAAAGGGATTACAGTGTTACTTAAGGACCATCACTCAAATTCCATACTTTCTCACTTTGCCTAAACATTGAGAAGCCTGTGAGATTCCTTTCTCCTGTTCCCCAGCCAGAACATTTCTTGGCCATTTTATCATTTGCAATGACACCAATTGCCTGTTTCTTGAAATGTAAACTCTTCAGCTCATTGTGCACACTGGGTTTTGAGACTGGGGTTTTCCTGTGGGAGAGGAAACTTCGATCAATGACTCGCCCAGTGAAAAAAAAAACACCATCTCCTCAGTAAACGAGGAAACATTACAGTGGGTAAAAATGGATGAAGTGGGTGCACTGATATTTGAGGTACGAAATCAATAATGACTTACTCATTGTTTCCTGTTTGACTGCAAGTGGTTAATGTGTCAGTATATGTTCTCCAATCTAGGAGTACCAATAAGTGTCATCAAATCATAATTGACAATGATGGACTTTGACTGGGTCTTTGGCTTGGCTGACTGGATTTGATTAAGATAAAAGTTTAATGTCAAGATTTAGAAGCAGGAGACTGAATACTCATTTATAAATATTAATAGTGAGAGGTTAGGTAGGGGATGGTTGGTACTTCCTTTATGCTCTCCATCTAACCAAATCATAAATCTACATAATCAATTTTCCAACATCATGCCATAGTTTGAGACACTGTTGCCTGCAAAGGACAAAGTGAATCCTCTCTGTACAGTATTGTCTGGGGCCAAAACATTGAAGGATACCTTAGCCAATCATGCCAACTCTCTTTATTCTTAAAGTAACATTGCAAAATTTGCATGGTTTCACATACAGTTGTACAGAAGATGAAAGGATTATTCCTGCTCTTTGTTAGGCCTTTGTTATAAATTTTTGTTTCATCAATATATTAATTTGCCATTGAAATGAAAGCAAAATACTGCGGGTGCTGGAAATCTGAAATAAAGACAAGACGTCCTGGAGAAACCCAGTAGCTCTGTGGCATCTGTGGAGACAGCAAGAGTTAATGTTACAATTCAAGCTCATACTCGAAACTTGAAATGTTAACTCTGTTTCTCTCTCCACAGATACCGCCTGACCTGCTGAGTTTCTCCAGCACTCTCTATTTTTTCTTTTGCCATTAACTTATTGAATTGCCAATGTAGCATCTGTGAGATTTTTCAGTAGACATCATACAAATACGATTGGCTTCTTTTTAGCTGGTTTTGGAGATTGGTCATTTTATTTGGAATGCAGGACACAATCCTGGTAAGTACTAGTTAACCGGCTTTCACCTGCTCTTTACACAAATTTAAGACAGAAACATTTTACGAGCCCCAAGATCTCTGTTCTTCTTCAATTCTTACTAAATTAAATTATCCAATTCAAATTAAGGATTGATTAGGGATAATCAGGATGGTTTTGTGGGAGGAAAATCATGTCTTACAAACTTGATTAAATTTTTTAATGAATTAACCAAAAAGATTGATAAGGGCAGAGTGGTAGATGTTGTTTACTTGGACATTAGTAAGGCCTTTGCCAAGGTTCTGCATGGTGGACTAATTAGTCAAGTTAAATCATATAAGATTTAGTGTGAGCTTGCCATTTGGATACAAAGTTGGCTTCACGGTGGGAGACAAAGGGTGGTGGTGGAGGGTTGTTTTTCAGACTGGAGGCCTGTGACCAGTAATGTTCCCCAGGGATCATTTCTGAGTACACATTTGTTTGTCATTTATGTAAATGATGTGGATGAGAAGGTAGAAGGCATAGTTAGTAAGTTTGCAGATAACAGCAAGAGGTAGAGAGGCAATGTGATTTCAGGAGGGAGTTCCAGGGGTTAGTGCCTAGGCAGTTGAATGCACAGCCACTAATTGAAAAAGGGATGTATAAGGCCCAAGAGTCATACAGTCATACAGCTTGGAAATAAATCCTTTCCAAGGACAGCAAAGAAGTTTATCTGAGATTACAAAGAGGTTGTGATCAATTAGGTCAATGGGCTATGCAGTGGTAGATGGAGTTTAATTTGGATAAATGTGAGGTGTTGCATTTTGGTAACACAAACAAGGGCAGGGCTTATACAATTAACGGTAGGGCCCTGAATATTGTTGTAGAACAGAGAGACCTAGGAGTTCAGGTACACAATTCTTCGAAAAATGTGTCACAGGTGAACAAGGTAGTTAAGAAGGCACATTGCATGCTTGCCTTCATTACTCAGACCTTTGAGTATAGGAGTTGGCACACTATGTTGAGTTTGCACAGGACATTCTTTGAGGTCCATTCTACCTTATGTTCTGTAAATCTAAGACCATAAGAATTAGGAACAAGAGTAGATCATACCGTTCTTTGAGCCTGTTCCAACATTCAATAGGATCATAGCTGATCCAACATTCCTCATGTCCCTAGCATTTTCCCCATAACCCCTGATTCACTGATTGATCAAGAATCTATCTATCCCAGCCTTAAATATGCACAAGGACTCTGCCTGCACAGCTTTCTTGAATGCCATTTCCAGTCTGTTTAGGTATGAAAAGTAATAGTTCCTCTGTTTCTGTGGTGTTACTGGGACAGAGCCCACACTATTTGAATTAGAATGATCATCACCTATGGGGAACTGGCAGGAATTGTTGTAACAACAAGTAAAGATATAATGGATTACAGCACCAAGATTGCAGTCAGGTTAGTCTCAGACTAAATGCTTTAACTCCCTTCTTCCATCTTTTGCACAGTATCATTTTCATAAGGTTAGCTTTTGTGGACTCACAATGTTTAATAATTTTTATTTCTAGTACAGTAAATAAATCTCTATGACAGATTCAAAGGCATGGAAAGTGATAAACATCACTGCTACTAGTAATTGCAAATAGACACTTCACGTATTTCTTCGACATAATCCTATTCAAATGTTAATGGATGCCATCAACCCACTCATTCATATTTTATCCTACAAAATTTTGTTGCTGTCCTCACAACAACTTGTATTTTAGTAGTTAAAGATCTCTGTCAACTTTCTGATAGCAATTAATGTTACCTTACAGAAAGGCCTAACTTTCTGAAAGCAACTTTGGATAAAATGACAAAGATCAAAATTCCCTGGGATGGTTTGCATGTTCCCTGGATCTCTTTGGTAATAAAACTCCTGCGCTCAACAATATTGGCCCTTAAATAATTTCGAAATTCATCCTTGCTATGAACAGCACTTTCACTTTGCCTTCCTCCACAATGAATGTGATAGAATATCAGGGCTGACAGTACATGTCCACACTTCCAAAGTGAACAGAACCTGGGTTATATTAAAAAAAAACACTATTGGCTCGTTCTTCTGACCTGCTGCTCTGAGTATAGCTTTCACATCTATGGAATTACTTATGTTGGCTATCTCTGCAGTTTAAATAATAACAAGCCTGTGTCCCAGTTTGCCCTTCATCTAACTTCTTATGTTTTGTTGTTCTTAAGGCTTATATCCATGTTTTCTTTTGAGTTTTCAGCTTACTTGTGCGTACTGAGGTGTTTATCTTAGCTTTTCTCTTGAAGTTGGTCAGCCTTTACTAGTTCCTTGAGTTTGTGCGTATTCGATAAAATGACACAGCTGCAGTGCAAACCAAAAATTTTGAAATGTCAATGATTTTGAAATGTGGCCCATGTTGTTTTGCAGCTGAACGTAATAGCATTTACATACAGCAAAGTCTCACAAACTGCAGTGACAATGAATCATCAGAGCGTCTGTTTTTGGTGATGTTGGTTTGAGTGGCAACCAGGACACCATAAATCTTTCTGTACTTCTTCAATACCGTTCATCTAATACTAGTTTTTGTTCAAGTGTGCAGGAGAGATTTCTGACACAGTATATAGACAGGCCAACAAGGGGCGATGCCATATTGGATTTGGTACTGGGTAATGAACTCGGCCAGGTATTAGATTTGGAGGTAGGTGAGTACTTTGGTGATAGTGACTACAATTTGGTTATGTTTACAATAACAATGGGCAGGGATAGGTATATACTGCATGGAAAGAGGTATAACTGGGAGAAAGGCAATTAGGATGTGATTAGGCAAGATTTAGGATGCATAGGATGGGGAAGGAAACTGCAGGGGATGGACACACTTTAAATGTGGAGCTTATTCAAGGAACAGCTACTGCAGGTCCCTGATAAGTACATAACTATCAGGCTGGGAGGCAGTTGTCGAGAGAGGGAGCCATGGTTTACTAGAGAAGTTGAAGCTCTTGTCAAGAGGAAGAATAAGGCTTAAGTGAGGATGAGAGGTGAAAACTCAGTTAGGGGGCTTGAGAGTTATAAGTTAGCCAGAAAAACTCTTAAGGGAGGGCTAAGAAGAGCCAGGAGGGTACATGAGAAGTTGTTGACGGATAGGGTCAAGGAAAACTGGAAGGCCTTCTATAGGTATATCAGGAACAAAAGAATGACTAGAGTAAGTGTAGGGTCAAAGATAGTAGTAAAATGTTGTGCGTGGAATCTGAGGACTTGGGGAAGCACTTAAGAATACTTTTCATCAGTAATTACATTGGAAAAGGGCGATGTTAGTGAGAATATAGAGATACAGGCTACTAGATTGGATGGGATAACAGTTGACAAAGAGGGGGTTTTAGCAATTTTAGAAAATCTGAAAATAGATAAGACCCCGGGCCCGGATGGGATATATCCTTGGATTCTCTGGAAAGCCAGGGAGGAGATTTCAGAGTCTTGGGCTTTGATCTTTATGTCATAATTGTCAATAGGAATTGTGCCAGAAGACTGGAGGACAGCAAATGTTGTTCCCTTGTTTAAGGAGGGGAGTCGGGACAACCCTGGTAATTATAGGCCAGTGAGCCTTACTTTGGTTGTGAGTAAAGTGTTCAAAAAGGTTATAAGAGATAGGATTTATAACCATCTGGAAATGAATAATTTGATTAGGGAGAGTCAATGCGGTTTTGTGAAGGGTAGGTTGTGGACTTCAGTAAGGTGTTTGATAAGGTTCCACATGGTAGGCTATTGCACAAACTACAGAGTTTGAAGATTGAAGGTGATTTAGCGGTTTGGAAATTGGCTAGCTGAAAGAAGACAGAGGGTGGTGGTTGATGGGAAATGTTCATCCTGGAGCTCAGTTACCAGTGATGTGCTGCAAGGATCTGTTTTGGGGCTACTGCTGTTTGTCATTTTTATAAATGATCTGGATGTGGGCGTAGAAGGATGGGTTAGCAAATTTGTGGATGACGCTAAAGTAGGCAGAGTTGTGGATAGTGCCAAAGGATGTTGTGGGTTACAGCGCAACATAAATAAGATGCAGAGCAGGGCTGAGAAGCGAAAAATGGAATTTAATTCAGAAAGGTGTGAGGTAGTTCTCTTCAGAAGAAATTACAGGAATGCAAAGTACTGAGCTAATGGTAAAATTCTTGGTAGTGTAGATGAACAGAGAGATCTCGGTGTCCAGGTGCATAAATCTCTGAAAGTTGACACCCAGGCTAATACAGTTGTTAAGAAGACTTATGGTGTGTTAGCATTTATTGGTAGGGGGATTGAGTTTCAGAGCCACGAGGTCATGCTTCAACTGTACAAGACACTGGTAAGGCCGCACCTGGAGTATTGTGTAGTGTTCTGGTCACTGCATTCTAGGAAGAATGTGGAAGCTTTGGAACGGGTTCAGAAGAGATTTACAAGGATGTTGCCTGGTATGGAAGGATGGTCTTATGATGAAAGGTTGAGGGAACTGTGACTGTTTTCGTAGGAGAGAAGAATGTTGAGAGGTGCCTTAATCAAGACATATAAGGTAATCAGAGGGTTGGATAGGGTGGACATTGAGAGTCATAGAGTCATAGAGGTGCACAGCATGGAAATGGACCATTTGGTCCAACTCATTGATGCTAACCAGATATCCCAAACCAATCTAATCCCACCTGCCATCACCCAGCCCAAATCCCTCCAAACCCTTCCTATTCATATACCCATCCAGATGCCTTTTCAATGTTGCAATTGTACCAGCCTCCACCACTTCCTGTGTGAAAAAGTTGCCCTTAGGTCTCTTTTATATCTTTGCCCTCTCACCCTAAATTTATGCCCTCTAGTTCTGGACAGCCCCATCCCAAGGAAAAGACCTTGTCTATTTATCCTATCCATGCCCCTCATGATTGTATAAAGTAACAAAGAGATTTGATTAGGGCAGAGCAGTAGACGTGATCTATATGGACCTCAGTAAGGCGTACAAAATGGCTCCCCATGGGTGACTGGTTAGCAAGTTTAGAGCTCATGGAATACAGAGAGAACTAGCCATTTGAATACAGAACTAGCTCAAAGGTAGAAGACAGAGAGTGGTGGTGGAAGGTTGTTTTTCAGATTGGAGGCTTGTGACCAGTGGAGTGCTACAAGGATTGGTCTGGGTCCAGTACTTTTTATCATTTACATAAATGATCTGAATGTGAGTATAAGAGGTATAGTTAGTAAGTTTGCAGATGACACTAAAATTGGAAGTGTAGTGGACAGCAGAGAAGGTTACCTCAGATTACAACAGGATCTTGATCAGATGGGCCAATGGGCTGAGAAGTGGCAGATGGAGTTTAATTTAGATAAATGCGAGGTGCTTCATTTTGGGAAAGCAAATCTTAGCAGGACTTAAACACTTAATGGTAAGGTCCTAGGGAGTGTTGCTGAGCAAAGAGACCTTGGAGTGCAGGTTCATAGCTCCTTGAAAGTAGAGTGGCATTTTGATGGGATAGTGAAGAAGGTGGTTGGTATGCTTTCCTTTATTGGTCAGAGTATTGAGTACAGGAGTTGGGATGTCATGTTGCAGCTGTACAGGACATTGGTTAGGCCACTTTTGGAATATTGCATGCAATTCTGATATCCTTCCTATCAAAGGATGTTGTGAAACTTGAAAGGATTCAGAAAAGATTCACAAGGATGTTGCCAGGGTTGGAGAATTTGAGCTACAGGGAGAGGTTGAATAGGCTAGGCCTGTTTTTCCTGGAGTGTCGGAGGCTGAGGAATGACCTTATCTGAGGTAACCTTCTCTGATGTCCATGACACCTCCAATTTTGGTGTCATCTGCAAATTTACTAACTGTACCTCTTATACTCACATCCAAATCATTTATATAAATGATGAAAAGTAGAGGACCAGCACTCCATGTAGCACTCCACTGGTCACAGGCCTCCAATCTGAAAAAACAACCCTCCACCACCACCCTCTGTTTTCTACCTTTGAGCTATTTCTGTATTCAAATGGAGAGTTCTCCCTGTATTCCATGAGATTTAACCTTGCTAACCAGTCTCCCATGGGGAACCATTTTGTATGCCTTACTGAAGTCCATACAGATCACGTCTACTGCTCTGCCCTAATCAAATATTTTTGTTACTTCTTCAAAAACCTTAATTACGTTTTTGAGACATGATTTCCCATACACATAGCCATGTTGACTATCCTTAATCAGTCCTTGCCTTTCCAAATACATGTACATCCTGTCACTCAAGATTGCCTCTAACAACTTGCCCACCACTGATGTCAGGTTCACTGGTCTTTAGTTCCCTGACTTGTCCTTACCACCTTTCTTAAACAGTGACACCATGTTAGCCAACCTTCAGTCATCTGGCACCTCAACTGTGACTATTGATGATACAAATATCTCAGTAAGAGGCCCAGCAATCACTTCCCCAACTTTCCATAGAGTTCTAAGGTACACTTGATCAGGTCCTGGGGGTTTATCCACTTTTATATGTTTTAAGACATCCAGCACTTCCTCCTCTGTAATATGGACATTTTTCAAGACGTCACCGTCCAATTTCCCACATTTTATATCTTCCATGTCCTTTTCCACAGTAAACACAGATGCAAAATACTCATTTAGTATCTCTGCCATCTCCTGCAGCTCCACACAAAGGCCACCTTGCTGATCTTTGAGGGGACCTCTTCTCTCCCTAGTTACCCTTTTGTCCTTAATTTGTAAAAACCTTTTGGATTCTCCTTGACTCTATTTGCCAATGCTATCTCATGTCCTCTTTTTTGCCCTCCTGATTTCCCTCTCAAGTATACTCCTATTGCCTTCATACTCTTCTAAGGATTCACTCGATCTGTCCTGTCTATACTTGATATATCTTCCTTCTTTTTCTTAACCAAACCCCCAATTTCTTAAGTCATCCAACATTCTCTGTACCTACCAGCCTTGCATTTCACCGTAACAAGAATATACTCTCTCTGCACTCTCTTTATCTCATTTCTGATGAACAGATTACCTATGAGTATTTGCCCCAATCAGCTTTTGGAAGTTTTTGCCTAATACCATCAAAATTGTCCTTCCTCCAATTTAGAACTTCAACTTTTAGACCTAGTCTATCCTTTTCCATCACTATTATAAAAATAATAGAATTATGGTTGCTGGCCCCAAAGTGCTCCCCCACTGACACCTCAGTCACCTGCTCTGCCTTATTTCCCAAGAGTAGGTCAAGTTTTGCACCTTCTCTAGTAGGTACATCCACATACTGAATCAGAAACTTTTCTTGTACATGCTTAACAAATTTCTCTCCATCTAAACCCTTAACACTATGGCAGTCCCAGTCTCTGTTTGGAAAGTTAAAATCCCCTACCATAACTACCCTATTATTCTTACAGATAACTGAGATCTCCTTATAAATTTATTCCTCAACTTCCCTCTGACTATTAGGAGGTCTATAATACAATCCCAATAAGATGATCATCCCTTCCTTATTTCTCAGTTCCATCCAAATAACTTCCCTGGATTAATTTCTGGGAATATCCTTCATGGTGGTCATGCTATCAAAAACACCACTCCCCCTCCTCTCTTGCCTCCTTTTCTGTCCTTCCTGTAGTATTTATATCCTGGAATACCCTGAGCCATGTTTCTGTAATTGCTATGATATCTTTGTCCCATGTTCCTAACCATGCCCTGAGTTCATCCTCTTCCGTGATATGCCCTTACACTGAAATAAATGCAGTTTAATTTATCAGTCCTACCTTGTTCTCTGCTTTGTCTCTGCTTGCCCTGACTATTTGACTGGCTTCATTTCTCAACCATATCAGTCTCAGATTGATCTCTTTCCTTACTATCTCCTTGGGTCCCACACCACCCTCCCCACCCCCCCACCAACACCCCCCCCCCCCCCCCCCCCACCCCCCCACCCCCCCACCTCCCGAGCAGCTCAAGCGAATCTCCCTATCAGTATATTAGTCTTCTTCCAATTTAGGTGCAATCCGTCCTTCTTGTACAGGTCACATATATCCCAAAACAGACCCAATGATCCAAAAATGTGAATCCTTCCTCCATACATCAGCTCCTCAGCCATGCATTCATCTGCTCTATCCTCCTATTCCTACCCTCACTAGTTGTAGCTCCAGGAGTAATCCAGATATTACTACTCTCGAGGACCTCCTTTTTAAATTCCTGCCTAATTCTCTGTATTGTCCCTTCAGAATCTCAACCTTTACCCTTCCTATGTCATTGGTTCCAATGCGTACAATGACCTCCTGCTGGCTCCTCTCTCCCTTGAGAACATTCTGCACTCTCTCTGAGACATCCTTGATCCTAGCACCAGGAAAGCATCACGCCATTCTAATTTTTCGCTGCTGGTTACAGAAATGTCTGTCTGTGCCTTGGCCTGGAGAGTCCCCTAACACAATCGATCGCTTGGAATCCGACATACCCCGATTAGTCTCAATACCAGAAACTTGACTGTTCATGCTACATTCACCTGAGAATCTGTCACTTCCTCCATTTTCCAAAACAGCACTCTTGTTTGAGTTGGGGATAGCCACAGAAAACTCCTGCACTACCTGCTTACCTCTCTTACCTTTCCTAGAGTTAACCCATGTGTGTGACTGTATCTGTGACTTTTCTCCCTTCCTATAACTGCCATCCATCACACCCCGTTGCTCTTGTAAATTCCTCATTGCCTGTAAATGTTGCTCCAGCCTTTCTATTTGATCTGATACGATTCGCAACCAACAGCTTTTATTGCAGATATAATCTTCAGTAACATGTAAACTCTCCCTAAACTCCCACATCTGACGTGAAGAGCATATCACTCTATTAAAGACCATTTTTGCTTCTTCCAATCTGCAGACCCAGAAACAGCACCATCTAATTCCTCTACAAAACACTACTCCAGACTGACTTAATACTTATGGTTTATATTTTTAAGTCTAATCAAGAGACATATCTCAATCAAACATATAATCAAGAATGAACCCATTCTATTCTCTACTGCAGACTTACAGCAAGGTTCCAAGGCCACACTTAAAACTATTCACTTATCTGTTTCTGTGCTGTGACCTCTCCCAAACAGGTTCCTCCAAGATCAGTTGTGAATTTCACTGTTTGTTAATTTTCCCAGACACACTCCAATGTCCAGTGATACATGAATTCAAACTGCAAAGGCAGTAACTGCGCAGGTTTACTGCTGTGTCTGTTAGCAGTGTGGGTTTCTTTCTCTCTCTTCCCTGTACTGACCTCACCAAGTGTTGTTTTTGTCTATTCCTCTCCATTTTAAAAGTGCCGTTGCTTTCACTTTTTTTTCTCCAAAGTTCCAAAACAATGCAACAGGATATAAAACAGCCTCTTTCCTCGGATGGTGAAGGCTAACGCGAAGGGATGTTGCTTTAAATTGTGGGCTGATAGATTTAGGACAGCTATCAGAGGTAGTTTCTTTACTCAGAGAATAGTGGGGGCATGGAACAGCCTGCCTGCAACAGAAGTAGACTCACTGACATTTAGGGCATTTAAATGGGCATTGGACATACATATGGATAATAATGGAACCGTGTAGGTTAGATGGGCATCAGGTTAATTTCACAGGTTGGCGCAACATCAAGGGCCGTACTGTGCTGTAACGTTCTATGTTCTGTGTTCTACGTTAATGAGCCAAGGATGATCCATTCTCTATCACTTCATCCAAAAGCTAGCCTCCATAATAATTCAGCATTCACTTTGTACTTACAACCATAGGAAATAGGAGCAGCCGAAGGCCATTGCATGCCTCAAACCTTCTCGACCAGCCAACAAGCTCACAGCTGATCTAATACAGCCACAACTATGGTATCTTATTTGCATCTCCTAATCCTTTACTTTGTTACCAATCAAAGTCTGTCTAACTCGACCTTGAATACATTCAATGATACAATCTCCACTACTCTCTGGGGAGAGATTTCCAAATACTAACAGCCCTCTGATAGAAGAAATTCTTCTGCGACGCTGTCTTAAATAGGAGGTTCATTACTTTGAAACTATGGTCCCTAATTTAAACTCTCAGTTGAAAGGAAGCATCTGCTCAGCTTCTATTCTCTGAAGCCCTCTCAGAAGCTATATGTTTCAATAATATCATCTCTCTTCCTTTGAAATTACCATGAGTAAAGATCTAACCTACTCAACATTTTCTTATAACCTAACCCTTTCAATTCAGGAAGTAGTCCCGTGAACCTTCTCTGAAACTGCCTCCAATGCAAGTCTGTCCCTCCTTAAGTAAAGTGACTAACAGTGTACACAGTATCCTCGGCAGTTGGATAATTATAGGGAATTGTAAACAAGATTGTCAATTCTGATTGCATGTTCAAGCCCAAGAATGGAGCTTGAATGCATGATTTGTGCAAATGTAACCCCAAATCTTGTTTTGTATCACTGCACTGTCCATTTGCTGTGAGACCCAACAATCAACATTTACTGTGGCCCTCGCATTATCTTCTCCTGGTTTTCATGATTGACTTGTAATCCATCTTTGAAAACCTGCTGAATGGCGCCTTTAATTTGTCAGCCAAACGAGTGTTTTACTATGAAAGCTATTGAAATGAGGAAGCTGTGAAGAGTAATTTTAATTTTGCTCCTTATCCCACCCAGACGTCTTAATGAATCCCAGTGAAATGCTGTTGTCAAATTACTGACAAAGTTTAATTTCTTTTTCTGTGGGCACCTTTTCCACTTTAATACCATACTGATGTGATAAATGGGATCTTTTTATTGTGTACTCGGTATATGAGAGGAAGTGACTTTGCAGATTCCCTCTTTGGTTTACAGCCATCTCCATTTAGCATCCTGTGCTGGATGGTATAATTAAAGCGGCAAGATCTTAAGTGCAAATGCCACAAAACACTTTCATTAATCTGGCAAGTCTTATAACTGCACTGTCCCTGTGTGATTCTACTTGAAAACAATGCAAATTAGAATTATCTAAAGAACCATTACATTAAAGAATGATAAAAATTCACATGCTTTATCTTACTTATCCTTATTAGATGCGACATATCTTCCTCTGCAGGCAAAAGGAACATGTCCAATATTGTACTTTTAATTTAATTAAACAAAAATGTGGAGCAACAGCCCCCTGTCAGATTCACCACGGTAATGCTTCCACCTATCAGAGTTGACCTGTCAACTAATCAGACCTTCTATTTCCACTGTATCCAATGTTCCTCCTTTACAAATTTGACTTTCTTGCATCTTTCCTGATGAGAACAAGGTGAAAACCTCCCCAGCAGGCCTCTTTCCTCTCCAATGCAAAAGAAGGAATATAGAATGCACGCTATTCATATGGAATCATAAAATCTCTGAGATTTTATGATCCTAATGACAGTAACATTGTAACATAGTAGGGATATTTTCCACATATGCCAAGTTTAAAAGAACATAGTTACAGTGTTATGAGAGATTGAGATGGTGGGTGGTAGCTTTTTTCTCCCACATCCGTACTAGCTTCTGAGTAGCCAAGCAAGATGTGGTGTTACGCACCAACACCAGTTTAGCTCATTAACGCAAGATGACCATTGTAAGGGATTGGGACCAGTGTAATGAGACCCACTTAAAATGCCTGCTCATGCTTATTAAAAATCCTATGGCAAAGAAACACATTGTAATGTAGATCTCACATTCTCTTTGAAGGAATAGTTATTGTTACATGTTCTCCAGCTTCTGGAGCATGGAGAGGACCTTGGAAACACACCAAGAGTCTTTAGAATCATAGAACTCCCTTCAGAATGTAAACAGGCCATTCAGCCCAACAAGTCCACACCGACCCTCCACAGAGTAACCCACCCCATTCGTCTACATTTACCCTTGACCTATACATCTCTGAACACCACGGGCAATTTAGCATCGCCAATTCACCTAACCTACACATCTTTGGATCGTGGGAGGAAACTGGAGCACCCGGAAAAAAAAGCCTAAGTAGACACAGGGAGAATGTGCAAACTCCACACACACACACAGACAGTCACCTGAGGCTGGAATTGAACATAGATCCCTCCTGCTGTGAGGCAGCAGTGCTAACCACTGAGCCACCATGCAACTACATTGTTAAGGCATTACCTAAAGTCCAGTAGCATTCATTCCATAGATTTACTGAGGAGGTTAATCACAACAACAGCTTGTATTTATATAACACCTGTACCATAATTAAATGGTGGAAAGGACAGGGAAGTGGACATGATGGGTGTCAGATCAGCCATTATCCTACTGAACATCAGAGCAGGCTCGAGGGGCTGAATGGCCTTGTGCTGTTCCTGTTTCTCATGTACTAAATATCTGAGGCAATTCACAGGAATATTATAAATCTAAGTGGGATACGGAACCACATAAGTAAATATTGGATTAAATATCTAAAACCTTGGTTAAAGAGTTGCAGAGTGTAGACAGGATATTTCAGACTTTAGGACATCATCAACTGAAAGTACAGCTAGTAAAGGTAGAGGAATGAAAATTAACTGGATTTACAGGAATACTAATACTATGGAGGGTGGTGGGGCTGGAGGAGGTTACGGAGCTAGGGAGGAATAAGGTCATTAAGGAATTCAAAACATTTGAGAATTCTACAATCAAGATGTTGCTTGACTGGAAGCCGATATAGGTCAGTGATGATATGGAAATGGTACATGCTGTAACTTAAGACATGACAGCTGAGTGTAGGAAGATCACAAGTTTACAGTGGGTAGAATATAGGAGATCAGACAGGAGTACATTGGAGGAATCAAGCCTAGAGATAACAAAGTCAGAAATATGGGTTTCAGCAGCAGATGAGCTGAGACACGGACAAAATTGGACCATGTTTCAGAGGTGGAAATAGTGGAAGGCACAAATATGACACCAGAAGGTCACTTCAAGGTCACATAGGACATCAATATTGAGAAAGTGAGGACTGCAGATGTTGACGGGCTTTTGCTCAAAACATCGATTCTCCTCCTCCTCATATGCTGCCTGTTCTTTTCCAGCACCATGCTCTCAACATCAATATTAGGAACAGCCTACAAAAAGAAATGTGTGCTACTCAGATTAACACAAACCTTAGAAGAGTCTTCAGGGTGGTCATTGGTATTTTCCTAAGTGTCCCCCTTGATCTCAGAATACAGAGTAGCATATCAAGAGTAATATTGATGGAAGGTTAGCTTCTGCGTATTTAGCATCTTGCTGAGCATCCCGCTTCATCTGAGTGAGAGTGGGAGGGGTATGCCACCAGACAGTGTAACTCCAGCTCTTATAGGAAAAAGGGGTATAAGAGTGAGGTGATTTCCTGCTGCCCCCGACTCCATGTATACAAGACATCCATGTTTCACTGAACCTCTTCCTCCTTGATCGACAACTTCACATGTGAGCAGCCTGTGTACCCTTTTACTTGATCCCTGAGTCACTCTGCAACTGTTCACCAGCCTGAGGCCCCATACCAGGCTGTGGGAGTGGATGCAAGGCACCTACACCTATTGCTCAGTAAAAATTACATCTAATCACTACCCGAGCGATAAACTTGTCCGGTTTAGCTCTTCAAGGAGGTTCAAATTATGTAATCAGCAAATAGGTTCAAAACTGCCAGCAAACCCCAAACTCTCAAGTGGGTGTTTCTCACTTGCATGTCACCCAATTAGCATCAGCTACCACCCAATGACTAAAATAATCCAGTAGGTATTAACAGACTGAAGGAACCCTTGCCCTTCTGCAGCTATTGATACTTTTTCATTTTCTCAAAAATTGTGATTGTATGTGTTAATAAGACCATGAGAAATAGGAACATGAATTGGCTGTTCGGCCCTTTGAGCTGGCTCTACCATTCAATGGGGTTATGGCTGATTGACATGCCTCATATCCATTTTCATGCCCTTTCTCTATAGCCCTTGATTCACCTACTGATCAAGAATCTCTCTAACTCAGCCTTAAATATACACCAAGACTCTTCCTCCACAGCTCTCAGTGGCAAGGAGTTCCACAACTCTGAGAGAAGATAGTCTTTCTCATCTCAGTCTTCAATTGGCACCCCTTTATTTTGAGACTTTATTCCTAGACTCTCCTGTGAGGGGAAACATCCTCTCAGCATTGACCCTATCAAGCCCCTTAAAAACCTTCAATGAGATCACCTCCCACTCTTCTAAACTCTAGTGATTAAAGTTCCAACTTGTTTAAGGTTTACTCACAAGAGAATCCCCACATACTGGGAATAATCATTTCAGTGTTTTTCATTCAAATCGAATACCACGTTAAATTTAATTGGAATTACATTGCCCACTGTGGTGTCTGCATGGGAAATTACTAAATAGCCATTTGGGAAATAGGAAAGGCACCCGACTTGGTGTGGTTTGCTAAAGGGAACACATCTTACCAAAGGAATGAACACAGAGTCAGAAGCATACCAAGAATAATACTGATCAAAGGTTAGCTTACATTTAACTGTGTTTTGGAGAAATGTTCACTGAGAGGTGCAGACCCTAGGTCAGGCCAGTCAAGTTACAAAGTGAGAACTTACAAAGTGAGAAACTAATCCATCACACATTTCAAACTTGTCCACAATTATCTCTTGTAATGTAGTAGGCGTGATTACACATAACAAGGGACTTGCGTATAAGTTGTGGTGAGCCCTTGGTTCAACCTGGTTTGTGCAATTTGGGGTTTTAAGCCCAGGGATATGGAGAGGGGCTGGTGTCATTGCTTGAATGTAATTATTTGAAATCTGTGAAATGATTTCTAATCACCAGTTTTGTAGTTAGGGTGTTCAGTTATTTGTACATCTGTGGTGTGTCAGTTTGGATAATTAATTAGTAACCTTTCACATGATTATGAAAATTCTGAAAATGATTTAATTGATTAATATGCAAGAGTGAGTACTGCGCTCAACTTCAATAGCTAATTAATTAGGGAAATTGAAATATATTAAAATGTGTTAGCACCTATGAGTTGGAACGTGAGTTAATTTGTGACTTCATTTGCTGGATGAATATGTTTACTGCAGGAGCTACGATGATTGTCAAATGGAACTCTGAAAGATGAGGATTTAATCTGCGATACTTACTGTCTCTCTCTCTCTCTGTAACACTGTGTGATATACCGTAGATCAAACATAATTTAAATCCTTAGTCTTTTGGTTTGCAAGAGGCCATAACTCTTTACAGTACACTGTTTATGATAAAACCAACATTACTAACCAGCTCCTTCCATAAAATAAGCTTCGAGGCAAGAACCTTAATTCAAATAAATAATATTTTAAATGTATTTGGGTATCATAGACAAGAAGAACAATAATTTGTTAACTCTCCCAAAGCAATGCTACAGTTGACAAATTTCTGGAAGAACTCCATGTATACAGCATGACCTGACTCACGTTCTCCTCACACAAGGTTTGAGCTTCTTCTCTCTTCCAGCCTCAGCTATTCAGTCATGTAACTCTGACATTGTCATTACATCACCATTGTGTATATTTATGATTTTAATCTCAATACCCGACGGGTAAGGCATTGCAACAGATGAGAAAATCTTCAAATATGAAAGCATTTGTCAAAACTGTGCAGTGGGGTACTACATGAATGGATGTCCCAAAGCTTATGGCAAGTCCATGTCAGCTCTGATAGAGCAATCCAGTCAGCCCCACTCCTTTGCTTGATCCCCAATCTCATGTATTAAAGTCATATAGGCAAATGTTTTAAGGCAAGGCTGAAGAAGTAAAGTTTTACGTAGGCTACTTCTGTTAACAATTCTGGTTTAGTCTGCAAATGGCTAGAAACCATTTTGCCAGGAATCAATCATATATGTAAGTGTTCTGGCGGAGTGGTGGGGGTGGGGGAGGTAGTGCACACATGCATAGTTGCACAGGAGATTCAGGTTATGTGTAACACTAGCCTAAGTAGTTTATTAACCGGGCAACATGGCAATTTGCATTAAAGTTGCAGCTCTCCCATTTTCAAACTTTAGAAGTGACTATTTCTTACTTCTTGAAGCCAAAAGACAACCAGAAGACATAACATGGAGAGAGTTGGGGAGTGAGTTCCCAAGTGCTTGGGAGAAATGGCTTCATCTTAGTGGTGGGGAGAGGAACTGCACAGTAAACCAGACGCAGATGGACAGTGTGAAGACTTTACTGAAATTGGATGCGGATGCATGATTGAAAGGAGACATGGAAACATTTGTAAACAATAACAAGGTTTTTGAAATCCATGTATTGCATGGATGGAAAGCCTGTAAAACTAGGGAATAAATAACATGGTAAGAGATCAAGACTTCCTACAAGACAAAGATCACACAACACCAGGTTATAGTCCAACAGGTTTAATTGGAAGCACTAGCTTCCGGAGCAGCGCTTCTTCATCAGGTGGTTGTGGAGGCCACAAGAGTAAGGCACAGAATTTATAGCAAAAATTTACAGTGTGATGTAATTGAAATTATACATTGAAAAATACCTTGATTGTCTATTGAGTCTTTTATCTGTTCGAATGAGACTCCTACAAGATAAGATGTAGAGTAAATAGAGTTTTAGCAAGGCAGCATGCATACTGTGAGACCCAGTGTGTGGAAAAGGGAAACAGACAGACTCAATGTGTGTGTGCAATTGAGAGCGAGACACGGAGCAGATTATGGATTGGACTTATCAGCCATCTCAGATTCCATGGAACCAGAGTGGAAGCAAGTCACAAGAAGATAACAACAAGTCATCCTTGATCCCAGTGGTGCTGGGAGCTAAAAAGAGGAGGAATATACAGGCAGAGCTAAACAGAGCATACGAGAGAGTCAGCATAAACTGAATGTAGGTGTCACATTGAAAAATGATATACTGTTGCTCTGTAATACTCTTTCCCTATTCTACTTTTCTGAATGGTTTCAAAAGGCAGTGTTGTCTACTGGCACTGGAGTACATTTTACACGAGTATGAAAGGTAATAGGGGTGATATTTCCACACTTGCAAAGTTTTGAGGATTGGATCTCACCATTTGGGATCCTGACTTCATAATATATTTGTCAATACAGCGCAGGAGCAAAAAAACGCAGCTGACAAATCAGAACGAAATACTCAGCAAGCCTGACTTCCTGAATGTTCCCAGTTATTCTGTGGGTTTGTATATCACAGTGCATTGTGATCAAGAACAATATGAGCCTAGGAAAGGGTTCTCACTATTGTAGCTGCACTATCCATATCTGGCCCACTACACACTCAATCATTATATTTGCAGAAATTCATCATTGATTAAATAATGTTGTGCAGACTTCAATACCACATCAGTCTGGTTTTTGTCATGACTGAATATTAATAACTTGAACAAGTAACCTCCGTTATCAGGTCAGAAATGGAGATGTTCACAATGATTGCATAACATTCAACTCCATGCACGATTCCTCAGATACTGAAGAAGTCCATGTTCAAATGCAGCAAGACCTGGTTAATGTCCAGGCTTTGGCTGAAAAGTGGCAAGCAATATGCATGCCGCACAAATGCTGAGCACAAACCATCTCCAATAACAGACAATCTAATCACTGTCCCTTTACATTCCATGGCATTACCATCACTGAAGCCTGCACTATCAACATTCTGAGGGTTACCATTGACCAGAAACTCAACTGGCCCAGCCAGATAAGTACAGTGGCTGGAAGAGTAGGTCAGAGACTAGAAATTCTGTAGCAGGTAACATCCCTGAAGGCTCATTGTTGTTATCTTCACTGAATCCCCTGCTATAAACACTGTTACCATTGACCAAAAACAGAATTAGGCCAGCCATATAAATACAGTGACCAAAGAGCAGATCAGAGATTGGGAATTCATAATTTATTTACGAACTTCCCAAAGCCATCTATAAAGCACAGGTCAGGAATTGATAGAATATTTCCCACTTGCCTGGATGAGCACAGCTCCAACTAGACTCAAGAAGCTTGATGCCATCCAGGACAATGCAGTTCAGTTGATTGGCACAACTTTCACTCCCTTCAATGCTGATACTAGTTGCAGCAGTGTGTACTCTGTATTAAGATGTGCTGCAGAAATTTACTTCACAGTCACCCCACAGTACATTCCAAATCCACTAATGTCCATTTAGAAGGACAAGGGCAGGAAATACATAGGAACACCACCGTCTTCTAGTTTCTCTCCAAGCCACTCACCATCCTGACTTGGAAATATATGCCCATTCCTTAAGTACCAATGGTCAAAATCCTAGAATCCTATATTGGGTCTACCCTACAGCACATGGGCTGCAGCAGCTCAAGAAAGCAGTCCACCAACACCTCAAGGACAACTAAGGATGGTAATTAAAGGTTGGCCCAGCCAGCAATGCCTATATCCCACAAGTAAGTAAAGGAATTGTAATCCCTTCCAGTCATGGTCTGAATTATCCAATAGTCAAGTTTTCCTAAGTGAATAAATTAAATGCATTTAAATAAGTGTGGAAGTCAAACTACCCCTTCAGATAACAGGAGACTGGATAAATACAAATTACCATCTAGGTAATGGGAAAGAGGATTAGAGGTCTGAGGAATTACTGAAACAAATAGACAAACTGTGGAACAAGGCAATGGACTGAATGATGTTTCAATGGAGATATGGCCAAGTACAATTTGATTTCATTGATGAAGCATTGGATTTGGTCAAATTTAAATTATTCTGTGAAATACATAGAATGTAATATGCATGTGGTCAACATTTGTTATGACTCTCAGTCACTTCTGGGTTGATAATTTTAAAATAGGAAACCATGATATTAATGCACATGAATACAGTTGAGGTATAATTAGTTATCATTTGCTTCACTTGGTTCAGCACTCACAATGGAACTTAAATCATATATCCAGCCGACCCCACCAAATTTCACTGTCTCTCACATCAGTTTTATTTTCAAGCAATTAACTCAATGCCTGAGAAAATAATTTTCCTTTTATTGAGTATAAGAATTGGGAGGTCATATTGAGTTTGTGCAAGATGTTAGTAAGGCCACCTTTGGAGTACTGTGTGCAGTTTTGGGTTGCTCTGCTATAAGAAGGACATTATTAAGTTCAGAAATGATTTATCAGGATGTTGCCGAGACTGGAGAGTTTGAGTTATAAGGTGACGCTAGATAGTTTTTTTCACTGGAGTATTGAAGTTTGAGGGGTGACCTTGTAGAGCTTTATAGAATCATGGGGAGCATAGATAAAGTGAACAGTAAAGTTCTTTTCCCAGGATTGAGTGAGTTCAAAACTAAGGGCATATTTTTAAGATGAGAGGAGAACGATTTAAAAGGGACCGGAGCAGCAACTTTTTCACACAGAAGCTGGGTCATCTGTGGAATAAACTGCCAGAAAAAGTGGTATTTGCAGGTACAGTCACAACATTTAAAACACATTTGGACAGGTACATGAATAGGAAAAGTTGAGAGGGATATGGGCCAAATGCAGGCAGGGGGCTCTAGTTTAGTTTGGACAATTTGGTTGGCATGGGTGTGTTAGATGAAAGGGTCTGTTTCCACATTGTACAGTGTTGTTCTGAAGATGTTAACATAACTAGTATAGCAATGAACAAAAAGGGAGGTAGAAGTACTCAATAAATTGTGCAGAGAATCAGTCAAAATCATGGCTTATGGTAACATCATTGGAGTAGGAACCCAGAAATCCAGGCTCATGTTCTATGGATAATGGTTCACATCCAACAATGAAAGTTTGAGAATTTAAATTTAATTAGTGAATCTGGAATATAAACCTGTAAATGGTTCACTATTGTCCTTTACTACAGGAACTCATTACCAAGTCTAGCCTCTACGTGAATCAGACTATCCCCAATGTGGTCAATACTTAACTGCCCTGTGAAAAGGCCTACCAAGCCATTCAGTTCAAAGGCAGTTTGGGATAGGAGAGTAGTATTGACCTTGCCAGAGAAGTCCCATGAAAGAATACGTTGAAAACTAGACAAGCTGAAAGCTGGCTATACAAAATTTCACAGTCTGACTGGCAAAAGACTCTGCTCACTTCTGAGTAGGGCACCACCTGTGTGAAAAATTCTGGTTAATGTTTTGGATTTGCCCTACCCATATGATTTAAGAATAGATTAAAGTTTCCACTGCGCTATCAATATGCGTGACTGAGATTATCCAGAGTTGGTGAGTTCAAACTCCACACAGCAAGATGCAAATTTGAGTTCAAAAAAAGACAATGATATATTTTCACCACCCTCAGGAAAAATAATTCTGACATTCTTGTGAAAATCCAACTGATTGTAATTTCTGGCCCCTTCCCGCTCTGCCCTATGTCTGACATTACATGTGACTTTAATGCCCTCAACAGCACCACAAATAACAGCCATGTGATGTTCTTCAGCTGCTGTCTTCACAATCATCTCACTCCTCAAAGCCTACAGGTACATTTTAAAACCTCCAAATTTGGAGCTGCCTTCGATGCTCCATACTTGCAATACCTCCAACACCTCCCAAACAACACCTATCACCACATCAATACCCTCCACAGCTCCCCTTATATCTGTCCCCAGTCCTGAAGAAAGTTTTCTTTTAGATTCCCTAGAGTGTGGAAACAGGCCCTTCGGCCCAACCAGTCCCACCCAGAGTAAACCACCCAGACCCTCTGACTAATGCACCGAACACTATTGGCAATTTAGCATGGTCAATTCACCCAACCTGCACATCTTTGGACTGTAGGAGGAAACTGGAGCACCCGGAGGAAACCCACGCAGACACAGGGAGAATGTGCAAACTCCATACAGACAGTCGCCTGAGGCTGGAATTGAACCTGGGACCCCGGTGCTGTGAGGCAGCAGTGCTAATCACTGGGCCACCATGCCGCCCCATATACCCAAAACGTTGACTTCTCCACCTCCAGATACTGCCTGGTTTGCTGTGTTCTTCCAGCCTCCTGCCTGTCTACCTCAAGAACAGATATCAGGGGTAAGCTATAAGTTTCTCACGGCTACTTCCCCAGTTGAACATGATCACAGTTAGTCTTCAGTCTCCGTTCCACTTTTTTATTTACATCCCCATATCCCTTGATTCCCTGAGAGATGCAAACTGTCCATCCCAGACTTAAATGTATTCAGCAATGAAACATCCAGCAATGCTCTTGTGCAGAGATTTCCAAAGATTCACAACACATTAAGTGAAATAATTTCTCCTGATCTCAGTCTAAAATGATCAGCTCCTTCTCCTGAGACTGTAGCTTGCATTTTTACAAATTGTGATCAGTGGAATCTGTCCTATTGAAACCTTCTTCATGTTTTAGACCATGAGTATGGGTTCAAGGCAGACTGGTTGAGGAGAAGGCAAAGTCAAGAACAGTCTTCAGACCTAGAATTCAAAGTACTATTTTATTTTAGGCTAACATTGAGGAGATAATGACCTAGTGGTAATTTTAGTTGAGTATTAGTCCAGAGATCTAGTTAATGTGTCGGGGACCAGATTCAAATTCTGCCTTGGTACAATTTGAATGCAACAAAAATCTGGAATTAAGTATTTATTTATTAACCATGAAACCGTTGCTGATTTTCAGGAAAAAAAACATTTGCTTCATTAATATCCTGAAGGGAAAGAAATCTGCCAATCTTACTTGGTCTGACCTACATGTGACTCCAGACCCATGCTAATTTGTTGACTCTTAACTTCCCTCTGTGCAAATTAAGGATGCTCACCAGAGATGCCCACTCCTGTGAATGAATTAAAAAAAACTGTTACACAGGATAGTCATAAATATACTAAAATCTGATCTTGGGGTTACATTGGATAAGGACTAATCTATCTCCTTCATATGTTCAAGCCCGTGTGCTCTGAAGACTCTCCCGTCTCATACAGAATAGTGTATTGTCTTGCATAGTGTACTGTAGTTTGATTTAACTCCACCTACATTACACTATTTATTCTCAGTGATGTGCACTCTGTGACATCATTGCTCAAGGTACTGAAGCCCTTACATAACACACCCCTTCAGAATCTTGCATGTTTCAATGAGATCACCACTCATTCTAAATTCCAAGAAATATTGACTCAATTACAATTTTCTCATCGTAGAACGATCTTCTTATCCAGGGCAACTCTCACTTTACTGCCTCCAATCAAGTCATGCCCCCAACCTGCCCTTTAAATATGGCATCATCTGAGGAGCAGGAAAGTCGACATTTCGGGCATAAGTCTGTCATCATTCCTGACCTGCTGTGCTTTTCCAGCGCCATACTTTTCAAATCTGACTTTCCAGCATCTGCAGTCCTCACTGTCTCCACCCTTTAGATACGTTGAGCAAAGCTGCACACAGTATTTCAGATGTGGTCTCATCAATACCTTATGCTGTTGTAGTTAATCTATTTTTTTATTCCTGCTGTTCAATACATTTGAAATAAAAGTAAAATCCACCCGCAATAAAGGTCTGTAATTTCTCACACTGTTCAGTTTTGCTCTCCAAGCTGTTAACCATTTTAACATAATTGAAGAATAACTGGATATAAGTAATGACTCGTGCAGATTCAATGCAGGATTCCTTTCCCAGACTAGCATTGTACTTTTCTCTTTGCCCAGTCTAACACTCTCAATTGCACTCTTAATTTTCACCAAGTTCCCATATATTTCACCCTGGATGACTGTGGATTTTAGTTTAATTCAGAGTCTAATGATCATACATAATATAAGCCATTAGTCATGCTGAAATTCCTGTCTAATCTTTCAGGCTTTTACCACAAGATCTGGGTTAATGTATTTGCTGGTTGGTAAAACAACACTCTATTATGAAAGGAGAGGAGGAAATTGGGAAGATTTGCAGTCCACACAGTGTCTACCTATTTAAACTTCCATTAAGGCAACACTAACTGTGTGTGAAAGGAATTTTCTTTGTATTCCCTTCTTGGCTCTCTATCACTATGCTCAGTGGAGAATTGAAATAACCATTTGTCTGAAATGCACAACAATCTAGCAAGCCACGCAATGATTTCTTGTTATCTGTGTTGAAGATGGTGCAATTTGTCATTCAACCTCAGCACAGAGCACAGAGTAACATTATCCTGACTGTTGTACTGGAAATTGGTTCAACCAAAGGCCCAGACAAACACTCAGCAGTGATTATGTAATTTCACTTACCCTTTGCCTTTGACACTTTGGTTATATGACTTTTGTCTCCAGTGGGACAGTTTACCTGATGAGGTGGTGTTTATGTTATCATCGATAACATACGGAACTAGACACAGATAACATGGTATTGAAGAATTCAACAGATGTATAGTATAGCCGACTATTACATACAAACGTTACATTCTTCAGGCACAGCAGCGGCTGTACTAACATGAAGCTATTAAGTTACACTGAGCAGGAGCAGCAGTGTAGCAGGCTTTAAGTACATGCCACAGTACAATGATAATATTGTGAATATGTCTCATTGACGTATACTGACATACTGACTGTGAGACATCACATGGCTGCAACCATCTCTGTACAAGAGTGGTGAATGAAAATCCCTTCATTTCTCCAACAGAAAGGCTTCAGCTCACGTTCTGTAAATTTGAGCTCTTTCGACAATAGACTTCCATAAAGTTGTAAATATGAATAACTTTTACAGAGTCTGCAAGGTCACTTCAAATAGGAAATGTATTCATTAGAAAAGTGCTTTTCTTTGATTAACAGTAACGTGCTTTGTGATATCCAATGATGTTGAAAAGCACTATTTAATACAAGTCTTTTTTATTATTAGTGTCCTGATGGGACAATGTAGAGGGCATTTTACTTTGTATTGAATTTTATTGTGTATCATCTTGAAATGCAGGAAGAGTGCAGAGAGCTATATTCCAAACCTAACTCTAACTGAGAATGATGGATGGTGAGCAGCTGAATGGACCTAAGCTGAATCCAAGGTCTTCCTTCTCTGGATAATGGAGCATTCTTGGGCAAGTCACCAAGTAATTGTTCCATTTATGGAATTGGCTCATTAACATCTTGTCGTGAAATTTCTGCTATAAATGGTAAATCATACCAGTAACAGCCAGTCTGAGAGCACAGGACATACGGATTGGTTTACAACTTCCCAACTTGTTAAGGCTTGAGGAGAGAAAATAATTTATAGTAATAGAATAACAGTTTTAAAAAGATATAGAGAAGGGAATTATTTATTTCTATCATTTACATACAATAACTAGGCAACTTGAACGTAGAGATAGGTGAAGTCAGCGGGGTGAATTACCTCTCATTATTGTGCTGACTCAACAAATGACTCAGCATTAATTTAGAGTTAGTGGTTCTTTGGAACTAGACTTCCTTAGTACTATCTTCATTGATGTACACATTATTTATCTTTGAAATTTCTCTGATATATGTTAGAACATGATGTACTAACTCTGAAAATTCAGCTGTTTCATAACTAGTGTAACTATTACACTTTGTCGCAGAAAATAAAAAAAAGGATAAATTTCTTTCACCTCCTCAGATAGTTGCCAGTTTATTGCTGACCTCTTTTATTTCTGAATGGGACCATAGATACCATGTGTTAAAATAAAGTATGAGACCACCACAGACAGGCAGAAACATATAAGCTCCTTTCCCTTGTTGATTAGATACTTACAGTATGGAAACAGGCCCTTCAGCCCAACAAGTCCACACCAACCCTCCTAGACCCATTCCCCTAACACTACGGGCAACTTAGCATGGCCAATTCACCTAATCTACATAGGAAACCAGAGGAAACCCACACAGACAACATGCAAACTCCACACAGACAGTTGCCTGAGGCAGGAATTGAACCAAGGTCTCTGGCGCTGTGAGGCAGCAGTGCTAACCACTGTGCCATCAATGCTGCTGGGGAACACATTGTCACTATTCATTTCAGGATGTCCTCACAAATAACTTGAAGTAATATTTGGGCCAATTTGGTAACTCTTTTCCATTAAACTTGGGCAATTGTTTGCAAGCGGTTACTCTTTGGTTGCAATCTGTCTTGTTTTGACCGGATTACATTTTGACTTCATGATAATATAGTAGACCTTAGCAAACCACTCAGTTTAAGGTCAGATAGGGATGGGTAACAGCTGTGCCTGTATTGCCCTCATCTTATGAATGAATTTTTAAAAAAGTTCTCATCTCCACAAATGAAATTTCTGATGTTCATGTGACTTCGGCCTCCTGGGTCAGACTTAATTCTTCTCTTTATTCTCTCCTGGTTGGGTTGTTGCTGATAGGACAAACATTTGTTGTCTATTCCTGAATCACTTGGAACTGAAAGGCTTGCTGTTAAGTATCAACCATGTTGCTCTTGGTCTGTAGTCACATGTAGGTCAGATCAGGTAAGGGTGCTAGATTTTCTTCCCTAACAGGAGTCAGATGGGTTTTTACAACAGTTAGTAATGGTTTCATGGAATATATTTTATAGATAGATGTGGCTAAAAAACACCTGCTGCTGAATTCAGAGCAAACCACCAAATCAGGGACAGTACAGCAAACTTATCAAGCTGCAACATCATAGAATTCCTTCAGTGTGGAATTAGGCCATTCAGCCCATTGAGTCCACACTGACCCTCCAAAGAAAATCTCACCCAGACCCACCCTCCTAGCCTACCCCTGTAACCCTGCATCTCCCATGGCGAACCCACCTAGCCTGCACTACCTTGGACTGTGAGAAGAAACCAGAGCACCAAAAGCAAACCCCCGCAGATACGGGGGGGGGGAGGGGGAATGCACAAAATCCACACAGACAGTCACCCAACGGCAGAATCAAACCCAGGTCCCAGGACCTATAAGGCTGCAATGCTGACCATTGAGCCATTGTGACCCCCATGTCATAAACTAGATTAAACCAACAGATGGTTGAATTTATGTGGCAGCTTGATCAGTGCAGAAGAGAGAAATGAATTGTTTTTCATTGGAGAATTCAGTATTTTCTTCTGACACCAGATTAAGCAGATAATATTTAGTATCATTCCCCATTGAATATAATAGACCAAACTGAATCTCTGCACGGAGATTTAAGGTGCTGCCTCTATGTAAGAAGATGCTGGTCTGTGTCATTAATTGTGGAACTTGTAAAAGAACAGAAGAATAGAGAAGGGATCAGAGCAAAACATATCAGCCTAACATAGTTGATTTTTCTATGACCTCAGTCTCTCTTTTCCAGCTGTATTTTGAACCATCCTAATGTTTTCGCCCTCACCGTCAGCCTGACAGACTATTCCCACACAGCCATTTATCAATCTTTGAGTAGAAAAGCTTTCCTTGATATTTGTTTTAAGCCCAAGTGGAACTGGTCCCATCACTCAGTGACAAGTTGTGTTGTGTCTGGAAATATGTTGTAACACTGCTCCAACCTTTTATTCTTTCGATTAGTGAATGACGGATAATTTTTCTCGGAAGCTTTCAAGATCCAGCAAGGGTGAAGACGTGAAAGTCAGAAAGTAACAGTCTGATGCAGCTCTTGGCTTCTGTTCCTGGTGACAGACTTATGTTGTGTGGAAAGATTGAGAGAAAATCCTGTCCTTTGCTAACAGCTGGGGATTGTAGATGCAACATTGACGACAACAAATCTCTGCACATTACTGTACTCAAGAAGTAAAGCTTCTTTATTTTCAATCCTGATGAAAATTGTGTATCTTCTTATTGCCAATTTTCTTCCTGCTCTCCTGAAGGAATTGACTGGTGTTGGAGTATGGGTCATGCGGGTGTTATTTTCCAGTACCTCATCAAACTGGTCAAACATAGTTTGTACGCCAAGTGTTAGAGGATTATACAACCACTGGTAATATCACAGCTGAAGACAATCTTGTTTACTTTGGCATTCACAGAAGCAAATCTTGTTTCAGCAGAAGCAAAAATTGGTACCCTCTCCCAGTCACCTCATTCTGTCCAATTTCCCTCTCCCCATCTAGTGGCACTTCTTTCTTTTTCTGAGGGAGTTTAGACTCCTCGACAATTACTGCCATCACAATGCTCATTTGTCATATGAGGTGTGTTTGTATCTCACTCTCTTTCTGGCTAGGACAAGGCATCTCCATTTTCATTCTCAGGAGGGGGTGTCACTGGCTATGTCAAAATGATTATTACCCATCCCTAAAGGTAGTTAAGAGTCACCCACATTGCTGTGGGCCTGGAGTCACATGTAGGCCAGACGTTAAAAACGGTATTTTCCTTCCCTAAATAGCATTAGAAAACCAGATGGGTTTTTCCAACAATCCAACACATGGTCATCATTAGACTCTTAATTCCCGATTTCTTTTATTGAATTCAAGTTCCACGATCTGTCGTGATGGGAATTGAACCCGATACCCTGAAATTGTAACTAGGTCTCAGGATTAACAGTCCAATGATAACACCATGAGGCCACTGCATCCCCTTCTAGAAGCCAGGATCTCCTTGTTGGAAACCGAAAAGGGACCTGCCAAACTCACCATAGTGAGGGAGCTGAGATGGAAAGATGAGCACCTTGTGATTACAATTACAAATATAACAAGTAACTTACAAGTAGACCCCTGGGTATTTGGCTTTTTTGTACTGTGTGTAGATTGACTGCTACGTTTTTGCTACAGCATAGAAGTGACTATCCCCAAAATACTTTGATGGTTATGAAGCACTTGGGGCATCATTCTTCTCCCTGCAGCAGAGAAAATTTAGAGAAGATTGACAAGCGCTCAAAACTGTAGAAGGTTTCGATCGGGTAAATTGGGGAAAACTGTTCCCACTTGGTTGGGTCACCAGAACACAGTTTTAAAGCAATTGGCAAAGGACGAAGCAATGACATTAAGGTAAGACTGTTTTACCCACTGTATTGTTATCTTTATCATTTGAAAGATAGTAGAAAATAACATAAGGGAATTCAGTAATTACTTGATGGAGAAGGATTTGTTGAACTAAGGGAATAAGGATATGGGGTTTTAATAGAATAGCTCTTCCACAGCAATGATAGGATAAGGAGGCTCCGTCTTTGCTGTTTCATTCTATGATTGTATGATATTATGTTCCTGAGGTAATAAAAAATGTAAGTACTTACTTTAAACATTTCTATAGCTTATTAATATCAATGTACCTGGTTCAGAAGCATGAGGGATTGCGCAGCTTTGAAGTTGTATTGATAAACCAGCAGCCATTGCTTGGAAGTGAAATTAAATTTTAGGTATTTCAATCTCCTGTAATCTATTCCTTATAACTTATTCTAAACACTGTGCCTGTGGTTTGAATCTTACACCATGGCTTTTGAAGGAAGAATTAGAAAATGCATTTGCAGTCTCGCAAAACAGCACAGCTTCACTTCCTCAAGTCTCCTCCTGTGAGTGTTTGGATGATATAAAATCTAGGACACGATTTAAAAATGTCACAAATGACTTGGGAATCGAGTCTGCAGCCTACAAGTGCTGAGTGACCTCTACAGCTTTCAAAAGACAAATGATTTCTATTTTGAGTGAGGGGAACACAAACTCCAAATGTTGCTTTTTTTTAAAGCCAAGTTTCAGAATTTACCAAAGGACCACTTAAAATGTGGCTTTCACAAATCAGCCACCTAGAGAGTAATTGGTTTAAGCTGCGTATAATTAAATTTGCACAATAACAAAATATAAAGAAACTGGTCTCTGCACCTAAACTCATGTTAAAAACAAATTTGTTTAAAACGTGGTTCTCTGAGTGCAGTTCCAAATACAATTGCTTTCATCATGATTCAAGCTGATGGTATGCTGGGCAAGTTAGATTTCAGATGGAGATGTGGTTTGGTGGGTAATAAATTTTATGTTTTATTTTTGGTGTGTACTGTTATGGTCAGCCACTGAATACATTCATAAGAGGTAGTCATTGTACATTTCAAGAAACCATAAACATTTGTGACACAAAAGGGAAACATGAACCATACAATATCTATTTAAACAGTCTCAATGTAAATCTCAGAAAGAGAGTCAACTCTTTGAACCCAACAACATCCTTATCGGCATTCAAACCTCAGTGAAGTGTCACTGCTATCTTAATGTTAAAGCTCTTTGTTCTGTTGTCATAGCTGTGATCAGTTTCTTTTTGTCAGGTTTCTAATCTGCTAATGGCCGATACTAATTTCTTAGGTTAATATCTCTTCCCAAGACTCTTAAATAGGCTGCTAACTCAGCTCACTTAGCTCACTTCTTAGCAAGCACGGCTTTCCCCGCTCTGACCTGACTGTTTTGAAGACTGATAAACTAACCATATCTCTGCTGTTAATGATCTTCTTTTTCTCAATGAACCTGCTAATTTCTGATGTCTTTTGAATTGGTCTGACTTGGTGTTATTATAATCCTTTTGGCAGGCAATAGCAGCTTTTCTTTCTCTCTTCTACCTCCTTTTTCTAATGCACTAAACTCTGAACATCAAGGGTTTAAAGACTTTCTTTAAAATGCATGTAAACACATCTCCAGAAATCTACAATGAAACTAGATCTGGGTAGTCTCTCTTCTTAACACAAGCATTATAGAACCGCAATTTTAATGCAAAGTCCATTCTCAGAACCCAAACTCTGAAACAACAGTAATGTATCACAAACCTTAATCACACTTTTCTTTTTGTAATATTCCTTTTCTTTGTCCCCTTTCTTGTATACTGGTTCCCTAGCTCCAACCACCTATGTGACTACTCTTCCTCTTAATCCTTTTAAATAATTGTTCATGTATCAACTCAACTCAAGACTGATGTTGTAATGTTTCCATGCAAGTGCACTTTCCAGCCAAAATGAGGAGACAGTGATCCGAAACATGAATCCAGGCTAAGAGGCATTGATGTTAACTGACTGAATACAGAGCAGTAACAGAGCTTCCCTTTCTGGGCAGCTCAGTGTTCCACTGGGGTGCTGCTTCTTGGGTGAGAAACTAAATTAAGGTCCTAAATGTCCTTCCATTTACATGTGAAAAATGCCTTACTTGGAACAAAAGAAATCAAATTACCTCTAACGCTTTGACCAATATTTTCTCTTGAACCAACATCATTCGAAAAAGTAAATGGTCTGGTCAATATCACAGTGCTGTTTGTAGGACATTGCTCTGAGCAAAAGGGCCTGTTGCATTTCCCCCATTGTATGTGAGCATGACGACCACCTGTAGATACTGCTCCAAGTCACTCCCAATCCTGACGTGGAACTGCATTACACTCCTTCACTGACATTGGGTCAGATCCTTGGAACTCACACAGTACTGTTAGGGTGAATCAGTAGCCTCCCCTTCCCCCCACAACTCCATGGGATATGCAGTGGTTCAAGAAAGTAGCTCACCACCATATTCTTGAGGGCCATTACAAATGGGCCTAGCTGGTGACACCAACATCCCATTGCCAAATAGAAGAATAATATTTGAAAAGTACTTCATTAATTATGAGGTGCAATATAGATGCAAGTTTTTTTCTTACAGTGAGCCATCCTCATTAACTGATATCTTTCACTTTGTTTCCAGCGTTTCCATCATAAAATATTTCAGTTAATTGCCTTCTTCTGACTCTCTGAAACTTCATACACTCTTAGATTCAGTTCCTTTTCGAACTTATGGGTGCATTCCTATTAAACCCTCTGCATTGATGTTAACTATGGAATGGACAGATGCCATCCTGGAATGCCTGTAGTTTGACGTACTGCCCAAGAGATGGTGCTGTTAGTGAGTTGCCTTGTTCCCAAATTAACTCCTCAAGCAGCAACACAGATTAACTTTGTAAATTAAAGTATAAATTTTAACTTTCTAACTTGCTCATCAAAAGAATGGATCACAATTCACCAGTGGCATACTTTGGGCTAGAGAAAGACTGCTCTTTATTTAAAGAAAAAACAAACGCATCTTAAAAAACATTTGGAAAAAGGGCCACTAAATTTTTAATGACCAATATTGTAAAGTGAAATCAGTGGTAGTTTGAACCACAGAGCTCTCTAATTCTACAGTGGAAGTCGCACATAGCAATTTGCTGATATTTGTTGCTCTGCTATTAATGGGTTCAAACCAAAAGCTGAAAGCTGCTTTCTGCGGGAGCTAAGAGAAAAATGCTTGGATGTTACTCCTGATCATTTCTCAACCTCACCATCAATCCTGTGGCTTTTCTGACTCAAATTGCTCGGTGACAGTTAGTGCCAATTAGTGTCTGATTATGGGGTGCTTTATGAGACAATCTCCTGTCGGGATCCGATTTTGGACTCTACATCACAGCCCTTCAGTGTTCATCAGTGAGCCGTGCCCTGTCATTTTGGTCATGTTCATAGGCAGAGATAAAAAGGTGATGTTTTAAAAAGAACCACTGCCCCCTTGGTCTTTGCTGTGTAATAAATTAAAACGCAGGCACTTTCTGATTCTTAAATATATTTTAAACATCTTGTTTCCCCTGTCTCTCAAATATTCTCTTTTAGACTTTCCTCTTCTTGCTTTTCTGAGGACCTATTTTTAGCTTTCTCTCACTTCTACATCACTTTCAGAATCACCTATCCACACTTCCCTCTCCCTTTATTTCCTTATGCCGTCGCTTTGCTCTCCCAAGTACTGTCACTTACTAATTAGAACTATAGAATCCCTGCACTGTGGGAACAGGCCATTTGGCCTATCAAATCCACATCAACCCTCTGAAGAGCAGCTTACTCAGACACATCCCTCTACCCTATCTCTACAATCCCCATGGTTAAGTCACCTAATCTACACAATTCTATACACTATGGGAAATTTAATTTCACCAATCCATCTAACCTGCACATCTTTGGACGGTGGGAGGAAACCCACGCAGAGACAGGGAGAATGTGCAAACTCCACACAGACAGTCATCCAAGGCTGGAATTGAACCCAGGTCCTTGGCACTGTGAGGCAGCAGTGTTTACCTCTGTGCTGCCTCTATGCTCTTTCTAGCTTCCTCCTGTGCACTTGCAAACTGCCTCAACCTGACTTTGCAGATGTTATTCGGGATGAGATGACATTGCTGCATCTGCTGGTATAGATTTCTGTCTTGCTCTTGCTGTTAAACACTTTGGAGTAGATTCTGATTTTTTTATAATTGTGTAAAATGGAAGATGGTGAATGGGCAGCTAATATTTACGTCTGTCCTGAAAATTAAAATGGGGATTTAAAATGAATCTTGCTCATTTTCCATTGTTCTGCAAAGTTGGCATTCACATCTTTTGAGGGAAGTTGTAATAATGTAAATTCTTTTGCTTTCCAGTATTCAGCTCAATGGTGTGGAAGTCCAGTGCTCAGAACTGGAACAAATTCTGTCAGGTTCCAGCACTAATCAGTTTAATGGAGGACCCCAGCATTTGCCTAACTTCAGTCGTAATGACCCTGCTAAAATGAGATCCCTTTCGGAAGCTGTACTGACATCGCAATGACTAGATGCCATCCTGAAGCCCAAACCCAGCAGTGTCATCAGTTCCTGTAATCCCTGCTGAGCTCGGAAGCTCAGAGAGATGGCTAACTGCTGCTACAGAGCCTCTCTGCACTCATCCTGCAGTCAGCTGGCCCTTGTCTGCATGGAGTCAGCACTTTCCTTCTGCAATAATCCAGAGATCATTATTTTCCAACACAGTTGAGCTGTGTGAACACACTGTTACACTGATGAGCCCTTATGTAGAAATGGAAGTCTTTAACAATAAAGATATAAGAGGTGGCATAGTATGCTTGGGTTCATGCCTGTAGTGCTGATACCTCTATCATGTTCTTCAGCCCTACAACCCTCAGTCTTCCTTCTATCCTGTTTTGTTGTGCATCTCTGATTTCCTTTGTCCCACCAATGGTAACCATCTCTTCAGCCATTTAAATCCAGTTAATGTGTTGTATGAATACCACAATGCTAGTAAGAATGAGAATTTTACATTTTACACTTCCAGGGCAAGATGGTGTGTGACTTGGAGGGGAAATTACAGGCATCCACTGCCCTTGTCCTTCTAGATGGTATGGGTCATGGGTTTGGAAGGTTCTGTTGAAGGAAAGTTATCCTCCTTGCCTTCATTGATCGAGGTGTTAAGTGTAAAAATTAGTAAGTCATGTTGTAACTGTATAAATGTGGCTTTGTTCTGGGCCTGTTCCTGTGCTGTACTGTTGCATGTTTTATGTTCTATAGAGCTCTCCAACCCTCTCCCTCTCTCTTCTTTAAGATGCACTTTAAAGCCTCCATCCATCTGTCCTAATGTCCGCCTTAAATAAAACAGAAAAAGCTTTCTGGGAGTAATAGGGTGGCAGTCAGCATCTGTGGAGTGAAACCGAGCACTGCCACCTCCTGTGCCAAATGTTGTTGGATATAATTCCTGTGAAGCATCCCAAGATGGTTTACAGTGTCAAAAGTGCTACACAAACAGAAGCAGCAGTTTCTTTTAATGGCAACTTTGTAACAGTCCAGTGATGGATTCTTCATGGTATCAGTGAGATACTGAGTCCCTTCTTAGATGGGGCCATGCCTCTGACAATAAGTATCACCGATCACATGGTTGAGTTGTCATTGCCAATAGGACTCATTACCTTCTGTCTCCCATTGTATCCAAATAGTGCAGAAGCTACTGTATAAAGTTTGTGCAGGCTATCCCTTGGTAACCAGTCCTCCATCCATGCCTTTGTCATTTGATTGAATGGTGGAGCAGACTCAATGTGCTGAATTGGTCTGTTTCTGCTCCTATGTGTTATGGTCTATGGATTCTTTCAGCCTCCTCTGACCGGACTTGAGTTCTCCACCCCACTGTAAACTTCATCTCTTCCAAAACTCTACTGCTGATGTGAAACCAACTATCTGGGTTGCTGTGGCAACATACATTTTTACCTGCATGTTGCAGTCCAGAGCTACAGATAGTGATGGCAGAAACTCCAACTTTATTCGAAACCAGGGTTCTCTCCTGCGTAAACTGCCTGCAACTGGCATGGGTTAGAAGGATTTACAAATTGGTACTCAGGCTGTTTGAACCTTCCCTGCTCATCAAACCCTGGGGTGGCATTTGGACTGGGAGCTTCTGACTTGAAGGTTGGAACACAACCCACTGACAAAAGCTTCTGAAATCTGCCCTATCCACTTTTTAAGCCATACCAACGCCTCTCTTTAAAATTGTTGTGTTTGTCTATAAATACTTTCATGACCTATGCTGCCAGAGAAAGTCATGGAGGCTGGTACAATGGCAACATTTAAAAGGCATCTGGCTGGGTACATAAATAAGAACGGTTTAGAGGAATATGGGCCAAATGCTGTCAAATGGAACTAGATCAGTTTAGGATATCTGTTCAGTGTGGATGAGTTGGATCAAAGGGCCTGTATCTATGCTGCATAATTCTATGACTCTATGACTCTCTCCTTCCTATCTCTAAAGTCTCTTCCAGCCTTACAACATCACACATTGCCATTCAAGTTCTCCTTTCCTCTCCTTTGGCCTTTTACTCATTCTTCTGTCCCCCTCCCCATCATTTATATCATGCCATCAGCTGCTTAGGTCCCACAGGCCTAGCCTGCTCTGCCTTTCCACCTCTCACTACTCTGGTAAGACCCTACTTAATCCAAGTCCAATAAGAGCCTAACATAATTGCAAATTGTTGTTAATTGTCAATTCATCTTATCATGATTGATTTCAACACAGGTTTTAGAATGGAATCTTCAACAGAACATCAGGTTCATGTAAAAACAGTGCTTGTTCATTTTTTTTCTGCATGGAGAGAAAAATCAGAAAGCCATGTTTCGGCACATCTCTGGGGCAGTTGGGACTAGAACCTTTTAGGCCAAAGGCAGGGGTATTACCACTGTACCACAAGATACCTAAAGAGCAAGGGGAAGGGGTGATCATTGTAGCAATGACCCACCAATGAACCCTAAATTCTGACAGCCATGATACAACAATATCCAGCATGTATTAGGCTGGGACTAGTCTCCAAAGTTTCTAGCCCAGAGGCAGGGACACTACCACGGTGTCACTAGAACTCCCAGAAAGATATATCCTGCCCTCTCACATCCTCTTCATTGTGCCTTTACATGCAATTTAAAAAATTTCCTTAAACAATTTGACTCCGAACTGAGTCTGTGATGCAAGTCTGGCATTACTGACAAGTTTGTCTCTTCATGCTAATCCAGCCAACCCACACTATCAAGTACAGTGACTTCTCCTGACCATTCCCCTGACTATGTTTTTATCAGAATGCCTTACAATTGACAGAAATGGATTAAAACCAAACACATTGGCCAAATGACCATGAAACTAATTATGGATTCTGATTCAATGTTCTTTGCTCTAACTCGTTTTAAGATACAGCAGCAAAACACTTTGCACACCAAACTTTATCTCGAGGATCATGGATGGAGTCCCACATCAAGGTTGTAAATCCTACACAAACAGCATGCTTTATGAAACTGAACTTCTGTTCCAGCACCCGATTGCATCAGAACTCTGATTTTCCTTCCAAACTTTTGCCCACTGCCCCCACCCCCCGCCACTCTTCCTTTCATGTCCCAGGCCAAACTTTGAACCACTCTGACCTCACTTCAATGTCAAGGTTCACGTGCACCCAACATTCCATATGGTACTCCACATTCACGTTCGGCTCCAGATTTGGGCAGTGTTCCAGCCCTGAACATCGTCGCTCACTTCACTTAATCTTAGTTTTCAAATTACCAAAGGCAGATTCATTGATTTAATGATAAAAACTCAAAGTTTTAATCACAATTGACATCATTAAGGAGAAAGTACATAATTTAAAATCATATGCACGATTTGTTCAATGATTACTCATGATTTTACTCCACTGATATATTTCAAAGTTGCAGAAAGAATCAGGAAAGTGGTAGAAATACCAATAAAGTGATCAGAAGAACAAAGACACTTGAACAAAATCAAATGATAACATCACACGTTACTTTCAGTAGGTTGTCAATTATGTGAAATTTGTATAGAAAACCAATTACATGGTTTGGAGGCATGGTACATTGGAGAAACCGAGCAAAGGCTACGACAATGAATGAATGGGCACCACACAACAATCAACAGACAGAAGGGTTCCCTCCCAGTTGGGGAACACTTCAGTGGTCCAGGACATTCAGCCTCGGATCTTCGGGTGACCATCTCCAAGGTGGACTTCGGGACAGGCAGCAGAGGAAAGTGGCCGAGCAGAGGCTAATAGCTAGTTCGGTACCCATAGGGAGGGCCTCAACCGGGACCTTGGGTTCATGTCACATTACAGGTGATCACCATAGCACTACACACACACACAGATATTTCGACACACACACACTCTCACATACACACGGACACAGGTACACACTGACGCGCACACAGACACCCACACACACCCTTATAGACACACACACTCCCACACATGCACCCCCTCACAGACTTAAGACACTCTGCACTCACTACACACACACACACACACTTTCTCACACTCACAATCCCCACCCCAGACAGACACACACACACAGATAGACAAAGACCCACATGCAAATATATTTTGTGTGGTGAATTTGTACTTGCAGAGTTACATTGCACTTTGCTCAAAAACTGCATACATTCATGTAGAACTCTGAGCTCAAAAACTGCATGAATTTATGTAAAACTCTGTTATCTCACTTTTTAGATTAGAATCAATCTAAACATCATGTCATAGACAGAGAACACAGGGGGCTAACACCTTCAACAATTGACTAGCTATCACCATTGTTAACAGCTAACCCGAGAATGTAACTTTAAAAAAAAGGGTTTTGTGATTTACACATGAAAGAAGTGAAACTATCACTGTATTCTAACAGATGAAAGGCTTAATAGACAATCAATGTTTCAATGTATAATTTCAGTTACATCACACTGCAAATTTTTGCTATAAATTCTGTGTCACGATCGAGCCCTCCACAATCACCTGATTAAGGAGCGTCGCTCCAAAAGCTAGTGTGCTTCCAATTAAACCTGTTGGACTATAACCTGGTGTTGTGTGATTTTTAACAATTACATGGAAAGTTTGATCTTAATTATTTACCATTAAGGAACGGGCATTTGAGCTGGGGAATGGAATACATTTGTTTGATCTCCATCCCATTTCAAGCAAACCACAGTTTAACGTCATGATTTGGAGAGGCCGGTGTAGGACTGGGCTGTACAAAGTTAAAAATCACATGACACCAGGTTATAGTCCAATAGGTTTAATTGGAAGCACTGCTCTTTCCAAGGAGCAGCGCTCCAAAAGATAGTGCTTCCAATTAAACCTGTTAGACTATAACCTGGTGTCATGTGATTTTTAACCTTGTACAGTTTAAAGTGTTGGCTAAGCCTCCCCTCTATTCAATATTTGTTTGAGGATGATCCTTTCCCCATTTTTAATAACTAATGAAAGTGGTGACAGAGTGGTTAGCACGATCGCCTCACAGCACCAGGGACCTGGGTCTGATTCCACCCTCAGGTGACTCACTGTGTGGAATTTGTATGTTCTCCCTATATCTGTGTGGGTTTCCTCCCATAGTCCAATGATGTGCAGTTTAGGTGGACTGGCCATGCTAAATTACCCATAGTGTCCAGGGATGTGCAGGCTAGTTGGGTTAGCCATGGGAAATGCAGGGTCATGGAGATAGGTCCAGGTGGGATGCACTTTGGATGGTTGGTATGGGCTGAATGGCCTGCTTCCATACTATAGAGATTCTATGACCGAACTGATATGGTAAATCTATCCTTTTCTCCCCCTGCACAGATGCTGCCTGAACTGTAAAGTATTTCATCGCTTTATTTTATCGCTATTAATCATAGGGATATTTAATTGTAATTTACTGAAGCTTTGAGAAGGAGATTAGTGTTTTTTGAAGTCATTGTTCAAAACGAGGTGTGTGGAACAAAGTTCTGGATAAAATAATTCAGTATGGACTGTGGATGGAGGAAGACAGGTGCAATGAACAGATTATTTTTATTCTGGGTTCTCTTAAATTCTCGAACTTATCCCAGTGACCTGCTTCAACCTAAAACTATTTACTGGCCAGGCATAGCACTTCTACATTCCTACTTCAGACATGTATTTGCTTGCTGTTATTGTAGGAGAAAGTGAGCACTGCAGCTGCGAGAGATCAGAGTTGAGAGTGTGGTGCTGGAAAAGCACAGCAGGTCAGGCAGCATCCGAGGTGCAGGAGAATCACTGTTTCGAGCACAAGCCCTTCATCAAGAATTATTGTTATTGTAGAGCAATGTCACATACAATATCTTGTAAGTGAGTGGACTGAGCCAGGCTATCCTGTAACTCCAGTCACCACACATTCTTATAGTCAGCTGACAGTGATTTTCACCCCATTAGTCACGAACCTGGAGGTCTCACTAACCTGAAAGTAGCTCACTATACCATTCAGTTTCCTCAACCAACCACCAAATACCCTACAACCCTTAAACACATTATCTCACTAAGCTCTCTGTCTCTTTCATGTACTCTGTTTCATTGTTGTTTGAGATCCAACCAACCATGGTGGTGCCATAAGCAAATTATCTCAATTTGTCCTGCATTCCTGATGCGCTATTCTTGCGAAAATTCATTCCCTTTGGGATGTGCTCTTAATATTTATTTTTCCTTTTCTGATTTGCCCTTTCTCTCCGTGTTTCATTTGTTTCTCACTAAGACAAATTCCTGTATTTCTTCATAAATTATTCAGATGTAACTTTCATTGTCACCTTTTTTTTACTTTACTGTCTTAACCCACCAATCGGAATCAATCAATTGAACATGACAATACCATTGATGAAACATTTGCCTCTGCCATATGGATTACTCATCAGTCTTTACTGAAGGGATGATCAGCTCCAGAATGACATGAGGAATACAGTAGCAGAGATAGCACAATGCCATTTCAGAATGAGTGCTCCCTTTCTTTGCAGCCTGCTGTGCCCTGTGTGAAATAGGTTTGGGGCAATCTCTGTTTGAGGCAAGCTTTTAGTAAGGCTGAATAGTTTTTGGTTTGTGTCCGATGGATGAATTTGCTAGGTCAGTCAGACAGAGAACTGTGTTTCCCTATGTTACTCAGATTAGCCCAGCATTCCTATCCATTTATCTGGTTCAAGCTGATAATGTATCATTCCCAACCTTCCGATATACTCCAAATGACATTTGCTTTCTTTCCCAGTACAAAACATTACTGATGCCACCTTCAGTTTCCTTACTTAATGTTTAACTTTATTCTCTAGTCCCAAGGAAACATTCCCAGTTCTGACCTATTCCACTCCCCTTCATTGTTACTCAGTTTTCCATCTCCTTCAATGCTCCACACCACCCTCTTCCACTGGTCTCCTTCCCCAGACGGAGTCCCCAGCCATGCATTCAGATCGTGCATGGACCAGTTGGCATACGTATTTGCCGACATCTTTAATCTCTCCTTACTCTGATCTGAGGTTACCACCTACTTTAAGAAGACTACTATCATGTCTGTGCCAAAGAAAAATCAGGCAACGTGCTTTAATGACTACCACCCAGTGACTCGGAGCATCCATCATTATGAAGTGCTTCAAGGAGTTAGTAATGGCACACATCAATTTCAGATTGCCTTGATCCCACTACAATTCATCCATCTTTGGGGCAATTGGTCCATGGCAGACACCATCCCCCTGGCCCTACACTCATCCCTGAAACATCTGGATAGCAAGGATATCTACATCAGAATCCTGTTTGACTTTAGTTCCACCTTCAACACCATAATTGCAAACAAACTCATCTCCAAACTCTAAGGGCCAGGATTCTGCTCCCCACTCTGCAACTCGATCCAAGACTTCCTGACTTGGAGACCTCAGTCAGTATGGATAGATGACAACAACTGCTGTACAATAATCCTCAACACTGATGACCTGCAAAGCTACGTACTCAGCCCCTTACTATACTCCTTTACAACTGTGTGGCTAAATTCAGCTCTAATTCCATTTACAAATTTGCTGATGGCACCACCATAGTGGGTGGATGAGGAAAGGAAAGAGATAGAGAGCTTAGTGGCATGGTGTAAGACAAAATGAAGACGCTGATCATTGCCTTCAGAAAGAGGGATGGAGGACCTGCCACTGTCTGTATTAATGATAGTGAGGTGGAGGTGTTTGCGTGCTTCTTGTTCCTAGGATTAAATATCACCACCAATCCTGTCCGGTTCCACTTACCTCGATGCTATAGTGAAGGAAGTACACCAATGACTCTACTTCCTCAGAAGGTGAAGGAAATTCGGCATGTCTACAATAATTCTTACCAATTTTTATCGATGCATCACAGAAAGCATCCTATTTGGATGCACACAGTTTGCAATGGCAACTGTCTGGTAATTCCACAAGAAGTTATAGACAGTTGTGAACGTAGCCCAGTCCAGCTGGAAAACCAGCCTTCCTTCCATTGACTCCATCTACTTTTCCTGCTATCTGCGGAAAGCAGCCAACATCATCAAAAACTCCTCACACCCTGGTTGTACTTTCTTTCATCCTCTTCCATCGGGCAGAAAATACAAAAGTTTGAAAACAAATAACAACAGATTCAAGAACAGCTTCTTCCCCGCTGTTATCAGACTTTTGAATGGACCTGTCCTATATTAGAGTTGATCTTTCTCTGCACCTTCTCTGTAGCTGTAATATTATATTCTGCATTCTGTTCTATTACTCTGATGTACAGAGGAACCTCGTTATCCAAACGAGAAGGGCAGACACTATTTGGTTTGGATAATTGATTATTCGGTTAATTGATTCAATTCCTCTCCTCACGGAATCAGAGATTTCTAAAGTTTCCTTTCTCCCTCTTTCTGTCTCAGGGTTTATTTCTGAGCAGACACACACTTGTGTGTGTGTAAGGGACATGTAGCATTGCTGAAGCCTCCTTCCCCCACACCACCCCCCTCCCCCAATCAGTTCAAAGGGATTGAGGCTAAATCCACTCCCTGTTCAGAGGGTTAGGCAGCAGCACACCACGCACGAGCCCTGCCCCCTCTTTAATATAATGTTTCTATCGAGACCTTGAGATCTTCTTTGGATAATCCGAAATTTGGATAATTGATATTCGGATAATCGAGATTCCTCTGCACTTATATACGGTGTGATTTATCTAGATTGCATGTAAAACAGTATTTTTCACTGTATCTTGGTACATGTGACAATAATAAATCAAATCAAATCACTCCACTACCATGCCTTGCTCTCTTTATATCCGCTCGTTTCTACCTCCTGAAGTCTATTGCCAAACTATTGTCATCCATTTCCACTTTATTTCTACCTGACTCCTTCTCAATTCTAGTAATGGCATTGATCCTGTTAGTTGTACCTTGTAGGAAGCAGTTCACATTCTCATGAGAGTTAATGCCTCCTATATGAAGTTGCTGTCATCACTACCATCATTGACTTCAGCAGAGTTGTTATACAGGTCCTTTAACGTTCAAGTAGAAGTGAAAGAATGTGTGAGAAAAGCAAAGACTCAGGAAGGCATAGAGGTGACATACGAGAGCACAAGAAAGAAAAGCAACACTGAAAAGCAATGATCTTTTTCACAATGACTTTTGACCGTATACAGTCTGCTCAATGAGGAGAGGTATTGTCAGGAATTTAGCTCTGTGAGAGCTTCATAATATTAATTGCAAATATGAAATTTTGATAATTCTCACATGTTGTAATTTGATTAATTAAAATATTTCATTTTGAATAGGGGTGATTGTTGTGATGTTGAAGTTAATGTATTAATTGGGCAGTGTGAAGGGAGCTTTCATTGAGTCATAGAATTATATAGCACGGAAACAGACCCTTCAGTCCAACTCATCCATGTACTGGTACTGTATCTGAAGTGACCAGCAATGTTGCTGGAAAACTACAAAAACAGCCCTACTCTGTGTCTAGTCATTTCAGTATCTGATTACAATAGTTGATGAGAGACTGTAGAAAGATCTTTTCTCTGTCAATTTTTAACCAACTTCTCAATATCTTTCAAGAAAGGAAATTTTTCAATCTATTCTGTATGGACTACACTTTATTCAAGGTGACATTATTAATTTACCTTTTTAATGTCCTCTGAAGTGTCCTGAGTAACAGTTAACTTAACTAATCATAGCTAAGATTGGCACTCTATATCATACTAAGAAAAACAATTCTTGCTGTACCTGACCTGGGAGCGCTGGATGCTAAGGTTGGAAACTTACACTGTAAACAGAGTTTAATTCCTGACAATACCTTACCTTATTGAGCAGAAAATGAAATGAAAAATTCAAAATGAGCTACTTCAGTTCTCATATTCCAATATCTGAATTATGCTCTGTTGTATATGGGTCTGAAAGGGTTAATAATGATTGATTGCCATCAGCACCATCTACTGTGATGAGCAATGAAGAAGGCATTTGGTATGCTTTCCTTTCTTGGTCAGAGCGTTGAGTATAGAAGTTGGGAAGTCATGTTGCGGCTGTACAGGACTTTGGTCGGTTACTTTCGGAATATTGTGTGCATTTCTGGCCTTCCTCCTATTGGAAAGATGTTGTGGAACTTGAAAGGATTCAGAAAAGATTTAGAAGGGTGTTGCCAGGTTTGGAGTCTTTGAGCTATTGGAACAGGCTGAATAGGCTGGGGCTGTTTTCCCTGGAATGTCAGAAGCTTAGGGGTGACCTTACAGAGACTTACAAAATCATGACTGGTAAGGATAGAGTAAATAGACATGGTCTTTTCCCTGGGGTGGGCGATTCCAGGACTAGAGGGCATAAGTTTAGGTGAGAGGGGTAAAATCTAAAAGGGACCTAAGGGGCAGCTTTTTCACACAATGGGTGGTGCATGCATGGAATGAAGTGGTGAAGACTGGTACAATTATAACATTTAAAAGGAATCTGGTTAGGTATTTAAATAGAAAGTGTTTAGAGAGATATGGGCCAAGTGCTGGCAAATGGGATGAGATTAGGTTAGGATGATTGGTTGGCGTGGACGAGTTGGACTGAAGGATCTGTTTCTGTGCTATACATCTCTATGACTCTATCTATGAATCAGATCTAAGACCAGGTCACAGTCTCTGTAATACAGCATACTGTTCCCTTCTAACATGTAAATAATTGCTGAGATCAATAAACTAATATTGTGTTTACTACAAGAGACTTAGAAAGTCAGACTAGAAGTTGTATTTCCTCTCAACAGCTCAGGCCCTGGAGAAACATGCACGCAGAAGGTTTTGGTGGCAGTACATACAACATGGTGAGCAACAGTGGTGATCTGAGTATTAGCTTTAATTGCACCATACAACATGTTGGTCAGCAGTGGTGATCTGAATGGGATCTGAACACTGACCCGTCTCCTCATACAGGATAGTAAACAATGAAGATCAGTGGAAGAGATCTGAAGAACTGCTGAACTGTGGGGCAAAAAACTTTGAGCTGAAAATGTGTTGCTGGAAAAGCGCAGGAGGTCAGGCAGCATCAAAGGAACAGGAGAATCAACGTTTCGGGCAAAAGCCCTTCTTCAGGAAGAAGATTGCAGGTTAGGAAGGCGGTGCTGAGTTTGAGGGATTTGACTGAGACAAGGTGGGGGGAGGGGAAATGAGGAAACTGGAGAAATCTGAGTTCAAGTCCTAGGTTTCTCCAGTTTCCTCATTTCCCCTCCCCCCATCTTGTCTCAGTCAAATCCCTCAAACTCAGCACCGCCTTCCTAACCTGCAATCTTCTTCCTGACCTCTCCGCCTCCACCCCACTCCAGCCTATCACCCTCACCTTAACCTCCTTCCACCTATCGCATTTCCAACGCCCCTCCCCCAAGTCCCTCCTCCCTACCTTTTATCTTAGCCTGCTGGGCACACTTTCCTCATTCCTGAAGAAGGGCTTATGCCCGAAACGTCGATTCTCCTGTTCCTTGGATGCTGCCTGACCTGCTGTGCTTTTCCAGCAACACATTTTTCAGCTCTGATCTCCAGCATCTGCAGTCCTCACTTTCTCCGGCAAAAAACTTTGAGGCAACATTCAACATTAAAGAATATTTCAAAGAATGACAAAAAGAATTTCAGACCTGCTAAGAGACATGTTAGAATAGAAGACATCTGCAGCTCTAAAGCACAATTGTAGACTGCATCATGAGGAGATGGTCAATGTTATTGGTCCCAGTTCGATTTCAACTGATTACTGAACAGGCATCAGAGATTGAATAAGTCAAAACTCAAAGAGCAAGGACCCTATGGAAGGTGGCTAGCCTCTTCCACACCAGACCACACATCCTTTGGAGAAATGTGTCCATTGAAGATATTAGTGGCAGCACAAACATGTACAAACTGACCAAAAAATGCACTTGGCAAGTGAGGAATGGTGTCTGATGGGGGTAAGGACAATTTTCCCCATCAGAATAGCCTATTGTCATTTTTTCCCTGCAACAAATGATAAAAGCTGGGAAAGGCATTGTCAGCTTTAAATGAGTGGTTCCTTTGTTATAATAACAGTTAAATGACGTACAATTATTGTTCTGAGCCCCATGTGCTTTTTTGTGATTCCTTTGAAATGAATGAATGCCCAATGTAACTGGGCAACCAGTGTTGCCAAGCAATGATAAGTGCAGGTAAATCAGAAGAGCTTTTTTTTCAGTATACAGTAGCCGTTTCTCTTACTTTTTCACATGAGACCTTTTGCAGTTGGTCTTGTTTCTTAGGCTGCATTGCTGCAGGACCATCAAAGCATTTCCTTTCCTGCCTCGTAGCGCAGGGAAGGAAAGGAGACCCACACACAGTGACACGGCCAGCAGGTCATGATGCACAAGGGTGGGTCTGTGCCCTTGGACCTGTCACCTACAGCTGCAGCTGAAGGCAGAGGCGATTAGAGCACACACTTGGAGACAAATACTGCAGGCTGATGTTCCAATGTACAGTGTAGACTGTCACAGAATACACAATGGCACAGGGAAGCACAAGATGAGAGACTAACTATGAGTAATCTGGCTCTTCAGAAGTACTCCAATCTGGGAGTTGTGGATTTAAATGGTACTGGACAAAGGGATAACAAGATAATTATTAATCACATAGCCTTATTGGCCATCCCTAACATGATGCTGCAAATTATATTTGCAGACTTTTTTGGAACATATCAACCTGGACATGGGAGCTCCTGTGGTGTGTTGCTCTTCAATACCTCACCTGTTCAGCTCGGCAAAGCCAGTGGAAGCGCACATGCCTTATGAAACTTTCAGTCTCAAGCTTTCAGACTCTTTCCCCATTATGACCCTCACCTTTAATTGTCCCTATCCCTTTAAATTTTATTTGCAAGCAATTTTCCACACCCTTTGCTGTTGTGCTCTTTATGCACCTGAACAGTGCCACAAATGAGCTGACCCAGGAAATTTGAGGGCAGTTGAGTATTCAAGCAGACTTAGCACAGTTTTGTGCCTTTTCAACATGATTTGCGTCAGATAAGGAAAATCAACGCCAATGTTAATAGCAGAGCATTGTTGTGTGTGAGGCCAATGAAACTCATTTGTTCCTGCACTGTATCCCTGTAAAGGAATCATAAAATGTATCCAGCTGAGATGACAGATTATTTACTAAAACGTGCGTGTACAAATGCACACACAAACGCACTCACACAGACACATACACACACAGACAGACATGCATAGACACACATACAGACACACATGCACATACTGCCACACATGCACATAGACACACACACATAGATGCACACACACACAGACATATACACACAGACACACACACAAATAGACACACACACACAGACACACACATGTAGACACACATACATACACACACACAGATACATACACACAGACACACACACAAACGGATGCACACACACACACAGAGATACACACACAAACGGATGTGCAGACGCACCCACACCCACACCCCCACACACAGAAACACAGGCAGTGTCATTGTTCACAGGGACTGACATTGTCTGCTGATTGCACAGAAATAGGGACTACACAAACATTTCACAAATCAGACAAATTCCCTAATCCTCATTGCAATGAAAATCTCTATTCTTAGGCAAACCTTTTAGACAGTTAACATGAAATTATAGTTTATCATACTGTCATCTCGTGGGTGATATTTCCTTCCCCTTATATATAGCACGAGCTGGTGATTAATTAGATTAGGTGTTAGGTGCATTTCTCTGTGTGACCCTTGAATTCAGTAAAAAGCAAAGAGAATGCTGGAAAAACTCAACGCTTCTGGCAGCAAGAAACAGAGGTAATGTTTTGAGCCCAGTCAGACTGTTCTTAAGGACCGAAAGATTTCACTCCACTTTCACTTTGAGGGCGGCATGGTGGCACAGTGGTTAGCACTGCTGCCTCATAGCGCCAGGGACCCGGGTTCAATTCCCATCTTGGGCAACTGTCTGTGTGGAGTTTGCACATTCTCCCGGTGTCTGCGTGAGTTTCCTCCGGGTGCTCCGTTTTCCTCCCACAGTCCAAAGATGTGCATGTTAGGTAAATTGGCCATACTAAATTGTCTGTCGTGTTAGGTGAAGGGGTAAATGTAGGGGAATGGGTCTGGGTGGGTTGCACTTTGGAGGGTCGGTGTGGACTTGTTGGGCCGAAGGACCTGTTTTCACACTGTAAGTAATCTAATCTAATCTAATCTCAAAAGCAAATGCTGGGCTTAGGAGATGGTGGGTGTTTCGATGATTTCAAGGAAGTTGAAGGTGGATGAGAAATAGTATCACCTGACCAACAGTAGCAGAGGTACCAGGGCATGGCCAGAGGAGAGGGACTGGGAGTTGTCACTTTTAACTGAGCATATTCCTGGAAGCATTCTTGAATAATCTCATCATTTGGCCCATTTAATTAAGCTTGGATTTAATTATCGGTAATATTGTTACAGCTAACGCATGAAGATGTTCAATGAAAAAAGGGGAAGGAACAGACTGTTTTTAAAATATAATGGTTTCTCTCAAGGCAGTGTCTTTAATTCTTGAAGAATCTGAACAATTTCCTGGCAGGCCCACAAGTCATCCTGACTGTGGTGAAAGACAGGAGGGATGCACTCTTGAATGATGTTCCTTTGATTTTCCTTGTAACACCTCTGGATGCTAGAAAATCAGGAAACAAGGGTGCATCATCACTTTCCAAATGACATCTTAATTTTAAGTTTCATTTGGGATTTGTATTTTTGGTAAGGTGCCCTCAGAAGCTGACAATTTTACTTTTTGTTTGATTTGGTTAATTGGTTATTATTTTACAATAGGAGAGGAAGTCACCTCCCACCAGGTACTCCTTGACATCAGATGTGTAGGCAGCACACTGACAGCAGATAAGAACTATAATATACCACTTTGTGCATCTCCCCATCTTTCTTTATCTATTCTTGCATGGAACCTGGGCATCACTGGCCATGCCAGCATTTATTCACCATCTTTAATTCCTCTGGAGAAGGTAATGCTGAGTTGCCTTCTTGAACCACTTTGGTCCATATGGCGTAGACACTCCTTAATGCTGTTAGGAAGGGAGATCCAGGCTTTTAACCCAGTGACAGTGAAGGAGCAGTAATATAGCTCCAAGTCAAGCTAGGGTGTGGCTTGGGGAGGAATTTGGACGTGGTGATGCTCTGCTTTCTTCATGGGAGATCAGTTGGCTCCATTGGTTGGTGGTTGGTCAGTGTTGCCAACAGTGTAGGTTCAGTTCCCACACTGGCTGAGGTTACCATGAAAGTCCCACCTTGTAAACCTTGCCCTCACAAGGCATCACGATCTTCATGTTAAACTCATCACCATTTTTAAAAAAATTGTTCATAGGATGAGGGCATCACTGACTAGGCCATTCCTAATTTCCCAGAGGGAAGTTTAGAGTCAACCACATTGCTGTGTGTCTGGTGTCACATGTAGGCTAGACTGGATAAGGATGACAGATTCCTTCCCTAAAAGACATTAGTGAACCAGATGGGGTTTTCTTGACATTCAACAATGAAATCATTAGACTCTTTATTCCAGATTTTTATTGAATTCTAATTCCACTTATCTGCCATAGCAGGATTCGAACCTGGGATCCCAGAACATTAACTGGGTCCAGTGATAATACCACTAGGTCATCTAATGAGGGAGCAGCTCTATGTCCCCCTTATGAGTTTGGAAGATTTTGTCAAAGGAACCTTGATGAGCTGCTGCAGTGCATTTTTCAGATGGTACAAACTGCTGTTACTGAGTGTCAGTGGTCCAAGGCAGTGAATGATGGAAGTATAGATGCAGTGCCAATCCTGTGGACGGTTTTGTCCTTAATGTAGTGAAGCTTCCTATGTGTTGTTGGAGCAGCACTCATCCTGGTAAGTGAAAAATATTCCAACACACTCCTGATTTGTAGTGAGCAGACTTCATGGAATAAAGAAGTGAATTATGGACTACAATATTCTCAGCTTCTGATTTGCTTTTCTAATTGCAGAATTTGTATGCAATAATAATACAAGAGTTGAAGATAGTCAGGAATACAGAGTCAATGACAATCCTAAGGATTCACATAACAGAATTCCTCTTCAATTTTGCAGCAGTATCAGAATTAAACAATTTTATGCAATCAACACTTCTATAGATTTATTTATCTGTCTATGAATTTATTCTTGATTTTAGGCTTTTTTGCAATGAATCTGAGCCTGTGATTCCCACCATAATTCCCAAATTCCCACATTCACCTGTAAAAATGCTGCACAAATACTTCAAATATTCTCTAACCATTTCTGACTCTTCAATGACCTGTTTCTTTTAAATCATTAATAAAAATAAGCTCTGGCAGATACATTATCCACTGTTTTCAATCAACTTGCAAGGCAAAGACATAAAATAAATATCTCAATATTCTAAATATTCTGCCTGAACAACCAAAATTGGGTGGGTTTATTCCAAACATGATAATCTGTGTTTGGAATTCCTGTCCTCATACTTTCTTCAAACTTTCTTTGGAGTCCTTCTCTATGTGATTTCTTCTGGTGCTCTCTCTCTATCACAGATTATCCTCTCTGTCTCACTGGAAGTCTACTTCATGTACCTCCCTTACTCTTACTCTCTCACACACACTCTTTCACTCATTTCACAGAAATATAGGAAATATCCTCTTGGGAGAAACTATAACTAAGGGTTACTGTTCACAGACAAACAGTCATAGAGTCATAGAGATGTACAGCATGGAAACAGACCCTTCGATCTAACTTGTCCACACCGACCAGATAACCCAACCCAATCTAGTCCAGTCATTTAAACCAGAGATGAGGAGAATGTTTTTTTCTCTGAGAGGGTTATGGGTCTTTGGAAACCTTTGGGGTGGCACAATGGCTCAGTAGTTAGCACTGCTGCCTCACAGTGCCGGGGACCCATGTTCAATTCCACCCTCAGGCAACTGTCTATGTAGAGTTTGCAGATGTTTCCCTTGACTGCATGGGTTTGTTCCAGTTTCCTCCCACAGTTCATAGATGTGCAGGTTAGGTGGATTGGCTAAGCTAAATTGCCCATAGAGTCCAGGGATGTGCAGCCTAGGTGGGTTAGCCATGGAGAATGCAGGCTTACAGGGATAGGGTGGTGGGGGTGGGTCGCGGTGGTATGCTGTTTGGAGGGTCAGTGTGGACTCCATGGGTTGAACTGTCTGCTTCCATGCTGTAAGGATTCCATGATTTTCCTCAAAAGGCAGTCAAGCTAAGTCTGAATAGTGTTTGGCTGGAGTAGGTACTTGATAAGCAAAGGGGTGAAATATTATTGAGGTTAAGAAGATGGAATGTGGAGTATTTGTATCAGCTGTAGTTTTAATGAATGATGGAGCTGAAGAGTTGAGTGGCCGACTCCTGTTTTTAATCTGAATCTTCACAGGTTCTCACTCTCTTACACTCACTTTTTATTCGCATTCCTCTCTCACTTCTACCTTTCCCTCACACTCTCCTCTCCTTCCCTCCGTGTCCTCTCTCTCCCAAACCTTTCTCACTGTCTGTCTCATATGCTCACTCTTTCCATCTGACATGTTCTTCTCTCTCACGCCTCATGACCCCGTTTTTAGTCCCTCACACACTCCTCCCCTCCCTCACTCTCTCTTCTCCCTCACACACTCTTCTTCTCCCTCACATTCTCCCCTTCTCCCTCACACTCTCCTCTCCTCTCTCTCTCCTCTCCTCTCTCACACACTCCTCTTCTCCCTCACACTCTCCTCTTCTCCCTCATTCTCTTCCCTTCTCCATCACTCTCTCCCCTTCTCCCTCACACTCTCCTCTCCTCTCTCTCTCCTCTCCTCTCTCACACACTCCTCTTCTCCCTTACACTCTCCTCTTCTCCCTCACTCTCTCCCCTTCTCCCTCACTCTCTCCCCTTCTCCCTCACACTCTCCTCTCCTCTCTCTCTCCTCCCTCACAAACTCCTCTTCTCCCTCACATTCTCCTCTTCTCCCTCACTCTCTCCCCTTTGCCCTCACATTCTCCTCTTCTCTCTCTCTCCTCTCCTCTCTCACACACTCCTCCCTTACACACTCCTCTTCTCCCTCACATTCTCCCCTTTTCCCTCACTCTCTCCCCTTCTCCCTCACATTCTCCTCTCCTCTCTCTCTCCTCTCCTCTCTCACACACTCCTCTTCTCCCTTACACTCTCCTCTTCTCCCTCACTCTCTCTCCTTCTCCCTCACTCTCTCCCCTTCTCCCTCACACTCTCCTCTCCTCTCCCTCTCCTCTCCTCTCTCACACACTCCTCTTCTCCCTTACACTCTCCTCTTCTCCCTCACTCTCTCCCCTTCTCCCTTATACACTCCTCTTCTCCCTCACATTCTCCCCTTCTCCCTCACACTCTTCTCTCCTCTCTCTCTCCTCTCCTCTCTAAGACACTCCTCTTCTCCCTCACTCTCTCCCCTTCTCCCTCACACTCTCCCCTTCTCTCTCACACTCTCCTCTCCTCTCTCCCACACTCTCCCCTTCTCCCTCACTCTCTCCCCTTCTCCCTCACACTCTCCTCCTCTCTCACACACTCCTCTTCTCCCTCACACACTCCTCTTCACCCTTACACTCCCCTTCTCCCTCACTCTTTCCCCTTCTCCCTCACACTTTCTTCTCCTCTCTCTCTCACATTCCTCCCCTCCCTCACACTCCTCTTCTCCCCCCACTCTCCCTTCTTTACTCTCCTCTCTTCCCTCACACATTTCTCTCACGCTCCCCTCTTCTTCACACCCTCTCCTCTTCTCCCTAAAGCGCTTTTCTCCCTCAGACTCTCCCTTCTCGAACTCAGCTCTCCTCCCTTACCCGCCTCTCTTCCCCTCAAGTTCTGCACCCTCTCTCTGTCCCTCTCACACTCCTGTATCCCTCTAGCTCTCCTCTGCCTCCATCCTCTCTCCACCCCACATCCCCTTTCTCACACACTCTCCTCCCTCTCGCACTCTGCTCGTCCCCTTCTCTCTGGCACATTTCCTGTGTGTGCGTTTCGTTTTTGCGCTGGGCATCTGCTGCTGAATGTTTTGCTTTGCCTTTCCCCTTTCGTCAGGCAAGTGCTGCCGAAGTGAACCCCTTGTTCCTGCCCTGGACCTGCCCTAATCTCCCATCCCTTCGCTCCGCGCTCCAGCTCCCCTTCCCCGCTCTGGGCTGTTTTCTCTCTCTCTCTCTCTCTGCAGATGTAACGTTGGCATTTTTTTAGTTAAAATCCACTGACTGTGATTTATAACTTTCAACAGTTAAATCTCGGAAAATTGGATTTGAACAGAACAAAATCACGGTGCATTCCTGTTGCACAGTCATTTACTGAATCCCCCGGAGAGGGGGGAGGTGGAGGAGGAGGGAGGGAGGTGAGGGGGTAGGCTTTATTCTCACTCATATTGGTGATGCACAGGATTGGAAATCTATAAACCGAACGGGGCACGCTCGCCTCCATCTCTACATCATGTCTCTCTAATCACGTCTCCTGCCTTTTTTTTCATCTCTCTCTCTCTCAGCCCCAGCACGCAGCATCCCTGCGTCGCTGTATCTCAGTCTAACTCAGTCCCTGTGCCTGTGACTGGACAAACCCCTCGATCTTCCCTCTCTCCCTCCCTCTGGCTTTGGATCTGTACTCCCACTCCTGTGCTCCCAGGTGTCAGTTTCGCTTGGAATTTCAGGCCGGTCAATTTCTCGCTCCGCTCCTACTTGCATCCTTCCTCTTTGTGATTTACTGTGGTTGGATTTTTGAAATCCTGTCTCTCTCGCTCCTGATCCAGGGCTGAAATTATCGAAGTAACTGAAAAAAAAGGTGGCAAATACAGGGAGCCGGCGGATGTGGAGATGTTTTGAAAGGGAGACGCGTTCTGCCTGCTCTCTATCTCTCTCTCTCTCCTGTCTATGGGAGCGTGTTAGTAACGTCTGAGAAAGAGAGGGGGCTTTATAAAGGGCTCCGGACAAGCTTGCAACAGTTTTGACACACTGAACATGTCGTGTTGGCCTGTCTTTTCTACGCGGGGATTTCTGTGGAGGATTCTGTGGGTTACTTGCAGTTTGCAAAACTGTTTCTGGGTACGGGCCTGCCCGGGAAACTGTATCTGCAAGATCAGCCAGATTTACTGCAACCAGCCCGATAATGTCACAATTTTCCCCGTCCTGGATTTGCAGGAGATGGAAAACGTTACGGAAATGTGAGTATTTGCTGTGTTTCGGTGTTTTAATTTCGACTCACGTTCCTTGCAGTCGCTGAGCTCTGAGTCACTGTATAGAGACTTGGCGATTTATTGTACAGAGAGACCTGTTCCCCCTCCTTTGCACATTGCACTGTAACGACTGGCTATATATGTACGCAGAGAGGAATCAGCAGTCACTGAATTACACACTGACATCTTCAAAATGCCAATAATCTGTGCTTAAGAGAGCGCGGGTGTGCTGGGACTTTCAAGTTAGCAATGTGGGACTTTATTTTCTCTCTCTACTAAGACCGCAGTGCAGTTAAAGATCCCCCCCCCCCCCCACCCCCACCCTCACACGCTCTGCCTTCTTCTACAGAGATTTGCCACTGAATTTATACATATTTTTGACAAAAAAAACGAGTTTTTAAAAATAAATTTGGGAGGGAATCATCAAGAGGTAAAATGTTTGTAACGAACCAAGGACAGAGGGTCATTTCCTACACATTGTGGCGTTAAAGTTCTTTTGTGGAGGGGTCTCCAATGGAGTTTAAAGGAGCGAATCTGTTGACACTAGATATTGTGACCCCCCACCCCATTTTACCAGGACCCTTCTGCTCCCATTGCCAGTCCGGAGCTGGGAGCCTGTGTTACCCGGAGCCTTTAACTCCAACCGGGGGACCACTGGTGTCAGTCCCAGACCCTGCACTTGCTCACCGAGATGTAGTGCCTGGCCTGGCTGAGCTCTTTTGGGGGAAATGGGGCTTCGCTTTCCAAATCTCTTATTAAGAGGCTGTCCCGCCTCGAGCAGAGCATGGAGGTCTGTCCGGACTGGACTCCTCCAAATGGGACTTCAAACCCGTCTCAAATCCATTAGCTGCTTCATGGATTTACCTCAGCTCTATCTGATCTGACTCAATTCAACTGAACATTTGGGTCTTTCAATATTTCCCCCTCTCTTTCATTTTTTTTTCACTCTCTCGTCCTCCGTATCTTAATATCTATGTCCTCCTGCCTCCGTTTTAGTGTCTCCCTCCCTCTCCCTCTCTCTCCCTGTTTTGGTCTCGAGTGGTTTCCCTTGCTGTCCTGTTTCCCCGCCTCACTCCCTCTGTCCCTGTCTCTCTGAGTGGCTCACGGACACTTTCTTTTCTGGTCGCATCTCTGCATCTCTCTGTATCCCCATCTCTCTCTCTCTCTCTCATTTCCCCTTCACCCCCACATCCCGTGTCCCCAGTGAGAGATGAGTATCTCTTGTTGAACAGACCATCATCACCCCATCCCTCCCCCAGAGTATCTACCCGGGCTGAGTTTGAACCGGGATGTTGAGGCATTGTTTTCTTTTCCGAAAGCAGTCCCTACCCCACATGGGGGTCGAACCCAGTGGTGCAGGGGGTAAAGATGGGAGAGGGACACTCCATCTGCACCCTCCCTCCCAACCAAGTTTGTTTGAGGTTCACTGACTTCAGTGACAGTGTCCCCTTGGAAGAAATCTGCTTTTCATGCAGACCCCTTCCACCCCTCCCACCCTCCCCTACTTCACCTATCCTCTCTTCCCCCTCACTCACCTCCCTCCCTTCCCCTTCCACCCCTCCCACCCCTCCCACCCTCTCCTACGTCACCTATCCTCTCTTCCCCCTCACTCACCTCCCTCCCTTCCCCTTCCACCCCTCCCATCCTCCCCTACTTCACCTATCCTCTCTTCCCCCTCACTCACCTCCCTCCCTTCCCCTTCCACCCCTCCCACCCTCTCCTACGTCACCTATCCTCTCTTCCCCCTCACTCACCTCCCTCCCTTCCCCTTCCACCCTCCCACCCTCCCCTACTTCACCTATCCCCTCTTCCCCCTCACTCACCTCCCTCCCTTCCCCTTCCACCCCTCCCACCCTCCCCTACTTCACCTATCCTCTCTTCCCCCTCACTCACCTCCAACTCTCCCCACGTTCCCTTCTCCCTTCCCTCTCTTCCTCCCCTTCCCCTCTTCCCTATTCCGCTCGCCTCCTTCCCCTCATCCTTCTCCTTTCCCTCTCCTTCCCCATCTTCATTTTCCCTCCATTTTCACCCTTTCTTCTTCCCCTTCCCCCTCTCCTTCCCCCTCCCTCCCTTCTCTTTCCCCTCCCTCCCATCTCCCCCCTCCCTTTTTCCTACCCTCTTTCCCTTCCCTTCCATCCTGACCTATCTTGCTTCCCTCCTCTTACTCCTTTCACTCCCCATCCATCACCTCTCCCCTTTCCCAATGATCCCGCCCCTTTCTCCCTCTTTTCCATCCCCTCTTCCCTCCCTCCCTCTTCCCCCTTCCTTATTCTGTTTTGCCCTCCCACCCCTACCTTTCTGTTCTCCCCCCCCCTCCCATGTCACTTGATGTCAGTCCAGTACAGACTAGACACAGCTTCTGAAGGTGCTACCAGAAATAAACAAGCGTCTATTTCCACCTAAGCCATTTCTGCGGGGATTTTGTGTAACCTCATTTTCAGTATCCACAACATTTGATTAAATGAAACATTTCGGGGTGCACATTCCTCATATCCATGCCTTGCCATACATCAGTTGCTCAAGTCTAATGTAAAATACAGTATACCCCGCCTTCCCTTTATCCCCTGCCTTGGTAATGCATGGGAGCTCGGATGAAATCCTGAATCTCCGAGATGTACAATTCTCTCGCAGGTCTGGTTATCAACACATAGGGGAGGCTGCAGGATCACATTTTAAACCAGGGCTGCACTCGATGCAACCGCGCCTGAACCGCAGGAGTAAGGCTCGGCGCTTTTCACGTCCAATTCCAGCGTAGAGTCGGTGAAAGACCCGATTCTCGGTGGATATTGTCCATCAGAAGCTCGGCAAATACTGTTGGATTTGAATGTGGTTCCAGTGCCGGGATATCAGGGGCTGGAGGAAGTTCACAAGTTCATTGGCTGTGCACGGAGTATTGTTTGAAATGAGTCCATTGTTGCTGCTGGATTCTGAGGGAGTTTCGGTTATAGCCTGCTCCAGGAGTCAGAGAGACCCACAGCATCCTGTCAATAATCTTGTAACTCTCCGCCCTCCTATTGATTTGTAGCCGGGAAGTTGTATTGAAATGCTGGTCCATCATCTAAACTCAAAAAAAATTCAAGTTCAGAAGTTGTGTGGATCTGTGTGTGGCTTTTCATTTCCTAAATTCATTGTAATTATGACACTTTCCAAGAAGCACCAGCCTCTGTCTCGGTTGGCGCATGTTAGAGTTTGCTCTAAGTGAAACCCAGTTTAGAAAAATAGGGAAAGAGGATGGTCAGCCAAAATATCAGCAAGATGGTCAGTAATCACATTGGAAAAGGACAATGTTAGTGAGAATACGGAGATACGGGTTACTAGATTGGATGGGATTGCAGTTGACAAATGGAAGGTTTTAGCAATTTTGGAAGATCTGAAAATAGATAAGCCCCCTGGGCCGGATGGGATATATCCTCGGATTCTCTGGGAACCCAAGAAGGAGAGTGCAGAGCCTTGGGCTTTGGTCTTTATGTCATCATTGTCAACAGGAGTAGCACCAGAAGACTAGAGGGTAGCAAATGTAGTTCCCTTGTTTAAGAAGGGGAGTAGGGACAACCCTGATAATTATAGGCCAGTGAGCCTTACTTTAGTTATGGGTAAGGTGCTGGAAAGGGTTATAAAAGATATGATTTGTAATCATCTGGAAAGGAATAATTTCATTAGGAATTAACATTGTTTTGAAAAGGGTAGGTCGTGCCTCACTAACCTTATTGAGCTCTTTGAGAAGGTGAGAAAACTGGTGGATGAAGGTAAAATGGTTGATTTGGAGTAGACAAACTTCAGTAAGGTGTTGGACAAGGTTCCACATGGGAGGTTATTGCACAAAATACAGAGTTTGGGATTGAAGGTGATTTAGTGGTTTGGATCAGAAATTGGCTAGCTGAAAGAAGACAAAGTGTGGTGTTTGATGGGACCTCAGTTACCAGTGGTGTGCAGCAAGGATCTGTTTTGGGGCCACTGTTGTTTGTCATTTTTATAAATGATGCGGGTGTAGAAGGATGGGTTAGTAAACTTGCAGATGACACTAAAGTAGGCAGAATTGTGGGTAGTGCCAAAGGATATTGTGGGTTACAGCGAGACATAGATAAGATGCAGAGCTGGTCTGAGAAATGGCAAATGGAGTTGAATGCGGAAAAGTGTGAGGTAATTCACTTCGGAAGAAGCAACAGGAATACAGAGTACTGGGCTAATGGCAAAATTCTTTGCAATGTAGATGAATAGAGAGATCTCGGTGTCCAGGTGCATATATCTCTGAAAGTTGCCACCTAGGTTGATAGGGTTGTTAAGAAGGTATATGGTGTGTCGGCGTTTATTGGTAGGGGGATTGAGTTTTCGAGCCATGAAGTCATGCTTTAACTGTACAAGACACTGGTAAGGCAACACCTGGAGTATTGCATGCAGTTCTGGTCACCACATTATAGGAAGGACGTGGAAGCTTTCGAAAGGGTTCAGAGGAGATTTATTAGGATGTTGCCTGGTACGGAAGGAAGGTCTTACGAGGAAAGGCTGAGGGAACTGAGACTGTTTTCATTAGAGAGAAGAAGGTTCAGAGGTGACTTAATCGAGACATTTCAGATAATCAGAGAGTTAGATATGGTGGACAGTGAGAGCCTTTTTCCTCCAATGGTGAAGGCTAACATGAGCTTTAAATTGAGGAGTGATAGATTTAGGACAGATATATGGGGTAGTTTCTTTACTCAGAGAATAGTAGGGGTATGGAACGACCTGCCTCCAACAGTAGTAGACTTGCCAACATTAAGGGCATTTAAATGGGCATTGGACACACATATGGATAATAATGGAACGGTGTAGGCTAGATGGGCATCAGATTAATTTCACAGGTCAGTGCAACATCGAGGGCCGAAGGGCCTGTACAGCGCTGTAATGTTCTATGTTCTATTTTCTATGTTCTATGGCACAGAGAATGACCAGAAGCAGAGAGGGCTGGCTCCTTTAGGGAGATCCCGCAGATTGGAGTTCTGTGCAAGGGACCAAACTCAGGATTTGGGATCACTGAATCTGGTTCAGCGACTGGGATCAATGATCTGTCTGGGGACTCAGGGATCAGGATCAAGGTCAGACACTGGGATATAGGATCTGTTTGAGGACTCAGGGATTAGGAACCAATGTTTGGCACTGGGTTCAGGGATGCTGTTGAGGATGCAAGGACTAGGATCAGGAACCAAGGCTTGGGATCAGGAAGTTCGGTCAGGTACTGGGATCAGGGATTTGTTCGAGGACTCAGAAACTGTGAATTGAGGTGTCAGCTGAAGATTTTGAAAACAGGATCAAGAACTGGGATCAGGGATCTTCTGAGGACTTGGGCTAGCTGGGATCAGGGATCAGGATCCAGTACTGGGGCTAGGACTCAGGCACCAGGGAACAGTGTCAGGAACTAGCCAATACTCACTTGTTAGGCAGTGGATTCTTGGAACTGGAATTGAAATCCCATCAGGGTAACAATAGCTCTACTCACAATCAGTGTCTCACTCACCCTCTCTTTCTCTGTCAGTTGCTCCCTCATTCATTTTCACTTTCTCTGTGAAGAAAGCTGGACAGAGATTGGACTTCATGGAGAGACATTAACAATGGGTTGGGGTACAGATTGTAACAGGATTGGGGTACAGAGATGGAGCAGGTGAAAAACAGGCAGGGAGAATGTGGGAATGCCAGACCTGGAAAGGCAAGGATACATATGCAAAGATTAAGAAAGGATGCCAGGCTGTGACATGGTGTGACAGTGATAGACTTTGTGGGAGACTGAGTCAGAGCAGGAAGGCGATGACAAAGTGTGAACTGAAGGAACTGTAATACGGAGGTGGAAAAGAAGAACATCTTAATAGTGTCTTATGAAGGAATAGTACCGAGATTCTATCGTTCTAATTAATTTATTGAAGTCTACAATTGAATATCTTTGTTGTTCTACCTTTATCTGCATAGTATACAACTGTCCAGGAATAGGTATAAAATCATCTCCTTGCCTTGGGCATTGTATTATCACACCCAGTTGTACTGTGAACAATTGATGTGCTTTTCAAGGAAAATAAGTTACTTAATGGCGATCTATAGGAAGCTAAATTAAATTAACAGCCCAGTATTGCATCGGCTGTACTCTGCTTCTGTTAACATTTGTAAATTAAAACGACTCAACCATTGAAGGTAGTGGGATTCTAAACTGGTCAATAAACCCACGGATGCATTGACTTCAGACTCTGCTGAAGGCTGTGTCTTGAGCAGGCTAACACAGTTAATCTAATCTTCAGGGAATGTACACACACATGGTCCCAGAAAAACATTTCAAAACAAACTGTCATTTTTAAACAGTCTGGAACTAGTAAAAATGCAAAACTCTTCATCTCATTATTGCATATTTTTTTAAAAAAATGATATTATTACACAAGCTTATTTCACAGGCCCTTGCAATTTTTAATTTCTAATTTATGGAATGTATTCAAAACTATTCTGCAAACATGAAAAATAAATAAATAAAACATTGAAAATGCACAAGAGATCAATCAGCATCTGAAAGACCTGCTAATGTTTTCAAGTGGTCTCCTGCATTATTAAGATCAAATGTTTCTCCAGGATTCACTGGCACAAGTTCGGTTTTAGAATATTTACCTGCTGCATTTTAAAAAAAAATGTTATTCCAGAATATAGAAGTCAAACTTGCTGATATTTCACACCAAAGTTGTCTGGTGAAGCTGTGAGCCTACCAATTCCTCTTAATTTTAAACCTCTTTACAAAGGTTGTACCACTCCAGTTCCAGGTAAAAGCTTAGAAATGGTGCTGTTTATGGAGGGCAATCTATCACAACTTAACAAGAAAATCCATGGTGTGTATGAGGGAATGGGCCCATAGCTCACAGTAACTGTCTGCAGCTATTGGATCTATATTTATAAATGTAACTCGTGTCCAGTACAGGCTTTCCAAGTGGTAGATTCCAGTGTTTGAGGTGATGGCGTCTGTTGTGTCAAAATGTTTTTAGTTCGTAACCAATTTAAAACAACTTACAACTGCATCTGGCAAACAACATCCCATTGCTACTATTAAACATTCAAACGGGTTGTGGGGCTTGTTCTTTCTAATACCCTTTGCTGGGATTAGCATATAGATAGAACTGGTCGCATTGATATTGATCCACTGTAATGTATATAAAGCTAAGGATTAGAACAAACATAGCCCTACCTAATGATTATATTTATGATTTATCAAATCTAATTGTCATTTTAAGACATTTCTGACTCTATGATCCTGATTCTAAATGGCTTTCTGTTGACAGTAGATGGTTAGACTGTGCATACCTCTCAACTTTAGCCAAATGGTTTTGAAATGCAATTTAAAAATCTGTAATTGATGTGACAATGCCACGACAAGTAAAGGGTGGGTTAATATTGGGTGTTGTGCAAAGTTTGGACACTATGTGTGTACGCGTGTCACCAATTAGTCCTATGCATCCCATTTTATCTGACTAAATTTCCTAAGCGCTGTCCAAATGTTTTATGTATTCATATTCTTGGTGTGCATAAATATGTGCCAACAAGCAGATGGAGGGGCGTGTGGCCTGAATGCCAAATCAAGCTTCATTTCTTAGCTGAGTGGATGAGGGAGGCGTTCATCGCTCCCTGTTGTATTTTTTTTTTTAACCAGCTCCCCCTCCCCAATTATAAATGACTTGGGATGGGAAAATAAGGCATGTGAGTGGACCCTTCTGGCAGAACTGTGAATACTAACATTACTGAGCCACAGGACCAAGGAAAATCCCGGTTGGAAACACTGTTCATTAAAGCACTGTTGAGTCATGATATTTTCTCACCTATACCCCTGGAGAAAAATCAGCCAGGGTACTGAGGTGTATTTGAAAGTCCAATTCCTTTCCATTATCTAGCTGCCTCTTAGCATCCTGTGTTTTTAACTGATGTTAATCAGCTCTCTTGCACTGTCAAGCTTGGTTATTCCTTCCAGGGTTTTAAGAGATCCTGATAGTGAAGCTATCTATTTTAAGCTGCCTGATCTAAATGGAGTAAACCTTATTTAGCTTGTGCTGTAGAACTATATGGAAAAAAAAGTATGTTCCTCACAATAATTTTGCAATTGGAGAGTGTGCTAAAAATACATTCTAAGTGTTTGTGTGTTTTTACAGGGTGTTCTTAATTACAGGAGCCATAATGAATATAATCTTTTATGAGATTTTATCATGGATTCCAGTGTATTAATATTTGAGGACGTTACATCGATGGTCCATTACATCAATGGTGTCAGGTTAGGAATTTCAGTAATGATGAAAGAATGGTAGCATATATTCATGCTATAATGGTGATGATGTGTTAGAGTGATATAGATTGTTGCATTGTGGAATAGAGGGTGCATGATAGATGGGCGCTCATAGCCTTAAGTGGCTACACAAATTCAAATGTGTTTTTAAAAAGCTAATGGCTAACATAATATTATAGATTGTGGACTACATAGTAGCTTCATCGCGTGAGCACAATGTAATTACTAGATATTCTGTTTCATATGCTGTGAGAAAATAATTGCTTTTGAGGGAATGATGTCTGATAGAGCAGTCAAATATTTTGTATCTAAAGGAAGCATTCTGACTAGAGTCTGGTGTGATCTAATTGCATCTCTGTTGCATTAATTTTTAATTTGTGCATTTAATTCTGGCTCTCACTTCCCAACCATTCTGCTTTTAAAATAACGTTTCCAACATTTTGTCAATTTTTCAGGAGTTATTGAACAGCAATTTGGTTTGAAAATAAAAGGCCTGATGGCCCAGATTTAGCATATATGTGAAATTCTGTTGGAGCAATCTTTGGTGGAATTTAACCTTTATTCCTCCCCACCCCCACACCGTAATAGAGCAATGTTATTCCTGATTGTCATTTTATTTCTTATCCAAAAATAGGGTAAACTATTGTATGATTACTGGCTTGGGGAACTCAATATCCCAACTCTCCATTTGGGTTTACTTGTCTGCAGAATGTAGAGGCTACAGGGTGTGCTCTATCAATTTGCCAAGCTTATTTCTAATTTACTTCCTTTCTCCACAAACTTGGAGATGAACCAAGATAGTGAAATTGCCAGTCCCTTCCGGGTAGCAGAGCACCCTGACTTGGACATTAGCTAATCTTCCTTCATATCTCTTCATCAAAATCCTGACTTTATCAAGACAAAAGCCAAACCAGTTCAGGAATGAAGGCACATTGACATCCGGGTACAGACAATAAATGTGACCTGTGAACACATCTCTTAAATATTTTTTGTTTTAAAAAGGTGGATTTTAAAACTTATTACTTGTCATGAAGGATCAAAGCAGGATAGAAACTTGGGTGAAAATATGAAGCATGTCAAAGAAATAGTAAGAAGGCAACACCAAACTTAACTTTTAAAGATCTATACATTGTAAGAAGGTGGGAGGACTGATTGTCAAGAACCCTAGGGGTTGCTGTCAAACATCAAGTGAACAGTGTGATGAAAATTGTTTTGTTACACGTGGGGTTTGCTACATGGAGGATGACAGTGCAGGATTGTGTGTTTGATATTTAGGAAATTTAGGAGGAAAAGTAGAAATTTAGGGAAGGACAGACCACATTAGTGCTGATGAAATAGAGACACACAAGAATGGTTGCAACAGTGTCAGAGGATATGGTCTAGAGGCTGCTGAGAGACTACAAGATGTACTAGACTGAATCTATCTCATAGACAATTATATTTTCCAAAGGTTGCTTCTATATTGCAGCAATAGTAGTTGGCTATGATGTGGAGGCAATTTGAAACAGATATCTGTAGATGTGTGATCTTTTATACGTCTAAGTGGCAGGGTATACAAACTAATGATGTTTATACAAATGCATTTGTTCTTGAATGGATTAAGTTTGCTGCTAGGTGACCTCTTGGATTTTGTTGGAACACAAGTAATGAGCATTGAACTCAATTATTTGCCCTCATTGGGACCCATTTAATCAAACTATTTCAGTCAAGCATCCATTGAATAAATGTCAACTGCACAAACTTCTTAACATTGGGCAGAAAATCTGTAGGACCATGTAAACTGCAGAAGTAATTATCAATCATCGTTTGGCAAAATTGGGTTTTCTTGTTCAAGCAACATTCCCCTTAACCTCAAACACATAACTGAGGCATTGGTAATCCTATTGCACACTTGGGCTTTGCTGTGATTCTGGTGAAGTATCAACATTACATAGAGAGCCGAAAGGCAAATGCTTGCGAACAAATTCAATTAGATTCCCAACAGTGGGTAATACCCTATCATTGGTGCGTACCTGGTCCAGGCTATTCCTGTCAGATCCATGTTTGCTAAGCTGGCTGCTCTTTTACATTCTATGCTCACAGCCTCAACACAAGGTCATTTAAAACTCTGCTCCCCCATGCCTCAACCCACACTCACTGCTCCCTACCCCTTGTATTTGGTGACCTACATTGTCTCATGGTCAAGCTGTGTTCAAATTCTAAAATTGTCATCATTTTTTCAAATCCAACATTTCTGCCCATCTCTTTGACCTCTTCCAGAACTATAATCCTCTGAGCTGTCTGTAAACCTCTAGCTCTGGCCCCATGAGCACTCTCGATTTTCATTGCTTCACTGTTGACCATGTCTTCCGTTGCCTAATAACCATGCTTTGCAATTCCCTCCAGTAGCTGTTTCTCTCCTCTCTATCTCATTTAAAAAGAAAACAATTGTTCATGGGATGTAAGTGTCTTTGGCTGGTCAACATTTATGCCCAACCTGAATTGCCCAGAAGGCAGTTGAGTCAACCACATTAGTCTGAGTCTGGAGTCACGTGGTGGTCAGACCAGTTAAGGACAGCAGATTTTCTCCCCCAAAGGACAATATTAAACCAGATGGGATTTTATTACTATTGATATTGGTTACATGGTCACCATTAGACCAGTGTTTTATTCCAAAATTTCATTGAATTCAAACCTGACCATCTGCCATGTTGGGATTTGAACCTGTGTCCCAGAAACATTAGCCTGGGATCTACGATAGCTCGTCTCGTGATAATGCTACAATGCTGAAAATGTGTTGCTGGAACAGCGCAGCAGGTCAGGCAGCATCCAGGGAATAGGAGAATTGACGTTTCGGGCATAAGCCCTTCTTCAGGAATAGTTGTTATTGGGTGATAGGCTATTCCATCTGTGCCAATGTTCAGTGAGTTGGATGGGAGTTTCAGCTGGGTTCACATCCACTGTGCACTTGACAGACTCTGTGAGTTTGATACAAATTACTGCAAAGCAATTCTTTTCTCCAGTTTGACATTCTTTGAGGGTTTGTTGGAGAAGATGGGGTGGATTGGAAGGGGTGGAATGATGCTTTCCAATGCTTGCTATTCCTGTGATTTTCAGGATGGATTGCTCATTTGTTCAGTGTTCTGGTCAGGGGACTTGGGGACTTTTAATTACTTGCAAAATTTCAGGTTGAGTTTGAGATGGGTTGAAGGTTCAGTCTGCAGCAGATGTTCCAATGTTTTGGACTGACTCCAAGGAGTTTTAAACCTGCAGTCATTTACTAATGACATGGAGAAAGTCACTACATCTCAATAAGAAGCTGGTGAACTCCTGTTGAAGTAATGGAGCAAAGAGCAGGTCCTTCGGCATCTGAAACCTGTTTATTCTTTTCTTTAGCAGGTGGCAAGCAAACACCTTTCTCTTACTTTTTATTTTGGTGGGCAAGAGAGGGCTTGTGTGTGGATGGGGCAAGGGAATTGTTCAAGCAGAATCCATTGCATTGGGCCAGTAACAGTTCTGTGATTCTGTGAATTGCTGTTCCAGGGCCAATATATGTTCCACAATATTTTCCCTCCAGTGGTAATAGTTACATCATTTAAATAGACTCACAGCTGAGACAGACTGCCACAAATTAGATTTGTGGCAGAAAAGCAAAATATCAAGTGCTGAAATCGAGCTTCAAGAGACATAAATTTCCTTGCAACAGATCTGTCAAAAGAAATGACACTGTGTTCTGACCTTTCAAAGGAGAATGTCACGTGCATTGTCTGTCGGCAATTTTTGATAAACTGACAGAATCTCAGAAATCTGCAAAATCCCACGCCCCCATTCCACATGCAAACAGATTAATTTTATAAACCCTCAGCATCTGGAACTGAATGTAAAAGGAATTCAGAACGATAGCAACTCTGTGGATTTCTCATTCTGGGTATTAAGTGATGTTTTCCTCAGATTTTATTTAAGATGTGGATATTTGAGCAGGATATGCTGCAAGTCTTCAGAACGCAGCTTGACTGAGGTTCTGCTGTAAACCAGCAACTACCAGTGCAGTTAACATGCGTCGCTCGAGATGTGGCATCATCTTTTTTGTCTTGATTTCTTTGTGGTTTTTCTCTCGTTGTCAATCAGTTCTTTCAAGAGCATTATTTTGTTTGCCAGCTGATAAAGGCCAGCCATGATTGAACTGAGTGATGCAGCAGTCCTAAGGGGCTGTACAACTTACTCTAGTTTCTACAAAATGTCATGGTTCAGCATCTATTTTCGTCTTCTCTATATTGTTGCAATGGATTTTTCATCGGGAATTCTCCTGTATCCCTTTGGATGTAGAGGAGGTGGAGCCATAGTGGGAGCTTAGGCTACACCAGCGGGGCTCTGCACCCATCCAGCTGCAAACCCATATTAACATTGGCTTCAGCAGAGTTGCATGTGCCCTCACCCACCCAAGTTGTGGAGGCTTTGATTTACCGAGAAAGCCACAATGCAGTAATCAGCCTTCTCACCCACTCCCATCAATGCCTGGAATTGCCAGTGGCTGTGACCACCACTTAACTTGTACGTGTTGGTGTTGTTTTACCCTTGCACTGGGAACATCATGGATACCATAGAATCACAGAGATGTACAGCATGGAAACAGACCCTTCAGTCCAGCTCACCAGATATCCGAAATTAATCTCGTCCCATTGGCCAGCATTTGCTCCTTATCCCTCTAAATTCTTCCTATTCACATACCAATCCAGATGCTTTTTAAATATTGTGATTATACCAACCTCCACCACTTCATTCCATACATACACAATCCTCTGCATGAAAAAGTTGCCCTTTAGGTCCCTTTCATATCTTTCCCCTCTCACCTCAAAACTATACCCTCTAGTTTTCAACTCCCCTACTCTGGGAAAAAGACCTTGGCTATTCATTCTATCCAACCCCCCCCCCGCACCCCATGATTTTATAAACCTCTTTAAGGTCACCCCTCAGTCTCCAATACTCCAGCAAAAATTCCATTACATTCCTGATGAAGGGCTTATGCTCGAAATGTCAACTCTCCTGCTCCTCGGATGCTGCCTGACCTGCTGTACTTTTCTAGTGCCACACTTTTTGACTCTGACTCTCCAGCATCTGCAGTCTGCGTTTTTTCTAGGGAAAATAGCCCCAAGCTGTTCAGCCTCTGCCTGTGGCTCAAACCCTCCAATCCTGACAACATTCTTGTAAATCTTTTCTGAACCCTTTCAAGTTTAATGACATCTTTCCTAAAGCAGGGAGACCAAAATTAAATGAAGTATTCCAAAAGTTGCCTAACTAATATCCTGTATAGTTGCAACATGACTTCCCAACTCCTATGACTCAATGCATGATATCAATCAGCCCAGAATGGACAGATGAATAGAACTATTCTCAGTCATTGCAGGCTCTATGATTTCTTTCAGATGAGATATTAAACTAATCAGGTGGATGTAAATGAGCTTGCTGTGGTATACTGCAGGTAGCAAAAATAGGTCCATGACCTGGGCAATATTAATCTCCCAACAAACACCTACAGAGTAGCTGATAATCATGTCATTGCAGTTGTAGGACCCTGCTGTTTGTGAATCGGTCACTGTGTTTCCCACTCAACATTTGTAACGACACCTCAGTAATCCTTGATTATAATGCAGCTTGGGACATCCAGAAACCATAAGTGAAACTTGGTCTTCTCCTTTTGCAAGTGCAACCACTGCATGAGAGAAATGAGCAATTTTTTTAAGAGATTAACAATATTTTCAGATGTGTACATAATACCAATATAACCCCATCAAATCTATTATGCAATGGCCCGACCTTTTTTGTGAACAAAAGAGACCACTGCCCTATTGTATAGCTTATCTGTGATTATCACCAGTACCTTATAATTGAATTCTCAGACAAATACATTAATCTTTGGCAGTCCGCTTTCCACCCTTTCCCAACTGTCCAAAGGTTGATCTCAAGGGGCTGTAGAACAGTCAAGGCCACCCCCTGTAACTCTGACTTAAAACACAACTGAACAATTCCAGTCCAGAGCACAGGGCAGGAAGAAAAACATCAATCTCAGAAATCAGTAAACATAGTACTGGATTACTGGAACAATGCTTTCGATGCCTTGACAGATCTGGTGTTGGTCTGTAACACACACCACAAAATTTCAAGGATTGTTGTTGTACATTGTAAAACCTCTCTTTCTTCAAAGGGCCAACAGAAGGACAACCCTACAGACACAGTAAGGATAGCAATAAGAGGACCTGGAACAGACTGGAGAAGCTGCAAGGAAAAACCCATTGGTGAATGTGGAAGAGTGTTAATTGGAAATGTGGCCCTCACATTAATTGTCCTGTTTGCATTTTCTATGTTCCTTACAGAAATATATCTCCATCTTCAGCATTCTGTTGCTGAGCAATTCATAAGACTCCCACTGATGCCACCCAATGAGTCTCAATCCTGAATTGGAACAAGAAACCCTCAACAGAAATACCAACTGCACTGTTAGCAATATGTCCTGCTGTATTCTATTACAGTGGTCACAGGATGTTGAGTTTGTTCTTGCAGCCTGAGTTGGTGCTTCATTATCATTATGCCTCTGTCTTACTTCCTCATTCTGAGGTGACTGTCTTGATAGGTGTTTCTTGGGATGCGCTTTGACCTTTCTTCCTAGTAGTCACATGTTCAGAAGGACCTGCTGCATATTGTTTCTCCTGGCCAGCCTGGGACTTGTATACCTTCTGACACATTAGCAGACTTCAAATTGATTTGGTGGGAAGATGTCAATGTGTTGGTGTTCTGATAGACATTAACATCACACATATCCTTTCAAGTTTCAGCTGAGGTCTCATGGACTGTAAAGTGAAAAGTTATGTCATTTTAAATATCATTAAAATTCCACCAAGTACAAGGCTTCCTTTTCCTTTTAAACATTCCAGATGTAGAATAATGACAACAATGAACTGGCTTTCGTATGTGATGGTTTCTTTCCCGATATTTCTGTGACATTGTAGCTTCACCAATGAAGCCATCAATTTTATAAACCCACACAACTTGATTGTTGTGGAAACTAGCAAACCAAGGGCATTCCCTACTGACTTCAATGATAGTTGCTCACAAAGATCTAGTGATCTCTATTTTGTGATTTTCCTCTTTAGACTTTTCAATACTGGTGATCTCTAGACATGCAGCAGCAGTGATGTCAGCAAGCAGATAGGCAGCCAATCACATTGAAGTATTCAATCACATCAAGTTCAAAAGTTAAAGGCACTTCAATTTTAATTTAAAATTTCAAGTTCAAAATTATTGATTAGATTATTGTGGAAGCTAAAAGATAGATAAACAGATTGAGCAAATGTGCTTGCATAAATGTGGATATATCTTGTCAGGTAACATTCTGTACATTTAAAATAAATTTTGTAGGAATATGTGGAGTATTTAGCAGTAATTGTGAAGTTAATACTTCATTGAATTCCCTGAAAGATCACATTTAATAAAGTATATCTTTTTCATGTGCTTTTGCTGTGGATTTAATAGAGTTAGAAGTGCAAATTTTTGTCAATACAATTGATTTCCTTTTATTGTAGTTTGAGAATAACTCATTGGCGCATCCTCTGGAGGATAGAATCACTGATAACAATTCTGGATAGTGCAAACTCCAAGGCTGAATTATCCCAAAGACTCTATGTCCCTAACATTAAGTCTAACTTCAGGCTTCTAAATCTACATTTGCGTACAGCAGGGATTTTAATGAGGTGCCCTCCTATTTTTCCACCTCTCTGCTCTTTGTCAATTAAGGACAGAAGAGATGGACACGAGACAGGTAGGATACCTTGTACAGGAAGATGGATATAATAAATTTAAGATGACAGTAAGCACGTGGCCTTGTGATTGTTGGAGAACATCTCTGAGGGGATTACAGAGGACTCCTTTTTTGCCTGTTACCCACATTTTGGTCGATGGGGGTTTATGGCTCCATTGTTACTGGACTGTCACAGGAAGGCTACCTCTTAAAAGCTGGTGATCTCCCTGCATGGTGGCCGACTATCCTGCAGCTGGCAAAATGCCAATGGCTCTGCTTAATGATCCATAATAAGGTCTTCATAACGAAAATTGACCATCCGCCGACATGGGGTAATTGATTTGTGTGCTGGGTCACCTCCTGCCTGCCACTGGGAAACGTCCCTTGTAGCAGGACCTTGTTATTTTACACGGTCCCTCACCTCTGTTTCTTCCACCCAGGAGCTGCTAAAATTCTGGCCCTGGAGCTATTCCCAGCAGCAAAGACCATGAAGGCTAAACAAAATGTTGCAATTATTGCCAACACAAAACCTGGGTCATCATGATACTCAAACACTATTCACGCAGTCCATCAGTGTGTTCTGTGATTGTAGAAATATCTTTATGAGCAGTCTGCTCTGAAAGATGTGTTAAGAATGTGATTCCTGAATATTTGCCAAACTAATGCTTTTGTTGTTGCTTAGCAATTAATGATAGTGACATTTTCAAAATCAGTGCATTTTTTTCTCCGAGGAGATATATTTCAATGGAAAAGAGCACATTATTCAGTCAAACCTAGACAGTTTATTCTGATTATTTTTTTATAGGTTTCCATGACTTGCCTTACTCTTAGAGCAGCATCCATACTCCTTATACTTACTTCTCCAGGTTTCTGAGTCATTTTGTGAGTGCAGAGAACCCTCTATAAATTATCTGCTCCTGATTTTGCCAAATGTTCTCATGTGACCTTCTTCGACTTTGGATGGAGTAGAAAAATACTGCACTTGACTTTAATTTGGGACTTAACTGCCAAATAAACTTATGGAGCTGGAAAGCGTGAAACTGCAGTAACGTAAAATGTACTGACCCTAGATGGAAACCATTAATTGTTGAACAACAAGAAGAACACTGGCTAGCACATGGTGTAGCAGGAAATAATAGTGTGGTAAACATAGACAAAATTAATGGTCCAGAATTTGCTGGATGGAGCATCTCACAGCATGCACATTTTAGTTGATGTTTCTTTTCCCTTGCGCACCAGTGTGAATTTTTTTTCAGCATCTAATGTTGGAAAGGTGGGTTATTAGCAATTATACAGCATCTGGTACCTTGGTGAATGACATACCTTGTTAGAAGATGATTTAAAAACAGGAAAAGTACCAGCGCAATGATGAAGGAGAAACTATTCCGAATTAGTTTCAAATCAGACACAAGAAGAGAAAGGAAGAGAGGGAAAGAAAGCTTGCAGGGAAAGACAGGAGAGAGAGAAAGAGATGATGGAGAAGAGAAAAGTGAGAAAATGCATTTTTAAATTTTTTTAATTGTTAACCATCTGCTGGGGTGAGAATCTAGTTTCAGTTGTTCCCGTTCTGGGCGGAGGAGGGAGAGTGGTCAAGTAGAACCACAGTTTTATCTATTAAAAGATTCTTGTGATAGTGAATGCCACTCCCAAGTTCTCATGACTTGTTTAACTTATTTTTTCAACACTGATGTAGCAATTTCAGCAACACTAAGGTGAGGTAATGGTGAGCCATCGTTGTCATGAAGTTAAGAGCAGAAAGTCATAAATCTCCTCCCAATTTGTTAGAGTTCATGATTATTTACACAGGAAGAATTTCCAGTGCATTAAATACGTGATACTGTAAACAATACGAGGGATGAGTAGCCATAGGAGGGGATTGGATGGGGGTAGGGAGCAGGGTTGGGGTGGGGATTGGGGGAGTGGTACTGAGGATTGAGAGTTGGGAATGGGAATGGGGGTGGGCACAAATAGAGAATTTTGCAACAACCAGTCAATGGTTTGATTTGATTTGATTTATTGTTGTCACATGTACCACATTTCAGAGAAGAGTTTTGTTTTGCAAGAAGTATAGGCAGATTATAATGTACAAGGACATACAGAACATAGAGTGTTTAAACAGAGTGAGGCATCGAAGGTTATGACTGCAAAGGAGCTTTACAAAAGCGAGATCAACCAGGAGAAAGTGAGGTCTGCAGATGCTGGAGATCAGAGCTTAAAAATGTGTTGCTGGAAAAGTGCAGGAGGTCAGGCAGCATCAAAGGAACAGGAGAATCAACGTTTCGGGCATAAGCCCTTCTTCAGGAATGAGGAGGGTGTGCCAAACAGGCTAAGATAAAAGGTAGGGAGGAGGGACTTGGGGGAGGGGCCTTTGGGAATACGATAGGTGGAAGGAGGTTAAGGTGAGGGTGATAGGCCGGAGAGGTCGGGAAGAAGATTGCAGGTCAAGAAGGCGGTGCTGAGTCTGAGGGTTGGGACTGAGAAAAGGTGGGGGGAGGGAAAATGAGAAAGCTGGAGAAATCTGCATTCATCCCTTGTGGTTGGAGGGTTCCTAGGCGGAAGATCAATATTAGGTTAGAAATTAGAGAAGCACAACAAGTTAGGCAGCATCCGAGGAGCAGGAAAATCCCGAAACATTGATTTTTCTGCTCCTTGGATGCTGCCTGACCTGCTGTGCTTTTCCAGCACCACTCTAATCTTGACTCTAATCTCCAGCATCTGCAGTACCCAATTCCGCCTAGAAATTAGAGACGTCCATTTAGCGGTCTCATAACAGCAGGGAAGAAGCTGTTCTTGAACCTGTTGTTGTTTAAGCTTCTTTACCTTCTGCCTGACAGTTAGAAGAGCGTATGAGTGGGGTGGGAGGGGTCTTCGGTGATGTTGGCAGCCTTTCCATGGCAACAAGAAGTGTAAGTGGAGTCCATGGATGGGAGGTTGGCTTTTGTGATCTCTGTAGCTTTGCTTCCACCCAATCCATCAGGAGCAGACAGTTACATTTGTAGTTGCATCACAAGCGGGGGAAGGGGTGCAGGGGGTAGTGCTTAAAGTGGACAGTTTCTCACCCACAGAGGTTCCTGATTGGCTGCAATTGCAAAATTGTCACTGTGTGCAAAAGAACAGAACCTCTGAGACTCTCTACAACCAATTGAACTTTTAATTTTCTGATTTAACTCAGAGCTGCAAACTACTGTTTCTTTTAAATAAGGTCTAAATCAATTGATCAATGACTAAGCAGAATTGGATCAGGGAATAAAGCAATGTGTGGCTTTGAAAGCCTTTATGAGATTCAACAATAATTGTCCACATAAATCTTGATCAAAAGGATTAAGAGCCTTTTGTGCAGATACTGAGAATAGCAATCTGAGTAAAACAGGCAGTACAGGAATGCTTTGGATGGGGGAAACAGGTCAGGGAAGCTGAGATACTGGCACAAAAACAGTAAAATAAGGAGAGAAGGTGCAGGTATTGTTATGTGGTTTAATTTTATTCAGTCACCTCTACATTTCAAAGTTATCATCTTAATAGCTTTACTTTTTCTTTCCTGATTGATTATTAAAAGCATTTATCATGTTCAAAGTTTGTGGGAAGATTTGTAGCTCGGGTGCTCATTGTTGTGGCTCTGTTTGTCGAGCTGGGAATTTGTGTCCCAGACGTTTCGTCCCCTGTCTAGGTGACATCCTCAGTGCTTGGGAGCCTCCTGTGAAGCACTTCTGTGATGTTTCCTCCGGCATTTATAGTGGCTTGTCTCTGGGCCACAACATACTGCAGCACACCAGAACTGCAAAAAGAGGAAGAAGAACACCTCTACAATGTATTCGGCAAAAACGGATACCCCTGCAATTTCATCAACAGATGCCTAAGGGAAAGACAACGGAATGAGGACATGCCACAACCCAAAGGACTAGCCACGTTACCATACATCAAGGACATTTCTGAACTGACAGCCAGACTACTGCGACCACTGGGACTCATAACAGCACACAAACCAACAGCTACTCTCAAACAACAACTCACCAGGACAAAGGACCCGATACCCAGCATGAGCAAAACCAACGTAGTGTACAAAATCCCATGCAAGGACTGCACAAAACACTACATAGGACAAACAGGAAGATAGCTAACGATCTGTATCCATGAACATCAACTAGCCATGAAACGACACGACCAGCTATCCTTAGTAGCCACACACGCAGATGATAAGCAACATGAGTTTGACTGGGACAACTCTACTATTATAGGACAGGCCAAACAGAGAACAGCCAGGGAATTCCTAGAGGCAAGGCACTCATCCACAGATTCTATCAACAAACACATCGACCTGGACCTGCAGTGGACAGCTGGAACTGACAATCGGAAGCGGCAGAGACAAACCACCATAAATGCCGATGGAAAGATCACAGAAGCGCTTCACAGGAGGCTCCCAAGCACTGACAATGTCACCTAGACAGGGGACGAAACGTCTGCAACACAAATTCCCAGCTCGGCGAACAGAACCACAACAGCATTTATCGTGCTTTACAGAAAACAAAAGCTTTATTCAAGATTTTCTCTCAGTACACACTTATCCTTAATTTGTATTTATGACAGTGTGCTCCAACTGGACTATCTTATATTGGATACCTTTTAATCGGTGAGTATTATCTGATTTGTATCAGTCTTTGCTTTGCCTTCTTTGCACCCTTTCTGTCTATGAATTTCCTTTACGAGTGTAGACCATAATTACATCCAGCACTTGGACTGAGGTCTACTGGCTTCTATATAGCTTCAGCATAATGTGTGCAGACAAATAATCCACTTTTCCAACTATGTCTTCACTTACATTCAGTTTGTCATTTTAATTGCATCTCCTTGTTCTCTGATTGAGCAAGTTTCCCATAACTCTCAGTTCCTTTCCAGGTTTCTGTCTGGCAATTCAAATTGCTTCAATGTATTGTACTGCCAATTTTTCCCCATTGTGCAATACTTTACTGTTGCCTAGCACTACATATGCTTTTGATTTAGACCTTCTGCAAATCTTTCATTCGCTCTTCCTTATTGCCCGGACTCTATTTCGGAGTTGGCTGTAGATTTAGCATGCCTCACAATCAGTTTCTGCATTCAGGTCTCAGGATTGCCAACTCTGTACGGAGAGATTCTGAGAGATAATGAAACATGACCCCCTCACTTCTAATCACCTTGTGCCCATACCCTGTTTCTGTCAGCCAGATAACACAACACCATTGCACACCAATTTTAAGAAGCCAGTGTTTTCTAACAGATTGAATGATATAAATCAGACTTTTTCCCACTTTGCATTTTTAAAAATTTAAAATAGGTGCAAGAGTTCAAAGAGAATTGAAAAAGATATGTATTACAACATTGTTCAGTGCTGAAAATGTGTTGCTGGAAAAGCGCAGCAGGTCAGGCAGCATCCAGGGAACAGGAGAATCGACATTTCGGGCATAAGCCCTTCTTCAGGAAACATTGTTCAGTGACCTAGGAAATAGGATGTAGGGGAATAATCTTTCAACTTGGGGATTCCAAGACAATTTTGCAGGATTTAAAAGAACACACCTCCTGTCATCTATCAAAAGGCTATCAGTCATGATGAGTGTCATTAAGTGTTTTTCTTCTGTCCTGTAGAATTTTGTGATTTCTTATTCCTCGTACTAAACCAGTTCTCTATCTGGTCTTGAATTTTTGTTTCATCAACAGTCACTGGTGAGTCCTTACCAAATGATTTCTGAAAGTCCAAACATGAGATGTGGCAACAATTATTTTATTTCTAATTAGTCCTAGAATGTTTGGGATAATCATCAAACAGGATTTTCTATTTCTAAAGTCATGCATTTATTATTCAACTATCATTATATAGGAACTCCGGTAACCAGTTCCTTCTAACATTTACCATTATTTTATTTTCTGTGAGTGTTGAGCTATTAAGCCAGTAGTTCACTGGATTGCATCTCTAATAGGACTAGATATGCTGTTTGCAATCCCACATAACCTCTTCTGTGCCCAATTATTCTTAAATGTTTTATCCAGTGTACTACAAACTTCCTTTGATTACAGTTATGCCCAGTAATTTCCATTCATTCTGTTGCTATAAACCATTAGCTAATGAATGTGGCTTGTTGTTACAATTGAATGCCTCTCTGCAGGATTTAGTGAACATTACTGTTATATGAGGATAAAGTCCCAAACTGTGAATAGAACAGAGCTGAAAAAAACAACTTCCTGATTGGTGATGCATGTATCTGGTGGAAAATATTCTCAAAAATCGCTAATATTCCTGTATTAGATTTACCAGTCATCTGATGGCAATTGTTACAAATCCACTCCGCGGAATCCAGTGATTCTCTCGCAATAATACTTGAGATAAAAACAATGATTGTTGAAACCGCACCAAACTGGGCCAATTTGTGAAGCCCTCTCTGGATTTGAAGAAGTAAAACCATCTGATTTACAATTCCAGAAAATTCTGCTCTAAGATTTAATAATTCAGATCAACTGGGAGTGAGATAATGGGCTTCTTGAGACACACTTTCTGATTATATTTTTTTAATGGATCAGACTCAGTCAGTGGTCAGGGATGACAGTGAATCAGTGGTAAGGTAATGGAGTTTGTGGCTAGACTGGCAGACACGAGCTATCTTCTTCCTAATATTTAACTGGGGTAACTTGTGGCTCATCCGGGAATGGATGTTGGATAAAGATTAAACAATACGGAGGCTCTGCCACCAGGGTATGTCTCAAACTTGACATCATGTCTTCAGATTAGATTACTTACAGTGTAGAAACAGGCCCTTCGGCCCTACAAGTCCACACCGACCCGCCGAAGCACAACCCACCCAGACCCATTTACCCCTAACACTACGCATGGCCAATTCACCTAACCTACACATTTTTGGACTGTGGGAGGAAACTGGAGCACCCAGAGGAAACCCACGCAGACGCAGGAAGAATGTGCAAACTCCACACAGTCAGTCGCCTGAGGTGGGAATTGAACCTGGGTCTCTGGCGCTGTGAGGCAGCAGTGCTAACCACTGTGCCACCGTGCTGCCCACGTAACCACTTAAAGGTAGTTGTGATAAAGAAGCAAGCCTTGTACTGCAGAGAGGCATTGTGAGGGCAGGAATGGATGTTAGCATTCATTTCGAGAGGGCTAGAATACAAGAGAAGGGATGTCCTGCTGAGGATGGATAAGGCTCAGGTTAGACCGCGTTTAGAATATTGTGAACAGTTTCAGGGTCCATGTCTAAGAAAGGACATCCTGGTGTTGAAGGGGTTCCAGAAGATGTTTACAAGAAAGATCCCAGGAATTGTTATATCCTGGGCAATTGAGGACTCTGGGTCTGTACTTGATGGAGTTTAGAAGGATGAGGGGGCATCCCATTGAAATGCTGAGAGGCCTGGGAAGAGTGGACATGGAGAAGATGTTTTTGCTGGTAATAGAGATGAGGACCCAAGGGTGCAGTCTCAGAGTAAAGGGACAAACCTTTAGAATGAAGATGAAGATGAAGAGGAATTTCTTTAGCCAGAAGGTGGTGCATCTGTTGCTACAGGAGACTATCAAAGTCAGTCACTGGGTGTATTAAGGACATGGATTTATAGATTCTTGATAGTTAAGGGGATCAAGGGTATGAGGGGAAGGCGGGAGAATTGGATGAAGAAACCTAGCAGCTGTGATCAAATTGCGGAGCAGATTCAATGGGGTGAATGGCCTAATTCTGCTTCCATATATTATGTTCTTATAGTTTTATGGCAGGAAAAATGGCCAATGAAGGGGACTATCTGGCTGTGACTGGATCCGTCAGAGTAAAACCAGATGAAGTCAATCCCTCTCAGCTGGCTGATAGATATTGGAGGAGAATGGTAAGATTAATTATGAAGAAGTGGGATTAGGCTGTTTGACTACTTGTTTGCATGGAAACAGCGAGCTGAGTGGCCTTCTCCTGTGCTGTAAATTGCAACAACTCCAAAAATCTGAGAGAATATTCCTTATACACTATTCTCGACACTTGGTGTTATCACCAATCTCTATGGTAGCTATACTGCTCTGAGCAACCATGCTTAATGCTGACATTGGGATCTGAACTGAAAAATGTTCTCCACTCCAACACTAACCTTTCTCATTTTGATGAGAACAGCAAGTCATATAAGAAGACAAAAATAATTTAAAAACAGATCATATTTCAACTTTCATATCTGTGTTTTATAGTCACTTCCAGAAGTTGCGTTCCACTCTTTGTTACTTTTCATTGAAGGGAGTGCTACTGGAAATAATAATCTGGGCATCTTTTCAAATGTATTTTGAACGGCTGTGAATTTACACCATTTCCCAAATAGCCGTAACTTTGCAGATGCTTGGTATGTGCAGAACCCTTTAAATATTGCTGAGAAGAGAGACATCCTGCTGAATCTTTTCTTACTGTAGTCAACAGGACAAACACAAGAATGCCAAATTTCAAATGATCACAACTATTTATACAAGAGGCAAAAAAAGGATGCTGATTGCTTAGCAAGTCGACTCCGATAAAAGCTTAAACACACCTACCTACAAATTCAAGAACAGTCTTTTCCCTGTTTTTATTAGACTTCTTAATGGATCTCTCAAATTTCAAATCTAATGTTGATCTTGCTTTGTGTTCATCTTCTTTGCAACCATAAATTTGTATTCCTCAATCTGTTCCAACACCTTATGATTTTGTAAGGTATGATCTGGCTGTACTCCAGGCAAAACAAAACATTTCACTGTACTTAGGTACATATGACAATGATAAATCATACCAAATCAAATTTTAAAAAATCTGATAGGCCAAGGCGTTCATGCTAAACTGCCTTGTAATTAAAAAAAAAGGCACAAGGCTTGAACATATTTCTTTTGTTTGCAGGTAACAATTTCTGATTAGTTTGTGTTTGAAAAACCCAAAATGAAGCATGTATTGCTAGATGTGATTCTGCCATTGGGCAACAGTTGCTCAACAATCCTGAGAATGTCATTCGCTACACTGACGGCCAACTTATTATAATGAGTTAAATTCATAATAGCCAATTTAAGGAAATGAATCAAATTCATAACATGGCTCATTATTCATATAATAAAATAATTCATATATAGGAACCTGCTTTCTCTGTCAAAGGAATATGTTCAAGCCTTGTGCATTTTTTGAATTACCAGGAAACTTTGAGATGCTGTAGTTTCTCAATGATTCCTGCATGGCAATGTCTCAATATACGAGAGTTGACTTGACAACCAGTCAGCATCCTGCTGTATATGTTGGTGTGATCATTTGAAATTTCGCATTCTTGCATTTGGCCTAATGAATCTGTCATCAATGTGTCTCTCTTTTCAGTAATACTTTGTAGTTCCACAAATGGTGACGGTTGTAGGATGTTAGATCAGATCCACCCATGTGCAATTTGACATATTAAGTTCCACCCTCCCCTACCACCACCCCCACATTGCTTTGATTGCTTCTGACAGTTGCTGATAGGTTGCAAGATGACTATATGATTAATAATCCACAAAATCATCCTGACTTAGATTTCCCCCACAAGCTGCAGTGTCATTTTTTTTTATATGGAAGTTTCTAGGATACATGAGGAATTCTAACTTCTGAAGGCTGAAGTATTCGACTGAAATATAGACAGAAGTGGGATCATCATTCTGTGTCAATAATTCTTAATAATACCAGTTTATCTTTCTTACCGCTGTGAAGTAATTTGCATAACATAAATGTTAATCAAGAATGAACGGTTCTTGCCAGTCTTCTATAAAGTAACACAATTTGTTGGAGAGCAAATTAAAACCAGACAAGAGAAGAGCTGATGTATGAGGTAAATGTTCGACATTGAATTTTTGATAATGACAAAAAATTCAGATCACTGGTGTTGCTTTATGTTTGCAATGTGTGAACCTGCCCAAAAGGCAAGTATAATAAGAGAAATTTAGATCAAAGCTTGCACTGCGCAGCAGACATGGAGTTTATAAGAAAGCAGAGTGTATAAAGCACATGGAAGAATCTGTCAAAATCATTGAGCCCGTTATTTCTTCACTTGGCTTAGTCGCACGAAAAAGATGTACATAGATCGTTTCTACCTGTGTCTTGCTGACTTGGTATGTCTATTGTTCAAGTCCCACTTGAACCATTTGTGTTTTGGATTCTGAATAGTTTTCTTACAAAATATCAGAAGTATGAACTTAGTGAGCAATTTCATTTTTTGCTAAATAGAGAGGAGTTATGTTGTACAATATTAATATACTTACTGGGTTTATTTATGACCCAATGGTAACAGCCTCAGTGAAAATAGACAGCCCTTTTTTAATCAACAAGGGATTTGGAACTGGCAACACAATGTTTAGATATTTATCTGAAGGCCTTAGTAAGTTTTAATAGATTGAACAGATCCTTCATCAATCCTTTACATCGCTATGTTGTCATGCAATCATGTTCTGTTCAGCTTTAGTAATGTCCTGTAACACTGACCTGTATCCTTCCTGTAAACTAAGTCATCTGATATATTAATGAGTGAATTTTCCCATCAGACCAAGCAGACCTTGTGTATCTCTGTACTAAAAATGGACGGTGATAGCAAACTTGACCCCATGGTGAGCACTAGTGTGGGCTGCTTCATACAACATGGTGAGCAGCGGTGCCAATTCCATTCAGCAGCAGCATCCCACATTCTGACAGCACCAGAGGTCTGCGACACAGCTCTGAGAATCTTTCTCATGTAGACAGTCAGCAGCAGGAAAAAGCTGAACATTCAGGAACGTGAAAGGAGAAATCCTCAAAGAAAAATTCAACAAGACAGAACTTACAGTCAACCGTAAAAGCATTTCAAAAGATGTGCTACAGTGAGAGAGTTAAGAATTGCTGGAGCTGGAAGATTAGTCACTCCAAGGCAGTTTTTTTGGGGTGATCTGTAGCCGTAGTGGACAATGAGGCTCCACAAGTGAAAATCCTTGGTGGGCAAGGAAATAGTTTTAAATGGTTGCAGAATTATTGACTGGGAAAGTGAGACATAAGGAAAAGTACTTACAGCTCAGATTGAGTGTTGCTGCCACAGTGTATGTGCCAAGAGAAATCTTTGCTCTGCTCACCATGTTGTATGAGGGGCATATTCAAAATCTATGCACAGAAGGTCTAAGAGAAAAAGTAAGTTAGGTGACTGTTTAAGCTCCTGAAAAGGCAGGGTGTTCCTTATTAAAAGCACATCAAAGTTGGGAAGCATTTATTGGAACCACAGACAGTGAATTCATTCAGGATACAATCAGAACAAAATGTGGGTTATTATCAGAGATGCAGATAATGGGAATCAGCTGGAAAAAAAATCAAAATAGGCATAATGTTTGGAGCCACATGGAATTCATTCAGTTGTTAAGGACCTCAGTTTTCTACAAATGGTCAAAGGTGTCAAACTGGTTAAAATCGAGAAGCAATTGGTCCAGGGACAGGTAGACATGGAACAATCAGCCAAGGAATATTCTGTTCAGTTTCAGCTGGTTGTGGAATAATCAGTCAAAGGCCAACCAGTAAAAGATTTCTCAGACAGTGTGGACTCATGGCAGAACACAACAGAAAACATTGAGATTAGCTGTTTTGACATATGAAATATATTTCATACAGTTAAGCAAGATGGACTCATGCGACTACACATGTTTGGCACAAATGTTCTCCACTGCTATCAAAGGAAGTTCAGACTGCAATGATCAGGAGGGTTTGTGAGCACATAGTAACCATATTGTCAATGAGCAGTATACACCACTTGAACTCATTGATGCATCTTAAACTGAGCTAACTCAGAGTGCAACCTGGCTTGGTGAACAAAAATATAGGACAGATTTAAGTCTGACGTCAGATGCTGAAGATGTTTGGAAGACAGAAATTTCAGTTTTCACAATTTCCCGGGAAGAGTCCTCAGTAGCAATGACAGAGACCATACCAGCAGATAGACATCTTTAAATCATGGAACTGAGCAAGTCAACATGATGGTTTTGTGAGTCCTGTGATCACTGAGACCGAGTGAAAGTGTCAATCCTATTCAACAAGTTCAAGTAAAGAGCTGACACACTTCCACCCTCAGAGTTGCCAGTGAAGAATGAGAATCTACTGAAACAAACTGAAAATGTGGCCCATAGAACTCCATAGAAGGAATGATCAATGTTCAGAGATCCAGAATGTGTTCAAGAATAAATTTCCCAGTTCAGAGAGGCAGGATACTGAAAGAAAAGTCATGATTTGGAGATGCTGGTGTTGGACTGGGGTGTACAAAGTTAAAAACCACACAACACCAGGTTATAGTCCAACAAGTTTAATTGGAAGCACTAGCTTTCGGAGCGCCGCTCCTTCATCAGGTGGTTGTGGAGGACACAACTGTAAGGCACAGAATTTATAGCAAAAGTTTACAGTGTGATGTAACTGAAATTATACATTGAAAAATACCTTGATTGTTTGTTAAATCTTTCACCTGTTCGAATACCATGATAGTTTCACTTCTTTCAAAAAAAAAAGTGACTGTGTTGTATTTTGGGTGATGGTACTACTGGACATGTCAGATCCCAAAATTAAATCGATCTTGGTAGATCATTATTTTATTTTAATTATAGCCTGGAGGTCTCAACATTGAGTTCTCCAATATCAAACAACCTCCCTGCCCATCCCGAGACTCCCTTCCCAGTCCCTCCCCATCCCTCCACACTCCTCCCAGTCACCAACCAGATTCATTCCTCCCATTGACCAACCAGGTCGTACCCTCTACCTGTCTTCACCTATCTCCACTTCACCACCCTGCCCCCAACTCCTCCTTTATCTGCAGCCCCACCCACAGCAATTCCACCCCCTTTATCTGCAGCTCCCCCCCCCCACACGCACCCACAGTCGTAAAGAAGGGTTACACCCGAACCCTTTACTTCTCCATCTCCTGACGTTGCCTGGCTTGCTGTATTTTTCCAGCATCCTAGCTCTCTACCGAAACATTGTCACACAAATCTACAGTTTCTTTAACGACCACACAGAAGTTTATTATATAAAAGATGAAAACAAAAATAAACAGATTTTCTAGATGTAGAACACAGTCTAAAGAAAATCTTAAAACACTGGCCAAACAAATTTTAATCTATTTCCCAGCATAATCATTTTATAGCAATTGAAATCCAGAGGAGTTACCCTTTTCCTCAAATCTTTAATTTTCTTACATGAATACCTCACAAATCTGAGAACTGAAATCTGCACAACATTTTAATGACCTGAAGAATTCTAAACAAACATTCTGCTCTGGAAATTTCTCAGATTAAACTTTTCTACTGAGGTATCCGTGCTTTCCTGAACTCAAGTTCTTTCTGGAGAAATGCTATATTTGTTTCTGAACCCAGTCAGGACTCCATCAAATTGCCCTAAAACATTTAATCTCTAAGTTTCCTAAACTAAACTTAACCCTTGATTATTCTCAACCATAAACAAGTTAATGGATTTCAATGTTTATATCTCTGTTGTAAGTCAGCATAGTAAAAATAGTCTTTCATTAACACAGCAGGGGGTTCCTCTTGTCTGATATAAATTGGAAATGCTCACTGTTCTGGAAGGACTGACCAACTTAGGTGTTAGTTTTTTTTGAAAAAACCTTTTTACAAAAGTAAATAAACCCAAGTGCTGCTATTTTAAAACTCAAATTCTAAAAATTATATATATAGGAAACCCTTTATCATGTCTGTTTCAACAAATTTTCCCTGGAGCGTCTGAGGCCTTATACAGGTTTATAAAATCATGAGAGGCATGGATAGGTCAAGGTCTTTTCCCCAGTATAGGGGAGTCCCGATCTAGAGGGCATAGGTTTACGGTGCGAGGGGAAAGTTTTAAAAGGAACCTAAGTGGCAACTTTTTCACGCAAAGGATGGAAACGGTATGGAACAAACTGCTAGTGGAGGTGGTGGAGACTGGTACAATTACACCATTTAAAAGGCATCTGGATGGATATATAAATAGGAAGAGTTTAGAGGGAAATTCTGGTAAATAGGAATGGATTAATTTAGGATATCTGGTCGGTATGGACAAGTTGGACCGAAGGATTTGTTTCCATGCTGTACATCTCTATGAGTCTATGATTCTAGGGAGCCATTCTTTGTGAGCTAAATATATGAGCCGAAAGGCTCTCCACCTATTTCAATGGAACTGGGGCTTATTTCAGCAGGAGAAGTGTTCTCAGTGAAGGAAATCCAAGAGATTAAAGGTCCTCCAGTCTGAAGAGGCTTCCAGCCCACATATAATCAGGAGTAGAATCAAAGTTAACAGTCTTCAACAGTCTTTGTGGGCGGCACGGTGGCACAGTGATTAGCATTGTTGCCTCACAGCGCCAGAGACCCGGGTTCAATTCCCGCCTCAGGCGACTGACTGTGTGGAGTTTGCACATTCTCCCCGTGTCTGCGTGGGTTTCCTCTGGGTGCTCCGGTTTCCTCCCACAATCCAAAAAATGTGCAGGTTAGGTGAATTGGCCATGCTAAATTGTCCATAGTGTTAGGTGAAGGGGTAAATGTAGGGGAATGGGTCTGGGTGGGTTGCGTTTTGGCGAGTTGGTGTGGACTTGTTGGGCCGAAGTAATTAAGTAAGTAATCTAATCTAAAACCCAGAAATGCCCAATCTTCCAAGTCTGGAGAGAATGCATTCTGAAGGAATAGTGAAACCTGCCTGAATTCATAATGTCAGAGAATGTGAGGTTGGTGGAGGTAGAGGCAGGTGGCAGAAAGTAGATATGGTAGAGGTAACTGTAAAATTACATACTGATGTATGATAGTAATCATGAGAAAGAAAGTGCTTGCAAAACGATGTTGCATAATTGCATAAGGATCTGAAAGGGTTAACTTAGAGGGATACAGAAGCTGCGACTGGGCTAGGAATCCAGAACCAGGCTAATGTTCTGGAAACATAAGTTTGAATACCACCCTGACATATGGTGAAATTTGATTTTGATAAAAATCTGGATTAAAAACCATCTGAAAGGCAACCAAGGAACTACTAATGATTCAGGTTGTGAGTTTGCTTGCTGAACTGGAAGATTTGTTCTCAGACGTTTCATCAACATGCCAGGTAACATCATCAGTGAGCCTCCGGTGAAGCCCCACTGATGTTATTACCTAGCATGGTGATGAACATCTGAGAACAAATCTTCCAGCTCAGCAAGCAAACTCACAACCTGAACCACAACCTGAGCTACAAATCTTCCCAAAAATTGCAAACTACTAATAATGGTTGGAGAAGCCGTCTGTTTTTCTAATGTCTTTTACAGAAAGATATCTCCCTAATCTGGCTGACAGGGAGAAAGTGAGGGCTTCAGATGCTGGAGATCAGAGTCAAAAAGTGTGACACTGGAAAAGCACAGCTGGTTAGGCAGCGTCCGAGGAGCAGGAAAGCCCACATTTTGGGCATAAGCCCTTCATTCCTGATTGACAGATTGATAGTCCTTTCTCGTTCTGTGGGTGGTAGTGCGTGGCCATTCTTAGTTGGTGAGGCGATTTGTCTGGTTAATTCCGATAACAAACAAGACTCCCACATGCTAAATAGTTACGTGACCTCGAGCGTGCTTCCAAATAAACCAGTTAGACTATAACCTGGTGTTGTTTGATTTTTAACTTTGTACACCCCAGTCCAACACCGAGATCTCCAAATCAAAAAAATAATGTGCAAGGGTATTGGGGAAAAGACAGATGTTTGGCACGAGGTAGTAATGCTCACTTGAAGAGCTGGTGCAGACATGATGGGTCAAATGGCCTCCTTCCACACCATCACATTTCTGTGATTCTTCATCTGTGATCCCTTACATGCAACATACTACACTTTGCCTCTTCTTGACAGGAGAAAGTGAGGACTGCAGATGCTGGAGATCAGAGCTGAAAATGTGTTGCTGGAAAAGCCCAGCAAGTCAGGCAGCATCCAAGGAACAGCAACACATTTTCAGCCTCTTCTTGACAGACTAGCAAGTGGTTTTCCTCCACCACACCAGACCAAACAGGCACCAGAGATAACCCTCTAAGAGAATGATGACAGCAAACTCATTCTGTGATGAGGCAAAGTGCAGACTGCCTGATATATCCTGGTGGTCAATAATGACAATGGGCTCATACAGCAAGACCTTTACTCTCTCCAGTAATTGTGGGGCGAGTTGCTGGAACTATTAAAACCTGAAGCCTTTGGAACAGCAAAAGTTGATCCTAGTACTGTGAAGATGAAAAACCCAGGAAGAAGATTGGAGCAGGAGCAGTTGGCAGAACAAATTCGATAAGCTGAATGGCCCTCTTTTACTCCTATGTTTCATGGTCTGAGGAGAAGGACTGTAACAGCAGTCTGAAAATAAAAGCAAAATATAGTAAGCCCCCTGTACCCGCGGGGAATACCTTCCAAGGCCTACCGTGGAAGCCCAAAACTGCAGATAAGTACGAACCCATTTATTTAAATTGGAAATTTACCTACCCAGCAGCCCCCGGTCTGTGGTTCTGGAAGGTTCCCTCTAATGGGTTTGAGCTGCGGTAATTGTGGGTAACTGAATCTGTGGAAACTGGAACCACGGATACGGGGGTTGCCCTTTACTGCAGATGCTGGGAATCTGAAACAAAAACAGAAAATGCTGGAGAAACTCAGCAGGTCTTGCAGCATCTGTGGAGAAAAAAACTGAGTCAAAATTTTGAGTCTGGTGTAGCTCTTCTTTAATACTCTAAGATCTTAGCAAGTGCCACAGTAAGATTGGCATGGTTAATGTCAGTGCAAGAAGTGAATGACTGTGCTACATAGGCCCCTTTCCATTAGTCGATTTAAAAGAAATTCCAATCAAATTACAGTGGGTTCTGCTATAACGTGTGTTTCGTCATCTCAGATTGGCATGAATGCAATTGAAGAATTTAGCCCGTTATATGTCGAATGTGAATTACTGTATTGGCTATAACACGATTCCAGCCTCATTGGTTTGCACAGGCCGGCTATTGTGTGATTTTCTTATAACGCAAGGTCGCATGAGAATGGAACTATTGCATTATATTAGAACCAACTATAAATACTAAATGGGATTGTCATGGCTCTATAAAAGTACCTAATTCTGGAAATTATGTAAGTGACTTTTCAGATGAGTGAAAGGTGTTTGGGGGCAACACTGAGAGTTCCTCTACCTTGATGGATACTTGTGGAGATCGACAGTGAGTGTGGTTTCACCAGATGAGTTCACAACTGTAAAAGTGATGTTGACAGTTTTAAAAGCCAACCAAGGAGCTTCGAAATCGACGTTTCGGGCAAAAGCCCTTCATCAGGAATAAAGGCAGTGAGCCTGAAGCGTGGAGAGATAAGCTAGAGGAGGGTGGATTCAAAAATACCAGCAACAGTTCTCCTTCAAAGTAGGTGGCACGGTGGCTCAGTGGTTAGCACTGCTGCCTCACAGCGCCAGAGACCCGGGTTCAATTCCCACCTCAGGTGACTGACTGTGTGGAGTTTGCACGTTCTCCCCGTGTCTGCATGGGTTTCCTCCGGGTGCTCTGGTTTCCTCCCACAATCCAAAAATGTGCAGGTTAGGTGAATTGGCCATGCTAAATTGCTCATAGTGTTAGGTGAAGGGGTAAATGTAGGAGAATGGGTCTGGGTGGGTTACGCTTCGGCGGGTCGGTGTGGACTTGTTGGGCCAAAGGGCCTGTTTCCACACTGTAAGTAATCTAGTCTAATCTAATCCTCCGCTCCATGCTTGCAGCAATGCGCCGGCACCTAACCTCTCTACAGTCAGCCCTGCCTCAGCTGAGGGCCACACTCTCTCAGAATTGCAAAGGACCCACTCTGTACTACATCCTCAGGAGAATTCACACTCTCAACAAACAGTATTTCAATTCCATCTCAAACATCAAAAACTGTAAGTACAACAAACTTTTATCCACCCACCTCCATAACCAGCTCTCCTCAAACATTCCAGAAGATTCCCCTGGCCTTGGAATCTATTTTTTTTTTTTTTCATGTGGGCTAGGTGTCGGGGAAGGGGATAGGGTGGTCTCCCCGTGGGCGGGCCTGACGCGCCGCGTCTTCTTCAGCGCCTTCTGGCCTGCCGGACGCTCACCCCCCTCCCTGCCAGAGGCTGGAGCATTGGGAGCCTCTGGCTTAGCCTCCGGTGCCGGGGCCTGTGGTGTTGACTTCGGGGGAGGGGGAGTGGGTGCGGCGGCACCACCATCAGCCGTCGGTGTGGGCTGGGCGGCTGGCCTCGGAATCTATTCCGCCATTAGCCATGCGGCTGATGCAGCTGCCACCCCCACGCTGATTGATGATGTCACTTCCACCCCCATCATGGCCACTCCCACAACCACTTTTACCCCTCACAATTCCTCATGCATCACACGTGACATCACTTCTGCCCTTCACATCATCGCTGATGCCACATGCTCAGTGACTTCCGCCACCCCTACTGCCGTGGTCACCATCACTTCCGCCCCCACCAGCGCCACTCACCTGCATTCTGCTGACATGCCCCCCACAGACCCCACTGTCACTATCCCCACCCCCCAGAACCCCGAGGGGAACACTACCTCTGCTCATGATTCCACCCCCATTCCCCCCACCATCACACCCACTCCAGTTACAGGTTCCGCCCCCACTCCCAGCTCTACACCCACACCAGATCCCAGCACCCCGCCCTGCTGAGTTTTCACCATCCCCCCAGACCTCCCCCTCATTGAGGACGAACGATCAGTCCTCAGCAAAGGACTCACCTTCATCCCCCTCCGTCCACGCATCAATTCGAATAATTCTGCCGTCGCCTCTGCCTCCGAGCTTATTTTCACAATCAGGACTCCCGCCCACCTTCCGAGGACCCCTTCGCCCACCTCCAACACACTGCATCCACCTGGACACCCCGTGCTGGCCTATTACCTGCTCTCGACCTCTTCATTTCCAACAGCCGCCGGGACATTAACCGCCTCAACCTGTCTACCTCTCTCTCCCACTCCAACCTCTCACCCTCACAACGCACAGCCCTCCAATCCCTCTGCTCCAATCCCAACCTCACCATCAAACCAGCGGATAAAGGGGGCGCAGTGGTAGTCTGGCGCACTGACCTCTACACCGCTGAAGCCAAACGTCAACTCGAGGACACCTCTTCCTACTGCCCCCTCGACCATGACCCCACCTCCCATCACCAAATCATCATCTCCCAGACCATACAGAACCTCATCACCTCAGGAGATCTCCCACCCACAGCTTCCAACCTCATAGTCCGGGAACCCCGCACTGCCCAGTTCTACCTCCTTCCCAAGATCCACAAGCCTGACCACCCTGGCTGACCCATTGTCTCAGCATGCTCCTGCCCCACTGAACTCATCTCTACCTACCTCGACACTGTCCTATCCCCTCTAGTCCAGGAACTCCCCACATACGTTCGAGACACCACCCACGCCCTCCACCTCCTCCAAGACCTCCGTTTCCCCGGCCCCCAACGCCTCATCTTCACCATGGATATTCAATCCCTCTACACCTCCATCCGCCATGACCAGGGTCTCCAAGCCCTCCGTTTTTTCCTCTCCAGACGTCCCCAACAGTATCCTTCCACCGACACTCTCATTCGTTTGGCCGAACTGGTCCTCACCCTTAACAATTTCTCCTTTGAATCCTCCCACTTCCTCCAGACCAAAGGGGTAGCCATGGGCACACGTATGGGCCCCAGCTATGCCTGTCTCTTTGTTGGCTACGTAGAGCAGTTGATCTTCCATAATTACACCGGCTCCACTCCCCCCCTCTTCTTCCGCTACATTGATGACTGCATTGGTGCCACCTCGTACTCCCGCGAGGAGGTTGAGCAATTCATCAACTTCACCAACACATTCCACCCTGACCTTAAATTTACCTGGACCATCTCTGACACCTCCCTCCCCTTCCTGGACCTCTCTATCTCCATTAATGATGACCGACTTGACACTGACATTTTTTACAAACCCACCGACTCCCACAGCTACCTGGATTACACCTCTTCCCACCCTACCTCTTGCAAAAATGCCATCCCGTACTCCCAATTCCTCCGCCTCCACCGGATCTGCTCCCAGGAGGACCAGTTCCACAACAGAACACACCAGATGGCCTCCTTCTTTAGAGACCGCAATTTCCCTTCCCACGTGGTTAAAGATGTCCTCCAACGCATCTCGTCTACAACCCGCACCTCCGCCCTCATTCCCCACCCCTCCAACCGTAACAAGGACAGAACGCCCCTGGTGCTCACCTTCTACCCTACCAACCTTCGCATAAACCAAATCATCCACCAACATTTCCGCCACCTCCAAACAGACCCCACCACCAGGGATATATTTCCCTCTCCACTCCTTTCCGCCTTCCGCAAAGACCGTTCCCTCCGTGACTACCTGGTCAGGTCCACGCCCCCCTACAACTCACCCCCCCCTCCTGGCACTTTCCCCTGCCACCGCAGGCACTGTAAAACCTGCGCCCACACCTCCTCCCTCACCTCTATCCAAAGCCCTAAAGGAGCCTTCCACATCTATCAAAGTTTTACTTGCACATCCACTAATATCATTTATTGTATCCGTTGCTCCCGATGCGGTCTCCTCTACATTGGGGAGACTGGGCGCCTCCTAGCAGAGCACTTTAGGGAACATCTCCGGGACACCCGCACCAATCAACCACTCCGCCCCGTGGCCCAACATTTCAACTCCTCCTCCCACTCTGCTGAGGACATGGAGATCCTGGGCCTCCTTCACCGCCGCTCCCTCACCACCAGATGTCTGGAGGAAGAACGCCTCATCTTCTGCCTCGGAACACTTCAACCCCAGGGCATCAATGTGGACTTCAACAGTTTCCTCATTTCCCCTTCCCCCACCTCACCCTAGTTCCAAATTTCCAGCTCAGCACTGTCCCCATGACTTGTCCGGACTTGTCCTACCTACCTATTTCCTTTTCCACCGATCCACTCCACCCTCTCCTCCCTGACCTATCACCTTCATCCCCTCCCCCACTCACCCATTGTACTCTATGCTACTTTCTCCCCACCCCCACCCTCCTCTAGCTTATCTCTCCACGCTTCGGGCTCACTGCCTTTATTCCTGATGAAGGGCTTTTGCCCGAAACGTCGATTTCGAAGCTCCTTGGATGCTGCCTGAACTGCTGTGCTCTTCCAGCACCACTGATCCAGAATCTGGTTTCCAGCATCTGCAGTCATTGTTTTTACCTGTTTTAAAAGCCATGGCATTTGTAGTACAGTAACCACAATTTTGCTGCTGATCTTTCTTTGGATTTCAGTGGAGCTCTGCAGTTTTATAGCTCGTTGCAGCCCATGAGGAGATGACCCAATTTCATTGCTATAAATGTCCAAGTTCTTTAAAAATAACACCGCTTGTCGCAAACATAGTACAAACTGTACCATGTGCTGTAAAACTGTTAGTACCAGCAACGTCACACAACCTTGTGTTGTCCCCAGTGCTATAACATCTGGAGGAGACATCTTCAAACCTTCATTATGAATCTGATGAATGGTTCATCAGGTAACTGGGCTGGAAGTTTTGGTAGCATGAGTCCAGACTAATATGTCGACGCAGCAAATCACGTCTCTCTATCAATGTTATGGATGGATAAAAGCAACCCCATTGTTTAAATAATCTGAATCTTGCAGCTATTAAAATTAGATTAGATTAGATTAGATTCCCTACAGTGTGGAAACAGGCCCTTTGGCCCAACCAGTCCACACCGACCCTCCGAAGAGCAACCCACCCAGACCCATTTCCCCTGTGACTAATGCACCTAACACTATAGGCAATTTAGCATGGCCAATTCATCTGCCCTGCACATCTTTGGATTGTGGGAGGAAACCAGAGCACCCGGAGGAAACCCACGCGGACACGGGGAGAATGTGCAAACTCCACACAGACAGTCACCCGAGGCTGGAATCGAACCTGGGACCCTGGTGCTGTGAGGTAGCAGTGCTAACCACTGAGCCACCATGTTTGAATAAATTATTTTTAATATTTGTTCTCTTGGAAAAAACCTAAAGAACTATGAATGCTGTAAATCAGAGACAAAAACAGAAATTGCTGGAAAAGCTCAGCAGGTCTGGCAGCATCTGTGGAAAGAAATCAGAGTTCACATTTCGGGTCACTTGATCCAAAACGTTTACTCTGATTTCTCTGCATAGATGCTGCCAGACTAGATCACCTACAGTGTGGAAGCAGGTCCTTCAGCCCAACCAGTCCACACTGACCCACCGAAGAGTAACCCACCCAGCTCCATTTCCTTATGACTAATGCACCTAATACTGTGGGCAATTCACCTGACCTGCACATCTTTGGACTTGGGAGGAAATCAGATCACCCGGAGGAAACTCACACAGACACAGGGAGAATGTACAAACTCCACACAGACAGTCGCCTGAGGCTAGAATTGAACCCAGGTCCCTGATGCTGTGAGGCAGCAGTGCTAACCACTGAGCCACCATGCTGCCTGTACTGAGCTATTCCAGCAATTTTTACTTTGGCCTTTTATTCTCTGGATGCCGGTTGTGCTGGTGAGAACATATTTTGTGACCATCTCTAAATGCTCTGAGGAACTTCCAATGACGGGTTGTGACTGAGCTGCTTACTTGGCCAGAGCATCATGAATAAACTTCATGCTCAGAAATGGTGCCTGGTGTCGGACAGACTGCGAGGGGATGATTGGTCCATGACTTTTAGCCTTCATTCACAACGTGTCCTCAAACAGATGACCGAGCTGAGGTATTATGGTATACCCCTTTATATGATTGAGCTACTAAAACTCAATTCTGCATTGCACTGTTGTAGTAAGGTGTTAAAATGAAAATCTGGAATTGTTAAAAAGGCAGGGAAGTAATTTGATTGAGGTATTCAAAATCATGAGAAGACTAGGCAGAGTAAGTCAGGAGAAACTGTTGACTTTGGCTGAAATAGTGAGAACCAGATGAAAATGATTTAAAGTGGATGGCGAAAAGATCAGTGGTGAAATTGTAGTTAAAAGTTTTAGTGTTAGATATGTAAATAGTCAGTAAACATGGCAAAAGACTCTGATGAGAGATGGTTCTGTTTTAAGCCTCCTGCTAAACTTTATCCTGTAAATACATCATAGAATCCATTTGGCCCAACAAGTCCACACTGTCCCTCCAAACAGTAACCACCCAGACCCATTCCCCTACCCTATTACTCTACATTTCCTTGACCAATGGACCTAACTTACACACCTCTAAACACTATGGCCAAATCACCCAACCTGCACATCCTTGGACTGTGGGAGGAAACTGGAGCACCTGGAGGAAAGCACACAGACACAGGGAGAATGTGCAAACTCCACACAGACAGGTGCCCAAGGCAGCCATGGAACCCAAGTCTCTGGCGCTGTGAGGCAGCAGTGTTAGTAACTGAGCCATTATGCCACCCTTAGTGGGATCTTGAATGAAATGTCATCTTAACAATAGCCTAGCTTCTAGCAATCCCTATTGATCTTACCTAAACTCCCAGTCACCGCTAGGACCTACTGCAATAATGATAGAGATGTGACCCAAACAGTGTGTATGCAGTAATGTTTCAGATCTGGACTGGAATATCTGAAAGGTGGATTAAATTGGGGCTTTCAGAAGGGAATTGGTTAAGCACTGGTAAAGAAAATAACTGCTGGCCTCGAGAGAAAGAGTGGGGAGTGGGATTCTCTAAGTTGAACTTGCAGAGAGCCATAGATGGCCTCCATCTATGCTGAAACTTATTCGATGATTTTAAGTCATTGACCAAAGATGACGTTGAATTGAAGAGGTATTTGAAAGACAGAGGGACTTATGGAGAAACCAGGTTGTACAGGATCATGCCAGCTGTGGGGATATGAAAATGGAGGGGGCGGGGGAGGGCATTAGCAGGTGAGAAGGAATGACGATTAGGTGGTGATGTAACCCAGATTTAGAAAGATAAAGTATCCACATTTGAAATATGAGGCTGGAAAAGCTAGCCTCTGTGAAATTGCAAGAATAATTCAGGAGACCTTAATGGAGCAAACTCTCAGGATACACCTCATACATCTTGCTTGTATTTTGAAGGAGGGCTAAAGGTTGTTCTGACTCCCATGAAACATGAGTGGGAACATTAACGCCCCCTCTCTTTTATTTCTCTGATCTGACATTGCCTTTGTACTAACAGTCAGCTGTTGTTCAGATCATTCTTGGAGAAGCCTTAATGCTATGCTGCCTTCTTGAGGTTTTTATTTCTCTGTTGGAAAGTACACCCACCTTCACAAATTATCACAACGTTTTGGCTGTGAACATATTGCATTATTTGCAGTGAATTACATGGAGAGAGCGACAGCGTAACAATGGGGGAGCTGATAATTGACACTAGTAGATCTATTCATTGGTGTCAATAGTTAAGACTGATGTATCTATAGTGTAGCAAGTTAAGGTGAATAGAACTGGTTTTATAGCTCAAAGATTGGGAGAAGATTTGTAGCTCGGGTGCTCGTTGTTGTGGTTCTGTTCGCCGAGCTGGGAATTTGTGTTGCAGACGTTTCGTCCCCTGTCTAGGTGACATCCTCAGTGCTTGGGAGCCTCCTGTGAAGCACTTCTGTGATGTTTCCTCCGGCATTTATAGTGATTTGTATCTGCCACTTCCGGTTGTCAGTTCCTGCTGTCCGCTGCAGTGGCCGGTATATTGGGTCCAGGTCGATGTGCCTATTGATTGAATCTGTGGATGAGTGCCATGCCTCTAGGAATTCCCTGGCTGTTCACTGTTTGGCCTGTCAATATACCGGCCACTGCAGCAGACAGCTGGAACTGACAACCGGAAGCGGAAGATACAAATCACTATAAATGCTGGAGAAAACATCACAGAAGTGCTTCATAGGAGGCTCCCAAGCACTGAGGATGTTACCTAGTCAGGGGATGAAACGTCTGCAACACAAATTCCCAGCTTGGTTTTATAGCTACCAGGATTAGGGTTGGTAGATGTAGCTAGTAATTAACCATGGGTGGTTATAACAGATCAAACATCTTGTGATTGTTTATTAAATTAAAACTGAAATATTGATGCAAATTGCTATGCTACTAATCATTGGGGTTGCGAGTTGAGGCTGGTAAGAAAGATATAAGATGAAATGAATGGGAATTGGCTGACCAATAATTTTGGTTAAAGGTTAAGTATTCATTTTGCTTAAAACAAAACAAAAAACTGCAGATGCTGGAAATCAGGAACAAGAACTGAAATTGTTGGAAAAGCTCAGCAGGTCTGGAAGCATCTGTGGGGAGAAATCAGAGTGTAATGTTTCAGGTCCAGTGACCCTTCTTCTACTTCCATTTTTGGTTCTTTTGTGAATACGTAAACACGTGTAGCCACTTAAATAGAGCAAAGAAGACATTCAGACAAGTGTGTTGTGTGCTTGAATACAGAATTTTTTCAAGACTAACATCCCCAACATCATAGAATCATTGAATCTCTACAGTGTGGAAACAGGCCATTCAGCCCACTGTGTCCACACTGACCCTCCAAAGAGCATCCCAACCAGACCCAACCCCTTGACCTATAACTCTGCCCTTCCCAAGCCTAATCTACCTAGCCTGCACATCCGTGAACACTAGGGACAATTTAGCATGGCCAATCCACCTAACCTGCACATTTTTGAACTGTGTGAGGAAACCCCACGCAGACATGGAGAGAACTTGAAAACTCCACACAGACAGTCACCTGAGGCTGGAAACAAAGCTGGGTGCTGTGAGGCAGCAGTGCTAACCACTGAGCCGCTGTGTCACCATAGCTATTAAAATGAAGCCAATTTGACAATGAGGGGACCATAGTCACTGTGTGCCAGTGGAGTAATCAGATCCTGGCAGTGTAAAGGTTTTGGGGAGCAGTGCCAAGGCTGTGGTGAAATCTCAAGTAAACAAAAGAGGCAGAAGCAAAACATTAACATTAAAAGGATGCCATTTTTTCATGACTGGGAGTAAATCAAACATTTGGATGGTCAGTGGTTCAACTTGATGTAGTTCATAAGTTTGTTGTAACTAAAAGGACCTGAACAAGATAACAAATAGCACAACAAAGTGATTGAGACAGCTCAATGAAGGTATGACCTGAACTGAAGGCAGAGAATGAACTCGAAAGACACTAATGTGTATTTGCTACACTGAAATTCAGGTTCCTCCAGCATCTCAAGCAACACTCAGCTGTTTTGAGTGAACGTTGTAAGATCCATTGTTAAGGGCTAAGGGCCCTCTTGTGGTACAGTGGTATTGTCCCTGCACCTGGAGCAGGCGGCCTGGGTTCAAGTCCCACCTGCTCCAAAGGTGTACAACAACATCTGTGGACAGGTTTGATTAGGCAAATAGGGTAAAAGAAAATCACAGTTAGGGCTTCTAGTGGTGCAGTGGTAGAGTTCCTACCTCTAAAGCCAGGAGACTGAGGTTCAAGTTCTATCTACTCGAGAGTTATGTAACAGCATTGATTAGATTATTAGAAAAATATCACTGTCCTCACATAGAAAAGTCTCTGCTGCAGAGACTCTGAAAAGTGCACAGTTAAAATGATGGTCAGTGGGGAATTGCAAAGGTAAGCAAGGAAATCAGATATTCTTCAGAAAGCACCAGAGCTATTTCTCCTCATTCTAGGGAGACAATCGATTATACATAGCCTGGGTGTGGAAGACACCACTCTGTAAGTATGGACCAATGCAGAGGCATTCCACAGCCAGTACTGAGATTAACCCCAGGCTGTTGGTATCATTCTGCATCATGCCAACTGAGCTAACCTACTCCCACCTCAGCCAACGGTATTTGTAATGTGTGTTCTGGAACAGGTGGGACTTGAACCTGGAATTCCTGGGCCCAGAAATAGGGACATCACCACAAGATCCCTCCCCACCCCACTGTGGCTGCAGATACTTTACCAGTACCTGGCATGGGTCTCTTTTTCCTACCAGCCTGGCAGAGTTAAAGCCTGGAGCATGGAGGAGAAACTTAGTTGGTGGTGGGCTTGGAGGCAGAGAGTTGCTAGCCACACCCATGTGAAAAACATTGGCATTGTGCCAACAGACCGACAACAAATCAGCTGACCACCATAAGGTGGGCGAAATGGATGGATATCTGGACTTCCAACCTCGTCATGTGAAGATCTCTGATCCCCCCCAGAGCTAGCTGCTGAAAGCAATAGTCAAACTGGTAGTGCCAGGGATCCATGGCGGGCACAACTGGGTATTGGACAGACGCATGCAAGAGGCTCAATGGATTCCGGAGTGAGGCGGGTGATTGGGCAGCAACTGGGTGAATGTTTATTGACACCTCTCAGGGGCAGAGATGGTGGGGGCATCAGAGGTTTGGGGAATTGATTTTAAAGTTAGTGCATGAGGAAGGAAGAGGATACTGTCTTCTTGCAGAGGTTAGGGGCTGCTGCTAGTGATGGCTCATTTCTTCCTGCTGCTTTCAACATTTTTAAAAAAGGTGTGGGAATCCCGGTCCAGCCTGACCCACATTAACATTTCTTGATATTTCTAATCAACCTGTTCAGTGATGTTGTTACACACCTGGCTTCCTAGTTCAGAACTAGGGACATTACCCCTGTGTGCAATCAGCATAATATTGGGGTCAATTGGACTTTAAATAAACTCAATTAATCTTTAATTATTTACTTACAACTGCAATCTACAACTCATTTATCCTAAGTGAGATCAAAGATGGTGAGCGAGGTATCCAGCAAAGACAGGAGCATTTAATATCCAAACTCTAGTGTTTGGTCAGTATTTTCATGACAGAGCTCCCATTTAAGCTCAGAACTCTCCAATTTGATGATCTCATGGACAGGGCACTTAATAGCATCTGCCATTAATTAATTCTGTTATTGCAAGTTTGACTTTTGCTTGTAAGTATTCAATTGGCTACATGTATGTTTTACTGGTGGTGGTCAGTATGTTTAAAAAAAAACTAAATCAGAAAAAAGTTTGATTTTTCTTGTGTAAGGAAAGTTGCTGAAAATGGGAGCTTATCTCTTCATAGCAAGGTATCAGGGGGTCTGAGTGAACATGACATGCAACTGTGTAATATGTTAAAGCAACCGGATTGAAGGATTGGAAAAATTAAGAGCAGAAAGAGGGAGTTTAAAATATTGTGTGTAAAGTCAATGTCCAATTTGGCGCAGCAAGGAAAATGATGTCAGGGAAAGGTTGGATTAAGAAACAGGAAACAAAATGTCAGAAAATCACACTTTACAATTGTCTTACTTCCAAAAACAGTTAAAACATGAAGAAGCGTGACCCAACACTTGTATAAAGTAATTTTCAGTGCCAGAGGGTGCCTCAATTTTACTTATTAACAATTATCAAGTCATTAAAAGGATACTTCGACTTGAAGTGTGTTGATCTAACTTTCAGTAGTGTCATTGGTTCACATTGACTCTGCAAGTATTGCACTTTCTGCCATTCATTGTATTTCAGTGGTGACCCAGACATGAAATGCTACAATTTAAATTACAGCTTTTGTACTTTATGTTTAACTGTGCATCATCCTGAAGTCTAAAGTTGCTGCAGTATTTGCATATAAATAATGGCAAGCCCCATAAGCCCTCACTGTTAATTTGTGAGTCAATGTTTCTAACCTTCAGGGACTCTCATCCTGTCCAGTTGAACCATTGCAAACTTACAAGCCAGAAATGGCTTCAAAACGAAATGAGTTGAAAATCATCGGGCAGCAAATCTGATGAAAAAGTGAATGAAAGCTCTTCCAAATGAAATGTGCGGTCAGTAAAATATTAACTTCATTCTTCATAGCATCCCTACAATCCTGTAGAAACAGGCCATTTGGCTCAACAAGTCCACACTGACCCTCCAAACAGTATCCCACCCAGACCCATTCCCTTTCCCTTTCCCTATGACTCTACATTTCCCCTGACTGCAGCACCTAACCTACATATCCCTGAACACTATGGGCAGTTTAGCATGGCCAGTTCAGCTAACCTGCACATCTTTGGACTGTGGGAGGAAACCCACGCAGACACAGGGAGAATGTGCAAACTCCACACAGACAGTTGAGCGAGGCTGGAATTGAACCCAGGTCCCTGGCACTGTGAAACAACAATGCTAACCACTGTGCCACCCCATATTCTTCTGTTGCAAAATGAAAACAAATGGTAGCTGTGTCAACCTTATGTAGAGTTTTGTAATGAAGAAGATAAAATTCACACAAATACAGTTAATTCCACATTGTGTGATTGTAATGAGACTGGGTCCAGAGTAATGATTTATAATCACTGTACACCGAAGCCACAGCATTAATAAATTATAGCACTTAACAATACACCATTGCATTGGCCCAGTAATGAAAAGGTGCCACTCTGCACTTTCTTCACCAAAGAACTAGCCATCCGTGTTTACACTAAAGTTGTTATTTCATGGCAAGCTGTGAGGAATCAAATCGTCTAACTAGTGTTTCTCCCAGGCACTGAGGACTGAGCAATGTCTGCATTCATGAGTCTGATTTCACAACCAAACCACCATAATAATTTCACTTTCTGAGAGGAAAAAAAACAGCAATAAAATACCAATGAAGGAAATGAAGAAATAAAGCCAGGAAATTCTGCAAATACCCAGCAGATTTGTACGTGTTGGAAGTTGAATCTTTACTTGTAGAAGGTATCTGCTATTTTTTTCCTTTATCCCCGTCTGGGATGTTGTTGTCATCAGTTGTCCAGAGCACAGTTAAGAATAAACCACATTGCTGTGGATTTAGGGTCAAATGTAGGCCAGACCAGGGTAGGATTGCAGATTTCCTTCCCTGAAGGACATTAGTAATGGATGCAATTTGTGTCAACCAATTATACTTTTTAAAGCTTCCCAAAAGCTTTAAAAAGCTGATACCCCCAAGAAATGCTGAAAATTCAAAAAGCAACTGGAAATCTGCCCTGAATAAAGATTTCTGAGCAACATATTGGTTTCAAGCTGATTCAGTCAGTGAACTTCTTTTTTATTTCATTAAATTTTGACATTTCAATTAACGTCATGAGATCACAAGCTAACTGTATGATGTTCAATGAGAAGTGCAATCCCCATCAGTTTAAACATATATTTTAAAATTAGGCTGTTCCCAAAATCAAAAATTGGAATCCATTTGCATTGATGCCCAGTTCTAAGTTGGCACTTTCAATGTTCCAAGCATTCTGCTTATTGCAAGTAGGAACTATTAATAACGTACGGTAGACTGTGCCTGTCTGATACAGCACTATATGTTAACAGAGTACAGGAAATAGGTCATGTCTGACACAGCATTATATACTAACGTGTACAGGGAGACTAAGTGTCAGTCTGATCCAGCATTATACATTAACATTGTACAGGGAAACCGTCAGTATCTGATAAAGCACTATACATCAACAATATACAGAAGATTGAATGCAGTTTGAAACAACATTACATAGAAAGTGTACAGGAGACTGTGTGTTAGTGTGACCTAATACTATAGATTAACAGTGTACAGAAAACCATGATCATGTGATATATAACTATACATTATGTATACGGAGAAACAGATCTGAGTTACAAAGATAGGCAGAGACTTTTACAGTGGAGCAGAAGAAATTAAGAGGTGATCTTAAAAAGGTTTATAAAATCATTAGGGCATATATAAGATCAATAGCAAGGGTATTTTCCTTTGGGTGGGAGAATTCAAAACAAGGGGGTATATTTTTAAAATGAGAGGAAATAAATTTTAAAAGGGAGATTGAACACATTGGGGCTGTTTCCCGAGAGCATCAAAGGCTGAAGGGTGACCTTAGAGAGGTTTATGAAACCATGAGGGGCATGGATAGGGTAAATAGACAAGTTCTTTTCCCTGGAGTGGTGGAATCCAGAACTAGAAGGCACAGGTTTAGGGTGAGAGAGAAGCGATTTAAAAGGGAACTAAGGAGCAACCTTTTCATGCAAAGAGTGGTGCATGTGTGGAATGAGCTGTCAGAGGCTAGTACAATTACAACATTTAACAGGCGTCTGAATGGGTATATGAATAGGAAGAGTTTAGAGGGATATGAGCCAAGTGCTGACAAATGGGATTAGATTAATTTAGGATATCTGGTTGGCATGGACAAGTTGCTGTACATCTGTATGACTCAATGACATGAGGTGCAATTTTTTTATGCAGCAAGTGGTTAGTGTGGAATGAACTGCCAGAGGAAGTGGTGGATGCAGGTACAGCTACAACAATTAAAAGACATTTGGAAAAATACATGAATAGGAAAGGCATAGAAGGATTTGGACCAAGTGCAGGCAAGTGGGACTAGATTGCTTTGGGGACCTAATTGATGTGGACTAGTTGGACTGAAGGGTCCATTTCCATGCTGTATGACTCTATGTCTCTATTCTCTTCTAACTTGTTGAATTGTCTTCCTTTTTCATGCTGATGAATGAGGAGCATTATTTCATTTAAACTGAAAAGGAGACCGTGTAACCAAGCAACTAATGTTTGCAAAAATATGTAGTAGGATGTAACCAGTATTAAAGCCACCAGCTGCCAGTTATCCCATTGTTGCAAAATATGAAATGTAATTCATAGACAATCTATACCCTTGATATGTGCCATATCAAGAGTCAATTTCTGCAGATCATGTGGTTTCAGCTCATGGTAACAAGTTGCCCCAGTCTGACTATTTCAATAAGAAATATAGAAACTTGAACTTACAGGTCACTTCTGGATTGAGATCAAGCTCTTTTCACAGACATTCAGTCTGATTGATTGGATGTGGGTGGGATTGTGCGCCATTATATTTCACATTTACTTTGCAATTATAGTAAAGAGAATTGACAAATTCATAATCCAATCAAAATTAATTCATTAAGACCGCAGTTGCAAAAAAAAACAAAAGGACGTTTACACCCAAATTCCAGTTCTATCCCATTGTATCCAGTCATCATATATAGTGAGAGAATCATGTTCACACAATGTGCCTATTATAGGAATCGGGGACAGTAGTTGCAATGCTATTGCAGTGAACCTGTCGAGACTTGTATTATGTCTGTAGCTTTATTACAGGATGAGAAAGACTCAAGTACACAAGAGTGTAAATTAGACAGTAATTCAGGATTCCCAACCTTTTCAAACTGATGGGTCACAGAGGCCAAAGCATATCCTTACACCAGCCACAAAAATATATTTTGGAATATTTCATATGATTGTAAAAGCTGTAAAGATATTCATTTGTTTTTCATGTCCGCCAACCTGAAATCAGTTTTATTCATGCTTAATGTACTTTGAGAGAGATTAGCATGGGACAGTAGAGTAAAGATGTTGATATACTAAGGGGCCATAGAGTTAGGAGTTTTGAGTGGTAAGGGGCTGTAGGGTTCAGGTTTTTGGGAGGGATACAACACCCAAGCTGAACAGCTGTGCATGCTTGTACTGTTGGCCTATAACCCACTGCATGGTCATTTGGCAGATGGCAGTCACCTACAGAGGGAGCCAACACCACAGACCTGGATCGTTACAAGCAACTGAGCAGGACAGAAATGGATAAATAATGTATTGGGAGCTCACTGAGGACTTCTTCATTTTGGGCCCATGTTCAGAGGAAAACACTGTACAACCCAGCAATGGCACTGTGTACCACAGCTCCAAGTTCAGTCATTGTGCATGACCTCCATTGTGTGACTTTCTGTCGCACCAAGATGGCATTAGAGGGGAACCTTTCATCAGTCCAGGATGGGACAGCCTTGTCTCTGGGTCTGACATACCTGATTGTGCCTGTATGCTGCTTTAGGAGAAGGCATTTCCAACTCCAGTCCATCTCTTACTTAGTGGGATGAAAAATGGTGGCCATGATGTCAGGAAATGGCACACATTGGGCTATGTGGAATACTGTGACCTGTGGGCCGTAGGTTGGGAACCACTACAATAATCGGTTTAGGAACAGTTGGAGGAAAGAAACATTAGACTGGGGAGATTTTGGATGATTTGCATGGTGTTGCCAGCATTTTGGAAATGTGCCACAATTTGATATTTGAAGCCAAAATTTGAACAGTGGCCCAGGTTACCCATAATAGTGAGCTTGAAAATGACTATTCGAACTAGACCATTAGATCCGCTGATCTTCCAGTGATGAACTGGTGCTAAATTTTGGAAAACAAATGGGCATTCACCATATGGTAAAATTACCATAATCTTATTGGACCAGTGGGTTGCCCTCTGACTAGAGATCAACAGAGAGGTGACTGGTGGTGGTTTCACGGTGGTCATCACGCCTCGGGTTCAGCGAAAAGTTGAGAAGAAGAGTCTGTTGTGGTAACTTCAACTCGTTTGGGAATTGAACCCCTGCTGTTGGTATCACACTGCATTACAAACCAGTTGTCCAACGAACTGATTCTCCCACTTACTACAGCAAACCTAAGGACAAATCAGGAGTGGCACAACTGATGGGTAATGAGGAAATTTGCTCTGGGGGAAAGTGAATTGATAACAACCACTTTCAATACTTTTCATGGGGACTTGATTCTTCTTGCAAATCGTGAGCAGAATTATCCTAAAGCAAGATCAGAATCTGCAGATTTATGCTGAAAATTAAACAACTTGATGGTACAGTTTAGTATCTTTTAAAGAGCTGTTTGGATTGTGATTTTCACTAAGCTTCTCACACTGTATAAAGCCAAGAAGGAAGAGGTTTGACATTGCTGAATTACCTCTATTTAATTGTATTTTCATTGAATAATTGTGTGTTTCATTTGAGCTGTAAGGTCGATGATAATCTCAATGAAAAAATAGAAATAAAGTAATAAGCTCTCAGAGCAGGCAGTAGGGGATGTTCGCTGAAGCTCGATTTAGCTTGAAGTCTGAAAGGACTGATAAATGTGCGCCAGTTGGTGTAAATGACACTTTGATGTTTTATGACTGTTTGTTTATACCCAAAACAATACAATCTGTGTTTCTTGGGCTTTAGGTTTTTTGCTGACCCAACCGTCTTTGCCTCAGAGATAGTTATCATTTGTATTCTAACAGGAAACCAATTCTTTAGGAGCTCAAAATTATTTTCAGCATCATTTAAAAGTCATCTAACAGTAAAAGTCTGATTCAGTGAATGCATTATAAAGCTAATAAGACACCAGTGTCTGGAATGTAGCACTATTCTTTTTAAGCCTTGAGTGGCAGTGAAGTGAAAACTTTAATGCAGGAAAAATGGCCATTGTCATTGGTTTCAATGCAGAGATGTTAAATACTTTCAAACTAATTTCCGTGAAGATGACAGGAGAGGTCGCAAGAAAATTTGGAACCGTATGTTGAATGACGTGAGTCACTTGTTTTGTAATATCCTGTTCTTGTATTTTTTCCGTTGTGGAGCTTGGAGGGAGGGAGGCATAATTGAAAAACCAAACATGCAGGACCTCTGAAACAAATGGCGGTGGAGAAACTCATCAGGTCTGGCAGCATCTGTGGAGAGAGAAACAGGGTTAATGTTTCAAGTTCATTGCGAACAAGTCACACTGGACACGAGTTGAGTTTCTCCAGCATTCTCTATGCCAGAAATAATACCACAGCCAAAGGAACAATGTCTGACCCATCTCCCACACTTTGGCCCTTGCCCCCCCTCTCTTCCCACTTACAATTTTTCTATCTCTAGTGGGATGCCACTACCAGCCACATATTCCACTCTCCTCCCTTGTCAGCCTTCCATAGGGACTGCTCCCTCCACCACTCCTAACATTGCCCCACATCCCCACACACCTTCCCATGCAAACACAGGAGGTGTAACACCTGCCAGTATACTTTCTCCCTCCTCACTATCTACACCTCAGAAACACCTTTCTGGTGAAGCAGCAATTTATCTGCACTTCACTCAATCTAGTCCACTATATTCAATTGATTGATTTGATTTATTGTCACATGGACCTAATTACAGTGAAAAGCTTTGTGAGCAATACAGGTAGATCATAGTAAGCAAGGACATATAGATCATAGGGCAAGAAAAGAACTTGGACAGAGTAAGACAGACAGGTTTGAAAAGGACATCTGCTAAGCAAGATCAACATTAACAAGATCAACATTATTTGAATTTGGAGAGTCCATTCATCAGTCTATTAATGGCAGGGAAGAAGCTGTTCCTGAACCTCCTAGTAAGTGTGACAATAGACAATAGACAATAGGTGCAGGAGTAGGCCATTCTGCCCTTCGAGCCTGCACCACCATTCATTATGATCATGGTTGATCATCCTCAATCTGTATCCTGTTCCTGCCTTATCTCCATAACCCTTGATTCCACTATCCTTGAGAGCTCTATCCAACTCTTTCTTAAACGAATCCAGAGACTGGGCCTCCACTGCCTTCTGGGGCGGAGCATTCCCCACACCCACCACTCTCTGGGTGAAGAAGTTTCTCCTCATCTCTGTCCTAAATGGCCTACCCTTATTTTTAAGCTGTGTCCTCTCGTTCAGGACTCACCCATCAGCGGAAACATGTTTCCTGCCTCCAGAGTGTCCAATCCTTTAATAATCTTATATGTCTCAATCAGATCCCCTCTCAGTCTTCTAAATTCAAGGGTATACAAGCCCAGTCGTTCCAATCTTTCAACATAAGATAGTCCCGCCATTCCAGGAATTGACCTCGTGAACCTACGCTGAACTCCCTCAATAGCCAGAATGTCTTTCCTCAAATTTGGAGATCAGAACTGCACACAATATTCCAGGTATGGTCTCACCAAGGCCTTGTATAGCTGCAGAAGAATCTCTTTGCTTCTATACTCAATCCCTCTTGTTATGAAGGCCAGCATGCTATTTGCCTTCTTCACTACCTGCTGTCAAAGTGGATAACCATACATTTATCCACATTAAACAGCATCTGCCATGCATCTGTCCACTCACCTAACCTGTCCAAGTCACCCTGTAATCTCCTAACATCCTCCTCACATTTCACCCTGCCACCCAGCTTTGTATCATCAGAAAATTTGCTAATGTTACTATTAATACCATCTTCTATATCATTAATATATATTGTAAAAAGCTGCGGTCCCAGCACTGATCCCTGCAGTACCCCACTGGTCACCGCCTGCCATTCCGAAAGGGAGCCGTTTATCACTACTCTTTGTTTCCTGTCAGCCAACCAATTTTCAATCCAAGTCAGTACTTTGCCCCCAATACCATGCACCCTGATTTTGCTCACTAACCTCCTTTGTAGGACTTTATCAAAGGCTTTCTGAAAGTCCAAGTATACTACATCTACTGGATCTCCCTTGTCCATCTTCAGAGTTACATCCTCAAAAAATTCCAGAAGATTAGTCAAGCATGATTTTCCCTTCATAAATCCATGCTGACTCTGACCTATCCAATTACTGCTATCCAGGTGTGTCGTAATTTCATCCTTTATAATAGACTCCAGCATCTTTCCCACCACTGAGGTCAGACTAACTGGTCTATAATTTCCTGCTTTCTTTCTTGCTCCTTTCTTAAAAAGTAGTACAACATTAGCCACCCACCAATCCGCAGGAACTGATCCTGAATGTATTGAACTCTGGAAAATAATCACCAATGCATCCACGATTTATAGAGCCACCTCCTTCAGTACCCTGGGATGTGGACCATCAGGCCCTGGGGACTTATCAGCCTTCAGACCTAACAGTCTCTCCGACACGAATTACTGGCAAATATAAATTCCCTTCAGTTTAGGTCCTTCAGCCACAATTACCTCAGGGAGATTGCTTGTATCTTCCCCAGTGAACATAGATCTGAAGTACCAATTCAACTCTTCTGCCATTTCTTTGTTCCCTGAAATGTATTCCCCTGTTTCTGTCTTCAAGGGCCCAATTTTTGTCCTAACCATTTTTTTCCCTATCACATACCTAAAAAAGCTTTTACTATCCTCCTTTATATTTTTGGCCAGTTCACCTTCATACCTCATTATTTCTCTGCGTATTTCCTTCTTAGAAATCCTCTGTTGTTCTTTAAAAGCTTCCCAGTCCTCCGTTTTCCCACTTATCTTTGCTATGTTATACTTTTTCTCTTTTGACTTTATATGTTTCTTAACTTGCCCCGTCAGTCATGGCCACCCCTGCCTCCTCATAGGATCTTTCTTCCTTTTTGGAATGAACTGATCCTGCATCTTCTGCATTATACCCAGAAATATCTGCCATTGTTCCTCCACTGTCATCCCTGCTATGGTATTGCACCATTGAATTTTGGCCAGCTCTTCCCTCAGAGCTCCATAATTCCCTTTATTCATCTGAAATATTGTCACTACCGATTGTACCCTCTCCCTTTCAAATTGCAGATTGAAGCTTATTGTATTATGTCACTACCTCCTAATAGATTCTGTATCTTCTTCCTGATGGAAGATGTTGGAGGAGAGCGTTCCCAGGATGCAGTGGGTCTTTGATGTTGGCAACCTTTCCATAGCAACAGAACCTGTAAATGGAGCCCATGGATAGGAGGTTGATTTTCATGGTGATCTGGGCTGTGCACACAACCTTCTGTAGTTTGTTACGGTCCTGGGCAAAGCAGTTGCCATACCAGGCTGTCATGCACCCAGACAGTATGCTTTCTGAGATATATCTTAGAAGTTGGTGAGGTTCCTTATGGATGTGCCAAATTTCATGAGGCACTTGAGGAAGAAGAGGTGTTGTGCTTTCTTGACCTTCGTATCTACGTGGAAAGATAGGACATGTTGTTGGTTATAGTCACTCCTAGGAACTTGATGCTGTCCATCCTCTCAACCTCCACCTTGTTGATGTAGATGGGGGCATGTTCTCCTCCTTCTTTTCTGAAGTCAATGATCAGTTCTTTAGTTTAGCAGATATTGATAGAGAGATTGTTCACATTGTACCAAACCCTGTATCTCCTTCTCACATTCTGACTCATCTTTGTTTCATATCCATCCTATCATGGTGGTGTCATCAGCAAACCTGTCGATGATGTTCCTTTGGAATTTGGAAACACAGTCGTGGGTGTACAGGAAGTCGAGTAGGGGGCTGAGGAGTCATCCTTGGGGGCTTCCAGTGTTGGGTGTTATCGTGGATGAGGCGCAGTTCTCTGTCTTTACTGTGGCAGTCTGTGGGTCAGGTTGCTGAGGATCCAGTTGCAGAGGGCGGAACTGAGACCAAGGTCATGGAGTTTTGAGATCAGTCTGGACGGGACAATGGTGTTGAAGGTGGAGCTGTAGTCAATGAGCAGGAGTCTGACATAGGTGCCCTTGTTGTCCAGGTGTTCCTGGGATGAGCACGGGAATTGGCATCCACTGTGGGCCTGTTATGTCAGTAGGTAAATTGTATGGGATTGAGGCATGCTGGGAGACTGGAGTTAATGTGGGCCATGACCAGACTCTCAAAGCACTTCATGATTATGGAGGTTAGAGAGACTGGGCAGTAGTCATTAAGGCACGTTGCACATGCTTTCTCAGGTACGGGGATGATGGTGGTCTTCTTGACAAAGGTGGGGACTTCGGCTTGTAGAAGGGAGAGGTTGAAGATGTCAGTGAACACTTCCACCAGCTGGTTCACAGAGGATCTAAGTACATGGCTGGGGTCTCCATCCAAACCTGTCGCTTTCCTTTGATTGACCTAAGTGACTATTTTCAGCAGAAAAACCAACCTTTTCCCAGCTACAATCAGTTCTGAAGAAGGCTCACTGGACCTCAAACATTAATATTGCTATCTCTCCACAGATGCTGCCAGACCTGCTGTGTTTTTTTCAGCAATTTCTGTTTTTGTTTCTGATTTCCAATATCCACAGTTCTTTAGTTCTTTTGAAGCCAAAATATCCCAGTGATGGAGTAGGGTGGATATTTTGATCAAACAAACAGCTGTGCCCTGGAGCATGTTAGGATTCTTGGTTGCCTTTTTAGCTGCATCTATCCCTCCATCCGTCTGTCCGTCCGCCCATCCATCCATTCATTCATTCATTCATTCACTCATTCATTTATTCATCCATCCACCCATCCATTTATCCATCCTGAATATTTCATCATCCTGCTGCTAAGACATGTTGATAGGTCATTGACTTTGAGGATTTTCTTTGATTCTTGGATGTCTGTTCTCCTAAAGTATCGAGCAAGGTACCACAACAAAGTTCCCCAAACTCCATACTTGCTTGTTTTTTTTTTCTGTGGAATCTATAAACAGGGGCTTGGTTAGTTCAGTTGGCTGGATGACTGGTTTGTAATACAGAGTGATACTAACAAAAATTGGGTGAGATTACTCTGAAGGATTTTCCTTCTCTGCTTGCCTGAAGTATGGTGACCCCCAGGTTAAACCACCATCAGTTCTCCCTCTTTAATCAGTGACCAGCTTATGGTCTGGAAGGACCATAGCAACTTTACCCTTTCGGATGTATAATGAGATTCTGGATCTAAACAGGAAGACAAGAAATGGTGCTTTATCGATAATGTTAATGGTCTAGTACTCCAGACACCACATTAATGGTCTGGGGACAGGGCTTAAACCTCACTATAGCAGTTGGTAGAAATTAAATTCAACTAATTAGGAAATCTGAAATATATTCTTAGTAATGGTGCCATGAAATGACCATCAATTGTCATTTTAAATATAAAAAACACTGTTCAATAATGTCTTTTAGAGAAGGAAATCCACTGTTATCACTTGACCTGACCTAACATGACTCCAGACCCATAGCAATGTAATTAACTCTTAACTGCCCTCTGAAATAGTTTAACAGCAAACTACTCAGTTGTAACAAACCTGTGAACAGATGGACTACTGTAGTTCAAGAAAGGGGCTGACTGGCATGGTGGCTCAGTGGTTAGCGCTGCTGCCCCACAGTGCTGGAGACCCAGTTCAATTCCACACTTGGGCGACCATGTGGAGTTTTCCATTCTCCCCGCGTCTGTTAGGGTTTCCTCCAGGTGCTCCGGTTTCCTCCCACAGTCCAAGGATGTGCAGATTAGGTTGGTTTGCTATACTGAATTGCCTATAGTCTTCAGGGATGTGCAGGCTAGCTGGATTAGTCATGGGAAATGCAGAATTACACGGATAAGGTGGGATGTTATTCAGAGGGGTTGTGTGGATTCAATGGGCCAAATGGCCCACTTCTATAATGCAGGGATTCTATGATTCTCATGTTCTCAAAGATAATTACAGGTGGGCAAGAAGTGTTGACCTTGCAGCAATGGCTCACACCTCATGAAAAAAATAACAAAAGGAAAATTCTGCTTGCTGCTTTATGGAACATGTAACCTTAGTGTAACTGGGAAATTAACAGTGCACCATACTTTACTAACTTTTCTTCAATTTATAGTAAGGCCTGTTGCTTTCAGAAATTTAATAGTGAGGGTTAAGTTTGATTTAAGGTGAAAAACCAATACATTGGATGCTAGGTCTTATGAACATAGCGTAAAAAAGTAATGCTACATCGAAACAAGTCTTTAAAAGTCAGAGCACATATTCATTAAGTTGTAATAAAAAGCCAGAGAGATCATAGGCTTAATAAATCAGAGTACAACAGGAGTCAGTATTACCAAGCCAATATGTTGATTATACCTGCAGCAGGATATTGTGCCTAGTTTTGGGTGTCTTACTGTAGAAAGGATGTCAAGTTCAAATAGAAGGCACAGAAAAGATCTAGTAAGATAATATCAAAATATATAAGTCATTTCTATAGCTTTCACTAAAGACTTCATATTCTTGGCCTGGATTATGTCCCCTGAACTGCCCCTGCAAACCTTCCCCTTCTAGTCCCAGTTACTTCAAACTTAAACAGGCAGTATGTAAAATAAATACCTTGTTCAATTAACAAAGTTTTAAACTTCATATCCCAACCATCTTTAAGACAGTTAGAAGCCCTTTTGCATCTCTGTCCCAACGTCCTTGTAGTGATTGAAAACCTCGACTGTCCTTTTGTTAGTTCAACTTGTGCCTTCTCAAATGGATGGCGCAACAATGGGACCCAACACTGTCCCATTTACCTTAAATGCTGAATTCTGCGCTAGGTCTTGTAATGTTGGCTTTCACTATCTTGTCTTCTAACACTGCAATCAATTTTTTTAATGGTGATTTACAACCCCTGTTAAGAGTTTATCCCACCTGACATAGAATCCCTACAGTGCAAAAAGAGGTCACTCAGACCATTGATTCTGCACCGACCCTCCAAAGAATATCCTACTCAGACCCACAAATCCTCACATGGGATTTTTAACCATGGCAAATCCCCAAACTTGCATATCTTTGCTTTGTGGAGGGGAACTCGTGGACAGAGGGAGAAGGTGCAAACTCCACACAGACAGTCACCCAAGGCTGGAATTGAACCTGGGGCCCTCGTGCTGTGAGGCATAAGTGTTAACTGTGCCACCCTAATTTGCAGCATCTTCAGTCAAATCATATTATCCAGCCCTCCTCCCCAGCCTGCACAACTATCAACCCAAAATTAATGGCACAGGTTTAGCCAATTAAATCTCTTCCTTCTGGAACTCCCTCTATAAACCATCCCAACTTTAATAATCTCTTCCACAGTCACCTTTGTAATTGTGACTTCAACCCCTCTAATTCCCTCGCCAATCTACTAATTTCTTCTGAGTAGACTAAAATCCTTTTATCTGGTGTTTACAGTCATTAGGTAGATCAGTAGGGAGTTTGTTCCACTGATCATTACACCTATACCTCGAAGGTGTTTCTCTTCAGATCATAAATGAGGGAAGAGGTCAGGAGAACATGTCTCTTTACAAGGAGAATTGTTGAGATGTGGAGAATCCTAGTAGAAACAAATGACAGAAACAGAACCTACAATAACTTTTGAAAAAATCAAAAGTGAGAAGGGTCTGCTTCCATGCCATACATCTCTATGACTCTTAGTGATAGTCATGGAGAAAGAACACAAAAATAGGCCTAGTTGCATAGCATTTCCAGAGATAGAAGCCACAATGGACTGAATTACATTCTGTAAAATTCGACAAAATTATCAAGAAGGTGAGAGACTAAATAGTAACAGTTTATTTACACACTGGTCAGTGAATGGAGATGAAGGGGGATGGGGGAGGGGAGCAGGTGTGAAGCCAGCATTCGTACAGGTGGGAATGCAAAAGGAAGAGTGCAGAGTCAATAACAGAGTCAATAACTTTATAACAGAAACAGGTACGAATATTCAGTTCATCTATCACATTACAGGATAATGTGGAGGTGCCGGTGTTGGCCTGGGATGGAAAAGGTCAGAAGTCACATGACACCAGGCTATGGTCCAACAGGTTTATTGGAAATCACAAACTTTCAGAGAGCTGCTCCTTTGTCAGGTGAAGTGACAGCGAAATAGCCGAACAACAAGCTGCTCAGTTGTAGCAAACCTGCTAGCAGATGGACTGTTGTAGTTCAAGATGATGTCAGACTCTCACAGTGTGCATAGTGGCTCGGTGGTTAGCACTGCTGCCTCACAGTACCCGGGGCCCAGGCTCAGTTCCACCCTTGTTTGTGTGGGTTCCCTTCAGGTACCTCTCATTGTCCAAAGATGTGCAGGTAAAGTGGGATTGGCCATGCTGAATTGCCCATAGTGTTCAAGGATGTGCAAGCTCGGTGGGTTATCTAGTGGAGTGGATCTGGGTGGGATGCTCTTCAGAGGGTCAGTGTGGACTCGAAGGAGCAAATGGCCTGCTTTCATACTGTAGGGATTCCATGATTCAATGACTCTTTTTCTTCTCAAAGATAATTATAAATAGGAAGAAGCACTGACCTTGCCAGCAATTGCTCACATCTCATTAAAAAAAGTAGAGAAAAGGAAAATCCTGCCTGCTGCTTTATGGAACATGTAATCTTAGTGTAACTGGAAATTTAACAGTGCACCGTATTTTACTAACTTTCTTTCAATTTAATGTGAAGCCTGTTACTTTCAGAAATTTAATAGTGAGGGTTAAGTTTGATTTAAGGTGAAAAACTAATATATTGGATGCTCGTTCTTATGAACACAGCATAAACAGAAAATGCTACATCGAAACAAATCTTTAAAAGTCAGAGGACAAGTTCATTAAATTGTAATAAAAAACCAAGATCCTAGGTTTAATAAATCAGAGTAGAAAAAGAGTCGGTATTGCCATGCCAATATATTGATTATACCTGCAGTAGGCTATGGTGCCAAGTTTTGGGTATCTTAAATTAGAAAATATGCTACATTCAAAATGCAAAGGAAGTGCAAAGGAATGGGAACTCTGATTTGGAATTAATAGAAAGAGGCTAATAATAAAAAAAATCTGGAACTAACAGTCTAAATAATGATCATGTTGATTGTCAGAAAAACCCATCTGGATCACTAATGTCCTTTAGCGAAGGAAATCTGCCATCCTTACCTGGTCTGGTGTACAATGTGGTTGACTCTTAACTACCATCTGAACAGTTGGGAATGGGCAATAAATGCTGGCCGAGTAACACCCTAAGCCTGTGAATGAAGAAAAAAAAAATGAGGTGAGCAGTCTCCTCTTGTTCTCAGGTTTCAATAATTTTCTGTGAGATTGAAATACATGCTAGGAGAAAGTGAGGACTGCAGATGCTGGAGGTCAGAGTCGAGAGTGTGGTGCTGGAAAAGGACAGCAGGTCAGGCAGCATCCGAGGAGCAGGAGAATCGACGTTTCGGGCATAAGCCCTTCATCATTAGAAATACATGTTGGCAGGCTACTCAAAAGTTGAGAATTAACTGGACCCCATTCTTGCATAATGTGCTTCCAGTAAGATAACTCAGACAAATACAACTTCTGTAATAGAGCAGCAATTGCAACTGCCAGTAGAGGAAAATCACATGGGGAAATTGGCTAACCACATCAATGAGAGAGAAGAATGGAAAGTTGATCAGGTTAAGTGAAGAGAGATGGGTGGAAGCTATGATGAGCATTAACACCAGCACTGACCTGATCTGTTAAATGATCACTTCAGTACTATATGATTTTGTGCAATTTTCCTCATATCTTAGATTTCTAATTTCTAGAACCATCTCCATTGATTCTGTCTCCTCTCAAGGACATTAATAAATGTGGCAAAATCATTAGATGTAGTCAATAGTGCAGAGGATATGAAAACACAGATACACTGAAGAAACATTTTGCACAAATAAACTTGTCACGAATCGATTAATTGAACCAACTGCATGAAACTGCCTTTGAGAAGTTTCTTGAGAAATGATTAGAACATAATTAAGAACAAAACTGAAATGATGGAATTGGAACAAATTACTCATTGAGCCGCATTAATTCCAGACATTTTACTTTATTCCAATTGTTTTAAAGTAACCATTTGATTATAAAACTACGTAACTTTGCTTTAATAAATAATCCTCTGTCATCACTGCTGTTTTCCTATTACTGACTAATACAGTGTTCCTCAATTAACCTCAATTAACCTCTTGCCCTGCACTAATAATGATTGCTTAACTGAATTACTGGAAGCTGGTGTATCTTTAAAAATAAATGCCAAAAGGTTAATTTTCCCGTCTGACAGTTATTTTGGTATTACAAGACAAAAGTATTTTCACTATTGGAGCAATGACCCACTCTGACCCCTGCCTCTGTTTTTTATGCTAACTTTCATGCAAGTAAATTCCTGATGGTCAGATTGTTACAGCGGACGTGAAGAGAAAGCATGACAAATAAGTTTCTCCAAGTAATTATAGCAAGGGAAAGTACAGCTATTCTTTCATGGGCTCTTTTATCCCATGCAACTCCCTTATTCCGTAACTGCAAAGAAAGAAAAGACTTGCTATAATGGGGATAAAATGTACCTGACCCTTCTCACTGACCTGAACTTCAAAGGGATATCCCCTGTGTTTAGACTGAGCCCCATAATACGTGTGTCATCCAGTAACTAACTGCTTAAATATAATGGGGGCTCGATAGGGTAGAAACTCAGAGGCTGAGGAATCTGAAACACAGGGTAAGGGTTTCTCATTTAGAGCTGAGATGAGGAGACATTTCTTCACTGAAAGGGTTACAAATCTTTCGGATTCTTTATCCCAAATGGTTGTGAATGCTCCAGCTTCAGTACAGTTACGCTTGAGACAGACAGGTTTTTGGGACCTTCAGGGATGGAAGAAACAGAAGAGACAGTGCAATTGAGGCTGAAGGTCAGCTGTGATCAGACTGAATGGTGGGACAGGCTTGAGAGGCCAATGTTCTACCCCAATTCCTGTTTATTACATCCTTATTTCAACACAATTCTAAGGGTGAATTGAGAAGGAAATCTGCCATCCTTACCTAGTCTGGCATACATGTGACTCCAGACCACAGTAATGTGGTTGATTCTTTATTTCCCTCTGAAATGGCTTGGTAAGCCATTCAATTCAAGGGCCTTTAGGGACAGGCAGGAAATGCTAACCTTGCCAGCGATGCCCACATCCCATGAAGAGAAAAAGTGAAAACACCAATGAGGAAATACAATGACCCGCTCAGTGTGAAAGACTGAAAGACTGCACTGGGTTAGCCGATCTCAGCTGGTATTGGTGAGTAATCTTCAATGACCCTGGGCAATGGAAGGGAAGAGACAAAACATTAATCTGCCAGCATTTCCAGTGTGGAGTATCAGCCAAGTGACCCTTGTGTTGGTGTTATATGTGGATGTGGACAAGGATCTCCCTGAGGCCTATGACCAGTCACCGTCTGGTGTGCCACAAAGGTTTGGGCACTCGGACAAGGCCTATCTGACTGTGTGTCAAATAAAGGGCATCGTCTTCAGGGGAGGGAGGTAGAGAATGAGAGATTCTAACCGGTAGATAATCATCTGAAAAAAACTATCAGGACAGGCAGTCAGGCAGACCAGTCTCCCCAAGTGTTTGCAGCCATTCTGTGTGATTAAGCACACCACTATCTTGGTGTTTACATCATGCTTTAAAAGGTCAGATGTGTATGTCTTCATGGAGAGCACTGAGCTCCAGTACACTCCAAGTGCAATCTAAACAGAGAGCTGATTCAAACTCCTCTGTGAGCATGTCCCTGTTAGCTCCCCTCTACTCGCGGCTGCTGATATTACTGAGCTCACACAGGGAGCAAAGAATTGTTTATTTTGGTTAAGGTTGCAGTCTGCACAAGCTAAAACTGGATTGACCTGTGCGTGCTGTGAATCTCAAAGCACATTTCAGTCCCACACCACAATGTCCAGTGATATATCTTCAGACAAGCAATAACAAAATGACAGAGCTCTCTGAAGGCTGAACCTGGGCTACAGAAACATTACTGATGTGCACAGTTATTCCTCCTGTTCTCAATAGCAATCTCAAAGTCGAAATCCTCGTCACATTTCAAAGGACGAATGCACATTTGAACTTCCATAAGTGACAGGGGAAGGGATCAAAAGCTGGATAGTGGGATTTGGATGAGAGGATCCTTTTTGAGCCACACAGACGTAATGGACCGAATGGCCTCCTTGAGTGTTATCCTACTAGTGGGATTTTACAGCCTGGGGGAGCAGCCTGACAGGTAGGAAGGAGCCAGAAAATTGGGTGCCCTGGAGTGGATTGGTGCCCCCCCTCTCCCCATCTAACCACCTCTTGTGGTATTTTACTAGGTAGAAGATGTTTGGGCATCTCACTGCTCTCAGGCTAATCAAGGCCCCAAATGTCCAGTTAATAGCCACTTCAGGCCCTCAGTCTGCTATCACTGGTATTGTCGAGATGCTTGTGGATTCAATGAAGGCAACCCTGCTCCCTAAGCATTACTAATCAATTCCCCCCACCCTAACCACATCAGCCTTCCACATCCAGCCACCCACTGGGTCTTGTCAGCCTGGCCCCAGAGAAACCCTGCATTTACCAGCATTGGGAATTGCTTGTACTCCCAGCATTGGCCACTGGTCTCGATGGCGCTGCTGGGGTTAAAGAGTAGCCGTTTAATGGGTCAGTGGTTCTCCAAGGTGGGATCTACCCCCAGATTGCAGGAGAAATTGGTGCAGGACCCTTTTAACCCTGAACCATTGAACAACTCCAGTGTCCAATAACTCATTGCCAGCGATCCAGCCAAGTGAGGGCATGTACACCCTGCCCCCCGATCCTCCAGCAGGGGAAGTTGGGCTGAGGCCAATATACAAAAAACATGAATTACAAGCAAAAGAAAACCATTTTCCCTTTGAACTGTTCCACCACTCAATAAGTTTCATTTTGAAATTCCACATTCCTGTCCACTCCTGATAACCTTTGACCCACCTCTTCAACCAAAATCTATCTACCCATTCAACGACTTCACCCCCACTGCCTGCTGAGATAGAGTTCCAAAATTGCACAACTCTCTGAGAGAAAAGCATTCCATCCTCATCTCTGTAATAAGGTAACTCCTAATTTTTAAACGGTGCCCTGTATTTCTGTACTCACCCAGAAGAGAAAACATCTTCGAGACTAGGGGGCATATTTTTAACGTGAGAGGAGAGAGATTTAAAAAAGACATGAGGGGCAATTTTTGTACACACAGCATGTGGAATGAACTTCTTGAGGAAGTGGTGGATGCGGGCACAGTTATCACATTTAGGTGAGTACATGAATAGGGAAGGTTGGGACGGATACGGGCCAAGTGCAAGCTGGCGGGACTGGTGTTGTTTGGGATTATGTTCGGCAGGGGCAAGTTTGACTGAAGAGTCGAGAGTATGGTGCTGGAAAAGCACAGGCAGCATCCGAGGAGCAGGAGAGTTGATGTTTTGGGAAAAAGTCCTTCTGTGCTGGATGACTCTATGCATCTATCGATTCCACATCCACCTTGCCAAGACTCTTCAGGAGCTTACACACTTTGATCAAGTCATCCCCAACTCTTCTAAACTCCAGTGAAAGCATGTCCAGTCTGCCTAATCATTCTCATAAAGCATCCTGGTCATTCCAACTGTGATGTCAGGTGTGTGATTAATCTACATTCTAACATAAAACCCCTACTGTGTGAGAGCAAGCCAATAGGCCCATTGGATCCACACTGACCCTCTGAAGAACATCCCACCCAGACCTACCTCTCGACCCTATCCCTGCATTTCCCCATGGCCAATCCACCTAACCTGCACATCAGTGGACTGTGGGAAGAAACCAGAGCACCCGGACGAAACCCGCACAGACAGTCACCCAAGGATGGAATCGAACCCATGTTCCTGCCACTGTGAGGCAGCACTGCTAACCACTGAGCCACCATGCTCATTTATTTTATAGTTTGAATTTGAGTTTGTGGCACGTGCTTTTTTTTATCTATTCATAAGATGTGGGCATCGCTGACTGAGCCAGCATTTATTGCCCATTCATAGTTGACCTTGTTAAGGTCAAATCTGCAGCACTCATACTTGTGTTTAATAGAACATAGAACAATACAGCACAGAACAGGCCCTTCGGCCCACAATGTTGTGCCGAACATTTGTCCTAGCTTAAGCACCCATCCATGTACCTATCCAATTGCCGCTTAAAGGTCACCAAAGATTCTGACTCTACCACTCCCACAGGCAGCGCATTCCATGCCCCCACCACTCTCTGAGTAAAGAACCCACCCTGACATCTCCCCTATACCTTCCACCTTTCACCTTAAATTTATGTCCCCTTGTAACACTCTGTTGTACCCGGGGAAAAAGTTTCTGACTGTCTACTCTATCTATTCCTCTGATCATCTTATAAACCTCTATCAAGACACCCCTCATCCTTCGCCGTCCAATGAGAAAAGGCCTAGCACTCTCCACCTATCCTCGTACGACCTATTCTCCATTCCAGGCAACATCCTGGTAAATCTTCTCTGCACCCTCTCCAAAGCTTCCACATCTTTCCTAAAGTGAGGCGACCAGAACTGCACACAGTACTCCAAATGTGGCCTAACCAAAGTCCTGTACAGTTGCAACATCACTTCACGAGTCTTGAATTCAATCCCTCTGCTAATGAACGCTAATACACCATAGGCCTTCTTACAAGCTCTATCCACCTGAGTGGCAACTTTCAAAGACCTATGAACATAGACCCCAAGATCTCTCTGTTCCTCCACCTCATTAAGAACCCTACCGTTAACCCTGTATTCCGCATTCTTATTTGTCTTTCCAAAATGGACAACCTCACACTTGGCAGGGTTGAACTCCATCTGCCACTCCTCAGCCCATCTCTGCATCATATCCAAGTCCCTTTGCAGCCGACAAGAGCCCTCCTCACTATCCACAACTCCACCAATCTTCGTATCATCTGCAAATTTACTGACCCACCCTTCGACTCCCTCATCCAAGTCATTAATAAAAATTACGAACAGCAGAGGACCCAGAACTGATCCCTGCGGAACTCCACTTGTAACTGGGCTCCAGGCTGAATATTTACCATCTACCACCACACTCTGACTTCGACCGGTTAGCCAGTTTTCTATCCAACAAGAGAGAGTATCCAAGTGAAAAACCATCTCATTAGAACCAAAAAAAAAACACTGGAGCTGGGGAAACTCAGCTGGTCTGGCAGCATCTCTGGTGAAATTGGAAGAATTAATGTTTTGTGTCCAATGACAGTTCTTTGATTCTCTTGTTCTTTCCTGCCCACGCCTGGGACACTCACTGGAGGCAGTAAATCAGCTTATTGTCAGCCTGGCCAATGTCAGCTGACAGCACAGATTGAGAATCCAACCCGGGGAGACACCTATACCTCGGTACAGAGCAACCAGGAAGTGGGACTGACAGTGATTATGTTTTCCTGTCACATATTTTGATATCTATCGCTGGGGAAGATAAACATCACCGCTGTGTTCAAACAGGTTATCAATCAATGATCTAAGAATTACAGTTTCTGCATGATGCTGGATGAATGCTTAATGTGTTTACATGACATTCCTCTCTTTGCTGTTTTAAGGAAGCATCAACCTGTTTAAATGGATTAGTGCTTCAATATAACAGCAGACAGAGTAATGTTGTAAATACATTAAACATTCAACTGCTATTATCAGAAGCCATAATTTTTAGGCTTATGTCGTTCTTCCTGATTGTAAATGCCACTTTGAAAATTTAATGACTGTTGACAGCTGTGATTACCTTTTGTCCCATACTTAGTCTTCGTGCACCATTATCCAACCCTTGCTGTTCTTGTGCCTCTAGATTTACTCCTTTTCTCATTGAAACAGCAACTGTTCTCTGTTAGATGCCAGCAACACCAATGTGCCCAACTTAAGATGGGCCTTGCCAACTCTCATAGACTGGCTTTTGCAAGGTCTGATCAGCTGCCAGTCTGGGAGGAGCCAATTCACACATCGAACTAAATCTGTTTCAGGTTTACCAGTCAGTTGAAAAGTAAATGGCAGCCTTAAACTTGATATTTGCAACATTTCAAAACCCAATTCTCTGTTCAGAAGTGCATTATTTTGAATTGTTGATAGAAGCAGCAAAAGGTAACAGAAGGAAAAGTCTAGAGCAGTCAGTGTGACATCTAGGTGTCCTCTGTCTGCTTGGCTGCTGAGGGCCTTTCTGAGACTGAGAGCTTAAAGTAATTATCCTTCATTTCTCTGACGTGTTGTTTCAACACTGGCATATTAGCGCTGCTTCCTAAAAATAGCAAGACTCCATGAAATGTCATTAATTAATCTGCCCACAAATAACATGATGAGGATTGAGATTTTCTCGCTGCTCCATGTACTGATCAAAGCTCGACTGAGCTTCCTCTGACCTGTGACTGTCCTTTAGCTCGAAACTGCAATAATGTGTAAAATTAGGATTGTTCATCAACAGGCTAAACCTCGCACAATGTTTCACAAGTCATGTCTCCGCTGGGAGCATTCTTATTTCGGAATCAAAAGGTTGTAGGTGCTAGTGCTACTCTAGGACAATCAAGGTTGACTCTTCAGTGTATTATTGAGGGAATGCTGCCCAGGCAGAGATGCTGTCTTTTGGTTAAGACAATACACTGATACCCCATACCAGCTTAGATGCATGTAAACGATCCCTTGGCACTATTTCATAGATGAGAAGGGTGGGGGCGGTATTTCCTTAGAGTCCTACCCACCATTTATCCAACACGGTGGCTCAGTGGTTAGCACCGCTGCCTCACAGCACCAGGATCCCAGGTTCGATTCCAGCCTTGGGCGACTGTCTGTGTGGAGTTTGCACATTCTCTCCGTGTCTGTGTGGGTTTCCTCCAGGTGCTCCGGTTTCCTCCCACAGTCCAAAGATGTGCAGGTGAGGTGAATTGGTCATGGTAAATTGCCCATTGTGTTTGTTGCATTAATCAGAGGGTTACTCTTCGGAGGGTCGGTGTGGACTTGTTGGGTCGAAGGGCCTGTTTCCACGCTGTGGGGAATCTTATCAACCAGCTTCACAATGGATTATCTGGACACGACCACATTGCTGTTTGTGGGAGCAGGTTGCATGCAAATGGACTGTCCTTTGAAAAGAACTTCATTGGCTGCTAATCACTTTGAGAGAACCCACCACAATTGTGAAAAACGCTATATAACAGTGAGCCTGTTTTAGAGTGGAAGAGGTGCTGCTTTGTTTAACCCAAGCTTGGGGTTTTTTGCCTCGATTATATCATAGAGCAAAGAGCTGTACATTAAGTCATCAGGTCAGAAGAGTGTGCATAACTTGTCTCAAGAATTGAACCTGTTCCTAGACAGAAGAGTTTAGGGAGAATGATGAGAAGGTTGGGGAGTGAGAATGTTGGGCGATGCTGGGGGGAGGTGTAAGAACGTGTAATTATGAGATAGAAGTAAGATACGTTAGCGATGCGCCTCTTGGATTGCCACAGTAATGTCACCTTTACTCACTGGAGGCAAGCATCTTTCACCAAAGATCCTCAGACATCACCTTCCAAAGCCACAACCACTTCCCTCTAGAAGGACAAAGGCAAGAGATCTGGGAACATCATCATATTCAAGTTCCACTCCAAGCCACTCACCATCCTGACTTGGAAATATATCTCCGTTCCTTCACTGTCTCTGGGTCAAGATCCTGGAATTCCCTTCCTAAGGGCATTGTGGGTCAACCCACAGCAGGTGGACTGCAGCGGTTCAATGAGGCAGCTCATCACCACCTTCTCAAGGGGAACTAGGGCTGGGCAATAAATGCTGACTCAGCCAGTGACACCCACATCCCACAAAATGAATAAATAAAACAAGTCATTTCAATGAAGGCACAGTTCAAGTTACACTGTTATACAGTGACCTTGTGAAAGGGAGCGAGGGTTAGAAGATGTAATGAGAATGTGGGTGGATGATGTGTTGATCTGTACGAAAAGCTGGGCTGAAAAATCCTCCCATAGTGATAATTCATCACTTGATCATTTGATCCATTTTCATCAAATGTCTGTGAGGCCCTCAAAGATAGCAGTGAGATGAATGAAATTGTTGGGGGATTCAAGGCTGGTTATAAAATTAGAGTCTGCAGGGTCTGCTGAGCTCAATGTGCTGCTGCTTATAGCATCATCTCTCAGACTTGGCAGACTGTTGGTGAGCTTAGTGAAGTAATTGGGTCATTCTCCATTAAAGGACTATCAAAGTGAAGTAAACGTGTTGTTGATGGGAAGGTTTTCTGTATGTAAACGCTTCACTTCATGCCTGCTGTGGGGGTGGCAGTCATTAAACTCAGATGAGTTTGATTCTTCAGAATAAATAATTAGTTTACTTATCAAGAGTAGAAGCTAAAAGATGTAATACGGAATGATTCCTCACCCAAAGGAAACGGCTGCACCTTGCAACCTTCTAGATAAAACACTCTAAGTTTTGAAGGTGAAATTCTCAAACGTTCACTCACTTAGTCACTCAGTCAAGGGGCAGGTGCATATACAAAGGGAAACTCCCTCTCTCACATCAATGCCTCCCAACTCAGGGGCACCATGCTTTGATATGGAAACTATGTTCTTTTCCTCCACTCCACCAGACATTCTTAGTTCAGATGAAATAAAGAGAAGACCTGGTGCCGTCTCCCATCTCAGGATTACAATGTGTGAAGTTATTGGCCCAGACTATCATCTGTCATCAGAAAAGATTTGATTTACTGACCCTCTTTTAAATGATCCATTTTGCTTTCAGCTGTTTTTTTCCAATGGAGAATCTGAGTCTGGTCTGTCTTTAATGTGGTTTAAGCTTAAAAATGTGTTGCTGGAAAAGCGCAGCAGGTCAGGCAGCATCCAAGGAACAGGATAATCGACGTTTTGGGCATAAGCCTTCCTTCAGGAACTTTTTCCTCTGTCTTGAATGTGCCGAGTTCTACTCAGCACAGGAACAGTGTTGCTGGCTATGACAGTGACCCCTGAGTTTTTAAAGCACTTTCTGCGGTTCCCCAGGAGCTAATGGTGCCAGTCACTATGAGGAATAGGATTTGGGTAAAGTATGTGAGGGAGTAGGGTGGCAATTAAGTGGGTAAGGGTGTTATGTATCAGATGGATGACAGGGGTAAGGGAGTGGTGTACAAAGAACTTGTATAGCTGGTATGTGAGGGGTTGAGGGCTGTGTATCAGATGGTTGAGGAGGTTGTGTACCAAGTGTGTGAGGCAGGGTGGTGGAGGGGTGAGGGTTGTGGATTAGATGGATGAGGAGGTTGTGTACCAGGTGTGTGAGGGGGGTGTAGGTTGTGTATTAGATGGATGAGGAGGTTGTGTACCAGGTGTGTGAGGGGGTGAGGGTTGTGTATCAGATGGATGACGAGGTTGAGTACCAGGTGTGTGAGGGGGTGAGGGTTGTGTATCAGATGGATGAGGAGGTTGTGTACCAGTGTGTGAGGGGGTGAGGGTTGTGTATTAGATGGATGAGGAGGTTGTGTACCAGGTGTGTGAGGGGGCGAGGGTTGTGTATTAGATGGATGAGAAGATTGTGTACCAGGTGAGTGAGGGGGTGAGGGTTGTGTATTAGATGGATGAGGAGGTTGTGTACTAGGTGGGTGAGGGGGTGAGGGTTGTGTATTAGATGGATGAGAAGGTTGAGAACCAGGTGTGTGAGGGGGTGAGGGTTGTATATTAGATGGATGAGGAGGTTGTGTACCAGGTGTGTGAGGGGGCGAGGGTTGTGTATTAGATGGATGAGGAGGTTGTGTAACAGGTGTGTGAGGGGGGGTGAGGGTTGTGTATTAGATGGATGAGAAGGTTGTGTACCAGGTGTGTGAGGGGGTGAGGGTTGTGTATTAGATGGATGAGGAGGTTGTGTACCAGGTGTGTGAGGGGGCGAGGGTTGTGTATTAGATGGATGAGGAGGTTGTGTAACAGGTGTGTGAGGGGGGGTGAGGGTTGTGTATTAGATGGATGAGAAGGTTGTGTACCAGGTGTGTGAGGGGGTGAGGGTTGTGTATTAGAGGGATGAGGAGGTTGTGTACCAGGTGAGTGAGGGGGTGAGGGTTGTGTATCAGATGGATGAGGAGGTTGTGTACCAGGTGAGTGAGGGGGTGAGGGTTGTGTATCAGATGGATGAGAAGATTGTGTACCAGGTGTGTGAGGGGGTGAGGGTTGTGTATCAGATGGATGAGGAGGTTGTGTACCAGGTGTGTGAGGGTTGTGTATTAGATGGATGAGGAGGTTGTGTAACAGGTGTGTGAGGGGGTGAGGGTTGTGGATTAGATGGATGAGGTGGTTGTGTACCAGGTGTGTGAGGGGGTGAGGGGGTGAGGGTTGTGTATCAGATGGATGAGAAGGTTGTGTACCAGGTGTGTGAGGGGGTGAGGGTTGTGTATTAGATGGATGAGGAGGTTGTGTACCGGGTGTGTGAGGGAGTGAGGGTTGTGGATTAGATGGATGAGAAGGTTGTGTACCAATGAGTGAGGGGGTGAGGGTTGTGTATTAGATAGATGAGGAAGTTGTGTACCAGGTGGATGAGGGGGTGAGGGTTATGTATTAGATGGATGAGGAGGTTGTGTATGAGGTGTGTGAGGGGGTGAGGTTTGTGTATCAGATGGATGAAGAGGTTGTGTACCAGGTGTGTGAGGGGGTGAGGGTTGTGGATTAGATGGATGAGGTGGTTGTGTACCAGGTGTGTGAGGGGGTGAGGGGGTGAGGGTTGTGTATCAGATGGATGAGGAGGTTGTGTACCAGGTGTGTGAGGGTTGTGTATTAGATGGATGAGGAGGTTGTGTACCAGGTGGATGAGGGGGTGAGGGTTATGTATTAGATGGATGAGGAGGTTGTGTATGAGGTGTGTGAGGGGGTGAGGGTTGTGTATCAGATGGATGAGGAGGTTGTGTACCAGTGTGTGAGGGGGTGAGGTTTGTGTATCAGATGGATGAAGAGGTTGTGTACCAGGTGTGTGAGGGGGTGAGGGTTGTGGATTAGATGGATGCGGTGGTTGTGTACCAGGTGTGTGAGGGGGTGAGGGGGTGAGGGTTATGTATCAGATGGATGAGGAGGTTGTGTACCAGGTGTGTGAGGGTTGTGTATCAGATGGATGAGGAGGTTGTGTACCAGGTGTGTGAGGGGGGGTGAGGGTTGTGTATTAGATGGATGAGAAGGTTGTGTACCAGGTGAGTGAGGGGGTGAGGGTTGTGTATCAGATGGATGAGAAGATTGTGTACCAGGTGTGTGAGGGGGCGAGGGTTGTGTATTAGATGGATGAGGAGGTTGTGTACCAGGTGTGTGAGGGGGCGAGGGTTGTGTATTAGATGGATGAGGAGGTTGTGTAACAGGTGTGTGAGGGGGGGTGAGGGTTGTGTATTAGATGGATGAGAAGGTTGTGTACCAGGTGAGTGAGGGGGTGAGGGTTGTGTATCAGATGGATGAGAAGATTGTGTACCAGGTGTGTGAGGGGGTGAGGGTTGTGTATCAGATGGATGAGGAGGTTGTGTACCAGGTGTGTGAGGGTTGTGTATTAGATGGATGAGGAGGTTGTGTAACAGGTGTGTGAGGGGGTGAGGGTTGTGGATTAGATGGATGAGGTGGTTGTGTACCAGGTGTGTGAGGGGGTGAGGGGGTGAGGGTTGTGTATCAGATGGATGAGAAGGTTGTGTACCAGGTGTGTGAGGGGGTGAGGGTTGTGTATTAGATGGATGAGGAGGTTGTGTACCGGGTGTGTGAGGGAGTGAGGGTTGTGGATTAGATGGATGAGAAGGTTGTGTACCAATGAGTGAGGGGGTGAGGGTTGTGTATTAGATAGATGAGGAAGTTGTGTACCAGGTGGATGAGGGGGTGAGGGTTATGTATTAGATGGATGAGGAGGTTGTGTATGAGGTGTGTGAGGGGGTGAGGTTTGTGTATCAGATGGATGAAGAGGTTGTGTACCAGGTGTGTGAGGGGGTGAGGGTTGTGGATTAGATGGATGAGGTGGTTGTGTACCAGGTGTGTGAGGGGGTGAGGGGGTGAGGGTTGTGTATCAGATGGATGAGGAGGTTGTGTACCAGGTGTGTGAGGGTTGTGTATTAGATGGATGAGGAGGTTGTGTACCAGGTGGATGAGGGGGTGAGGGTTATGTATTAGATGGATGAGGAGGTTGTGTATGAGGTGTGTGAGGGGGTGAGGGTTGTGTATCAGATGGATGAGGAGGTTGTGTACCAGTGTGTGAGGGGGTGAGGTTTGTGTATCAGATGGATGAAGAGGTTGTGTACCAGGTGTGTGAGGGGGTGAGGGTTGTGGATTAGATGGATGCGGTGGTTGTGTACCAGGTGTGTGAGGGGGTGAGGGGGTGAGGGTTATGTATCAGATGGATGAGGAGGTTGTGTACCAGGTGTGTGAGGGTTGTGTATCAGATGGATGAGGAGGTTGTGTACCAGGTGTGTGAGGGGGTGAGGGTTATGTATTAGATGGATGACGAGGTTGAGTACCAGGTGTGTGAGGGGGTGAGGGTTGTGTATCAGATGGATGAGGAGGTTGTGTACCAGTGTGTGAGGGGGTGAGGGTTGTGTATTAGATGGATGAGGAGGTTGTGTACCAGGTGTGTGAGGGGGCGAGGGTTGTGTATTAGATGGATGAGAAGATTGTGTACCAGGTGAGTGAGGGGGTGAGGGTTGTGTATTAGATGGATGAGGAGGTTGTGTACTAGGTGGGTGAGGGGGTGAGGGTTGTGTATTAGATGGATGAGAAGGTTGAGTACCAGGTGTGTGAGGGGGTGAGGGTTGTATATTAGATGGATGAGGAGGTTGTGTACCAGGTGTGTGAGGGGGCGAGGGTTGTGTATTAGATGGATGAGGAGGTTGTGTAACAGGTGTGTGAGGGGGGGTGAGGGTTGTGTATTAGATGGATGAGAAGGTTGTGTACCAGGTGTGTGAGGGGGTGAGGGTTGTGTATTAGAGGGATGAGGAGGTTGTGTACCAGGTGTGTGAGGGGGCGAGGGTTGTGTATCAGATGGATGAGGAGGTTGTGTAACAGGTGTGTGAGGGGGGGTGAGGGTTGTGTATTAGATGGATGAGAAGGTTGTGTACCAGGTGAGTGAGGGGGTGAGGGTTGTGTATCAGATGGATGAGAAGATTGTGTACCAGGTGTGTGAGGGGGTGAGGGTTGTGTATTAGATGGATGAGGAGGTTGTGTACCAGGTGTGTGAGGGGGGGTGAGGGTTGTGTATTAGATGGATGAGAAGGTTGTGTACCAGGTGAGTGAGGGGGTGAGGGTTGTGTATCAGATGGATGAGAAGATTGTGTACCAGGTGTGTGAGGGGGCGAGGGTTGTGTATTAGATGGATGAGGAGGTTGTGTACCAGGTGTGTGAGGGGGCGAGGGTTGTGTATTAGATGGATGAGGAGGTTGTGTAACAGGTGTGTGAGGGGGGGTGAGGGTTGTGTATTAGATGGATGAGAAGGTTGTGTACCAGGTGAGTGAGGGGGTGAGGGTTGTGTATCAGATGGATGAGAAGATTGTGTACCAGGTGTGTGAGGGGGTGAGGGTTGTGTATCAGATGGATGAGGAGGTTGTGTACCAGGTGTGTGAGGGTTGTGTATTAGATGGATGAGGAGGTTGTGTAACAGGTGTGTGAGGGGGTGAGGGTTGTGGATTAGATGGATGAGGTGGTTGTGTACCAGGTGTGTGAGGGGGTGAGGGGGTGAGGGTTGTGTATCAGATGGATGAGAAGGTTGTGTACCAGGTGTGTGAGGGGGTGAGGGTTGTGTATTAGATGGATGAGGAGGTTGTGTACCGGGTGTGTGAGGGAGTGAGGGTTGTGGATTAGATGGATGAGAAGGTTGTGTACCAATGAGTGAGGGGGTGAGGGTTGTGTATTAGATAGATGAGGAAGTTGTGTACCAGGTGGATGAGGGGGTGAGGGTTATGTATTAGATGGATGAGGAGGTTGTGTATGAGGTGTGTGAGGGGGTGAGGTTTGTGTATCAGATGGATGAAGAGGTTGTGTACCAGGTGTGTGAGGGGGTGAGGGTTGTGGATTAGATGGATGAGGTGGTTGTGTACCAGGTGTGTGAGGGGGTGAGGGGGTGAGGGTTGTGTATCAGATGGATGAGGAGGTTGTGTACCAGGTGTGTGAGGGTTGTGTATTAGATGGATGAGGAGGTTGTGTACCAGGTGGATGAGGGGGTGAGGGTTATGTATTAGATGGATGAGGAGGTTGTGTATGAGGTGTGTGAGGGGGTGAGGGTTGTGTATCAGATGGATGAGGAGGTTGTATACCAGGTGTGTGAGGGGGTGAGGGTTGTGTATTAGATGGATGAGGAGGTTGTGTACCAGGTGTGTGAGGGGGTGAGGGTTGTGTATTAGATGGATGAGAAGGTTGTGTACCAGGTGAGTGAGGGGGTGAGGGTTTATATCAGATGGATGAGGAGGTTGTGTACCAGTGAATGAGGGTGCCAGGTTAGTGCCTAGGGTTAGTTGGTTGGGAGGGTCATGTTGTGGGGGTGTTGTGTGTCTCAGCAAGGCTCAGTCCTTGGGGTGGGAGCTCACAGTGGCATCTCAGTTCCACCAAGGTAGGATCAGTGTCTTGTGCAGCGTGCAGGGGTGGTCTTGTTGACTAGAATGGGGGAGCATGTGTTTTAGGTCCAGTATTTGTTCAATTTAGGTTTGTCAGGGGTCATGGGGCCATGGTGGAAGGGGTTTGTCAAGTCTACGGGTGTGTCAGGAGTCAAGCATCTTCATGGTTGTGGTGTCAGTGGTGATTTGGTCACACATTTCAATCATTATCTTGTATGTATGAATCCTCTAACCTCTCCAGTGTAATTATTAGGCTTGCGTGACTCTGACACTCTTATTTCTCTGACTTTAGGATGCTTTGTCGAAAGGTTCCGGGTGATGGAGAATTTATTTCCCAAGCAATTCCCACAAAGTGAGCTAAGATAGGGATTCTGCATTTTCAACTTCAGTCTGTGCTACTCCAACAACTGTCTGGCCATTAGAATATCTGAGCAAGTGTTCTGAGAAGTGGGGATAATGGACATTAAAAAATTGGAGGTATTTTGTGCTTATGTTGTGTTCTGCAGTTGTGTGAACAGATGATAGTCAATGAATCCTCTGAGTTTATGTTTTAATATGTGTGAGGTGATTTATTCAAATACCTAGGCCTTTTAACTTTCTTAGGCCTGCCATGAACACAATATCAGAGAGATATTTTAAGGGAATGTTTGAGATGGGCCATGGTCTGTTCAAATTAACATTGGTCATGGTCGATTTGCCACCAATTATAAACTTCCTTCCTGTGGTACACATGATGCACCCTGAGTGTTTTCGACTCTCTATGTTCAAAGCACCAATTGTTATACGTCATTCCTAGTATACATCTCACCCTTTATAAGCCCCATAGACTTCACCAGCTAAACACACTGATGGGCTTACATTGACCATAATGAAAAGGAAGATCAGGCAGGGGATGAAAGAACTACATGATACACAGTAGCCCATGTCGAACTTAAACTTCACCCCACCATGTCCCAGTGATAGATGGAGAGGTGTTAATTGCACATTAGTTCATTAGCTGGAGCTGTCCACATCTTCTTGATATACTAATTCTGGTGATGAGATGCTTAGCCAGTTCCCTCCTTGTGGTTCTCTTTGTTTGTTGTGCCCCATGCTCAAGGGCTTTTTGTCCACATCTTCAGCTGCTATCATTGGATTCCCTTCTCCTCACATCTTGTTACTGACGCCCCTATCAAAGAAGTTCTCAATATCTAAATCCTGGCTTTGAAGGATGTTCCAGAAGACTTCTGGGGTCAATATGAAGTTTTGGAGTCAAATGGTGATGTCAGACAGCCTGCCTGTACATCATTCAGGAGATGACAGTGGTACTGTCAACACCATGGTCTCTTTCTGAAACATGCTGGGACTGGAGCTCGAGCAAAACTCATAACCAAGGAAGTAGGGAGGTACTAAACTAAACAAAGGCTTGGGAGAGGTGAGTGAGCCATTAATCTTGGGTAGATTTAGCAAATTAAAGGGCAGAGTTGAAGCAGGAGAGCAAAATGGTAGCATAGGAAAAGTAGGTCAGAGAATGGCAGGAAGAGAATTAGAGAAAATACCCTAAGCAGTCAAGGCTAGATATTCCAATTTTCATAAGTTCAATGGCATTGATTCACACATGGTGGTGGGTCTAGATCACCATGATATAGTGCTGCAGTGCAAATGTCCATGTCTTCTTTGAGTGGTACATTGATGAATAGGTGAGCAATGTCAACTGAGCACATGAACCACTGCATTGCAATCAATATGCAAGTCCTGTATGGTCTTCACAAATATGAAGGAATCTTTCACCACGAAAGTTGGAAATTTTACACAGCACTGGTTATAGCAATCTACTAAGCCATTTGGCCAGTTGAAATTGTGCAAAGACATAGATAAGATAGGACATAAAAACAGGTATTGCTGGAGAACGTCAGCAGGTCTGGCAGCATCTGTGGGGGTATAAACAGAGTTAATGTTTCAAATCTGGTGATTCTTGATCAGAATCTTCACTAATTCTGATGGAGTCACCAGACTTGAAATATTAACTCGGCTATCTTCCCACAGATTGCTGCAGACCTGCTGGGTTTCTCCAGTAATTTGTTTTTTGTTTCAGATCTCCAACATCCGCAGTTCATTGTTTTATTCAGATAGGACATATCTTTACATTCCCTCGGCAGCCTGTATGGACAACCATACAGCTTAAGAGCAAGAGTAGGCCAATCAACCTCTTGAGCTGTTCTGACATTCAATAAAATCATATCTGTAACCTCAAATCCATATTCCTGTCTATCCGTGATAATCTTTCAACTCCTTGTTTTTTAAGAATTGATCCATCTCTGCCTTAAAACTATTAAACAACTCAGCATCCATCAGCTTCACAGGAAGAGCATTTCAAAGATTCATGACCCTCTGAGAAAAAACATTTTGCCTAATCGTTGTTTTAAATTGATGACCCCCGCTTTTAAAATAGTCAACCCGACTTCTGAATTCTGCTGGAAGAGAAAACAACCTCTCGATAGGAATGCAATGAACCGTGAGGATTAATCCTATTATTTATGTCACTTGGCAACTCATTGTTCTTACACAAATCCAGCGAATGCAATTTTAATTTGTTTTCGAGTGAGGCCGTTCAGTTATGCTGAGTTGCAAGTCCAGTGCGTGCAAATTTGGACTCATCTATAGGAGTGGCCTGCATTTTGTTCATATAGTAAGATCTGCTATGGATGTCTATTCCAGTCTCTTTAGCACATTCACTGGTATGTATGTCCAAAGTAGCACTGAGGCTTCATGGTGCTGCCAGACATTGATGTCGCATGTGAACATTGGCTAAATTATTCGTAATCCTGAATTTCCAAATGCTAGATGCACCTTTGAGGATTCATTGTCTTCAGTGATATTGTTTGTGGTGGGATTAGAGATGTTTAAACTCAGCAAATATCTCTTCCTCTTTGATACTGGATGAAGACACACCAAAACTAAAGCCGTGTGTGTAGACAAACCCTTTGCTTTCAGACGTTGCATAGTCAGAGAGATGTATATGTGTTCAGTGGCATTTTTAATTACATTGCCAAACTCTTCCAAGTAAGTGAGTTCACAGTGTGGACATGTTTGAAATGGGCACTGTTTATGCTGTGGTCTTCTATTGAAGTGATATAGTGGCATAAATGTACCAAAATTGAAACATGAAAGAAATTTACACAGTTCAAAACAAATGTAGAGAAGGGAATGGCATAAATTAATAATCCGGGCGCCCCTATGTTCAATCGCATTTTTCATAAAGACCCATTTGACTGTAGGACTGTTTCTTTCTTTAGGATTATCAGTATGTTTAGAAATGAACCTGACACAACCTTGGGGTTAAAACAGTGTTGAAGAAGCTCAATAGATGGCTTTCCTGTCTTCAAAATACAAGACTGGCCAGCTGACAGAAAACAGAGTTTGTAAATGCAGTCTTTTATCTGATTGGAAGGATGTGATGAGTGGGGTCTCACAAGAATCTGTGTTGGGACCTCAACTTTGTTTTAATTCATATCAATGAGTTAGGTGAGGGTAGTGAAGGCACAGTAGCTAAATATGGCCATGGCACAATGATGGGTATGAAAGTATGATGCACAGAGGACACAACAAGGACATGGAGGGTGAGTGAGTGGGCAAAACTCTGACAGATATGGTATGTTGTGGGAAAATGTGAAGAAGTTCATGTTGACAGGAAGAATTTTTTTTAAAAAAGGATAATATTCAAAGGAGAGTGAATGAGGAATTCTGAGGTACAGATTGATTGAGGTGTTCGGCTGCGTGGGACACAGAATTTCAGGAAGTAGATAAGAAAGCAAATTTTTGGGATTACATATTTATATTTAAAGGTCATGTGAAAAATTAGGTGATAATAAAGAGTTTGGAGACTTTTTAAATTAAGAAGTTGTTTTGAACTAGAGTTCCAACTACACCTCCCCCAGTTCACTTACACACTACAGACCTGACCTGATAAGCCAGGTTTCAGGCACAGTCTCCATTCTCCTCCTTCCTCCACCATTCTCCCATTGTGGATACAATCTGCTTTCATCTTTCTGTTCCCAGGACATACCAAACAACCCCTTTTCCCACTCTGGGCCCGAAGACCAATCTATGCCACCATCCTGGACTCACTGCTCCCCATAACCTTGTTCTAAACACACTGCTCCCCATAACCTTGTTCTAAACACACTGCTCCCCATATCCTTGCTCTAAACCCACTGCTCGCCAGACCATTGCTCTAAAACCACTGCTCCCTATACCATTGTCCTAAACCAACAGCTCCCCATGTCATTGTTCTAAACCCACTGCTCCCCACTGCTCCCCATATCCTTGCTCTAAACACACTGCTCCCCATTACCTTGCTCTTAACCCACTGCTCCCCATACCCTTGTTCTAAACCCACTGATCCCCATACCCTTGTTCTAACCCACTACTCCCCATACCCTTGCTCTAAACCCACTGATCCCCATACCCTTGTTCTAACCCACTACTCCCCATACCCTTGTTCTAAACCCACAGCTCCCCATACCCATGTTCTAACCCACTGCTCCCCATACCCTTGCTCTAAACCCACGGCTCCCCATAACCTTGCTCCCTGAAGAAGGGCTTATGCCTGAAACGTCAATTCTCATTCCCCTTTGATGCTGCCTGACCTGCTGCGTTTTCCAGCAACACATTTTTAAGCTTTAAACCCACTGCTCCCCATACTCTTGTTCTGAACCCACTGCTCCCCATATCCTTGTTCTGAACCCACTGCTCCCCATACGCTTGTTCGAAAACCACTGCTCCCCATACCCTTGTTCTAAACCCACTGCCCCCCATACCCTTGATCGGAATCCACCGCTCCCCATACTCTTGCTCTGAACCCACTGCTCCCCATAACATTGCTCTAAACCCACTGCTCCCCATACCCTTGTTCAAAACCCACTGCTCCCCATACCCTTGCTCTAAACCCACTGCTCCCTATACCATTGTCCTAAACCAACTGCTCCCCATATCATTGCTCTAAACCCACTGCTCCCCACTGCTCCCCATACACTTGTTATAAACCCACTGCTCTCCATACCCTTGCTCTAAACCCACTGCTCCCCATACCCTTGCTCTAAACCCACTGCTCCCCATAACCTTGCTTTAAACCCACTGCTCCCCATACCCTTCCTCTAAACCCACTGCTCCCCATAACCTTGTTCTAAACTCACTGCTCCCCATAGCACTGCTCTAAACTCACTGCTCCCCATGCCCTTGCTCTAAACCCATTGCTCCCCATACCCTTGTTCTAAACCCACTGTTCCCCATACCATTGTTGTACACCTACTGCTCCCCAGACCCTTGTTCTAAACCCACTGCTCCCCATACCCTTGCTCTAAACCCACTGCTCCCCATACCTTGCTCTAAACCCACTGCTGCCATACCCTTGTTCTCAACCCACTGCTCCCCATATCATTGTTCTAAACCCACTGGTGCCCACTGCTCCCCATAACATTGCTCTAAACCCACTGCTCCCCATACCCCTGTTCTGAACCTACTGCTCCCCCTTACCCTCCCTCTGGACACACCCTTGCCCTTAATCTGGACCCTATCTGCTTCAGCCCCATAGGGTACCTCATCCACTCCCACTGCCTGTGAACCGAACACACAACCTTGTCCATTAAACCCGATATCTCCCGCCCATTGCTGCATATTCTAATCACTGCATCACCTACCTGTCCCTCCTGCCACCTAACAGCGTTAGACTCTATCCACCTTAAACCAGACTCCATGGCATTCGATGGACTTAGCATCCTGACCAGCTGGCTCACCAACCCCTACCCACTTGGTATCCTATCCTCACATTACGGACTTATCACTGGACAGCAGTTGGCAAAGTGGTTATTTGTGATTCTGAACTTTTATAGTCCAGGATACAGCAGCTGGCTGTTGTGAAACGTAGACATGGTTTACCTCTCTGTATCCGAGAGAACTGTCCGAGTGGAAGTAGAGCTCTGCATTTCCTCTGATGGAAATTTCATTGCAGAAATGCGGAGCTCTCTCCCATTGTTAAAAAAAGAGGCAGAGTGGGAACCTGCATGAGATTTGGAAAAACTGGCCCATTGTTTTGACTTCATTAAAGAAGCCTGGTGGAAGACTTTTTTTTATTCTGGGTCGCATTACAAAAGGGAAACAACTGGCTGTTCAGCTGAATAAATGAAATCATTTATATTCATCGAGTGAATGGTGGAGTAGTGGGCCTTGATTACAATGCTTTCTACCCATCACAGTCATACCCTAATGGTATGCTATTGTTTATTCTGAAGGGGTGTTGAACATCAAAGTTAGGATGTTCTGGTTCAGTTATGCAGGACGTTGATGAGACCACATTTTGAATTATGTGTGTAGATTTACTCTCCTTATTTGATGAAGGGTGGAAATGGATTGCAGGTGGTTCAGAGACTGTTTAAAGTTTGGTACCTAGACTGAACAGGTTGTCTTATGAGGAAAAGTTGGACAGATTGGGCTTGTTTTCACTTGAGTTTAGAGAGAGAGAGAAGGATGACTCAATATAAGACCCTGAACAATCTTGGCAAGGTGGATGAAGAAGGGATGTGTCCTGTCATGGGTCAGTCCAGAACTAGGGTTGTTGGTTTAAAACTAGGTGCTTCCTTTTGAGGACTGAGGTGAGAATTTCTTTTTGTCTCAGAGGGCTGTGTGACTTGTACCCCAGATAGTGGTGGGGCCATTAAATAGTTTTCAGGTGGTAGTACATAGATTCTTGATGAGCAAGTGAAACCCAGTTTCTCAGGGTTGATGGGAATGTCAACTTTGGAACACAAATAGATCGATGATGATCTTATTGATTGGCAGAGCAAGATGGTCGATTTCTATTCCTTATTCATTTGTTCATATCCTAACACAGGAGTTGGTAAAATTTAAATTCAATTAATAAAAAGATCTGGAATTGAAAGCAGGTCTCAGTAATATTGCCATGAGGATATGCAAAGGCTACCTGGTTTACCAATATCTTTGTCAGGGAGGAAATTGGCCATTTTTACCCAGTCTGGCCTACATGTAACTCTAAATCTTCAGCAATGCTATTAATTCTTACCTGCTCTTTGAAAATGGCCAAGCAAGCAGGTCAGTACAAGGGCAATTAGGGCTGGGCACCAAATGTGGCTTTTTCTGTGATGGCTACATTCTATGAAAGCAAACTGAGTGCAATGTAAAAAATACAGCAAATTGTGTCAGGAGGTCTGCTGTGTCCCAATTTAAACTGGGGAATTTTCTTATAGCATGTCTACAACATTTCCTTGCTTGCTATTGATCTGAAAAACTTCATGATCACTTGTCTTTCTCAAATGAGCTAAACTGACTTCTCGATAGGAATTTGATAGTTGACCAGCAAGCTGAGTTTTTAGTACTCTGTGATGATGTAATGAATAAAGACATCAAGGGCTGGCTCCCACATGTTAGCTAAGTTTAATACTGTCAAACATATGCTCCACTTGTTGAGTATATTGCTTGCTGATTGTTCAGCTCTGTTTACCAGGAGCTATTGATAATAATCTAATAATCAATCACTCATCAGGGATTGACCAAATCTTTGGGTTAATTTCAAAACATTGTAATTCATGAAGTAGTCTATACACCAAACCAACTGATTTCTGTCATAACATTTCATACGCATAGCACATGGAGTCTTTAAAAGTGACTTTGCTTTAAAGCAAGATACATATACAACATCTTCATTGTCACTTATACCTCATCTCATCAGTTGTAAATTTCTTGTCTTTATCTTCCAGTGTGTTTCTGCCTTTGTCCACTCTATAGTTTGCCTTCTTGAAATTGAAATCCTAGTCTCACTTCAATTATCTTCTACTCTCTATTCCCCTTCGCCTATGATTCTGGTATTTGTCCTCCTTTTCGCCCACTGTGGTCTTTAACCCCTCTTCCTTGTTCTTGTATGTGGTTGCTCTTTGTTCTGAACAAATTGGCTCCCTCCTTCCGACTGATCCAAAACCCAGACCATTTGTCACTCTTCATCTGCGATTCTCCTTTAACACCTTTTCAAAGTACCGACCTTGCTTCCTTCACCACCAGTTTTGGACAACTCTTCCACCAATCTGGATCTCCAGCATTCCTAATGAAGAGTTTATGGTCAAAACATCGATTGTCCTGTTCCTCGGATGCTGCCTGACCAGCTGTGCTTTTCCAGCGCCACACTCTTTGACTCTTGACCTCCAGCATCTGCAGTTCTCACGTTCTCCCTTCCCGCAACCTGTCTCAGCCACTCTGCTGTTGCCTATTCAGAAGCTATCACGTCCTTATTCAAATGTCTTCAATGCAGAGGTCAATATATAAATGTAAGTGTTTGTTGATGCATGTCTTTGTTCAACAGTATGTTCTAAAACCAAGTTAGATAAATTCTTGATAGGCAAGGATATTGAAGGTGACGAAACTAAGGCATGCAAATAGAATTAAGATAGATAACATCTATGATCAGGAATAGGTTTGAGGGACTGAATGGCCTACTCCTTTTTTCCTGGGTTCTTTTATAAATTTGTGCATTGTGCTCTGGGCTTCTTGCCCTCCTCTGTCCACATCATCCCCCACCTCCCCGACCCCAATCACCTGTGCACAACTTGGATCCGGGAAACTTTTTAATCTGGAGCATCATGTACGAGAGCAGCAGTGTGTGAAAGGTCAGGCACAGAAAATGTTCAAATCAGTGTGTTTACAGAGCTGTCACACAATCCCTGCTGACTCAACACGACTTTATCAAATCTTCTTAACTTTCTAATTCATCAAGAAGACGAGCAATCCCTGGTACACAAACATAAGCAGAAGACAGCAGGCTATTTCTTTCAGTGAGAAGTGCTGCATTTGAATAATTTAATCTGTGTTTAGAGTAAGCAGGAGTGTGTTAATAATGGAGGGAGCCTGAGGCAGATGCAATTACAAGATAGCAAGAAATATTACCCTGGCTAATGGTTTTCCACCACCAATTCAACATCTGTGAAAATGAAACATTCTCCCTTTCTTGTGAATTTTTAGCTGTGGAGACTTCAGACTTAATGCAAAATGGAAAACCAAAGTTTCCTTCAACAGTCAGAATGATAGGACTCTGAATTGAGTGTTGCCCCCTTGGCCAAATATCTAGATAACTACTTCATTGCAGTATTGCCAATGAATCATTAAATCATTGTGAATCTACTTTCTTAGCTGGATCCCTTGGGAGTATTTGATGAGCAATTGTTTCTCCTGCTTCCCTGCTTAATGATGTTCTTCAAACTGATGCATCATCTGATTATATCCACCTTGTTGTTTGTGGGCTTTTCCTGTTTGTGAATCAATAACTCCTGCACTGGCTCACTGGCTGGATATCTGCTATCCACACAATGACCTGTTGTTCCGTATACTGGCCCAGTGGGTCCTGACCTCCTGGGCATCCACACCTTCACTTTAAGGGCAATGAAGTGAGACATGACAATGGCGGATATTGACACTGGCAACTACAAGACAATCACTGATGGCTGTAACTTCTGGAGGCTGTCTGGAAGGGTATTGGAAGAGGTGAGTAGGAAGAACATCTTCAGAAGCCAAGCAGAGGATCCAGGGAAAATGGAAATCATGAGCCTTCTCCACCTGCTGCCTTCCTTTGTTACAGAGACTGCTGTGTCAGAGTTGGGTTCCTGAGTAACACCAGGCGATGCTCAACACCGAGTTTAACTTTGCAGTGGAAATCTTCATCTCAAAAGAAGGAAGGCTGCCACAGACCTGTGTATGAATTACGTATTCATATCAGCCCATGTGAGAACAGTGATTGCACTATGAAAGTACTTTGTTGGCTGTCAAATGCTTTCAGAGATCTTAAGGTTCCAAAAGATGCTATTCCAGATACTCTTCTTTCAAACCCCTGAAACCACAGGGCTCTGGGTGAGTAAATAAATACATACCACAGTAAACGTAATTGGTTGTCTTGCACCTCGTCTCCTCCATACACACCAAGCCCTGATTGCTCTACCCCTCTGATTTGGAATGCTTGGTCTCTCCCAGTCTGTGCATCCACATCAGATATTAATATTTTAGCCATCATCATCTAAGAGTTACTTTCAAACAATTTTGCCTTTCTACTTCTCTAGCTACTCATGAATTGTAAGTGATGAACTGTATCATTGATCTCTCCTTAGCTCCTGCCCAACAATCCCCCACCCACTATATATTCCATCCCTTTCTTTTTCTCTCTTCATGCTCTCAGCACTCCCCAGCTTGAAGTGATAATAGCGTATCAATATCTATTGGTCTTCAAATCAAGTGTCATGATCATACAAAACACTGTTACTAGCCAAATAAATATTGGCCTCTCGGGATCAAGACTGAATCCAACTCAGTATCAAATTTATGGTTGGGAATAGGAGCAGGATGTTCCTTTTGGATGTGGGAAATAGGTGTTGTGACTCTTTCCAGGTGCTGATTTGAATCTGCAGCAGGGAAACAATCCATTATTAGGATTTGAGAGGGTCTCTTAATAACATGGAGACAGGGTCCCTGTTTAATTAAAGGGAAGCGAGTGGTTGCTTGAAACCTAAAGAATCATTGGAGGTTTTCTAGCTTGAAATGTGGAAGATGTAGTGGAATGCACTTCAAAATGGAGGTGCCCTCTCTCTGACCTTTTAAACCAATGTTTTAAAATGTGAAGACCGCAAACGTGAATCCATTTCCCTCTCTCCCAATCTGCTGATTCAATTCTGACATTTTCTATTTTTATTCCAGATGTCAGAGATATTCATAAACTAAAAGCATAAGTTCTGAAATGGGCTCAACCTTAAATTTTAGTGGCATTGCAATTATGTCAGAATGTTACAGCTTTAAACTTCCCAGTTGGCTTTGTGAGGAACCTTCATCGAACCAACGAGATCACAATGCCGCCACCAACAGAATAACAAGTTGTTTGTTTTGCCTGTGCTTGGGATCTTGCTGTGTATCAACCGGCTGCTCCATTATTTATTCTGTGCAAGTGAGGCTACTGCCTTTCAAAGTAACTCTGTTGTATCTGACATGCTTCTGAGATGTTGAAGGTGCTTCTAAGAAATACTCTGAAGCTCGCCCTCTTCAGGAAACCTTTTGAAGAATGGGCAGCCTGTCTATACTAAGGTATTGATAAAAGTAAGAGTTAAGGAGAGGAAGGTGGATAATATGGCTAAGAAGGTATTTGGGATACTTGCCTTTATTGGTCAAGGCAGTGAATCCATTAGCAAGCAAAATATGATGGAACTGTGTATAACATTAGTTTGGCTACAGCTGGAGTACTATGTCACTGTATCATTGTAGTTCATTGCATGATCTACACACTTGTTCTGCAGTTCTGGTCACTATAGGAAGGATATGTATGCACTAGAGTGGATATAGAAAAGCGTCACTAGGATGTTATTTGAACTAGAGCAACTAGGCTATGAAGAGAGAGACTTGATAGGCTGGTGTTGTTTTCCTTGAAGAAGAGAAAGCTGAGGGGCAGATCAGATTGAGGTGTGCAAAGTTCTTAGCAGAGTGGACAGTAATGGTGGGGGCGGGGGCACAGTTTAAACGTAAGGCACAAGGGGCTTAGAGGGAATTTGAGGAAAGTTCTTTTTCACTGAGAGGATGGTGGGTATCTGGAATGCACTGTAGAGACGTGAACCCTCAAGACATTTAAGAAGCGTTTAGATGAGTACTTGAAACACATAGCGTGCAAAGCTGCAGGTCGTGTGCTGGATGTTTGATGACAAGTATGGACGTGGTGGGCTGAAAGCTCTCCTTTGCACTGCTAAAGATCTATGATTCTAAAACTTTAATTTGCATTAAACTCCCGTGTCCTGAGTGCTGAGCCCTTTGTGCAGTGAAGGGGTAAGTGTTGCAATGGAGGCTACAATGAAGCAGTGTACAAAATGCAGGACTGTGTTTACAAAATAAACTGCAGTGGGCTCGGGTTTTGTAGCTCATCTTCACTTGGATGCCTTCGAACTGGCAGTGCCTTTCTCAGGCCAATTACATCAGACTCCTGAAGGAATTCCCGGCCTTGTGTCCAACAGCAGCTGCTCAAAGTTTTCCCTCCACGTCTGTGTCTCAGTTTTTATTGGAGTTGTTCTCCTTTCAATGACGCTCTGAAATGAAGTAAACACTGGGTAAAGAGTAGTCACCCAGTCCTTCATCGCATCCTTACATAAGTAAGTGCTGCCAATCTCTTTGGGTTTACTTGGAATAACTGGAGTGTAACCTTTCCAGGACACACTGCCTTGCAATCTACTTTACCTTATGCTTTTAGGCATTACTGCTACCTGCCCATTGACATACCAGTCCGAGTATCTCAGGGTTGTGGATACCTGCATGTGCCTCGGAGAAAGTGAGGACTGCAGATGCTGGAGGTCAGAGTCGAAAAATGTGGTGCTGGAAAATTACATCCGGTCAGGCAGCACCCAAGGAGCTAGAGAGTCGACGTTTTGTGCATAAGCTCTTCATCAGCAATGATGAAGAACTTATGCTCAAAACACCGACTCTCCTGTTCCATCTGCATGTGCCTAACTGACAGGGCACATGGGGCCATGGTGTGACATCTCATCTGAAAGATAGCAACTCCAACAATGTAACCTTTCTTTCAGAATGTCAGGATGGAATGGTTGTCAAGGATCTAGTGTGCAGCTTGAAACCATAGCCTCCTTTCTGAGTGACAAGAGCGCGACCACTGAATCACGTCTGGTGTCTTAAAGTGCTCAGTGATTCAGTTGGAGATGTTTCCTTATGACTCATGCAGCTATGTGCAGTAACCTTTTTACAGACTGTCCAAATCAACAAAGAAGAAAACAAACAGATGCCAAGTGCAAACACGTGCTAATTCCAAACTCAAGGAAGCAGCTGAAGTGTTAATTGCCTCTGAGTAGGTTTTAAACAGGTGGAAAGTGCTGGGTGATGGCCAAAAGCATCTCATTTAGGTGATAAAAAGGGCTTGAAAGAAAATCTAGAGGGGTTGTGCTGAACAGAGCTCCAATATGGTTATGGATATGAGTAAGAAAGGCCAACATAAAGATCTGAAATTGTTAAATGTAGAGATCTGTGGTGTGTCTAAGAAGATAGGAGCTACTGTCCAAGCTGATGGAGGGGTTGGAGAACAAGTGCAATACACTACTGTTTAAGGATAATAGAAGGCCATCTTACATTTGGACAGATAGATGGATAGGAAAGGTGCAGAGGGATATAAGCCAAATATAGGCAAATTGGATCAGCTAAGTTTAGGAAACCTGGTTGGTATGGACGAGTTGTGCTGAAGGCCCTGTTTCTGTGCTATATGACTCTATGACTGGTGTTTCTTGTTTTTAAAGGTTGCTCTCTCTATGGACTAGTTAAATGAACCTCAATTTTTAAGTATACATCAATAGCCTGTGCTCCAGACCATTTTCACTCTCACAGGTGATTGTTACTATGGGCAGGCAACTATGAAAACCATGCATTTTACCTCCACCATAAGGTGAGAACGGGGATATTTACTGATGAGTGCACAATGTTGGGTGCAGTTTGGACTCCAAAGATAATGAAGAAGTCTGTGGCCAAATGCAGCAATACATGGATAATATCCAGAAACAAAAGCAGAAATTGTATCTATGGAGAGAAAAGACAGTGCATGTTTCATGTCCAGTGACCTTTCTTCTTCCTGCTGAATTCCTCCAGCAATTTCTGTTTTTGTTTCAAATCTTCAACATCGGTGGACTTTTGTTTTGCTTTACTGCATAATATCCAAAATGGGCTGACAAGTGGTAAGTAACATTCATGCCATACAAGAGTTAGGCAATGACCAACTTCAACATGAGACAATCAAACCATCACACCTTGATATTCTATGGCATTGCCCCATTGAATGCCCTACTATCAACATCCTGCAAGTTACGACTGACCAGGAACTGAACTGGAGGAGAAAGTGAACTGAACTGGACAAGCCATATAAATATTATGACTATAAGGAACATGGGAAGAGGAGTAGCCATTCTGCCTCTTGAGTCTGTTCTGCTATTCAATGAGATCATGGCTGATCTGTGGTTTAACTGCATATATCTGCCTTTATCCCATGTTCCTTAATATTTTTACTTAACAAAAACTTATATAGCTCAGATTCCCTCCCTAATGGCATTGTGGGTCAACCCACAGCAGGTGGACTGCACCAGTTCAAGAATGCAGCTCACCCCCACCTTCTCAACGGGAACTAGGGACAGACATGAAATGCTGGCCAGCCAGCAACGCCCACATCCCACAAAAATAAATAAATAATAAAAAATTAAAATGAATAACTGATGCAGCATCCACTGTTGTTTATGGAAGAAAGTTCCAAATCTTTGCCACCCTTTGTGTGTAGAAATGCTTCCTAACATGTTTCTTGGTTGTTCTGGCCCTCATTCACAGACCATGCCACCTAATTTTTCAAATCCTGAACCAGTGGGAATAGTTTATCTTTGTCTACTCTGTCATTTACTGTTAATAACATGAAGGTTTTGGTGATGACCCCTTAGCTTTCTAAATTCTAGAGAAAACACGGACCAATTTATGCAAACTCTCCTCACAACTTAATCCCTGAAGTCCAGGTATTATTCTTGTAAGCCTACACTGTACTCCCTCCAAGACTACTCTATCCTTCCAAAGATGAGGTGCCCAGATCTACCCACAGTGCTCCAAGTGGGGTCTAATCAGGGTTTTGCATAACTGCAATGTAACATCTGCATCCTTGTACTCCAGTCCTCTAGATATAAAGGCCCGCATTCTAGTAACTTTCTTGAGTATTTTCTGCATCTGTTCATGACATTTTAAAGATCTATGCAACTGAACCCCAAGTTTGTTTCAACGTCCACTGTATTTAACTTCATAACATCGAGAAAGTACCTTGATCTATCTTTTGTTCAGTCCAAAATGGATAACATCACCTTTGTTTCATTTGAATTCTGTCTGCTGGAGTCTTGCATATTCGCTTAATTGTGCAGTAAGTAACTCATCTCCTGACTGCCCAGAGCAAGTCCACCATTAAACAAGCACAAGTTAGGAATGTGATGGAATACTCCCCACTTGCCTGGATGACTGTGGTTCAGGAAGATTGACACCGTTCCATGTGATTGGTGCCACATCCACAAACATTTACTTTGTACACTGCCAGCAATAACCACAGTTATCTACAAGATGCATTACAGAAAATTACTTTAGATAGCACCTTCCAAACCCATGACCACAGCTATCTAGAAGGACAAGAGCTGTAGATACATGGGAGCAACACCACAAGCAAATTCTCCTCCAAGCAATTCACCATCCTGACTTGGGGAAATATTTTGGCATTCTCTCAGTGTCTAAAATCCCATAACACTCTCCCTGATGGCATTATGGACTCACATAAGCAAACAGACTGGATTAGTTCAGACAATATTCACTGGAGTTTAGAAGAATGAAGGGGGATTAGAAACCTATAAAACACTCACAGGACAAGACAAGGTCAATGTAGGAAGGATTTTTCCGATAACCAGGGATTCCAGAATCAGGGTTACAGTATAAGTGTATGGGGTAGGCCATTTAGGACTGAGAGGAGGAGAAACTCATCTCAGTCCTGAAACAGGACAATGAAACAGACTACAGATGGGAGGTGGAAGACTTGGAAAAATGGTGCACTGAGGATAACCTAGTTCTCAATGCCAGCAAAACCAAGGAACTCATTATTGATTTTCGGCAGGATGTTACTCATGCCCCCTACACATTTACAGCACAAAGGTGGAATGAGTGGAGAGTGTCAAGCTCCTGGGAGTGGTCAGGAACTTCCTTGGACTCTTCATGTGGACGCACCGGTTTCTAAGGCCCAACGATGTCTCTTCCTCCTCAGACAGCTGAGAAAACTTGGCATGATGGCAAATACATACACTTGCCAACTTTTATAGGTGCGCCATCAAGAACATTCTGTCTGGATATATCACCACCTGGTATGGCAGCTGTACCATTCAAGATCGGAGACGGTTACGGAGAGTAGAGAACTCAGCCCAGACAATCGCAAAGGCCAACCTCCCATCTACCAGGCCCACTGTCAAGGAAAGGGTGCCAGCATTCTCAGAGATCCATCCCACCCTGGTAATGTTTTTCTACAACGTCGACCATCGGGGAGAAGGTACAGAAGCCTGAACACACGCACCAGCCGGTGTCGAAACAGTTTCTACCCTGCTGTTGTTAGAATACTGAATGGACTCACAAACTCTTAACATTCGCCTGTACCTGTGTTTTTGTTTTTGCCGCTGTTTACCTATTATTTACTTACACATGCTACTTAACTCTGTGATCTGCCTGTATTGCTCGCAAGACAAAGCTTTTCACTGTGCCTTGGTACACGGGACAATAAATTCAATTCAATTCAACTTGTTCACTCAAAGTGGTGAGCCTGTGCAATTCTCTGCCACAGAAAGCAACTGAGTCCGAAACATTGATTGCTTTCTGGTAAGAATTAGATATTGTTCTTAGGGTTCAATGCATGGGGAGAAACCAAGAATGGGGTGAATGGGGTTTGTGACGGGTTGGGAGAGTTGAGTGGCGATGGTTTCTGACACAAGTTGGGCTGTAATTTGGCAGTCAAATAATTAAGGAGTGCTGCCTGCCCCACAGCAATGGCCAGCCAATCAGAGGGCTAGAAGCTCAGCTGCCTCAGTAGTGACACTGGGATTAGTGGTCACTGCTGGGATTGCAATGGGGAGGAGGAGGAGGGCACTGCAATTGATTTTTTTAAATTTCAAAATATACTTTATTCATAGAAATAAATCTTTGGTACTTGTACAATTTGTCATGTCGTTCATTGATATATACATTGCATGTCTTAACATTACAAAGTACAGATTGAATTACTCGAATTTACAGTTATCCTATTTACAGTTCCCTTTATTAACCATCCAGTCTCTTATTATTTAGCTGTGGCTTCAGCAGAACCCAACTACTGAGTGGGTGCCCTGTTATACGATAGCAAATGAACCTTTATTAATCCCAGTTTATGGGGTTACCATTGTCCATTTGACTGTCCTGTCTCTGGGGAAGCTGTCTGCATCCCTATGGTGAGCATGAACTGCTGGACCCTCGCTGGGCTGAGGTAGCTATCCAGGCTCTCACTGTGGTCATTTACCTGCTCTGGAGTCATTGAGCCAAGGCAAGGGTCTGTACCGTCCAGTTCTGTGTCTGACAATGGGACTGTCAGAGGATCGCAGCTCTCAGTTGTCTGTAGTTGTGGGGCAGTGGGTACCCCCTGGTTCTCACTGGGTGGAGGGTGGACTTCGGGGGGTCCGTTGTTTCCTGGTTGGGAGGAAATGCCCTCCTCTTTATCTATGGCACTCTGTCTCTTCTTCTGGTGGTGATGACATTCTGTGCGCCCGTCTTCCCCATCCGAAGAGCTGGCCATCCCTCCCTCATGCAGCTGTCTTTTCCCCCTTTGCTGGGAGGCTTTGGGGGCCTGGCCAGATTTTCTCTTCCTGTTTTTAACAGGTATCCACTCCTCTGTCTGCTCGATTACCTTCTCCTCCATTGCTTCCATCTGCCCAGCTCGAGCTAGGATCAGCTGCTGTCTCTCTCTGCTGGTTGCCATCTCCTCCACTCCGGCCTGTTCTTCTTTCTGGGTGCCACCAGACTCTGTTTCCCTGCTGTCTGGGTGCACATTACTGGTCTTTGGGGGTCCACAGCTCACATTGCCACCTCCAGCCATCTGTACGTAAGTGGGGCCCCCCCGTCTTGGGCTGGTCTTGTACATGTGGCCCGCCTCTCCACACAGGTTGCAGCTCTTTGCTTCCTGACAGTCCTTAGTCAGGTGACCCTCCTGTTTGCAGTTCCTGCAGATGGTCACCTTGCAGTCCGCCGCCACGTGTCCCGACTTCCCGCAGGTTCGGCACACTTTCGGCTGCCCTGCATATGTCAGGTAGCCTCTGTTCCCTCCAATTGCGAAGCTTGAGGGTGGGTGGAGAATGTTCCCATTGCCATCGACCCTCAGAGTCACCCTGACCTGCCGCTTACTGTTCCAGATCCCAAAGGGGTCGATCACATTCGGTGGCTTCCCCCTCAACTTGGACATACCTTCCCAGGAAGGTCAGGACATCAGCCGCTGGAACATAGGGATTGTACATATGGATTGTAACTGCAATTAATGTGTCCCCTCAGACAAACACTGACAAGGGCTGGGGTTGGGATGGTTTTGGGTGTTGGTGAGGAGCTTGGTACGAGGGACCACCTCTGTGTCAGGGTGTTCACCAAGATGTCCACTGGGAGGCTGCTGAGATGGGTGGTTTCCACAAATGGCTGAGGGGCCCTTCCTCCCCTTGCGTCTGGGATAAACCAAGGAATTTAGGAAAATAATAAATCCGAGAGAAGAAAAATATCTCCGCTTGTGGACCGATTTGTTTTGACCATTGACCCTCTTGCAATGGACCTTCCTCTCTGGATTTGGGCTAAGGGTACAGTTTCTCCCCCACCCCCTGCTGTTTCTGTTGTGCTTTCACTTATTCCACCTTTGATGACTGATCACGCTTTGATGTCTAATGTTCTTTTAATCTCTCTTGTTGATCAAAGAGCCAGCAGCAAAGGTGTGGAAACGCTCTAGTGCCGTGGTACTCTGTTTATGTGTGTACTGTGCATCGTTCATGTAGTGTTTGTGAAATGCAAAACAACTCCCTCGCTGCAAAGCTAAATCAGGTTTTATATTTAAAAAAAAAACAACTCCATCCGTGTCGTGAATGCTGTTGCTATTCCTGAATATTGTACAGCAGCTCAGTTAAAGTTTAGCAAAGCGTGTGCATCGTGTGGCATCTGATATCTTGCTGTGCCATCATGTACGTGCTGTTCGCTGCCTCATTACCATTCTGCCTCATTCTGCTTTTGCAGCTGCAAATATTACTCGAGTTTTACTTTTAAGTGAATAAGAGTCTTGGGGCATTCAGAAACATTCCGCATCTTTGCTGTGGTCACTGGCTATTAACGCAGCAGCAGCGGTGTAATCAGATCAGGCACTGAAGTGGGAATGCCTTCAAGGTTGGACTTGATTCTTTCTTTGTCAAATTGTCAAATTGTCAAAGAAGTTGTTTACAATTTTAATTGCTACTCAAACCCTTCCATGTGGAGTTTATAGAATCCATACGGAGTGGAAACAGGCCATTCAGCCCATCAAGTTCATACTGCCCCTCCAAACAGCATCCCACCCAGACCCAATGTCCTCCCCCTCCTTTCCCATCCCTGTAACCGTGCATTTCCCATGGCTAATCCACCTAGCCTGCAGATCCCTGGACACTATGGGCAATTTAGCATGGCCAATCTACCTAACGTGCACATCTTTGGACTGTGAGAGGAATCCAGAGTATCTGGGAAAAGCCCACGTAGACACAAGAATATGCAGACTCCATACAGACAGTCACCCAAGGCTAGGATTGAACCCAGGTCCCTAGTTCTGTGAGACAGCAGTGCTAACCACAGAGCTACCATGTCATCCATGGCAACATTTTCCAAGTGGCCATTGGAGGGGAGAATATTGTGGCCATACATCTTATTCCCGTTGTGCTTGGGGTGTGTGGAAACATCCTCATATGTTGTTATTTATACTCATCCATATGAAAACATTTTCTACAATGGATGAGGGGTAAAAGGTGTGTTATCACCCTTAGAATGATGTTCCTTTCAGACATCAACATGCAAGTGAGTCAAATACCCAGATGTTGTCATATAACTACAGCCTGAAGCATCTGAGACACAAACTGTTCATGGACATTCCTCTGAACTGTGTATATTAACATTAATATTAATTATTCATATTAATAAAGATAACCAGTGATCATCAAGCTGTAAATAAATTATATTTTTATTTTTCTGTAATTTTGATTATGGACTGAAATGTGAAAAGAACTGTTTATTTATCAAAGGACTACTGAACTTATTAATCAGACAGTGATTGCTAGCATTGTTTACACAGCTGCTTGTTCAAATAGTAATGATTAGATTCCCTACTGTGTGGAAACAGGCCCCTTGGCCCAACAAGTCCACACCGACCCTCCAAAGAGTAATACCCCAGACCCATTTCCCTCTGACTAATGCACCTAGCACTATAGGCAATTTAGCATGGCCAATTCACCTGACCTGCACATTTTTGAACTGGAGGAGGAAACCAGAACAGCTGGAGGAAACCCACGCAGACACAGGGAGAATGTGCAAGCGCCACACAGACAGTCACCCAAGGCTGGAATTGAACCCAGGTCCCTGGTACTTTGAGGTAGCAGTGCTATCCACTGAGCCACCATGCCACCTCAAAGTCGAGTTTGCAGATGAGCTGGTGCCAAGATGTGTTTACAAATGGAACTTTGGCTTGCAATATGTAGCTGATGGGTGACCTTTTGTTGGCCCAATAACTATGTGATTGGCCTCCGGATGGTTTAACAACTTGGGGGTTTGAATGATATGGCGAAGAAACAGTTGAACGTCTGGAAGAAGCTGTTTTAGGAAGGAAGTAAAATGCACCCCAAGATAGACACTAGTAAATTTATTTTCCCTTTCAAGTTGCTGCAAGCTGTGACTTTTGATTGCTAAGTCAAATTTCTCTTTTAGGTGAACCATGCTTCTTGCAAACAAGTGAAAGAATCTTGTGAAGGATCACTGAGAAACCGAGCTGATCATTTCAGCAAAACTCATTGACAAGGAACCACTGAACTGCCTGCCCAGTCTTTCCCTTTGTCCATGATTTTTTCTTTTCTTATTTGTGTTGTTCTGTCTGTGTGTGTGTGTAGAGGGAGAATCTATAAGGGGGTCAGAGTATTAACTAGTAGAGGTACATATCGATGGTTGATAATTATCTGTCGTTTAAAATCTATTTAATTGGTGTTCATCAGCAATCACTCATGAACTAGTATGGTATTCACTTGGAAATTCTGTCAGTTTTGTGAAGTGCAGTGCTTTCTGGGTTTAAAAACAGGTAAATGGGGAATTTTGCATACTTTGCTAAAACCTTTAACCATTAACTCAACAAGAAGCTTGATTTCCATGCTCTTCCTAGTCAGGCATGACAAAGTTAAAGGAATCCACCTATCTTTTTGGTGTTACATTTAGATAGTACAACAATATAATTGCAACGGCTATTGAGTCCATCATAGTTGGAGGCCATTCAGCCCATGGAGTCCATGTGTGCTCGTTGTCGACCATTCCAATCAGTCTTACTCCCTCTCCCTATTTCCATACCTTGCAAGTTTATTTCTCTTCAGTGTCACCCAACCCTTCAATTTCCTTTGAAATTCTTCGCACTCCCACTACCCTCATAGGCAATGAGTTTCAAAACATTACCACCCCCTTCACGTAAAATAAAAATCCTTGCATCCCTCTGTACTTCTTTCACCCAAAGCCTTAAATCAGTACTGTTGGTCCTTCTGCCAGCAGCTAGTGAGAACAACTTACCCTTCATGTATCAATATCTAATGCATCTCCATCCAATTTCCACCTACCTCCTTTGCTCCATTTTGTGAAGAGCAGTTTTGGAAGTTGAGTTTCTGTTCCAATCCAGATAGAGGGTGGCATGATGGCTCAGTAGTTAGCACTGCTGTTTCACAGCACCAGAGTCCCAGGTTTAATTCCAGCCTTTGGCAACTGTCTGTGTGGAGCTTGCACATTCTCCCTGTGTCTGTGCGGGTTTCCTCCGGGTGCTCCGATTTCCTCCCACAATCCAAAGATGTGCAGGTCAGGTGAATTGGCCATGCTAAATTGCCCATAGTATTAGGTGCATTAGTCAGAGGGAAATGGGTCTGGATGGGTTACTCTTCGGAGGGTTGGTGTGGATTGGTTGGGTCGAAGGGCCTGTTCCCACACTGTAGGGATTCTAGTCTAATAAGATGAAGGAATTGCCTGACAGGCTTTGAGCATAGAACAAGCGGTAAATAGCATCAGATCTTTGTCACTGCTTTAGAAGACGGTGCTAAGCGGAAATAAATTTCAGATATTTGCGAAAACATCATGGAATTTTATTTTCCAGAATCTTTTATGTGGAAATTGTTTAGAAAGTCGCCACTCTTCGCTGCATTGAAGCAGAATCTATAAATACTGTTAAAAAGGAATTTGTGATAGGCTACAAACAAAAGGAATGATAGAGGAAATGAAGAGAGTGGGATTAGGCTCGTGGCGTGTAGAAAGAATAGAACCAGCAGAAGCTGCCTTTGCTGGAATATTCTTTGCTTTTAATGGGGCTGATAAATGACCCTTGGGTGCTGTTTGTGTTCAGTGCATGAGAAAGCTGGCCTTGCCCAATAACATGAAGCCAGCTCATTTCAATCTTTTTCAGACACTCCCTGAAATATTCACTGGAAACAGTAGGGGGTGCCAAAGAGGGACTGATGGCTTCCTGAAACACAAGAAGGGGTTTTTTTTTGGTCCCTGGGGTTAGGGCAGTGAGGGTAATACTGGAGGGTTACTGAAAGGCAAACCCAAACTGGTCATTTCTGTCACATCCTCCTCCAAACAACAGGCTCAGGCACATGAGCACAGCTTGGCATTTTTAATGTTAATTCAAGCTCTCACTGCTTATTCATATTGGCCTGTGCTGAACCCATTGGAGTGTATTGCCAGCCTCAATGTCTCATTAAGTGGGGGAGGGGTGTGGGCCCCCAGAGCACTTCAGTGCATTATCTGCCCCTATAATTACGTATGACATGTTTTATCTGAAGTACACACTGCTGTGACCGTCACACCACAAAGTACAAAAAGCAATTTTACGTAGGAACCTGCTGTTTTATAATTACAGTAATAGGACAATTTGAAATAATGCAAATCTGATGTTTGTAATGGTTGCTCTCTGGCACTTAGTGACTAATGAGCTGTTAAAATAACCATTTGGAGAAATAATTAAAACACTTTACATTTAGGAAGGTGGGACCAGAAGTCGTTAATCCTGTGGTTTAAGTGTGCAGTAGGTTGAGGTATTGGAATACAAACTGTGTTTAAACAAAATCTGGGTCCTCAAATTAAACTGCAGGACACAGCTGTTCAGTAGATACACCTGAAATCTCCGCAGTTCAAGAGATTGGTTAACAGTTGTGGTAAAATGGCAGAGATCAATATGTTGACTGTTTTAAGTGCCTCTGTTGTAATTTTCCAATCTTGATCTAGCCCAGTGAGAGTAGATTCCTAAAGCATGAAAAAGGAAAGGCACACTGTGCATAAGGAGAGTGAAAGTTTATGTATAATAGCTGGGGTGCTGGAAGAGTATCTTAGTGCTTCATGCATGAGAGGGAACCTTTGGTTTTTCTGGTGACACTGTTTGAAATTGTTTTTCATCTGACAACTACATCAGAATTATCTGCTAGGAGCACGAGATAATCTCTCACAAGGGAGAATGCTGGTGAGACCCAGGAACGTCAGGAATGTGCGAAAGCAGGATGGGAAAAGAAGCAAAAGAACGAGGGTGAGGGTTGAGGTGAAAACAACTGTTGGCTTTTAATTCCCCAGGCAGCTTTGTTGTTACTTTGCAGGCAGTACCATTCACTGGCAATTGTGCGGTTCGGCAGGAGGCCCCTTATTTGTTCCATTGAGATTACAACAAAACATTTGACATTTTGGTACAACATGTAATTCATTTTCTGGAGCCGTCAACTTCAAAGCAATTTTCTTTTCTGAATCAATGGAGAATGGAGAGATGACTGTTGGAAAAGTGTATTGATTTATAGATCATATTTTACTGACACCTGTGAGAGTGTGTCAACAGTTACTTATTCCAGGTTGAATCAGCCAAATATATTCTCAGGCCCCAATTTCCATTCAAAGGAATTACTCTGTGCTGTCCAGCGTAAGGAAGGTGGGCTAATACAAGCATCATACAGCTCATTTGCAAATGTTAGCAAAACAGCCCCATACTGTAGCTCCCAATTTAGAGTGAGTTGTGTTTTAGGCACCCTTGGACACAGGATACTTGAAAAACAGAAAGTATAGGGTCCAATTTCTCCTCCAATATTTGAACTATTTCCTCCAGTAGACTAGATCAAGCCTTTGCAAGGTATTTTTGATTGTGGTTTCCTTTCTTCAGGCTGCGTGGCAATGAGTGACACTCCTCTCTGATAATACCTTCATGTAGTCAATAATCTCACCCAAATTCAGGCTTTCACAGAGGGGCACTGTGATCAAAGTTGTGTATTGAATACAGACTTCATATCTGACAATTCTCTGCCTCATCACTTTTTGGAAAAACAATATTTTTTCCAAAAAAGCTGTATTTTGAGAGAAGGGTTTGGATGGTATTTCCATTTACCTCCACTTTTGTAGCTACAGGCAGACAATGTAAATGTCAGAATTGGAGGCAATCTTTACAATATTTTTTAGCAAGCAATAATTTGCAGAGTTACACATTAGATGCAACTGTATCCTAAACTAATAACTACAGTTTCAAAATATTTATCTATGGGAATGTCTGTCATGGGAACACCAGTGAATTCCCAGTTAATGTTCACCAACTGCAAGGAAGTAAATATAAAAAAGCAGCCTGTAGTCTTCCTGGCTAAAGAACTAGGGAGGGAATTTGAGGCCAAGGTGAAGGTGTGCCAATTTGCTCATGTTTCCTGACATTATTTTATTTGACTTAAATCAGGCCACTTAGAGGAAAATCCCGGCTGAATTTTGCCCTATTTCTCTTTATTATTTTCTCCTTGTCAGTTTATATATGAATCCTGACTGTCTTTCCCTCCCTAATCAAATGTTGTTGCCAACTATAGCAGCTCTATTGTTATTCAAAATTACCATAAGAACGTAAGAAATAGGAACAGGAGTAGGCCATTCGGCCCATCGAGCCTGCTTCATCAGTTAATACAATCATGGCTGATCTGATATTCCTCAGTTTGCTTCCCTGCCTTTCCCATAGCCCTTGAATCCCTGACTGATTATGAATCTTTCTGTCTCTGCTTTAAAAATACACAAGGACTCTGCTCCCATGGCTCTCTCTGGCAAGAAAATACAAAAAGTCACCATCTTCAGAGAGAAGAAATTTCTCCTCATCTCAGGCTTAAATTGGCATCCCTTTATTCTGAGTCTGTACCCTCTGGTCCTAGACTCTCCCATGAGGGGAAACATCCTCTCAGCATTGACTCGGAGAATATTAAGAATCTGACGTGTTTCAATGAGATCACCTCTCATTGATATTCTTCCAAACTCCAATGAATAGAATCTCAACCTATTTATCCTTTGCTCATTAGACAATCTTTCCATACTGGGGATCATCTGAATTGCTTCCAATGAAATAATATATTTCCTTAAATAAGGGACCAAAACTGCACACAGTACTTCCAATTGTGGTCTTACCAGCAACCTGTACAGTTACAGTAAGACATCTCTACTCTTTTACCCCTTTGCGATTGATTAGATTGGATTAGATTAGATTCTTTACAGTATGGAAACAGTCCCTTCATCCCAATAAGTCCACACTGACCTTCCGAAGAGTAAACCACCCAGATACATTCCCCATATTTACCCCTGACTAATGCACCTAACTAAGGTCCAACATTCCAGTAGCCTTCCTGATTACCTGCTGCACTGGTATGCTCGCTATCTGTGTTTCATGTACAAGTGCACACAAATCCCTTTGTGTTACAACTTTATGTATTTTTTCTCCATTCGAATAGTATTCTGTACTCCCTTCCAAAATGAACAACTTTGCATTTTCCCACATGAAAATCCATTTGCCGTTTTTTTGCACACTTACTTAACTATCAATATCTCTCTGTGAACTGTTTGTATCCCTCTCACAACGTACATTTCCAGCAATTTTAGAGTTGTTTCCAAATTTGCCTACATTATATTCTATTCCTTCCTCCAAGTCATTAATATATATTGTGAAAGTTCTGGACCCAGTACTAATCTCTTTGAAACCTCACTGGTCACGGGTCACGGTATTCCACTTGCTGTTTCCTGCCCGTGAGCCAATTCTCTGTCCATACCAATATAGTACCTCCAACACATAGGCTCTTATCTTATGTCTTAATGTTTCGTGAGGTACCTTGTTGACTGCCTTTTAGATGTCCAAATAGAATGCATCTACCGGTTCCACTCTGTTCACTCTACTTGAGATTTCCTTGAAAAACTCTAATAAATTCGTCAGACACAATTTCCCTTTCAAGAAACCATGCTAACTTTGCTTGATTAGGCTATAAGTTTCCAAATGTTTTGACATTACTTTCTTAATAACTGATTCAATACTTTTCTAACAATAGATATTAGGTTAATTGGACTATAGTTCCCCACTTTTTGCCTCTCTCCCATTTTGAATAGGAGTGTCATATCAGCAGTTTTCTAATCCTCTGGCACTTCTCCAGAATCCAATGATATTTGGAAAATTAAAACCAATGCATCCACTATCGCTGTAACTACCTCTTTTATGATCCTAGGATGCAAGCCATCAGGGTCAGGGGACTTATCTGCCTTTAACCTCATTAGTTTGTCTAATGACTAGTGCAAAGTAACTAATTAATTTCTCTGCCATTCCCTTGTTTCCTAAAATGACCTCCCTAGATTCATCTTCTAAAGGGCTTAAGATCAGTGTCTTCCTTTTTACACATTTAAAGAAGCTCTTATTGTCCTTTTTTTAACTTCTCCCTCTTTAGAACATCAAAATGAGATTTTCTGAAGATTGAACATGCTGGGCTCTTTGTGTGTGCTTTCTGGCTGAAGAGTTGAAGGATTTATTTTCTTCACCCCTCTCACTCTGCACCACTGCCTACTGCTCTCTACTTTTGCCTCCCCATCCATCTTAACCTCCTGAATGTTTGTTCATTTGTGAACAAGGCCCTGTTTGGTTTATTTTGTCTTTCAGAGAGAAATGCAAATAGTACATTATAGTTAGATAGTTAGAAGTGTGCAACAGGTATATTTTCTAGGAATATTAAAATACATCTGCAATCAGAAAATGGCTGCAGTCCTTCTATTGTTCAGCTTTTAATAGTTTTTTGCTCTGAGCTTACACTCTGTCTTAACCAATCAAGCTCAGTAAGCAAAGATGAATTGTCAGACTCACATTATCGAATGCAGAACAATTAAACCATTGCACATCTCAACTTTACCATCCACAACCTTACTATTGGCAAGTGCCAATAGAAATCAACAGCCAGATTTCTGCAAAGGCTTGTCCCACATGCAATAAATCCTTCCCAGTTTAGCAAAACCTCTTTGATATGCGAGTTATTTCATACCTGTCCTACCCAGACTACTATAGTAGTGGTTTTGGTCATGTCAAGCTTTCACCTATCATTTTACTTGTCATGGTACCTGCTACCTTTGGCACATTTGATTTAAACTTCTCACGGCTTATTGCTCATGCAGATGTCCACGATGAACCCTCTGTTCTTTTCAACATTGCTTATGCACTAAGCAAATCCTCATCTTCAGCAATATTAATCTTTCCCCTCATTCCCTTGTTGTCTGTCTTCAGCACTCATCATTCTTTTCCCGTGTTACCCTCGATAATAACTCCTCCACTTATGCAGTTAATTACTCCATTGGTCTCCCGATCTCTCAGTGAGAGATCATCTCTGACCATTTCCCACTCTCACCTCCAGACTCTGTGAAAGTTGGGTTGCTTTTATCATCTCATTCGGTGAAATCAAGGCTCATGACAGGATCCTTCCAGACTACCTTTTGAATCCCTCACTTTGGCCCTGTTAATCACATGACCCCTTCTGCCACTATCAATTTGAGGTCCTGCCTATGTTCAATGATCTTATTGGGAAACCCTTCTCTGCCCACCCGGTTGCACAGACAGACTCTTCAACCACCCAGGTCCTACTTCCTCTCACATTTCTTTCCATTAAAAAATCCCCTCCAAACTCACCTCCTTGTCCATGTTTTTGATTGTCCTTTTTTCCTGTCATGGCTTCCGTTTTGCACCTGCCCAGCTTTGACACAGGCTGAGAAGTTCTTCTGTATTAAATAGAGTTTGGAAATGTAAACACTTTTGTCTGGTGCACCGACTATTTTTTGGATCAATCTTAGTTCCTGTGTTGGATCTCCCATGGTTTTCTGCCTGGTTGTGTTGGTGTTAAGTGTTTGTTTGTGGTGAAAAATAGGCAGGAAATTCACAACATCACAAATTCTTTCAACCTCCATCCAAGGGACGGGGGCAGTTGGGCTGTGGTAGAGAGGAAAGGTCTGGTGGAGTGGCTGTGTCACCATAGTCTTACCAGACGATGGGGCTGCTCTGTCATTAGAGGGAGATGATGGGTGGTGGTTTAACCTGAGGGTCTCCATTCCTCAGGTGAAGGGAGAGGTTGAAAAAGAGAGTCCTTCGTGGTATCTTTAGCTGGTGATGGGAATTGAACCCAGACTGTTGGAATCACACTGCTTCGCAAACCAACCGTCCAGCCAACTGAGCTGAAACTGGAGTAAAACAGGACTGACTGTAACTGGTTGTAAAGACTCTTGACCAAGTGATTGGTCCATCTGTAACCTCTTAGACTGTTTGAATTATCTCCCACCCATCATATGCGGTGCTGAAACCCAGATCTACAGGTTCAGAAGGTGTGTAGATCACACTCCATATCACTGTCCAGGACAGACATTTGCTGTGTTAAAAAAAACAGGCACGTTTGCAGTTTTTCTTTCCTATAGGATCTTACAGCCTTTAAGCAGCAATAATGAGATCCCACAGGCATTATCCTCGAAAACATTTTCAGACTTTTAAACAGCTGGAAACTCAAGTTCTCAGCTTTACTGTTAACATTTTTATTCTATGGATAATATCTCAAAACAGGAGAAATCTTTTAATGGGATCATTCCAACTGTGAGTGCAATGACCTCTGTATCCAATAACCCTTTTAAATATTGGTTTGTTGCAATGGTGAATGTTTGTGTGAGACACTTTGCTTTGACTTTTCATGTCATGATGAGGCGATGCTGTTGTTTGTCTTGTGTGAAGTGTTTCTGTAAAGATGCAACCTTCCTGATTCATGAGTAACACAATAAGTCAAATCCTGAAATATTTGTAGTCTTTGAATGTGCGATGGACACCTCCCAGTAGCCCAGCTACGCTGCTTATCACTGGTAAATCTACTCGTGGTTGCAGGTCTTCCTTCTGACAGTTCCCTTTATCTTTGTGTAAGTCTTTTGCGCCAATTTAGCTCAAGACACTTTGGCCCATCATCCTTTAAATCACTCTGCTAGTTGATTGTCAGTTTCCTCCATGACAGTCATTTTACTGGTTTTGAAACCTAAATATCGATCTGATGAGGTAAAAATGTCTGTAAATTGTTTCAGCTACTCAGTATATTCTATGTCTGCACAGGAATTGCGTTACATCTTTGAAAAGCCACAAACCAGCACAATGTCAGCCTTGAATTTAATGGGGAGCTAAAAATGAGCATATACTTTACATATAGCAATTTCAATCTTTATACATAATACAGATCTAGAAGTAATTAACTCAAAAGGGATATAATCTGCATGCTAAACTAATTTGTTATTCATTCACAGGATGTGGGTATCAATGGCTAAGCCAATGTTTTTTATCCATCCCGAATCTCCCAGAGGACAAGTTAAGAATCAGCCACATTTCTGTGGGCCCACAGTCAAATGTATGTCAACCGTTTCCTTCCCTAAATGACATTAGTTAACACCAGTTTCATAATTATCATTAGATTCTTAATTCTGGACTTTTAAAATTGAATTCAAATTCCATCATCTACCCACGGTGGGATTTCAACTTGGGTGTCCAGCATTACTTCGGTCTGTAGGTTAGTAGTGTAACAATAATACCACTAGGCCATTGTCTCCCCCAGAAACTGTAGTTAATTTATAAGTAGTTTTGTTTTAATTTCCAATTGTGTAAGCTAACAGCCTTGATCTAGTTAAAAATCACACAACACCAGATGATGGGAGAAAGTGAGGACTGCAGATGCTGGAGATCAGAGCTGAAAATGTGTTGCTGGAAAAGCGCAGCAGGTCAGGCAGCATCCAAGGAACAGGAGAATCGACATTTCGGGCATAAGCCCTTCTTCAGGAAGAAACCCTTCTTCCTGAAGAAGGGCTTATGCCCGAAACGTCGATTCTCCTGTTCCTTGGATGCTCCCTGACCTGCTGCGCTTTTCCAGCAACACATTTTCAACACCCGGTTATAGTCCAACAGATTTAATTGGAAACACTAGCTTTCGGAGCGCCGCTCCTTCATCAGGGTGGGGGAGTGGTGCTCTGAAAGCTCGTGCTTCCAAATAAACCTGTTGGACTATAACCTGGTGTTGTGTGATTTTTAACTTTGTACAGCTCAGTCCAACACCAGCATCTCCAAATCAAGCCTTGATCTAATGATTTTAGATGTTCCCTCCACTAAATAGCCCAGCCAATCAGACACAACCTCACGTAAATGTGTGAATTGGCTCCTTCTTCAAGCAAACCTATCAAGAGATCATAAAAAAAGTAAAACTTAGCACATTCTTTGTAGCAAGTTAGAATCCAGATGGGATTCTGACTCCAGCTGTATATATTTTTTAAAAATCTTTTTATCTAGTGTGATTATGCCAAGACAGAACCAGGGAATATCTCTTCTTCCACATGCCAGGTTTGTTTTGATGGTGGTCAGATTCCTTGAAGTTTGTTTTGTATTCCAGCATCAATAAAGTCAACTCATATATGCCCTGAGCAATTGGTAATATGCAAACCAATCATAGACCTGGACGGAAGGGAACAGGTGAGATCGGATACAAGAGGATGATAAATAGGGGGAAGGAGGTAGATGAGTGAGGCAAGGAGAGCTGTAGGTTAAGAGAAATACTTGCATTTGTAAAGTACATTTCATGACCTTGAAACTTTCTCTAAAGTGCATTGCAGTCAGTTGGGTATCTTATATGTTTTTAAAGCCTGATGTGAAGAATGACACACAGACAGACCTATGGGAAATACATAAATAGGAATAGGCAAAGAAAGAGGAAGAAGGGATAAGACTGTAGAAGAGATGCTGAAAGATTGAAACTCTCTCTGCTTCCCTTTATGTTTGTATCTCTTTCCCTGTGCATTACTTGGATTCTATTGAATGTCTTGAAAAGTTGGGCTTTCATCATTGAAGTGAGTGTGTTTGGCATACATCCCTTGCCAATCAGTGTTATGCAATTGACAATGTTCTTTTGTGTTTTATTGAGGATGTGAATTCCAAACTTGAATTATATGGAGCTAACACAGCATTACTATATCTTGTGCAATACAAACACCGAGACCATCCATCCCATTTTCCTGATTGCACTGTCCAGATTATTTGAGACTGGTTGATACTAAAGGGATGAACTCCCAGCTGAAAGAGTTGTCTGGGCCTGAGAGGGGAATGTACAACCAGTTAGCTCGATCAAGACCAAAGTGTGTGAAAGGTCAGACCGTAGGCTGCTTGTGTGCAAAATTTCTCAAATGTGAATTGCAGTATCACTTTCATGATTTTAGAATTACAACCGTATGTAAAGTCCTTTCTGAGAAATCCTGAACTGATTTCTAAAGAAACGTATATGGTATACAATAAATTAATATACACATTTCAATTTATCAACCTGGAGTTTGATGTTCTGTCACCTGTTTGAAGGTTCTTTCCCTGTCAGAAGTTCAAGTAATTCTTGCTGAAAGTCATATTTATTCATTTTTTGGTTTTCTCTTCCTACGGTATATATACATATCTACTTCAATTATAGATATGTGGACAGATAAAAGGCCGAGATAATACTGTTAACATTCAGTGTGCATTGAGAAGAAGGTACTTTCAAAGACAGGAGAAAACTGGATACTGAAAGACAACAAAGACAGACAGGGAACTGAAAGCTCAATTTATAATCAGCCTCTGGCTCACTCCATCTCTCCTGAATCTCTCGGACACTGAGCTAGTGCCAAGCTTTCAAAAACAAATTTCACTGCCTGGGTTTCTCCTCATTTCTCATGTATCCTACTTTGCTTTGCATACTTAGGCATTTGTCCCTTTTAAAAGATGCAATGGCTCTCTGTCATTACTGCTTTCTATCGTAAGGCATATTCTAACAACCCACTGTGTAAAAAGGTTTCCTCTCGTGTCGCTCCTCACTGTTAGTGACAAAGTTAATTAACTTCTCAACTGCTTACGCAATTCACTCAACCAAAGTCCTTAAGAATTGTAAAATTCTCGAGTATATCTTTTTGTGGTCTCTGCTTCAATATGAAATACTGGAAGGATATTGTTTATAAGTTTTACATTAAAATTTCTTCTCATTATTTGAAATTTGTTCTCTCTGATCAACCCTCTGAAATGTAGTAACATAGAAACATAGAAGGTAGGAGCAGATGAAGGCCAATCAAACCTGCTCCACCATTCATTGTGATCATCGAGCTCAATATCTTATTCCTGCCCTCCCACCATATGCACCATAGAGCTACAAGAGCTTTATCTATCTCCTTGAAAACACATCATATATTGGCCTCAACCACTTTCTATGGCAGTGAATTCCACAGATTCACCACGCTCGGGATGCAGAAATCTCTCCTCATCTCGACCCTAAAAGGTTTACCCCTTATCCTGAAACTAGGACACCCTGGTTCTGGACTCCTCCACCATCAGGAACATCCTTCTGGAATCTAACCTGTCTCATCTTGAGATCTCATGCTCTTCTAGTCTAGTCTGTTGTGAACCCTCAATTTTAATCGCTCCATCATTGATGGCCATGCCTTCATTTACCTAGATAGAAAGATCTGGAATTATGCTTCCTGCTCCTCTCCACTTCTTTGCTTCTATACCTTCTTAAAGCTGACCGCTCTGACCAATTTTATGTTTTGGGTCAGCGGGCCTAATATCTCCTCAATGTCATACTTTGTTTTATAACACTCCTGTGAGGAATCTTGGGATGTTCCATTATCTTAAAGCGAATATATGTGGTTATCATCTCACTGAGCAATGAAATCAGTCCATCATTAGTTGGTTCGATTATAATCCTTAAAAGCCTTGAAGATTTCAGAGATCACTGTTTCATCTTCTCAGCTCCAGTCAAAATCATCCTGATATGGCTGACCTGTCTTCAGAATTGTATGGTAACATCATCGATGAACTAATGCACTGCTTCAATTTGTTTTCCCCTCTCTGTAGTGAACTACTCAAAACTGTCACACACTGCATCAAACTGCTGTGCAGAGTGGGCAGCTGCTGACAGACTGGATAGTGACATATTGAAAAAGAGAAAGGAGATGAGAATGTGATGGTGACAGAGACACTGCTGGAGATAGACATTGACTGACAACAACGTTAGACCAGAATTTCAGCTCAGAGGTGTGTGTGTGTATATGTGTGTGTGTGTGTGTGTGGGAGAGAGATTGTGTCTGTGTGTGCATGTGCTCATGTATGTGAGAGAGAGTGTGTCTATGTGTGCGCGCGCGCATGTGTATAAGAGAGAGTGTGTGTCTGTGCGCAAATGTGTATGAGAGAGAGGTGTGTGTGCGAGTATATGAGAGAGAGAGAGGGTATGTGTGTGTATGCGTGTCTGTGTGAGGGAGAGAGATTGTGTGTGCGTGCGCTCACGTATATGAGAGAGAGAGTGTGTCTGTGTGTGTGTGTGTGAATGTGTGTGTGTGAGAGAGTAAGTAAGTGTGTGTGAGTGAATGTGCGTGTGTGATCCGGACAATCAACATGTCCCATGTCACTTTACAGCTGATGAAATGTCTTTGAAACAAACCCTTGTTGTAATGTAGGAAACACAGCAGGCAGTGTGTGCTCACAGCAAGATTTCACAAACAGCAATGCAATCTTGACTCAATAATCTATATAGCTTGATTGTATTTGAGGATGCCAGTTTTTGATTGACTGTAGACAGGTTGGTACTATCAGGATTGGCGTCCATATGTCAGGGCACAACCCCTTGACCCTGTGGCTGTAACAAAAACCGTGTTTGTGATAGGAACTGTCAGAAATATCAGTTCACCTTCTCACTTGCAGAAATAATGAACCATGTTAGTATTCTATGGTGTCTTGTAGATGGTGGACAGACTTTCAAGAATCAGGAGGTAAATTACTTGTCACAGCATTCCCAACCTCTGACCTGCCTTTGTAGCTTTATAGCTGTGAATTTCCTTGGAAGCCGGATGAAAATGGGTCAAAGCTGATTCAGCAACGGTGTGACAAATGCTACATGGATACAGACTACGAGGGGAAGCAAGAGAGATTCAAAATTGACACTAGCCCTGTCTTGCTCACTGCTGATTGTTAAGTGGAAGACGGAACCAGTTTTAAGACAGTCCTGTGATTCAAAGGCAAAGGAATGAAACCTAGCCTTGTTGACCATGTTCTGTTAGTCAGCACACTTCGTACAACTGCCTGAATCCCAGTGACCTCAAACATCAGCAGTACAGAACATAGTGCTCTCGTTTATACTAAATTGGTTTCAGCAATGAGAAAATCGAGACTCTCTTTAAAATGCAGCCAACTGTAAAATTGGTCAAGGAAGAAAAAAGATTTGAAAAGCTAACCCTGACTGCCAATGGATTAAACTGAAGGCCCCAGCCTCCCTTTAGGGAGACGATGAGACTGTCAAACTGAGAGAGCTGATGAGATAAGACTTTCAGACTATGAGACTGAGGTGATGCTAGACTATTAATCTAGAGAACCAGATAATATTATGGGACCTGATTTCGAATCCCGCCTCAGCAGATGATGAAATTGGAATTCAATGAAAATCTAGAATGAAGAGAGTAATGATGACCCTGAAACCATTGCTGATCATCAGATAAAGAGCCTGTGTGGTTCACTAATGCCCTTTAGGGAAGGATCTGATTAAGGCTTACACTCAAAATGTCAAATCCTCCACCTCCTGATGCTGCTTGGCTTGCTGTGTTTTTCCAGCCTACTGCCTGTCTACTATGGATTCCAGCATCAGCAGATGTTCTTATCTCTAATTCTTATCTGATCTGGCCAAAATGTCAGCCCAGACCAACAGCAACGTGGCTGACCCTTAATTGCCCTTTTGACAACTAAGAATAGTAAATAAATGCTTGCCAAATCAACTGAGGCCCATTTGGATTAAAATGAGGGTACACTCTATCAACCTGATATTCCTAAGTGGTGAGGTTTATAGCTAAACTGAGAGTTCTGAATGTTCCAGATGCAAGGATCTGGGAACCAGTTATGAATCAACCTCAATATTTTACCACAATCTTGGATGCTGAGGGTACCAGAATTCTACCTTTCTCTAGAGCTGAGGATAATGACTTATGACTTAAGTACAGCTCTTCAGACTTATCCATGGTTCTGTGGTGCCCTTGGTGAATGGCATGAGCGCTTTTGGTTAAGGTCCAAAAATAAAATCTTGTGCAATTTTGAATTTTTTTTTAATAAGTAGGTCTTTTTGCTTTGAACCTTTTGGTCTCTTAGAGACTGAGTCACATTGTTTGCAAGCAGTGTTGCAAATTGAACCCTGAGAAGTAAGACTTCCTAATTTCACCTCGATGAATTACCCAATTATCCAGGCTTCAGCTCACCTGCTGAGACCCTAAGGGACTGACTATTCTGCATACTCCCATTCTCCACCCTCACTAGAATGCATCCAAAACTCTGCCTGTGAGCAAACTCACTCAAAATCTGTGCATCAATCATCCCTGTGCTCACTGACCTATACTGATTAAATGGCTTCTCCATTATCATATTCGCATCCCTGCATTTAAATTGTCATCCCCCACATCTATCTATGACTTCCTACAATGGTTTGGGATATCCCTGATCCTCAGGTTAGACCTTTTGTATATCTCTCATCTTTAATTGCTTAATTATCTGTGGCTGCACCATCAGATGCCAAGTCCTGAAACTCTGGAACTAACTCCCTAAATCTTTTTACCCTCCTTCAAGACCCTCTGAAAAAACACCTTTTAAAAATTTTTTTGGTTCTCTACCATGCTTGTCTTAGTTTCACATTTTATCTGATAATATTCCTGTGCATTACCTTCATCATCATGGTGATGATGTGCAGCACATTATTCCATGATATTTTTTAACAGGTTGACCTAATGTCCCACCTTCAGCTTCAGAAACATTTTCATTTGAGAATTTTGCCCAGTGACAGACAAGCTCTTGGTCAAAGCTGCCATTTCCAGTTATGATGCTGATTCACTGTAATACGGCTTCGGGTGCGAAAATCCTTTAGGTTGCCAACAGGCCGGGGAAAATTTCTGTTTCCTTAGGCCAGCTGATTCCATTTATTTTTAGCTCCTACTGTGTGGGAATCAAGAAAAATATAACAGCAATTAACATTACAGCAGTAAATCTAATCCAGTGCCAATTTTGCATTGGAAAATGTAACCTGAAGAATAACTTGCATTGGAATTTAGCATCTGCTGGTCGTTATGTCTGTTCCTTCCCCTATCTCTCCCTTGCTCAGTACCAGTTAAAAACTCAAATAATTAATGTTATCTTATTTTTCCTATCTCTATCTTATCCAAACTTTTCAATTTGCAAGCAAGGTTGTGTTTTTTTGATGGGCTCAAAATTTACTTCCACATGGAATCATTGGAAACCAACCAAGCATCACAACAGTGACAGTCGCTGTGTTCCCAGTGCAATTTATGAATCACATTAAAGGAACTGTTGACAAATGAATATACCCCAGACTAAAGCATTAGCTCACCTAAGGGTTAAAACCAGTCATGAAGATTACTGTTCTCTTGATTTAAATAAAGAACCTGCCAATAAGGAAGACAACTACAATATAGCAATCATTTCCAGTAAGTTCCATTAAGCTTCAATTATATTTATAATTTTATAAATGCCCCTGTTGGGTATTCTGTTCATCTGTCTGATTATGCACATGAGCATTACATGCAATTTTAGAACAGTAAATCTCAACGATGTATCTGTGCTGCAATATTGTTGTCCAATGTGGAGGATTTGCAATCTGGTTACTCTTTAGGGGGTATAATAATTGCTTTCACTTCCAACACTGGTTCGGAGTCCATTCTGCTGATGAATTGCAACAAGCTGCCTTTTTTATTAATCTTCTAATGACTTTAAAGGTAATTTGTAGAAGAGTTAACCTACTGACATGTTAATTTATTTTTAATGTCTTAATCTGCATAACCTTAAGTTTCTAATTTGAAAGTGATGCCAGTCACCTGTTGTCTTGATGTGCGTCAACGGTAGTTTCTCTTTCCCCTGGATTTTCCCCTTCTCAGCTCAAGGTGCTGCTATTTAATCAGGTGCAGCTCCCTCGAGTGTCAGATCTTCAGCAATACCGGACCCGATTTTACATGGGTGTGCTTGTCCAGCAGGGGGATCCATAGCTAGTTTGATCCCATTCTCACCCATTCTTAGCAGGGACCTCTCTGTGTAGATTCAGAGCAAAACAACTGGGCTCATTCCCAACCAGACACTTCCATTTGCTTAGTACAGGAATGCTGAGGACCCCCCCCCCCTCCTCCCTCCATGGCTATGTCTGCTGAAATCAGATAATGCAACACAAACCAAGGGAATTAATTCTTATCTAACTCACCATGAGCAACTTTGAGTGGACTAGTCAATTTAAATCTTATTCAGTGTGGCTGTCTATTTGTAGCCATTGGAAACAAACTGTCCAGAGTATAAAATGGGAATCCAGCTCAAATCAGCTTTTTTCTGCCCGGTGCATTTTTAGAATTATATGGAATCTACAGCACAGGAACTGGCCTTTCAACCCAACCAGTTTACATTAGTAATGATCTTAATACCTTGCATTATCAGCATAATGTTTCCTCTCATGCTTAGTCTAGCTTCTCCAGAAATGTGCCTGTGCTAGTTTCTTTAATATTAAGTGCAAGCACATTATTCTCTTTTCCATCCTCTTTCACAGGGCAGAAGATACAAAAGTTTCAAAACATACACCAACAGATTTAAGAACAGCTTCTTCCCTGCTGTTATCTGACTTATGAATGGACCTCTCATATATTAAAGTTGATCTCTCACTGCACCTTCTCTGTAGCTGTAACACTGTATTCTACGCTCTGTTCTATTACCCTGATGTACTTATGTAATGTATGATTTGTCTGCTTAGCACGCAAAACAACACTTTTCACAGTATCTCAGTACATGTGACAATAATAAATCAAATCAGATCAAAAAATATCATCCACTCTCTTGGCAATTTCTCCTAAATTCTTGTTAAATTTATTAGTAACTATGTGCTGTTTTCAGTTTTCATCACAACGAGGAAGATTCCCTTGGTTTATATCAAAGTGTTATGTCAGTTTTAAGACATCTAATAAATGACAACTCCCCTTCTCTTTTTTAAAAGTCCTGACCTGTTCGCTCTTGTTAAATAACAGTAAAGACTCTGTTTTCCGGATCCCAAGCATCTGGAATTCTCAGACAACCTGCATCCGAGATTGAAAAAGAGAATTCTGGACGTTTGGGATCTGAATAATGGGTCTTTACTGTATCAGCAATTGGAAGCTAATGATGGATCAGGTGATTTATTAAAGCTAGTTCAAGCCAGACCTTGAAGCTTCCCCTACATGCTCATGATGATTCCCAGATTGAAATGGGAACCTGTTGGTTTGTACTGCTTGGTTTTAAAATGTACTGTCATCCTGTGGCAGCGACGTGTTGTATTTGTCCAATAATTTTTCTCATACAACAGCTGGATTCATGTCACAAGCATATGCCTTACTCTTGTGTGATACCAGGAAGATTACTGTAGCTATAACCTCTCTGGTATCATCCTTGCAAATCTTACTTTGGACCCACTCCAGCGCCTCTTCAGCTTTCTTCATAAGATGGAAATGCGAACTGTTTTCAGCATTCCAAGTGTGATCTCAGTGGGATCCTCAATGAGACTGGGTTTATCCTGATCTGTGTAGCTTTGGTACCTTTGTCTGAAACACCAGGGAGGTGTTTAAACACGCGAAAGAACAAATGCTCTAAGCAGTATGAATGGAGATTTTATAAATTAATTGAATTTTAATGCAGAAAGACCGTGCATCTTTTTGTTTGAACTTTAGTGATATCTGGGCCGTGAACTTGAGATTTCCATCTTGCATTTTCAGTAATAACATATCTTGGGGAGTAGGGAGAGATCCCTCTTGATAGTATATAAAACAGAAAAGAAGAGCTATACTAGGGAAGTTTGGCTTTAGAAAGCAGGAGAGAGGGCAAATAAGGGAAAGAGTGTCTGACAACAATCCAGGAATATCTGCTCCCCTTACTCTGTATGACCCATTACTAAACTTGCTTGCAATGATAGCACTGCATATATAATAATATGATGACTACAGAATCACAATTTGTAATGCTGTTCCCAGACTGGTGCAAGCGTTACAATGACCAATCCAAATTATTCCTCTATGTCATTAGTTTATGTAAACTTTTGACAACATTTTCAACTCAAGGGTGGGGTTTTGCTTTTTGGGTCATCCAATGAACTTTCAGTGTTTGGACAACAGCCTGATATTAATTTTCCCTGAATGGCCAATTAAGGTCAGAGGGCGAGCAAAGGACAACAGGCTTTCAAAACTGAAGGGGCCCTACAGTGTATCTGTCCATTCTCAGCCCAATTTCATTTTTTTTCCACATTCGTTGTTACTTTGAAAACTCAGACTTTGTCTGAAGAGAGCAAGGCTCACATTCTCCCTCATTTTCTCCGCTTGAGGGCCATACTGAGAACAAAGGAAGATGGTTGTGGTTATTGGAGATTAATATTTTTCGCTACAGGGTATTGACTGAGGTCCCATCATTTTCAGTTGTTTCTTCAATGACCTTCCTTCCTTCATATGGTCAGTTGTGGGGATGTTTGCTGATGGTTGCACAACCATCATCACCAGTTTTGTTTCTTTACATACTGAGTAGACAGGCAGGAGGCTGGAAGAGCACAGCAAGCCAGGCAGCATCAGGAGGTACAGAAGTCAACATTTCGGGTGTAACCCTTCTTCAGGAATGGGGGTGGGTGTGGGGGGAGCTGCAGATAAAGAGGGTAGGAGGGGCAGGGTGGGAAGTAGGGATAGGCAAAGACAGGTAGAGGATATGACCTGGTTGGTCAATGGGAGGAATGAATCCAGTTGGTAGCAGGGAGGAGTAGTAGGGAGGGGCTGGGATGGAAGTCAGGAGATGGGCAGGGAGGTTATTTGAAATTGGTCCCCATCCCTGATTCCCTTTCCAGCTGCTCCCTGCCACCAACCAGATTCATTCCTCCCACTGACCAACCAGGTCATACCTTCTCCCTGTCTTCATCTATCCCCACTTCACTATCGTGCCCCTACCACCCCCTTTATCTGCAGCTCCCCCCACATCCTCCCCCAATCCTGAGGAAGGGTTACACCCGAAACATTGATTTCTCCACCTCCTGATGCTGCCTGGCTTGCTGTGTTCTTCCAGCCTCCTGCGTGTCTACTTTAGATTCCAGCATCTGCAGTTTTTTTTTGTCTCCTCACAGTATGTTTCCAAATGCAGCAATCTCTGGACAACGTTCAGGCTTGGGCTGAAAAATGGCAAGTAACATACATACTATGCAAATGCCAGGCAATGACCATCTTCAGCATGAAAGATCCAACCATCGCTCCATGGCATTTAATGACATTTCCATCACTGACTTCCTGACTATCAACATCCTTAGGCTTTCCATTGATCAGACACTGTATTTATATGACCATTTCAGTTCAATGATGATAAGAGCAGGCTGAAGGCTGAGAATTCTGCAGCAAGTAACTCACCTGACTCCCCAAAGCCTGGCCACTATATTGAAAGCAGAAGTCAAGTGTCCAATGAAATACTCCCCACTTGCCTGAATGAGTACATCTCCAACAATACTCAAGAAGTTTGAAGCATTCAGAACAAAGTAACCTGGTTAATTGGCACACTATTTAGCACCTTCAACACTCACTCCCTCTTGCACCATGCAAAGTGGCAATTTGATGCACTGCAATAACTCACCGAGACTCCTGTGACAATATCTTCCAAACTCATGGGCCCTACCACATACTACAATAATGTCACCAGATGCGTGAAAACACTATTGCATGCACGTTCCCCTCCAAGACGCGCAACATCCTGACTTGGAACTATATCACCATTCTTTCACAGTTGCTGGTACCTGGAACCCCCTCCCTATAACCGAACTTTGGGTATCCCTACATTACATTGGACTGCAATATTTCAAGAAAAACAACTCACCATCACTCAAGATCATTTAGGGGTGGTTGATAAATGCTAGCAAAGCCCACACTTTCTGGATAATTAATTTAAGAAAGAACTGGTACTTTCAAATCTAGTGAAGCTGAAGTCTTTTCTGATTTCTATTCTATTTCCCCTTTAATAAAACTCCTAGACATGGAACTCATTGTCTCAAGTTTCCTAAAAACCAAACTTAGTTTGAGCTAATTAACAAATGACGTTATTTGCTCTCATTTTTCTTCTCCTTTTGGTAGTGTCCAACATCAAAGGGCCGTTTCAGATTGTTCTGAAAAATGTAAGCACTGCTACCTCTTGATTAATTTTCCTACATCTTCCCTCCCTCTAGGCTACTAGTGTCTGTTGCCTACTGAAGAGCAACAGGTATTCCCAAACAAACTGGATAGCAAGAACTGTTTCTACCTCAACTAGACCACCAGTATTTCAAAATAATGTAATGCTTTTGCTGTGGAACTTGCTTAGTGTTTTGGGTATTTGAGAGAATAGCAGAAAAGCCTTTTCAGCTGAAGCAAGATGAGTGCGTGAGAAAATAAGCTATTGAAGGCTATATAGGTACAGTTGGATGTAGTCTGATGGGTTAAAGTTCATCTGGAGCACAAAGGTAAGTACAGGCCAACAGGAATGAGTTTTTCTGTTCCAATGGTGTTAGTTCATTACTAATTTATACCTAATGCAAATCCAGTAGCAATCACTGATAAAGAAGTTCCTACAGAATATCCAAAATGGTGACTTGATGGTTCTGCTGCCTCAACTGCTAATGAATGGGAAGTTCTCAAATCTCAGTTAGGACAAGCTGGACCATTATGCATCCATTGACTGAAATAGAGCCAATTAATATATCACTTCATTTTTAATTTTTCCAGTTCTCTGCTCTTGTTTGCTGTGACTCAGCATCAAGAGACAACCGTGACAATTATGAGGGTTTTTTTTTTTAAACATGATTCTCAAAAATTAATTTTCTGGTCTAGCGCTTGAAATTGAGCATTGGAAGTTTTTTTTTTGCCTTACCTCGTTTTTCTAAACGTTCATGACAGGTACAACATGTATGCTCTCCCAAAGCCCCATCAATGATTCAAGATGCAATGTCTGCACAGTCACCAAATATTGGAAAGATTTTATGTCAGTATGTGTAGAGAGAGCTTGGGAAATATGCTTCTGGCAGGAGTGGTTTGTACTGCAAAGAGCAGCCACTTAACATGTCACTATAACAGTTGGTGTCAATCTCACATAATCATACTTTGCACAGTCCATGAGACCACTGTGCTACTTACCATACCGATGTGTTTGGCATGTATCACAAGCATTGACTTCAAATAAAGCTTGTCATGTTAGGATTTGCCATCAATTTTTAAAATCTGCTCTCATCGAGATGATGGCAGATATGTATTTCTGGCAAGGGATTTGACATGGTTCAGCTAATCCGACAAACTGAGATTGACAAGATCAATGTTTTGCTCTTTAGCTTTCTGGAGTTGACAAGGATCATTTGCTGAAATCTCCACATCTCTTTAACTTGTAGTTAATGGACGGCACCACTTGCAGTTGTTTGGTGTAGTTATAGGGTTTCACAGTTTTTGACTGTGTTATGACCCCAGCTGATGGTAGTACTGGACATGTCAGAACCCAGAATGAAACCTGGCTTCATAGATCATAATTTTGCAGTTTAGTTCCCATGGCGCTGAACATATTCACATGAGGCTGCCAATGTACTTTAAACAAAACAACATAAACGTTTATTACCCTAAAGGGTGGCACGGTGGCTCAGTGGTTAGCACTACTGCCTCACAGCACCAAGGTCCCAGGTTTGATTCCAGCCTTTGGCAACTGTCTGCTGGAGTTTGCACGCTCTCCCTCTGTCTGTGCTGGTGTGCTCTGGTTTTCTCCAGTAATCCACAGGTGTGCAGATTACATGGATTGGCCATGCTAAATTGCCTGTAATGTCCAGGTGCATGCTGGCTTAGTAGATTCGCCATTGTCCCTCAGGATAAGTGGATGGGGAGGGGGGTGGGTGCCGGTTTGGGTTGGATGCTTTTCAGAGGGGTCGGTGCAAATTCAATGGGCCAAAAGATCTCTTTCTGTAATGCAGAGATTCTATGATTAGCAGACTTGGTAACGAAAATTGAAGGAGGATAATTGAGAGAGTTCAGCTGCCTGGAAGTGGCCAACTGGACTGCAGCCAAAGGACGCCCAGAAAAGAGATTTCTCTCCAACACCAGCAGATTGACTGTTTTTGCATTTTTAAAGATTGAAGAGGCTGATGAGGGGGGCATCTTCCTGCTCAGGCAGCGTCTTGGCTCAAGTCTGCTGCTCCTCTGAAGCTGGCAGATCTCTTTGGCGCCCTCTAGCTTCAGCCTCCTGCCATCTTTAATCAGATAGGGAATCGATCTCTGTGTCAATTAAGTGGGCACAAACTCCAAAAGGAAGCTTGGTCACAGATAGTGAGGGGGGGGGGGGAAGGTTCGGAACCAAGAGACAGACCTGATGTCCGTTTCCACTCAACCCTGAGCATTGGCAGGTGGTTCAACTGTGGAAGTCCTTGCCCTGTCTCCACCACCCAGACTTCAAGCAAAGGGTTGTTATCTACCAATCGGTATGTGAAACACATACTAAGTGCTGAAGTCCAGTTGACTGCGCACATTTGCTGGCAGAATAGGATTAAAAGCAATGACGAGTTGTCCTTCACTTGAACCCACACGGTGATCTTGTCAATCCAATGTTCTGGCTGCAGTCAGTGAACACGACGCTGCCTGAGACTGAAGTTCTGACCTTGAATGCCCTGAATAATGCCTTTGGTTGTTTGAATACATTTTACCTTTGACAGATTCTGAATAAACAATGTCAAATCAATAGTGAGTAGTTATGTACACTAGCACCACCCTCATATGGTATTCCTAAAAATTGGCTTTCCCCAAGACCAGGAGTGGTCAAGTGAATTGTGATGAATCTTTTCTTAATTTTACTTTATGCTGTATGACTTCTGTCATTCATGTATGTGCCATGGTGGAGACTTTTCATGTATTTCTCATGAAAAATTACACCTGACAATAAATTTCTATTCAATTCAGATATTCAAACTCTTATTCCATGGGCTACCAATCATGTAAAAGCATGAATGTACCAGTTAAGAGTTTGTTATCTTTTCAATATGAGTATTTCAGTTGAATTTGCATGCATAAACCTCAGGACAGCAAGGCCTCTTTAACTGTATGAGTAATGAATCACTGAGGTCCCAGAGACCTGATAGTCTAGCCAGTGAGAAACGTTCCTCTAATGAGATGATTGACTGACAGGCAGGTCCAACCTATTGTGATCAATGAGTCAGACAACCCAAAGGGCTGACGATTTTCTTGTGAATCTATTCAGCTTTACTGCTTAAATAATGTCTGAATTAGACAAAATACACTTGACGTTTGTCATGCAAACCCAACCTCATACACAGCCTTCTACATTGATTAGCTAACAAATAGATTCTTCATTACCTGATGGGATAATTCGTCACTGCTGTTGTTATTTGCTACATCCAATACTAGAGAAGAACAGGCATAAACAAAAATGAACAGAACACTGAATATGACCAAGATTCTATCAGTCTGGGGTGGGATTTTAACTCTTTTGGCCTTGACAAGACTGTTTCATTTCAGCCAGAAATAGGATGTGGATGTGATTAGCATTTTTTACCATTCCTTGTGTTTTTATAATTGAGGCACCACCATTGAAACCGTTTGGATTAGGAGCATGAGTTAACTACACAGTAGACAGTATCCCATCACCAAGTCACCCTTTACTTACATGTACACCATTCATGGGCTCTGACCAGCCAGCTCGGAACCAGTCCCCAGACCGAGGAGGCTCTCCGAATCTCCTGTTTATAATATTTTAAACAAATTACAATACACAGTTTACAAAAAACAGTTAACATTTACAGCTGTATACAACAGCAATTTTACAAGGGAGAGCAGCAGCAAAGCTAGGCCCCAAACCTTACCGTTCAACCAGTTTACAGGGAGAGGAGGACAAACCTCAAATCCCAGTTCCACATAAAAGACAGTCATAATGACATTTGTACATAAAAGGACAATCCAGTTACATAAAAACAGTGCATATAATACAGACCCAGCAAGCCCCCATCCCTCCCACCTTCCGGCCACTCTAAGGCAGCCTGCCCCTACGTACCTTCTGGCTCTCAATCCACTCCATTCCCCTTCCAGTTCTCGGTCCGCCCTGACACACCTTTCGACCACCTCTAGGACAGCCCACCCTGGTACCTGCCCAGGGTGACAGTGGTCAGGACGGCCTACCCACCTTCTGGCTTCACTAACCACCCTCAGCACCTTTTGACCACCTCTAGGACAGCCCGCCCCGGTACCTGCCCGGGATGACAGCGCTGAGAACGGCTACCCACCTTCTGGCTCTCGGTCTGCCCCTACGTACCATTGGGCTCTCACCCACTCCGATGTACCGTCTGGACAGTGGGCTATCCTGGCACACCTTCCAGCCACCTCTAGGACAGCCCGTCTCCTTCCCTGGTACGACAGCATGCTGATTAGCCCACAAGCCTTCCGGAACTCAGCCCACCCCTACGCACCTTCTGGTGCTCGGGGGCTCTGACACGTTTTGACCACCTCTAGGACAGCCCGTCCCGATTACCCCTTCTCGGGACGACAGTGTTCAGAACGGGCTACCCACCATCTGGCTCTCAGGGCCACTGGCATCAGGGTGGCCTACCCACCCTCCAGCTTTCGGGACAGCCTACCAACCTTCCAACCTTCAGGTTCACAGGATGGCCTACCCACCCTCCAGCTCTCAGGGTGACAGCTTTCAAGATGACCCATGAGCCTCCCAGCTCACAGTAAAGCCTGCCAGACCCAGGGACACGCAAGATAGTGCAGGTGATAGACCCAGGAAACACCACAATACAGTTAATTACCAAAAAACAGAGTCCTTTCTGGTACACAGTCCAAATCTATACAGTCTTCAAAAATATAGAAGACATTTTCAAGAAGAGTCCACTCCAGTATACAATGTGCATTGTCAGAAATAGAGTCCACTCTAAACTGCAGAGTCCGTTGCTAAAAACAGAGTCCGCAACCAAGGGCAGAGTCCATTCCTGAAGGCAGCAAATGCACACCCCACAGCACACAGGTGTTCAGTCTCCTTGGAGTCCTGGCTCAGCCTTGGAAAACCAGGCCCACTCACAGGAACAGTACATTGTACAGGTGCAGTTGACTCACAGGGGTTTGATCCATTCCCCAAAGGAAAGGTGTTCTCCCAAACTCCAGGATACAGCAAGTGCTCTCCTCCCAGCACACACACACACAGGTGTTCAATCTTCAGAGGCCCAGTCCCAGGGCTAGGCCTCCCCATAGGAACAGCTCCTCTGGTAAAATGTATGTCTTCCACAAAGACTCAGTCCAAACACCAATAAAAAGTGAAGACACATACAAAAAAAACAAAGAAAACTAGAGTCCAAGGGCTAAGCCCTACCACAAAATTAACATTGTCCTTTTCTCAAAGAGTGAAAAGAGCAATACAGGCTGTAATCAGCTAGTGAAACAACAATTCCCTAATGAGAACTGAGTTACACCTGAAACACATTGTGTGCATCAGGAGTTTAACAATCAGTCCTCACTAAAAGGAATGCCAGTTAACAAACTGGCTAAATAATTCAGCCAGTTCAGGATTCAGGCCAGAACAAGTAAGGGTGGCAGTTTCCTTTCCTAAAGGACATTACTCAACCAGATGGGTTTTTCTAATAATCGTGAACAGTTTCATGATTATCATTAGACTCTTAATTCCAATTATTTTTAAAAGTTGCATTCAAATTCATCTGTCATAACAGTATTTGAACCTTGGTCCCCAAAACATTACCTAGATCACTGGATTAATAGCCCACTAGAGCATTGCCTTCCCCCAGTTTCTTTCCTGGATATTGTAAGGGTCAGGATGGAACTCCCCAGATAATATTACCCTGCCAAAGGAAATAGGACTTGGGTTTACTGAACATTTAGTGAAAGCATTAGCTGAGATCATCTAGATTTTAAGTAAACATATAAATTTAATATTATCAGAAATGATGAAATTTTGGTGACTATAGGAAGAACGTAAATTGCTAAGCTCAATAATAAAGAAAAGATAACTAGCTCTGATTTCAATGATAGGACCCAAATGTCAATCTCTACTTAATACAAATACAAGACAATAAAAGGAGACAAGGATGTTTATGAAACAACAAAGTAATATCACCTCATTCCTCATCAGTGTGAGACTCAATAGGTTCAGATTGCATCTGAAGTAGAAGTGACTGATATCTCTCCATTAATGAGTCTAATTTAATGTTTAATTTATGTTGAAATGTTTATAATGGATGTTTGGTGTTGTTTGATTAAAGCAGAATTCAGAACCTGGAGATTCATTTAAGAGTAGACCATGAGAGCAAGATACTTTGTAGACCTCAGATTTAAGGAGTTGGTTAGCTCAGTTGGCTGGGTAAGGGTGATGCCAATAGTGTGAGCTGCAACTCCAGCACCAGTTGAGATTACCTTGAAAGTCCTGCCTTCTCAACCTCACCCCTTATCTGAGGCATGGTATCCCTCAGGTTAAAGTACCACCAGTTTTTTTTCTTTCTCTCTCTTTCTCTCTCTCTCTCTCTCTCTCTCTCTCTCTCTCTCTCTCTCTCTCTCTCTCTCTCTCTCTCTCTCTCTCTCTCTCTCTCTCTCTCTCATGAGAGAGCAGCCCTATGGCACAGCAGGACTATTGTGACTTTAGGCATAAGTGTGCACTGCAGACTTATAATAGTAAAGGGACTATTGTCACTTTACTAGACCTCAGTACTCCATCTGAGGTCTAGTAAAGTGACAATAGAGTGGTGCTGGAAAAGCACAGCAGGCCAGGCAGAAATGGAGGAGCAGGAAAATCAATGTTTCAGGCAACAGCCCTTCCTGATGAAGGGCTCTTGCCCAAAACATTGATTAGAGAGAGTGCTGAAAGAATTTACAAGAATGGCTCTAGAAATGAGAAACTTCAATTATATGAATAGGTTGAAGAAATTGGGACTGTTCTCTTTGAAAAGAAGGCTAAGAGTAGATCTGTTTTCAAATTCACAAGCAGACTGGATAAGAGTAGATCGAGAGAAACTTCCCCTAATTGTAAATGAAACAAGAGCTAGAGGACTTTGATTGAAAGGGTGGCACGAGAAAACACTTTTTCACTTAGTGAGTGGTTAAGTATGGAAATCACTGCCAGAAAGTGTGGTGGAGACAGGTTCAACTGGAGCATTGAAGAGGGCATTGGATGTTTATTTGGATAAAAATAATGTGCAAAGGTATGGGGCAAAAACAGGAGACTGGCACGAGGTAATGATGCTCATTTGAAGAGCAGGTATCGGCATAATGGACCAAATAGCCTCCTCCTGGACTGTAAGACTTCCGCAGTTCTGTGACTTATCTGAAGTAGACAATAGAGAATAGGTGCAGGAGTAGGCCATTCTGCCCTTCGAGCCTGCACCACCATTCAATATGATCATGGCTGATCATCCTTAATCAGTATCCTGTTCCTGCCTTATCTCCATAACCCTTGATTCCACAATCCTTGAGAGCTCTATCCAACTCTTTCTTAAATGAATTCAGAGACTAGGCCTCCACTGCCCTCTGGGGCAGAGCATTCCACACAGCCACCACTCTCTGGGTGAAGAAGTTTCTCCTCAGAAATAGTGTTGGTAATTGTCATCCTAAGGATCCTCAAGAAAGCAGCCTGTCTTGACTCTTTCTGCCTTTATCATGGGCTGTTTTCCCTTTGGATTGAGAGAGGGACAGGTATTAAGGGAGATCGAAGTGGCTGGCACTGTTGCTATTGTCAGTGCAGGTGGGAAAGTGTCCCGAGTGAGTGGGCGATGGGCAGCACCGAGGGCTTGCAGGGTTATTGGTATCAGGAGTTGGTTGGGCGTTAGTGAAGGAAGGAAGATGTTGCAGTGAGAGTGACAGAGCACAAACCTGGATGGGAAATGAATGCAGTGGCAGAGATAGAGTGCGGGTGAGGCTTTGGAGAGAAGGTGGTAGTGGGAAAGGTCATTGACTTTCTTCCTACAATATTGGGCATTCCTCTAGATGGATGACACTGCACTGACCCAGGTAGCAACCTGGTACCAGGCTGGCATGGTCTGGTGCGGTAGCCTCCACCGCTGCTCCGGGGGGTAATGAACATTTGGCTGTCTTGTTCACCAGGGTGTTCAGGCACTGTGCAGGCACCTGCCTGGAAAGCGGGTGCCAATTTTTCTATGTCTGCCATGACAGGTGCAAATATTAGAAATCGTGTCGGGCAGCTCCAGGCTGACAGTGCATAATGGGCTTTTAAAGACTGTGCCAGTGGTGCCTGTCCATTCTGAGATATTCCAGCAGTGGCAACTTGTTCTAAGTGCTGCACATGGTAGAATAGGGCGGGGATTGGTGAGGAGGGCACCATAGGGTTAGTATTGAATGAGGTTCGTTTGGTAAGTTACAGTCTAGACATCCCGCTGGGTCTATTGAAGATAAACCCTCAATAAAACATAACAAAACTGACACACAGCTCAAAAAAACAGTAAGATTTTGTTCATTATTATCTAAATGGTGAAAGATTACAGAGCTCTGAGATCTCATGCACAAATTGCAAAAGGTTGGTATGCAGGTATAATGAGTCATCAGAAAAGCTAATAGAATATTATCATTCATTGGAGAGGAATTAAGTCCAAAAATAGGGAGGTAATGTTACAGTCATACAGGGCACTAGTGAGACTGCATTTGGCTAATTTACGCGGTATTGTCAACTGATTAAAGGCAGGATGTCATTGCAATTGAGGCTGTTCAGAGAAGGCTTCCGAGTCTCATACCTGGATTGAGTAGGTGGTCTTATAAGGTGAGGTTGGACAGGCAAGGCTTGCACCCATTAGAGTTTTGGAGAGTAAGAACTAACTCTATTGAAAAAATTCTGAGACGTCTCCTGACATAGAGAGGATGCTGCCTCTTGTGGCAATATCCAGACTATAGGTTACTTTTTAAAAATTAGGATTCACTCATTTAAACAGAGATGGGGTGATGTGTTTTTCACTTAGAGTGTCATGAATCTTTGGAACATACTTCATGAAAAGGTGATGGATGCTGAGTCATAGAGTCATAGAGATATACAGCACAGAAATAGAGTCATCTGTCCAACTTGTCCATGCCAACAAGATATCTTAAATTAATCTAGTCCCATTTGCCAGCATTGGCCATATCCCACGAAACCCTTCCTATTCATGTATCCATCCAGATGCCTTTTAAATGTTGTAATTGTACCAGCCTCCACCACTTCCTGGCAGCTAATTCCATACACATACTTTTCTCTGTGTGAAAAAGTTGCTCCATAGGTCCCTCTTAAATCTTACCCCTCTCACCTTAAACGTATGCCTTCCAGTTCTAGACCCCCCCCCCACCCTTGGAAAAGATCCATGCCCCTTATGATTTTATAAAACTCTAAAAGGTCACCCCTTAGTCTCTGACACTTCAGGGAAAACAGCCCCAGCCTATTCAGCCTTCCCCTATAGCTCAAACCCTCCGATCCTGGCAACATCCTTGTAAATCTTTTCTCCCGGTACCCCGAGCTAGTGAGGGTAGGAATAGGAGGATAGAGCAGATGAGTGCATGGCTGAGGAGCTGGTGCATAGGAGAAATATTCACATTTTTGGATCATTGGAATTTCTTCTTGGGTAGAAGTTTCCTGTATAAGAAGGACAGATTGCACCTGAATTGGAAGGGAACTAATATACTGGCAGGGAGATTTACTAGAGCTGCTTGGGAGGATTTAACCTAGTCAGGTTTGGGATGGCGGGGGGTGAGTGGTGGTGGTGGTGGGACTTCGGGAGATACTGAGGAAAGAGATCAGGCTGAGATCAATACAGTTGGGAAAAGGAGCAATTCAAAGTAGGCAGCAACAACACAGAAAACAAGGTAGGACTGATAAATTAAACTGCATTTATTTTAATGCAAGAGGCCTAACAGGTAAGGCAGATGAACTCAAGGAATGGTTAGGAACATGGGACTGGGATATCATAGCAGTTACAGAAACATGGCTCAGGGATGGACGGGACTGACAGCTTGTTGTTCCAGGGTATATGTGCTACAGAAAGGATAGAAAGGGAGGCAAGAGAGGAGGGAGGAGTGGTGATTTTGATTAGGGATAACATTCCGAGCTGTATGTAGGGAGGATATTTCTGGGAATGCATCCAGGGAAGTTACTTGGGTGGAACTGAGAAATAAGAAAGGGATGATCACCTTATTGGGATTGTAGTATGGAGTCATAGAGTCACATGGTACAGAAGCAGACCCCTTGGTCCAGTCAACGAGGTAAAAACAATGACTGCAGATGCTGGAAACCAGATTCTGGATTAGTGGTGCTGTCGTCCATTCCGACCGACCTTCCTCAACTAAACCAGTTCCATTTGCTTGCGTTTGGTCATATTCCTCGAAACCTTTCCTATTTGTGTACTCATCCAAATGTATTCTAAATATTGTAATTGTACCTGCACCTATCACTTTCTCTGTAGAACAGGCAGGAGGCTGGAAGAAGACAGCAAGCCAGGCAGCATCGGGAAGTGGAGAAGTTGACATTTCAGGTGTATTCCTTCTTCAGGACTGGGAGTGGGGGTAGGGGTAGCTGCAGATAAAGGGGGTAGCAGGGGCAGGGTGGTGAAGTGGGGATAGGTGAAGACAGGTAGAGGGTACGACCTGGTTGGTCAAAGGGAGGAATGAATCCGGTTGGTGGTTGGGAGGAGTGGGATGGAGGGAGAGTGGCTGGGAAGGGAGACGGGGGATGGGAAGGAAGGTTATTTGAAATCGGAGAACTCATTGTTGAGTCCTCCGTGTTGTAGGCGCCCAGGCGGAAGATGAGGTGTTGTTCCTCCTATTTGCGGTTTGGTTCGTTGTGGCAATGGAGAAGGCCGAGGATGGTCATGTCGGAAAGGGAGTGGGAAGGGGAGTTAAAATGGGCGGTGTCTGGGAGGTCCGGTCAGCCCCTCCGGGCCCAGCTGAGATGCTCAGTGAAACATGCCCTGAGTTTCCGTTTAGTCTCCCTGATGTAGATAAGACCACATCGGAAGCATCGGATACAATAAACTAGGTTGGAGGAGAGGTAGATGAACTTTGTCTCACCTGGAAGGACTGTTTGGGGCCCTGGATGAAGGTGAGGGGGATGGTGTGTCAGCAGGTTTTGCATCTTTTCTACTTGCAGGGGAAGGTACCTGGGGGTTTGGGGGTGGGGGTGGTGTTGGTGGGGAGAGTGGACTGTCGAAGGGAACGGTCCTTGCGGAAGGCAGAGAGGGGTCGGGAGGGGAAAATGTTCTTGTGGGTGGCGTCTAGTTGGAAACTAGTTGTCCACCTGCCACTCCAACCTAGTTTACTGCATCAAGTCCTCCCGATGTGGTCTTCTCTACATCGGGGAGACCAAATGTAAACCTAGGGAATAGCTCACTGAGCGTCTCAGCCAGGCCCCACAGGGTATGACCAGACCTCCCAGTCAACACCCATTTTAATTTTCCAACCCACTCCCTTTCTGATATGACCATCCTCGGCCTTCTTCATTGCCACAACGAACCGAACCGCAAATAGGAGGAACAACACCTCATCTTCCGCCTGGGCAGCCTACAGCCCAGAGGACTCAACATTGTGTTCTCCAATCTCAAATAACCTCCCTTCCCATCCCCTGACTCCCTTCCCAGCCCCTCCTCATCCCTCCCAATCCTCCTTGCCACCAACCAGATTCATTTCTCCCATTGACCAACCAGGTCATACCCTCTGCTTGTCTTCACCTTTCCCTACTTCACCACCATGCCCCACCACCCCTTTTATCTGCAGGTCCCCCTACACCACCCCAGTCCTGAAGAAGGTTTATACCTGAAACTCCTGATGCTGCCTGGATTGCTGTGTTCTTCCAGCATCCTGCCTGTCTACTTTGGATTCCAGCATCTGCAGTTTTGTTTTGCTTCAATACTTCATCAGTTCATTCCACATAGAAACCACCCTCTGTGTGAAAAATTTGCCCCTCCAGTCCCTTCTAAACCTTTCTCCTCTCACCTTAAAAAATATGTCCTCTAGTTTTTAACTGCCCTAGGAAAAAGGCCATTTCTATTCATCTTATCTACATCCCTCTTGATTATATAAACCTCTAAAAGATCACCCCTCAGCCTCCAGTGCTCTAATAAAAAAGGTGCTAGCCTATCTAGCCCCTCCTCATAACTGAAACGCTCCAGTCCCAGTAAGACCTGATAAATCTTTTCTGCTCCCTCTCTAATTGAATAATAGCCTTCCAAAAATAGGGCAAGGAGAACTGGACACAGTACTCCAAAAGTGGCCTCACTGAAGTCTTGTATAACCGCAACATGATGTCCAACTCCTATATTCAATGGTCCGAGCAATGAAGGCAAGCTTGCCAAATGCCTTCTTTACCACCTTGTCTACCTATGATGCAACTGTCCAAGAATCACGTACCTGAACAACTAGGTTCCTCTATTTGACAACAGTACCCAGGGCTCGACCATTAATTGTATAAGCCCTGCCCTAGTTTGTTTTACCAAAATGCAAAACCTCACACTTATCCAATTAAAGTCCATCTGCCACTCTTCGGCCCATTGGCCTAATTGTTCAAGATCTCTTTGTAATCTTAGGTAACCTTCTTCACTCTCCATTAAACCACCAATTTTGGTGTCATCCACAAATGTACTCGCTATCCTCTCTGAATTCTCATCCAAATCATTTATATAAATGACAAGAATCCTGGTATAATTTTGAGACAGAAGTGGATAGATTCTTTTGAAGCAAAGGTGAGGGTCGAGGGGGTGAAATGTTTTTGGAATGGGCGGGAATGTGGGTTTGTAGTTACAATCAAATCAGCCAAGATCGTATGGAATGGCGGAGCAGATGCGATGGGCCAAATGGCCTACCCCTACTTATGAATCATGTGTTAACAGCTGACCCAAAACTAACCAACTTTATTGATAGCAAGTACTATTGATCTAACAGAAGTCAGCAGAGACAAAGAAGGCTCACCAACTTTAATTTAATTATAATTTGTCATAGACTTTCCTGACATGCCTACCAATATGATTAAAATGTTCCACAATATTTTCAATAACTCACTACATTCCCCCAGGGTTGCCTGCTGCAGTCAATTCTGACCTGTCAGACTCCTGGACCCTGGAAGGCCCAATGGTCCCTTCTGTGCTGCAGTGTTCTATAATCATTGGGCTGTGATCTGGAAGCTTTGTGAGTCTGGGTTTATCACCATGAGTAATAAAACAGCAATAGCTTACTTGTAACTACTCTGTTCCTGATGAGGTGAAAGATATTCGCTCTGTGAGCCCATCTGCTCTAACATTGAGTTCTCCAAACCTCAGGGAGGTGTGATGGAATGTAAATAATGTGGTTTCAGAAAAGTTGCTGCAATGGTTTTACAAGATTTATAGAACAGGTCATTCATATTGAACTTATTTATAATCTCCAGCAGCTTCTATTTTCCTTGTACATTTCTGAAAAGCAGTCTGAATACTAAGGTGAACAATGTTTATTGAGAAGGCAGGAACTCAATATAAATTCATGATATGGAATTGAGTTTGAATGATAAGATTTTTAAAGAAAATATTTCCTCACTTGCTTGCATAGTTAGCTGGCGTCTGGTGCAGTGGCGTATGTTTGTGATGCTGGAACTGTTGTGTGAGGCTTTAGGACCCTGGAGCAAAATTGTGATGATGTCTCAGAGCTGCCCCTCATTGGACATTTATAGCACAGTGTGGGCAGAGTTAAGAAAAGAAGAAAGAAGTACAAGCATTAGGTAGCAAAATACATAGTCTTTTAGTGTCATAATTGCAATATTAGAGCCTAGTATGTCAATGACTACCATGTATTTAATTGCTAGTTTAAATATGTAATGAAAAGTATTATAAACATCCTGATCCCAAAGATGATTCCTAACATTGTCTACTTTTTGATCACCCTGAGGCATGCCACCCATATCTTCCCTTAGCAGAAAAGAAAAATAAAAGTTATACTTTCACTGGAAAACCCAATCTAGGCATCAGATTAATTATGTCTATCAGTGCTTTAACAAATTCTAACCTCTTGACTTGTTCACAAAGTTAACAAACAAGCGAAAAAAAATCTTCAAAAACAGGCTTAAGGTAAATCGATTGAAAAAATTGGGAATAAAAATTTGATCAAAGCTGTGCTGTTGTCTAAAGAACACAACAAGCATCAAAGCAAATTATTTCCAAGCCAACATATATATTCATGCTTTGGAACAGATATTCAAAGAACATATCAATTGTGCAATGGATCATGTCTCTTTACATGAGGAACAAAAACCCAAACAAACAACCTCACTTTTTCCTCAGAGAATTAACACCATCACCCAATTTTCTAATGTCAGAAAAAAACTCCACATTCTCAAACATTCCTGTAATTACATCAATGTGAGAACCCTCAGCAAGCACTGTTGATCTAACAGAAGTCAGCAGAGACAAAGAAGGCTCACCAACTTTACTTCAAGAGTTGTTATAATTTGTTATAGACTTTCCTGACAGGCCTACCAATATGATTAGATTAGATTAGATTCCCTACAGTGTGGAAGCAGGCCATTTGGCCCAACAAGTGCACACCAACCCTCCGAAGAGTAACCCACCCAGACCCATTTCCCTCTGACTAATGCACCTAACACTATGGACAATTTAGCTTGGCCAATCCACTTGACTTGCATATTTTTGGATTTTTGGAGGAAACCAGAGCACCTGGAGGAAACCCACACAGACACGGGGAGAATGTGCAAACTCCACACAGACAGTCACCCGAGGCTGGAATCGAACCCGGGTCCCTGACCCAGGATTCATATAGATGAATTAAGTTAAAGACTCGAGAAAACTCAAAGATAAAAGGAAAGAAATGTACCGTAATGTTGCAAAAAGCAGTAATACCGTTAATTAATTTGAGAATCTAAATAAATGTTAACTTTTATGATCTGTTTAAAAAAAATCTGGAAAGGAGCTTTATGTAAGACCTTCAGGACCCTGGAGGAGTATTGTGATGGTGTCCCGGTATGCTCTTCACTTTGTTGAAATAGTACAGCATGGGGCAGAGTGAAGAGGAGAATAGAGGAGCGCAAGCAGAGGAGCTTGAGGACTGGGCTGCCTAGCATTAAGTAGTAGAGTTGTCGAACAATCTTGCAAATTTGTGTCACTGATAGACAGGGTGGTTAGAAGGAGATTAGCATACTTGTCTACATTGCTTAAATAATGGTCCCGATAACTCTGAGTGTAGGAGTTGGGACATCATATTGAGTTTGTACAGGACATTAGTGAGGCTGCTTCATGGAATCCCTACAGTGTGGAAGCACGCCATTTCTGGAGCAGTGCATGCAGTTCTGGTTACCATACTATAGGAAAAATATTATTAAATTGGAGAGGGCTCAGAAAATATTTACCAGGATGATGCTGGAAATGGAGGGTTTGTGATAAAAAATAGACTGGATGGGGTGGAATTTTTTTCACTCGAGCGTAGGAGGTTGAGGTTGACCTTATACAGGTTTATAAAATCATGAGGGGCGTAGATAAATTGAATGGCCAGTGTCTTTTCCCTAGGATGGGGGGAGTTCAAAACCACGGGACATATTTTTAAGGGGAGTGCAGAAAGACTTAAAAAGGACATGAGGGACAACATTTTTACACGGAGCGTGCTTTGTGTGTGGAATGAGTTGCCAGAGAAAGTGATGGATGCAGATTTAGATTAGATTAGATTAGATTACATTACAGCGTGGAAACAGGCCCTTCGGCCCAACAAGTCCACACCGACCCGCCGAAGCACAACCCACCCATCCCCCTACATTTACCCCTTACCTAACATTACAGGCAATTTAGCATGGCCAATTCACCTAACCTGCACATCTTTGGACTTGTGGGAGTAAACCGGAGCACCCGGAGGAAACCCATGCAGACACGGGGAGAATGTGCAAACTCCACACAGTCAGTTGCCTGAGGCAGGAATTGAACCCAGGTCTCAGGCGCTGTGAGGCAGCAGTGCTAACCACTGTGCCACCGTGCCGCATCACTGTGCCACCGTGCCGCATGTTTAGTTACAACATTTTAAAGACATTTGGATAGGTACATGAATAGGAAAGGCATAGAGGGAAATGGGCCAAATGCAGGCAAGTGGGACTAGTTTAGTTTGGGAACACACTTGATGTGGACTAGTTGGACTGAAGGGTCTGTTTCCATGTTGTATGACTCTGTGATTCTACAATTAAGGTAAGAATAAGTTTGCATTCTCTTATATCTCTGAATACCATGTATTGTAGTAATTAATGTTAAATAAAAAGATGCACAACCACAGAGAGCAGTCTGTGCAGCTGATGAGCAGGAATAGAGCGTCTAGCAAAGAGAATGATGTACAAAGTTGCTTTTAAGCTGGAGGTCATAGCATTTGCTACCCCATCAAGTAACTGTGCTGCAGTGTGGGAATTCATTGTTCATGAGAAACTGGTGCAAAAATGGAAAAAGGAACCTGTCCTGAAAAAGATTCCCGAGATTAAATTTGGCCTGAGAACAGGAACAGCAACTGGTCTGATTTTGTGAAGCTTAGATCAGTCTGACTCCTTGAGGATTGTTAAAATGGTTACATTGTCATCCGAGAAGCGATGTGTGTGTACATGTTTAAGTGAACTAACTGACACCCAGAGACTAGAAAGGATTTCAGACCAACAGCTAGTTAGTGCAACAGCTTTATATGAAACAAAATATCCTAGTGTTGCGACAGCAGATAAAGATTACTCTGAGACTAGCAAGAGATCCTAAGGCCACAATTATCAGTTTCCAACAGCTCATCAATAAGAACACTAGGAAAACACACATATCTTTGAAGGGACATTGGCAACATCGATGAAGCACCCATGAATTTTGATATGCCCAGTAATCAAACCGTGGAATGGCAAGGATCAAAAACAATTCTAGTGGAAGAACAGGATACAAGAAGACAGGATTCATTGTGACATTAGCCTGCAAGGCCAATGGAACAAAATGAAAGCCTGTGGTAATTTTCAAATGTGAAACCATGCTGAACAGCAAGTTCCCTGCAGGAGTTATTTTTTGTACAAGCTCATGACAACTGCTGGATAGATAAGTATGTAGTGAAGTTACGGATCGATCAGGTGTGGAATAGGCATCCTGGAGAGTTACATGAGAATGCAGCTTCTTAACGAGGGATGGGTTCAGATTCCTTATAACTGTGAAATCAAGAGATGCCTGTGAAGAAACAACACCCACGTCGCAGATGTACCAGGAGGGTCTAATGTCAATAGTTCAGTCTTTGAATGTGAGCCTTGGCAAGTCATTTGATGATCATGATTTGCACTGAAAGGAATAGATGGATGGTTGATGGAGAGAAACAATCAGGCAGGGAGACAGATGGGAATTTGGCTTAATATCTCGTGTAAAAGACAGTACCTTTTACATTTCAGAATTCTCGTAGCACAGGACTAAAGTATCAGCTTTGAATTTGTACTGAAGCTCTGCAGAGGCCAACTGCTTATGATTGGCTCATAAGTGTTGCTTGGTATCTGCCATTTACTAAAATGCATTGGGACCTCACTAGCATTTGATGTCAATCCATAATTGCCCTTGGAAATCACTTTCTTCAACTGGTATTGGGCTTGCTAGGCCATTTCAGAGGGTAACTCTGAGGCTACCACATCACTGTGAGTCTGGAGTAATGTGTAGGCCAGATTGGGTAAAGATGGGAGATTTTTCTTCCCTAAAGGACAAATAGATTTTTACAATGAAATGCTAACTTTTTATTCACCTCCATTGATATAACATTTCTTTTTAGAAACTTATTAAACTGATTGAATTTGAATTTCCCAGCATGGAATTTGAATTTACGGTCACAGGTTTCCACAGAGCTGGTACATTCATTGAAAATTTGAAGAGTCTGGAGCTGGAAAAGCACAGCCGGTCAAGCAGCATCCAAGGAGCAGGAGAATCGACATTTCAGGCATAAGCCCTTCATCAGGAATGAGGCTTGTGGGCTGAGGGGGTTGAGAGATAAATGGGAGGAGGGTGAGGCTGGGGGCAAGGTAGCTAGGAATGTGATAGGTAGATGAAGGTGGGGGTGAAGGTGATAGTTTGGAGTGGAGGGTGGACCGGGTTGGTGGGAAGAAAGATGGACAGCTAGGACAGTTCAAGAAGGCGGTGCCAAGTTGGAAGTTTGGATCTGGTAGAGGTGGGGGGAGGAGAAATGTGAATCAATGTGGATTTCACCAGTTCCCTGGCTCTCTCAGCCTGGGAAACTACAACTATTGCAGAGTCACCAGGCAGTTACCCTCCTGGGTTTGCAGTTTCCACCCCCTTCAAGAGAATAGCCCACTACCCAGTGTTGGCCCTTAAGGACCACAATTGGCTTCAGTTGGCGGAAGGACAGATAGATCTTTCTGAGCACCTCCTACTCTGGCCTTCCAACCTGGTTCCTGAAGCTGCATGGGAAGAGTGGGTAATGGCAAGGACTGTAAAGTTCCAGGCCTATATCTCTGTATTACTAACTCTGGATGAATAGTGTATTGCTGAACCATTGATGTCTGATTTATTCTGAGGAGGCCTTGCTCCAATGCTCCCTCCATTCATTGGAATCACCGTGAGTGTTTGGATAAGGGGTGCCATCAATTCTGCACTATCAGAAGGACAAATTTTCTACCTCTGGCTTCCTCAGGACAGATAAAGCAACACTATTAAATACATGTCAACCTCTTGACCATCCTGATCCCGGCCACTTACAATTACCAACTAGCTTCTTTTTACAAGTGGCAACCCAAAATGATCTTCCTTCTCCAGTCATCTTTATGATGTTCACTGACCCGCAATTTTAATTCCTTTCTCTCTTCCGTCTATTTGTCTAGCCTGAGAAAGAGATAAGGAAGCAGTCGGACTAATCTGCAGCTTTCGTAGCAGAAAACAAGAAAGTAATTACAAATTGTTTTCATTTTCCCAGAAGCTCAATTCTGAGCATTCTGTTAACTTGCTGTTGGCAGCTGGAAAACATTGCAGTCGATTTCTAAAAGAATGTGTCAAAATAAATGAAAATTTTCAAAGCAGCTAACAACTCATGTCTAACGAATAGGCTGAAATCCCTGAGGCTGTCGCAGAATGTGTTGCCAAGGGTCGTGTGGAAAAGCCACAGGGGCTACTTTTAACATTTTGCTCAAAATGGCGAACTGCATCAGTCGGATGTCTACCTTCCATTCCCTTCAACAGAGAGGAAAATCAGACCATGTGCAGATCAGGCAATTATCCGATCCATGTCAGTTTCATGCTGGGTAGAATAAGGCAAAAATTATAATCAAGATCAGTCAAAGAGATGTTTGCTGTTTGTTATATACCAGATGAAAGCATAAATGTGGAAGTAACACATTGTTGGAGAAGCAGGATGCTCAGATAACAAGTGTTAAACTCCAGAGAGATCAACAGGGTCATTGGAAATGGAGAGGCATGTTAGAAATAAGTTGATTACAACAAAGTAATGCTCATTTGCATATGAAACACAAAACAGGGTTAGAGAGTAAAGGACATAACAAACAAAGTGCATCCAGAAACGACTCTGGCCAAGAAAATTGACCTCTGAGAGCAGTATTTGGCAACAGCTTCAAAGTATTGCATGGGAGTAAATCAGTGGAATAAAAGTCCCTGGAAGTGTTACTGATGCCATGAATGAAACCTCACACTGAGTGCTGTGTCCAGTTGTAGTTGCCAGGTTTGGGAAAGGATGCAGAGACAATGAAGAGAGGCTTTGAGCTGCCTGCCAGTTTGGTTAATTTGAACCAAGTATAAATTAAGGCTGAAGGAGATAAATGCATTTTTGTGAAGAAGGGCTGGGGAGGTTACAATTAAATTGAAGATTAAACATAGAACTATTGCTGGACGGCGGAGGAGTATGGAGGGATTTTGTGTCAGAATAGAAGAACTGGTGAAGAACAGACAGAAAAACTGGAACTGGAGATTATTATTGAGACAAAAACAGGACCAGGGACAACATAGTGGATGGGAGAATTTTTTTTTCTGCTTTTATTTTTCATCAGCATGTCATCTGTGAATGGGGCCTAACACAGATTTAAACCTTGACTGTTCAAGTTCATACAGAATTTTCAAAAATCAAACCATCTGATATTCCAATGACTGTTTAAAGTCATTGAAGGTATAAACTAAGAATGGTCATGTTTACATGTATATAAAGATAAGTTCATTGAATATGATTCAACACAGGAATTTCCGAAGTTGGCCTTTTAAAACCCAGGATTTGCTTTGAGACAGCATTATGAACTGGACTGGAACAGCTCAAACCCAATAATTGGAATCAGAAAAGCAAAATGCTGGAACTACACAGAAGGTCCTTAGCATTCTAAACAGAGACGAGTTTGTGTTTCTAGGATACAGAACTTCCTCAAAGCTGGAAACTGAAACATAAATGACCCTTTAATGAGACTGAGAGGAGAGAAAGGTGATTTGGTAAAAGAAGCAAGTACAGTATCAACATTCCAATCACATTAGGGTAAATATTCTTCTCTTGCACATCCAGTGCTGAGTTACGCATGATGAAACACATATCATCATCTGAGTACATGCCTAATTCTCGGTTCTGTGATTTTCTGATGTGTACCATCAGCTTGAGCTTTAAGCATTAAAAATAAATTGACCTTTGGCTGTAAGTTAATGTGCTGTAGACCATGTGAGCAAATGCTTGCCTTTTTTAAAATCTGGGAAATGGTCATAGATAATTGTTGAGAGTGAAAGGGCTTTAGACAGATTAAGGAGGAAATAAAAATGATTGCAAAATGAGTCACTGTGAAAAAGATGGGTGAAAGATATTTGGAAAATTTACAGAAAGATAGTGAAGGCTTGAAGTTGCTCTTGTCAGTATTCTAACCAGAAACTGCAGGGGAATCAGGTGTAAAATGTGAGACCATTCCTGATGTTTACCAATGATTTGGCTGGAAGAGTGTAGGGAATGAGCAGCAGGAAAGGTCGGAGTGGGAATACAAATTATGCTGCACTGAGAGCAGGAGCTCGCACCTTCAGATTGAATAGAGATGTTCAGTAAAATGCTCAGCACTGTCTATGCTCCATGCCAGAGGAGGCTGCATCACAAAAGCTGATGATGTAGCACGCGATGTTGTAGGTGATCATGGTTTCATGTGAAAGGATTGTGCTGTGCTGCCCTGGATTCCGATATGAACAGAGCTGAATGGGCTGGTGTTATGTTGATCTGTCTGGATGGGAAAATGCCTGGGGAAGGATAACAGATATGGTGATGATAGAAATCTGAACAATTTGATGATTGCGTGAATCAAACAGAATCTGAACCTATTCTACGTGAATTTGACTCACCCATTTCTAATTGAAATACGTTGTGTATCTGGCTGGTGACTTGAATCATTCTCCAGTTCAATAGGAATAGCTGTTTCAATGTGGACAGATTAATAGGCAGTACTAATGAGTTGGTAACATGCAAATCCCCTACAGTATTTACTAGATCACTTAACTTACAGCTGCCAGTCTCTGCTTCTTCAGTACTGGAGGTGCTCCAGCTTTGAGATGCACTCCCCCAACCCCAATGGGCTGGCAAGTCTGCCCTCTGGCCATGAATTGGCCAATTTGAGGGAAGTGGCCTCTATTGCCCACACAATGTAGACTCCTGACCACCATTTAAGTCAGATAGTGGTATTCAGAAGCCTACAGAGAAAATGCTACTCAGGGTGTCAAAGTTGTGGCTTTGTGGTTTTATGGTTCCCATTTCTCATGTGTCAAAGAGTAGGACAACTGAAGAAGTGAAGCCCCCATGAAATTAACCCTGTCTTCTTATTTGTTTTCACCTTCCAACGTAATTCAAATAATCTTTGTATTTATTTCAGCAGTGGCAATCATTCAATATTTTCACAAGTTTGCCTTTCCTGCCTCTCATCTCTGTTTCTCGTTCTTATCCCCTTCCTCATATCATTCTCAATCCCCCAGGTCATGCTTATCTCCATCTCTCACGTTCTCCTTCCACACTCTTCTCTTTTGTTTCCCTTGTCTCACCCACTGTTTGCCAACATTGCGAATAATAATTTCGAGGATTACATGTGTAAAGTTAGTTCATTGTATTACTGCTGAAAAGCTGCTTCATTATGCACCGCAGAATACAGTGCAAAAAGAGGTGCCTCTTAAGGGGAACTGCATTCATAAATATTGGAATAGGAATTTCTTTTTATTGGGAGACATATGAATCTGTCTGAATCATTTTCTTAAACTTCACACCGTACATGAAAAATGCAATCTTCGAATAAGAACCCAAAGAACTGTGGATGCTGTAAATCAGAAACAAAAACAGAAACTGCTGGAAAAGCTCAGCAGGTCTGGCAGCATCTGTGGAGAGAAATCAGAGTTAATGTTTTGGGTTCAGTGAGCCTTCAGAACTGAGTTCAGGTCGCGCGACCTGAAACAATAACCCATGCAATGATTTAAATTGTGTAGCCAGTTATAAACAGTAAAAAGCTTTTATAAGAGCTTTATTTTGCAATGGACATGTCCTTTTAACCCATGTCAGAGCTGTTGAACATTGCACAATGTTCATTCATTCTGCTTGATTCATGCATTCTGCTACAGAAAATTCCAGAATTGTTTGTGCAGAGGTTATGTGACAGCTGTGTGCAACCATTCAACTCTCTGAAGTGTTTAATTCTTCCCTTTTGAATGTAAATTCAAAGCAGTTATCCTTCCTGAATAAATACAAAACTCACTACTAACTGCTTTTGTGACATTTGTACGAATTGGATCTGATGAGCTCTTTTCCAATAGGTTGCCCCATATAAACAGTGACCGAAATGTTACACCAGATGCCAAGGGCAGGCTGAATGAGGGTAAAATCAGTTCAGATAGTGGGAGGGGGTGCAGAGAGCACTGGATTCTGTCCCTACGGCCAGCCCACCTCTGCTGATTTTCTTTGGAGCAGCTCCAGGGTAGGCACTGTACTATCCATATGCCCTAAGGCAGCCCTCACTTTGCCATCTTTTGGCTGAGGGGAATGCCCACATCATCTTGCAGGCAAGTCCTGGCTTTCCTCCTGACAACTGCCAACATCCCCACCTCCTCTTCCTGCCCCACCAAGCCTCCTCCCATGGGAGGCCAGGCAGGTGAGCAGCCTCTGACAGAGCCACCCAACTGGTGACCCGTGCTCCGTCGCCCGTCTCCCCCGATCCTCTCCCCCCCCCCCCTCCGTGCCACTGCAGGGACTCGGGAAGGTGCCAGCTATCTGATTGCAGAGGATGTAGCTGCGCTGCCAACGTTGTAGCCAGTGGGTGGGGCCTATTGCTTCTCATTCAGCCCCATATCATGTCCTTTGAACCCCTTTAATTATTTGCTTTAAAAATGATTGAGATTGTTGGAGAAAAGCTGTTTTCCAAGCAGAGAAAAGAATGAGAATTCAGTTTTGCTTTCCGCTTGGTGGGGGAAGGCTCTGAGCTGTGAGTTTGGACAGCTTAGGTGATCAATGGTAGCTGTGTGAGTGCGAAGTGGTTGGCAACTCAAGGTCACTTGATGAAATCTCTGGGAATTGTAATAACATCAGGTCTATGCTCTGGTTGGGTGAGCATTAACAGGCTTAATTGAACATAACTAGATACAAGGGATGATAGTCAGGACATCTCTGGTATAAATTCATATCCCAGTTCCATGTCAATACAGTGTAGATCTTTATGCACATGCTCGGTAACTATTAGAGTAAGAGAATAGTTAACCCTTTATTCGACATCTCACTTACAAGTTTCCACAACTTTAACCTCATGGATGATTTATAGTTTCTATGTAATTCCTTCTTATCATGATCCCACACTCCACAAAAGCATGCATCTCTAACAGATTTCTCAGGATTCATATGTGCTCCCGTGTTTATTATTCTCTGGGAAGGAGGATGCATTGGTGGTGTGCAATGGAAGCTGGATCCTGGGCCATGCAGCAATAGGGTGGCATGGTAGCTCAGTGGTTAGCACTGCTGCCTCACAGCACCAGGGACCTGGGTTCAATTCCACCCTCGAGCGACTGTCTGTGTGGAGTTTACAGGTTTCTCTATGTCTGCGTGGGTTTCCTCAGAGTGCGCTGGTTTCCTCCCCAGTCCAAAGATATGTGCAGGTTAGGTGGACTGGCCATGCTAAGTTGCCTGTAGTGTCTAGAGAAGTGCAGGCGAGATGGGTTTGCCATGGGAAATGCAGCATTATAGGGACAGGGTAGGATACTCTTTGGAGGGTTAGTATTGACTCAGAGGTCCAAATGACCTGCTTCCACATTGGAGGAATTCTATGATTTGGTGAAGATCATTTGAGGAAAGGTTGATGGAACAGGCTGCTTTGTCTTTTCTGTAGCGCTCCAGAAGCAAGGTCCCCATCTAGTTGCATTTGCTGACGCTGTAGTAATGTTCACTTGCCATTATTGGGCTGCATGGAAGCAGAAGGCAATTTTGATTCTTTGTTACCCTCATTGAGTGATGTGTGATTCTCCTCAAAAAAGGCAACAGAGACTTCACAAACATTACCAGCTAGTTCTAACAGCAGAAAAAGGTTCGGGAACTCTGCTTCCACGAAATGAACAAGATGAGTGGTAGGTTCCTTGGACTGCTTCTCTGTCTTGAAAGAGCAAATGAACATTGAGAATGCTCTCTTGTGGCTGGTCACCTTCATATTTAGTATTTTTTTCTCCTGCCATTTTCGGCTTCACTTTTGAAAAATCTGCACCATCTTCCTGTACTCCTCGGGATAATGTTTCTGTACGGGAATCTGATTCTTGGTGGTAGTGAGTTGCTGTTTCTGTGACTGCTAACCAGATAATTTTCAAAGCCACACAAGCATCTCCACCTAATAAAGGAGAGTGATGATTAGGAAGGACAAAAAGGTTTCTGTGACCTTGTTCCTATTGTTGCAAAATCTAGCATTCATCTGGTTCCCACTCTGATTCTAATGTCTCCTGTGTCTCAAAATTGTACAGAAGAGAGACTAAGAATTCATGCCCACAGCCATGATATTTCATTTGAGAGAATGGATACATTCTCCCGTATCCAATTTAAAATTAGTTTTATTGCAATTAGTCATAAGATCCACATAGCAGAATTCATCTTGTGCATCTGCATTATCAGGGCAGCTAACCTCCTGTTGTGGACCTGTTATATCCCCCAAGAAGCCTGCATACTGCTTCACAGGCTCTGTTCCTTACTTTCTATGTTGTTGCCCAGGTCCGAATGGTCTTTCTCAGCATTCATCACCCTCTGTACTATTGGCTGGGTACAAACCTTGCCAGTGGATTCTCTTAAATACACACTTCCTGTTGGAAAATGTTCAGAGTGTTCCTTTCTTTCCCATCCCATTGTGATTATTTGTCTTGCTTTATAATATTGTATGGGAATCTGCAATATGGTGCTGAGTTGGGCTTTGAATCCATCACCCACAGCACCACATTGCTGCTGGGCTGCTCTCCATGTTTGTTCATGCATGTGGTCAATTATGCCTCCACATAGAGTCATTGAGTCATAGGGAGGTACAGCATGAAAACAGACCCTTTGGTCCAACTCATCCATGCTGACCAGACACCCTAACCCAATCTAGTCACATCTACCAGCACCGGGCCAATATCCCTCCAGATCCTTCCTATTCATATACCCATCCAGATGCCTTTTACATATTGCAATCGTACTAGCCTCCATTATTTCCTCTGGCAGCCCATTCCACACACGTACCGCCCTCTGCGTGAAAAAGTTGCCCCTTAGGCCTCTTTTGTATCTTGCCCCTCTCACCCTAAACCAATGCCCTCTAGTTCGAGACTTCCCCACCCCAGGGAAAAAAAACTTGTCTATTTATCCTATCCATACCCCTCATGTTTTTATACACCTCTATAAGGTCACCCCTCTGCCTCTGACGCTCCAGGGAAAACAGCCCCAGCCTATTCAGCCTCTCCCTTTAGCTCAAATCCTCCAACCCTGGCAACATCCTTGTAAATCTTTTCTGAATCCTTTCAGGTTTCACAACATTCTTCCAATAGGAAGGAGACCAGAATTGCACACAATATTCCAACAGTGGCCTAACTAATTTCCTGTACAGCTGCAACATGACCTCCCAACTCCTGTACTCAATACTCTGACCAATAAAGCAAATGATACCAAACTCCTTCCTCACTATCCGATCTACCTCTGACTCTACTTTCAAGGAGCTATGAACTTACACTCCAAGATCTCTTTGTTCAGCAACACTCCCTAGGACCTTACCATTAAGTGTACAGGTACTGCTAAGATTTGCTTTCCCAAAATGCAGCACCTCGCATTTATCTAAATTAAACTCCACCTGTCACTTCTCAGCCCATTGGCCCATCTGATCAGTATCCCATTGTAATCCGAGGTAACCTTCTTCGCTGTCCACTACATCCCACATGCTAAAGTCAGATCTACACAGATCCAACAATAGTGCAGCACAGTGGCTAAGTGGTTAGCACTGCTGCCTCACAGCACTAGGGACCCAGGTTTGAGTCCAACCTCAGGCTGTGTGGAGTTTGCACATTCTCCCTATGACTGCATGGGTTCCCTCCTGCAGTCCAAAGATGTGGGTTTGTTAGCTGAACTGTAATTCTCTCCCAATTTCCATTCTTTCCCTCTGCTTTTTTCCTGAACACATAGCCAGGAATATATAGCATGACTGTATCAGCCATTATCTCTCTTGTCTCACACAATGTGTCACTCTCATGTGCAGTGAGTAGGGACAGTGATACCCTACTACTGTGTACTTTCCAACAGGACTCACTGGCTCTTCAGTGTTCAGGGGTGTGTAGGTAAATGTAGTGTAATGGGAAATGTGTCTGGGTAGGTTACTTTTCGGAGGGTCGGTGTGGACTTGTTGGGCCAAATGGTCTCTTTCCACACTGTAGGGATTCTAGTTGGCAAACCAAAAGTGCAATGTGGGGTGTGGATTGAAGGCTGGCGTTCGGAGTTAGGGTTAGGGTGCAGAGTACGGCCTGGTGTGTGGATTGAGACCGGGGAGTGGAGAATGAGGCCTTGGGTGCAGAGTGAGGCCTGGTGTGCAGAATGGAGCCCACAGTGGGGAATGGAGGGCATTAACAAGGCATAAAAGATATTAGAGGATAAATCAAGAATTTATATGAGACAATGCAAAGAGCAAACTGAAATTAGTAGGAAAGGAAGGGAATGAGTTTCACATTCGTAGGTTAATGGGAAAGAGAGTTATTAAAATATATTACTAACCAATAGTTATGGGAGAGATTGTTGGTATGTAACTGTTTGAAGTTTAATGTCATTTGAAGTTAATAAGAATTGAGCTCAATCTAGAAATCAGGACAGCCATAATGTGGAGGAGGGTTAAATGGCAAAAAGATACTTTAAGGTATGACGTGATACATTGTTGGGGGCGATGGTGTGACATTCTGCGAGCTGTTGTTCAGCTCAGTTCCTTGCTAACAGAATATTAACTATCATGCTGCAATGCTGATGCATCTTTAGGATGGAGAAAATCTGTGTGTGTTTTTAAAAACAGCCCCAAACGCCCCCACAACCACCCTCTCAGTGCTTACTCATTATTTTGATCTATTTGCTTGCTTTTGTCTGGGGCTCTATTTTTCATGTTTAATGCAGCATTCTTTGAGTACTGCCTGCATCACTGTTGTGTGGGTTTGTTAGCTGAACTGTAATTCTCTTCCAATTTCCATTCTTTCCCTCTGCTTTGTTCCTGAACACACAGCCAGGAATATGTAGCATGACTGTATCAGCCATATTCTCTCCTGTCTCATGCAATGTGTCACCCTCATGGACAGTGAGTAGGAACAGTGTATCCTACCTTTATGTACTTTCCAACAGGACTCACTGGTTATTCACCAGGAGCTGAAAACTCAGGAATTCTGTCAGAATTCAAGGGATGCTGAATGTAATGTTACTCTGACCTGGATCAGTACAGGAGAAAGTGAGGACTGCAGATGCTGGAAATCAGAGCTGAAAATGTGTTGCTGGAAAAGCGCAGCAGGTCAGGCAGCATCCAAGGAACAGGAGAATCGACGTTTCGGGCATAAGTCCTGAAGAAGGGCTTATGCCCGAAACGTCGATTCTCCTGTTCCTTGGATGCTGCCTGACCTGCTGCGCTTTTCCAGCAACACATTTTCAGCTGGATCAGTACAGGTCAGTAATCTGATCTGAAATGACACCGTCAGTTCCGAAATGTAGGTGACCCATGGGCCATGAAGAAGCCTGTTAACTCTTAAGGGACCACTTCCCTCTATCTCTGCAATCTTCTTCAGTTTGACAGTCCTCCCAGATCTTTTCTGGCCTCCTGCCAAGTTTAATTCCCATGATTCCATTGATCATCGACTTCAGAAAAGAAGGAGGAGAACATGCCCCCATTGACATCAACAGAGTGGGGATTGAGAGAGTGGAGAGCATCAAGTTCCTGGGAATGACGATAGCAACAACCTGTTCTGGACATCCCCCATAGATGCGAAGGTCAAGAAAGCACAACGACACCTCTTCTTCCTCAGGCAGCTCAGGAAATTCAGCTTGTCCATAAGGCCCCCCCCTCACCAACTTTTACAGATATACCACAGAAAGCATTCTGTCTGGGTGCATAACAGCCTGGTATGACAACTACTCTGCCTAGAATTGTTAAAAAAACTGCAGAAGATTGTGTGCACAGCCCCAGATCATCATGGAAACCAACCTCCAATCCATGGGCTCCATTTATACAGCTCGTTGCCACAGAAAAGTCAACATCATCAAAGACCCATTGCTTCCCAGCAGTGCTCTCCTACAATCTCTTCCATCAGGCATAAGATACAGAAGTTTGAACACATGCACCAGCAGGTTAAGGAACAGTTTCTTCCCGCCTGCTATTAGACTGATGAATGGACTCTTTAATTTCAACTAATACTGACTTTGGTAATGTTGACCTTGCCTAGCACACACCCTGAAGAATGTAATTGGCATGCCTCTGTCTAAGTTTTTTTTCACCCTATGATGTGTACGTCCTTGCTTACCATGATCTGCCTGTACTGCTCGCACACAAAGCTTTTCACTGTACTTAGGCACATATGACAAAAACATCAATCAAATCAAATCGAATCATTGACAACTTTATTTTTAGCTGCTTATGTCTGAAGCTCTGGAATTCTCTTCATGAGCCTGTGTTATTCTTCACCTTTGGAAGATGCTGTTTCAAGTCTTGCTGGCTAATCAAACTCGTGTTCACTAAACCTAACATTTTCTTGTGTGGCTCCAAGAATCATAGAATAGTACAGCTCAGCAGCAGACCATTTGATTCACCATGCAATTTATCCAGTCCCACTCCTTCACCTTTTCTTCATTGCCCTGCGTATATTTTCTCTTCAGATAATTATTCAATTCTCCTTTGAAGGCTAGAATTGGATCTACCAAAACCTGACAGTGTAATCCAAACCCAAGAATTATATGCTTGTTGTTAGGACAAGAGTTTCTCATTTTGCCGTTACTTCTTTTGTTAGTCGCCTTTAGCTGATGTCCTCTGGTTCTCAATACATCTTCCAAAGGGAGTGGATTTTCCCTGTATACTTTGTTTCAAGCCTGATCTTCTTTTGAACATCCCCATCGAATCTCCCCTTCCTCAAAGAGAACAGTGTTGATTTCTCCGACCTGCCCATTTAACTGCAGATCCTCACCTCTGGACCCAAAACTGGTTAGATACCATACGTGTGAAGCATTTTACTACAGTAGAGGCTACATCAATGCTAGCTGTTGAATTGGGCATTATTTCTTTTGAAGAGCTGTTTAGTATCTGCCTATTGTGTTCTTTCTTGATGACTCAGATGAGCCAGTTTGATGAGTGACATACCTGTTGAGGGTTGGCATCACAGTCTGAATTCCTGTGGGCTGTACACTGTGCAGATTCGACTCACCACAGGAGGCATGGGGATGACTCACACTTTTAGCTCTCTCATCCACCCTTCAGGTTAAAGACGACACAGTTTCAATCCTACCAAAATCACTAAACTTGTTCTTCTCTTTATTTAAAATTGTTGCAGACACCCCCACCACTTCTGAGTCAGCCTTAATCTATTTTAAATCTGGATTTAAAGATGATTGAATGTGACTAATCCATGACTCAAATGGGAATACTGATTATTAGGCCTAACTGGAGTCCTTGGAGCATTAGAGTTATTTTTATAATTACTGAGCAATGAAGGACTCAGGGATTACTGGAATAGATGGTATAATCAGGACTAGGTAAACTAATGTGGGAGTATTCCATGAATAGATTGCAATTCTACCTATTACTGTCACTGTTGTGCAAAGAATTAGCAGGACCAGTGTTCAGGATGAGACCAAACCCCCCTCAAAACATATCAAAGAGGTAGCCAAGACACTAACCTTTATCTTATTTAAAGGCAAGTGAAAGTGCTGCGTTCCAAGTGTATTTGATTGGTCAAACTACAGAGGAACCTTGATTGACCAGCATTTGATTAACTGAACTGTGGATCATCCAAACAAGATCACAAGGTCCTAATGCTTGGCTAACTATGTTATCCGACATTGATTATCTGGCATTCGATTAACTGAACTTAATACTCCCCGTCCATGTCCTTCTGATAATCAAGGTTCCCCTGTACTAGGCTTTGAACAAAACACACTTGGAGATTTTGGAGAAAGTTTGGAGCTCAGGGATTGGATCAGGTTGTATGTTTGCTCGTTGAGCTGGTAGGTTTGTTCTCAGACGTTTTGTCACCATGCTAGGTAACATTATCAGTGAACCTGCGGTGAAGCGCTGGTGTTCTATCCTGTTTGCTATTTATGTGTTTTGGTTTATTGTGGTGGGTGATACCATTTCCTATTCTGTTTGTGAGAGTTTGGTAAATGGGGTCCAAATCTAAATGTCTGTTAATGGAGTTCCGGCTGGAATGCCAGGCCTCTAGGAATTCCCATGTGTGTCTCTGGCCTGTCCTAGAAGGTATGCATTGTCCCAGTCAAACTGGCGTCCCTCTTCATCAGTGTGTATGGATACCAGTAATAGTTGGTTATGTCTTTTGGTGGCTAGTTGGTGCTCATGCATCCTGGTGGCTAGTTTCCTGTTGGTTTGTCCAATGTAGTGTTTGGTGCAGTCCTTGCAGCGTATTCTGTATATTGGCATCAGGTTTACGCCTCTGTTCAAGAGAAACAGAACAAAACAAATCTCCCTTAAAGACACAGATCGACATACCCAGCCTGATATCTTGGACTAACCTAATTGTCTGAAAGAAATTTCCACCATTTTATTCCCATCCAAATTGACCTGGGATTTTAATATGTTATTTTCCTATTTCCAGATGATCACATGACTTTGGTTGGGACAGAAAGTGTATCAAGACATTATTATGTGTGACAGACTAGATCGCCTTCCACATCCATCAAAATTTTACCTGCACATCCACCAATATCATTTATTGTATCCGTTGCTCCCAATGCGATCTCCTCTACATTGGGGAGCCTGGCCGCCTCCTAGCAGAGCGCTTTAGGGAACATCTCCGGAACACCCACACCAATCAATCACATCATCCCATGGCCCAACATTTCAACTCCCCCTCCCATTCTGCTGAGGACATGGAGGTCCTAGGCCTCCTTCACCACTGCTTCCTCACCACCCGACGCCTGGAGGAAGAACGCCTCATCTTCCGCCTCGGAACACTTCAACCCCAGGGCATCAGTGTGGACTTCAACAGTTTCCTCATTTCCCCTTCCCACACCTCACCCCAGTCCCAAACTTCCACCTCAGCACTGTTCCCATGACTTGTCCTACCTGCCTATCTTCTTTTCCACCTATCCACTCCACCCTCCTCCTTGACCTATCACCTTCATCCCCTCCCCCACTCACCTATTGTACTCTATGCTACTTTCTCCCCACCCCAACCCTCCTCTCACTTATCTCTCCACCCTTCAGGCTCTCTGCCTGTATTCCTGATGAAGGGCTTTTGCCCGAAACGTCAATTTTACTGCTCCTCGGATGCTGCCTGTACTGCTGTGCACTTCCAGCACCACTAATCCAGAATCTGGTTTCCAGCATCTGCAGTCATTGTTTTTACCTAGATTGAATAGCGAGTTCATGGTTGAGAAGTTCATGTGAAGCTCTGCCTTCAATTTATTCACCTAGCTGCAGAGTTTGATTTGAACCTGAACCTGCTTCTTTCCTTGCGTCTGTCACTTGTGTCAACATTTTTTCTTCTAATGGCTGGCAACTGTTCCACTTCAACGTTCTCTCACATTAAATTGTATTGACAGACTCTGGGGGAAGAGGAAATGAAAGCTCAGCAGTAATTGATCTCCTGGCAGTCAGAGGTCCCCTTGCTGAACCTTAGTCCACACTGGAGTGTTGCAAATGGATATCGACAAAACCCACCACAGGAACCCAGGCTGGAAATGAAGATAATTAGTGAACATAAGCTGCTAAATATTTTTGGAAGCAAGAGAGAAGCTTGACTTGCAATTAATTCCACCAGTGTTACTTACTCATTCAGCTACCTTCAACCGTAATAGTACATAATTGTCACATCGTGTTCAGTTTTAAATGCATGTTTCAATTTCACTAATGTGTATTGGTTAGAACAAGTATACTTTAAAAACTTGAATGTATCTCTCCAAGGACTGCTGACTTGCATTGCGTATTTTTAAACCAGATACTGAGCTACGCCTGGGCTGGGTTACCTGTATATGATACTTCTATATGTTTGATTTCATTATCTGGTCTGGACTGCTGGGTTTATGACTTGCCCTGGTATTTTCTCTGAAGTTTGCTGATTTGGAGTTTTTTTTTTATTCATTTGTGGGACTTAGGTGTCCCTGGCTGGCCAGCATTGATAGCCTGTCCCTATTTGGTCCTTGTGAAGGGGGTGGTGAGCTGCCTTCTTGAACCACTGCCGTCCACTTGCTGTGAGTTGACCCACAATGCTATTAAGGCGGGAATTCTAGGAATTTGATCCAATGACTGTGAAGGAACGGTGGTATATTTCAGGGTGATGAGTGTCTTGGAGGGGAATTTTGCAGTTGTTGTGTGTTCCCCCGTATCTGTTGCCCTTGTCCTTCCTGCTCTTAGTGGTCATGGATTTGGAAGGTGCTCTCTAAGGATCTTTGGTGAATGTCTACAGTGCCTCTTGTAGATAGTATACACTGCTGCTACTGAGCGCCAGTGGTGGAGGGATTGAATGTTTGTGGATGTGTTGTCAATCAAGTGGCTTGCTTTGTCCTGGATGGTGTCATGCTTTTTGAATGTTGTTGTTTATTCTATCTATCACTTGTTTTGGTTTCATTCTTAATCATTTTGCTTTCAACCAACATTTGCTTTGCTCAACAAAGAGTCCGCAGAGGGGTTGAGCGAATGGGCAAAAACTTGTTATATGGAATATATTGTGGGAAACATGAGGTAATGTACTTTTGGCAGGAAGAATAGAGGAGGTGAGTATTATTTAAATGGAGAAATGCTGTAGAAACGTATGGAACAGAGTGATTTGGGAATCCTCATGTATAAACTGCAAATAAAACAAGCATCCAAGTCCAGTGGGAGGCACATTGAATGTTTGCCGTTATTTTACAGGGTATGGAGTATGGAAGTAGGGAGGCTTTGCTAAAACGATACAAGGCATTAGTTAGAGCACAGTTAGAATACTGGGATCAGTTTTGGGCTCCTTATCGAAGGAAAGATATATTAGCACTAGAGGCAGTCCAGAGATGTTTCACTAGGCTGATACTAGGTATAGAGGGACTGTGTTATTGGGAGAAGTTGAATACATTTGGCCTATATTCATTAGAATTTAGAACAATGAGAGGTGACCTTCCTGAAATACAGTATATAAGACTCTGAGAGAACTTGATAGAATAGGTATGCAATGATTCTTTCCCCTTGTGGAAGCATCTAGGACCAGAGGATATCATCTTAGAATAACGGGTTGTACATTTAAGACTGAGGTGATGAGGAATTTCTTCTCTCAATGGATAGTGAATTCTTGACCACAGAAAGTTGTTGAGGCTGAGCTATTAAATGTATTCACAACTGAGACAGATTAGATGTTTGGTCAGTAACAAAATCAAGGGTTATGGAGAAAAAGGAGGAAAGTGGGGTTGAGGATGACCAGTACAGCCATGTTTGAATGGTGAAGCAGACTCAATGGGCGAAATGGTCTACTTCTGCTCCTATGTCTTATGGCCTTCAGCAGTTGAATTTGCTAGAACCAGAAAAGACCCGTAGAAAAAGTAGCCAATCCCAAAATATGAAGACTCCCTCTTTCTTTGTTTTTCTTTCTTTTCTAATACATTTAATTGGATATCCTGTCAAAAATCTAATTCCCTTTTGAATTTAATGGTGCTACCTGCTTCTACCAATGTGCTTGGCAGTCTGTACCACAGATTCCCTACTTTCTGCATGAATTACACATAGCTCAGATGATTGTGCACTTTTCTTTTCTGAGCGTATCCCTGATTGCAGTTTGTGATTAAGTCAAACAATTTATTAGTGTTTATTGGTCTATAGCCTCAAAAACTTGAAGTCTCTAATAAAATTATTCCCAGTTTTTATTGCCTTTTCTTTCAGTTCAGTTGACTAATCCAAGGTTATGAGTTTATTTGTCCCTCTACTGTAGCTTCCAGTCTTAATCCCATCCTAGTTACTGTCAGGCTTAATTGGAGATGTCATTTGAAACATCTTTAAACTGTTTTTTCACACCAAAGATACAATATGAATACCAGTTACTGGCATTTAACAATGAATCCTTTTGTCATTACTTACCTCTTCCTTTAAAAGCACAGTAAAAAGATGCACAAGCTTCTTAAATTTTAATAAAATCTGAAATCTCATCAATCCCCTGTTCATGTTGCCCCTCCCACCTCCATTAACTCCATATCCTTTATATTGTATTGTAAGTATTGATTGATTGATTAATTTATTGTTGTTGCATAGAGTTGTACAATGCAGAAACAGACCCTTCGGTCCAAGTAGTCCATGCCGACCAGATATCCCAAATCAATTTAGTCCTATTTACCAGCACTTGGCTCATATCCCTGCTCCTTGGATGCTGCCTGACCTGATGTGCTTTTCCAGCACTACTCTAATCTTGACTCTAATCTCCAGCATCTGCAGTACCCACTTTTGCCTCATATCTCTCTAAACCTTTCCTATTCATGTACCCATTCAGATGCCTTTTAAACGTTAAAAATCAAATGACACCAGGTTATAGTCCAACAGGTTTATTTGAAATTGTAAGCTTTTGAAGCACTGCTCCTTCGTCATTGTACTGTACTAGCTTCCACCACTTCATTTGGCAGCTCTTTCCATTCATGCACTACCTTTTGCAGAAAAAGTTGCTTCTTAGATCCCTTTTATGTCTTTCCTCATGCTATACAGGAACTTTGTACCATACAAAGTGCATCAGGGTAGCAGAACCGAGTGCAGAATACAGTGTTACGACTGCAGGGAAGATACAGTGAGAGAGAGAGAGAGAGAGAGATCAGAATTAACATTTGAGAGGTCCATTCAAAAGTCTGATAACTGTGGGGATGAAACTGTTCTTGAATCAATTTGTCTGTCTACACAAACTTTTATATCTAAAAGTGATATTTGTGAAACAATGACAATTGATACCACATTGTCTCTCAGTAGGGTGCTGACCATGGTGGGGAAGTAACTGCATCTACTGAGTGCAGTCATCTGTGCATTGCTGTTACATTCAACCCCAAACTTTTGGAGAATTAGGACACAAAGCACCTTTCGTTTGTGGATGGAGTTTATTGACTATAGAATCCCACAGCTCAAACTATTCCCCAATGTTAGGGACATTCAAATATGTGTAAAAACTGAAAGAACTGCGGATGCTGTAAATCAGAATCAAAAACAGAACTTGCTGTAAAAGCTCAGTAGGTCTGGCAGCATTATGGAGAGAAATCAGAGTTTATTAATCAGAGGGTCTGAGGAAGGTTGACCAGACCCAAAACATTAACTTTGATTTCTGTTCACACATGCTGCTAGACCTGCTGAGCTTTTCCAGCAAGTTCTGTTTTTGCTTCAAATATGTGCGCTCAAGTGATTAATAATCATCATCTGTTGTTTCTTAACCACGAATAAAGACATTAGCAAACTTAACAATGTAATTAAATAAACGTCAACTATCTCCAATGAAATATTTCTCATGGAAGATTGCAAAATAAATCTTACCAAATAGCAATTCCTTTGTTAACTTATTTTACCCAAAGAATCGTTAAAGACAGGACTTTTTCACTGCAGCATAGGAGGTTGAGAGATGACCTTAGGGAGGTTTACAAAATCAGGACGGGTATAGGTAGAGTTAATGGTAGGTATCTTTTCTCTAGGATGGGGGATTTCACTAAAGACACATTTTTAAGGTGAGAGGATGGAGATTTAAAAAAGACATGAGGGGCAATTTTTTTTACACAGAGTGTATAGAATAAACTTCCTGAGGAAGTGGTGGATCCAATCACAGTCACAGCATTTTAAAGACCCTTAGATAAGTACATGAATAGGAAAGGTTTGGAGCGATATGGGCCAGGAGCAGGCAGGTGGGCCTAGTTTAGTTTAGGATTATGTTTGGCATGGACTGGTTGGACCAAAGGGTCAGTTTCCATGCTGTATGACTCTGTGACTGGAACAACCTCCCATAAACCTTAATCCCCTTGTTCTCTAAAGCCTTGTTGAAGAAAAATCTGTTAAACCTTTCAAATGATTGTGGCCATTGACTGTACTCATTGTATACCTTCTGTGAAAAATCCCAAATGGATGACTGCAAGGGAGAATCTTACCAAGATGGTCCAGGTATACCAAGCCTCTAACTGTGTGCTAATTTTTGACTGTTGGGTTAGATGAAGTAGCCTGTTGTAAAATCGTCTGAACTAATCTGTGGACCAATAGGCTTTTGAATTTTTCCATGCTAATATTGGGAGGATCTTATTCCTTTCAGTTAGTTTCAACAATTAAATGAAATTTTGATATGGGCCATTTTTTTAATGAGCTAAAGTTGTGAATGATGAGGCTAACTGCTCGAATTTGACTTGGTGTTGCCAGAATCATGAGTCTTTATCCCTCTGTTTTCACATTTCAGTTGCAGTTATTTTACTTTCAAAGGTTCCGTTTCTTTTAATTGCAAGAGGTGGAGTATTGAGAAATTGCTCCATCGACATCAAGACGTTAGAATTGAGTTGAATTAAAAAAATACAGCGCCCTAGCCAAGACTCTGCTGTGGAACCAGGTAGATTTCATGTTCTTCCTGACCTGCCCGTTGAACGAGTAATTAATCCAGGAGAGCTGAGCAAAATGTTTCCCATTGACTGCAGGACAGAGCTGGACTGAATGCAAATCAGTGAATTCTTCAATTGTCTCGTTTATCTTAATGGCACAGAAAGAGTGTGCAAGAGATGGAGAGAGAATAACTGGCTCAACTTAATTTCCTCTTCTCCTGTTGAATGTAAAATCCAAGAGCCCTGTGTGCCTTTATGTAAGAAAAGTTTTGTTTAGCTTCGAATGGTGAAAAGTTAAGGATGACAACGATATCCACTTGCAGTTATACAGCAGCTGCCACATAATCAAATGGTCCAAGGAGACTGAAGAAAATATAAGGGAAGATGACAAAAAGCATGGTCTAGGAGGTAGGTTTTCAGGACTGATGGGTAGAGTGGTGGGATAGTCTTTGGATGGAAATTCCAGTGTTAAGCATTTGGCAGCTGAAGACATAGCTGTCATTAAGGGGGAGCAATGAAGACCAGGCATAGGAAGAGAATTGGGGATTATTGGCCAAAATTAATTTTTAGTCATCTTGGGTTACAGTGAGTGTATGAATTCTGTGAACTCAGTTCTGGTTTTGGGAAACAACACATGTTTGTAAATGTTGCAACAGAGATGGCCAGATATTTAATAATCTGAGAATGCTTGAAACTAGATGGGAAGAATCATTTTTTTTTTACATTAATGAAAGATGGATGTGCACAATTTAGACGTTTAACAAGAGAAGGAGAGAAGTTGAGATAAATCAATAAAAAGTCAAAGGTTAACTGATGTCCAACTTGTAAACATTACCAGTACTGGAAGGCTCTTAGATGAGGAGCTTCCCCAGTTACTTTGATTGTTTTCAATCTGCTAAACAGCACATCTGGTATGATTTCTTTTCTTCTGAATTGAATTTGCTTCTGGCTTCTCTTTCTATTTCCCTGTGTCTTTAAAGCTCCACTTAGTAAACACCTCGGGTAGCTTGTCTAATCAATTAGCTTAAGGCCCAGTGGCTCAGTCATTAGCACAAGTACCTCACAGAAGCAGGGACCCAGGTTTGATTCCAACCTTGTGTGGCTGTCTGGGTGGAGGTTGTACATTCTCCCCATGGCTGGGGTGCTCTGGTTTCTTTCCACAATCCAAAGATGTGCAGGTTAGATGACTTAGCCATGCCATAATGTCCTGGGATGTGCAGTCGAGGTGGATTAGCCTTGGGAAATACAGGGGTAGGGTAGGTTACTCTTTGGAGGATTAGTATGGACTCGATAGGCTGAATGGCTGTTTACACACTGTAGGGATTCTATGATTTCTTGCAATTGTTATTTTGCCCCACTTTTGCCCCAAAGAAGAATTTTTGACCTTTGGATAAACAGCTTCACAGAGCCATAAACACATTTACCTCTATTTCAGAGCTTAAGATTACTAATAATAATACATTATCAACATAAATCCCAAGAACTTTATTTTTGCACTTCTTGTCCTAGTTATAGACTCTTATTGCAATCCTCAATTATTTGAACACAAACTGCATAGTTTCCTTTCTACCTGTGCTCCCTTAGAGTTTGAAGCCCTGAAGAAGGGCTTATGCCCGAAACGTCAATTCTCCTGTTCCCTGGATGCTGCCTGACCTGCTGCGCTTTTCCAGCAACACATTTTCAGCTCTGATCTCCAGCATCTGCAGTCCTCACTTTCTCCTCCCTTAGAGTTTGCCCCTTTTGCTCCCTTCGTCCTTCCTAACAAAATGATTCCTGCTGTATTTCTTATCTTTGGACTGTTGCTATGTTAATTTCCAATTCACTCTCCATGGTATTGTTGGCAGGGAGTATAAAAATGGGATCAGGATTGCAGTAATTTTACAGGATTGCTGAGGTGTTATGGATAAATTGAAAGTAAACCTTAGATTTCATGTGAATTTCACAATTAGATTCAAAGTTTCATTAAAATGAATGAAGGCAAACAATGGCAATAAGTTAGAATCTGTCAACCTGTGTCAGGTACTTATTAAATGAAAATGTTAATTACTTGACCAAATTGTTCAAAACTGAATACGTTTGCATATTAATTGAGAAGGAATGCTGCTACTGTTAGTTTGACTGTGCTTTGGAACTTGTTTTATATTTTGTACGATGTTCTCATGTTACAAAAGAAAAACACTATCCAATCCCCCAGAGTATGTTCCAATGTATCATTCATATTGATGTGCCTTTGTTCACAATGCCAGCTGTCCTTGGGTGGAATCGTTTTGGTTGGCAGCAGTGGTGCACTGACAAGGCTATGTATGAAAAAGGAGCAGGAGTGGGTCATTTGATCTCCTGAGCCTCCTTCAACATACAGTAAGATCTGAACGCGTACATTAACCCCATTTCCGCATGTAAGCCCCAATTCCCTTAAAGAGGATACAAAGATGTCTGTCAATGCTACAGCAATTTGTTCTCTTGCCTCCCTTAATGTTTTGGGATAGATCCCATTATGACCCATGGACTTATATATCTTAATACTTTTTAAGATGCACAACACCTCAAGATAGGTGGAGTTGTGGATAGTGAGGAGGATTGTTAAAGGATACAGCAGGATATAGATCAGTTGGAGGCATGGGCAGAAAAATAGCAGATGGAGTTTAATCCAGGTGAATGTGAGATGATTGTTTTTGGAAGGTCAAGTACAGGAGGAAATTATACAGTGAATAGCAGAACCCTCAGGAGTATTGATATGTAGAGTGTTCTGGGTGTGCAGGTCCACAGATCACTAAAGGTGGCAGCACAGGTAGATAAGGCAGTAAAAAAGGCCTATGGTAAGCTTGCCTTCATTGAAAGTGGCATTGAGGATAGGCAAGTTATGCTGCAGCTTTATAGAACCTCAGTTAGGCTACACTTGGAAAATTGCGTACAGTTCTGATCACAACACTACCAGAAAGATATGGATTCTTTGGAGAGGGTACAGAAATAGGTTTAGTAGGATGTTGCCTGGTGCAGGGGACTTTAGCTATGAAGACAGGTTCAATAGACTGGGTTTGTTTTCACTGATAGAAGTTTATAAGACTGTGAATGGGATGGGTAGAGTGGAAAGTATGAGGCTTTTTCCCAAGGTGGAGGGATCAATTACTAGGGGACACAGGTTCAAGCTGCGGGGGTAGGGGAAAGTTTAAAAGAGATGTGCAAGGCACATTTTTTCATACAAAGCATTGTAAGTGCTTGGAATGCGCTGCCAGAAATGGTGGTGGAAGCAGACACAATAGCAGCATTCAAGAAGCACCTGGATAAATATATGAATAAGAAGTGAATTGAGGGATACAGATCCAGTGAATGAAGACAGTTTTCATATGGAAAGGCAAAATGTGTCAGCACAGGCTTGGAGGGCCGAAGAGCCTGTTCCTGTGCTGTATTGTTCTTTGTTCTTTCTTTGTGCCAAGGCTGTAATTTATTCACCATTCCTAGGTGACATGAGAAGGTGATGGTGAGTCACTTTCTTGAACTGCAGCAGTCTATCTGAAGTAGGTATGTTCACGATGTTGCTTAGAAGGGAGCTCCAGAATTTTGCCCCAACAGTGATGAAATAACAGTGATATATTTTCAAATCAAGATTGGAGGGAAATTTGCATCTGATGGTCTAGCATGTTTTCTGCCCTTGTTCTTTGGTGATGCAGTTTACTGGTTTAGAGGGTGCACTCAAAGAAGCCTTAATGAGATGTTGCAGGTGGCAGGTGTTGCAGCCATGATGGTGGGAGGAGTGAATACTTAATGTACTGACTAACTGGGCTTCATTGTCTTAAATGATCCTGAGCTTCTTGAGTGTTGTTGGCAAGTGGGGAGTAATTCATGACACTCTTGACTTGTGCCTTGTAGATGGAGGACTGGCTTTGGTGAGGAGAGGTAGATTTTGGTCAACTATTTCCAAGTAGTACTTTGTTCCTAACTGCAGATACTCCTAAGCTATTGAGACTACACTATCCAATCCACAGCCCCAATGGAATTAGGTACCAATACCTGACTGTATTACACTCCATTGCCTGGGTATTGATCTCTGGCAGCTTATGTTTGGGGCATACTACTACCACGAATCATCCCTTCTGTCCTAGTCTGATGGGCTAATCAGTGGTCTGTGGTAGAAGTTGGATTACAAATAAGTCTGAGCAGAGCAGACTCTTGTCTTTTTTTTCAGATTAGTCTAGATTAGATTCCCTACAGTGTGGAAACAGGCCATTTGGCCCAACAAGTCCATACCAACCCTCCAGAAAGTATCTTATCCAGACCCATTGCCCTACATTTTATCCCTGACTAATGCACCTAACACTATGGGCAATTTAGCATGGCTAATTCACCTAACCTGCATATCTTTGGATTGTGGGAGGAAACCAGAGGACCCGAAGGAAACCTACATTGACACAGGGAGAATGTGCAAACTCCACACAGACAGTTGCCTGAGGCAGGAATTGAACCCAGGTCCCTGGTGCTGTGAGGCAGCAGTGCTAACCACTGAGTCACCATGCCGCCCACATTATACAGGTCACTTCTAAAACATGACCACTTAGATAACAGTAGTTTGTTCTATATCAGTAGCTATTTTAGCTTGCATTAACTCCTAGCTATAATAACTAAGCACAAAGTAAGGACATGTGAGCCTCTATTAGGAGACTGTATAAGACTCCTAATGCTTCTCCATCCAGAGCTTTGTGATATTTTCAGACTGGGTGGAGCTCGGTCTACCTCATTTCAAACTCTTCCAGAACTGTTACCCAATACAATAGTTCGAGGATCAAATGTAGCCACCTACATCTCAATATTAAGGTAACTCAAATGTATTTTTTCTCACATTTTTATTCCCACTTAGATTTGTGGTTGGAAAAGGGCTGTTTTTAGCATTGTTGGGTAAACTTTAAACAGAGCACCGTGGCTGGTCAATATTAGAAGCTTAAAACGTTAACAACCTAAATGGGAATATGGGTTTCAATTTCACATTTGATTCTATGCTTCCAGAGCATGCATCCTTTCAAACTCAGAATTCCTGGATGGATGATGGTGGAAGTTCCATATTCCAAGTGTGGGCTTGCAACCCCTACATCTTGGCAAATAGATACTTTTAAAATCAACTTCTCCCAAAGGTGTGGATGTTGCTTTCATAAGCACATACACCTGAAATTTCTGGTCCCTTGTGAGGTGAATCTTTGGTGAAACACAGGAAGCATTTAAATACGAGGGCTGACCAGCCCATCACCTTCCTGCTCAGCCCTGAGCTGTCCCCTTTCATACAGTAACTGTCAGTTTCTGAAACTGACAACCCACCTGCCATATCTAAGTTCGTCATTAAAAATCAATGGTGTTTGCCACCCAGTCAGGTCAATAGCTTTTGGGAACAGGTTGAAAAAAAGTAAGAACAAATGTGGTTGCACACATCATTTGGGGGTTCATTGGTGGGGGGAGAGGGGTGGCAGTAGGACACCTCATCCCAGATTTTGCACCCCTCTTTGTACCTCACAACTTGTCCCCCAAAACCTGGTCTGTTTCACCCCATTCACTGCTCACTCCCAGGGGTCTTTGATCCCTTCCCTCCCACTATGTCTGTCCTGGACATACCTGTCTCCAGTAGTCATCATACTCCTGCTTTATCTCACAGATCTGGTAGCACCCACAACTGAGGTCTGGTATTGTCCAAAGTTCTGGAGCTGCTGGCCAGTTAGTTAGTAGCAGCCCTCAAAGTGACACTTCTTCCCACTGAGAGTCATTTACATTGCCCTCTCGCCTCACTCAGACACTCTCAGTGTATTATGGCTCTGCCATCTGTTCTATTCCAGTTTGGAAAGACTAACGATCAATTGTAGGGACGTGCTGGGGGTGGGGGCATTGGGTGGGGGTGGGGGGTGGGGGGTGGGTATTGGTGGGTGAATATGCTGAATACCCCCTCCCTTCAGTTAAATCCAAACCTTGTGGTTCAATTGGGTCATTGACTGAACATAGGATCCTTGGATGTCGGCTTTTCAGAATGATGACTTGAAGTAGGAACAGTTAAATAAGAAAGTGAAGTAAGTTCCTGTATTGCCAGGTTAAAGCTTCTATCACTCTCCTGAATAGCTTCACCTATTTGATTCTCAACTTAGCTCGAAGTAATAACGCTTTAATTGAGCGTTGACTGATTCTCCTGATCAGTTGAAGGCGATGACAAAAAACACCAGTTGGCATGTCAGGCCCCTAACTGGTTGACATCCAAGTGGCCCTTTCATTAGTATCCTGAAAGGAATGCCAAGTACATGACGAGGCTAATTGGAATGCTGTCGAGCAGGAAGAGGCTATGTTAGACTGGCATCAATCTATCCGTTTAAAAAGATCCCAGACGTCATCTCTTTTCAGGCCCAGAAGGTCACACTGCATCTAAGCAGCTTAGCTTGAATCTTGGCCCATAGCCCGGCTTCAGTGAACGATGTACTGCAGCATTATTCTAGCAGGGTAAGTAACTTGGTAAATGTGGAAGATCATTCAGCCAAAAAAGAAAGACTTGATTCTACATCAGGCCTCTCATGACCTCAAGGCATTCCAAAGCACATGACAGCCAGGATATTTCCCTTTGCTGTCTTCAAAATGTTGCCATTGACACTTTAACATCCCCCACCTGAGAAGCCAGACGTTGGTTTAACAGGAAGCCACATTTTCAGATGAGACAACAATGCAACACTTCAACCTAGATTTTATTTTTCAGCCTTACAAACCCGCAAGCTTCCAATTCAGAAGTGAGAGGGCTACCCACTAAGTCATGGTTGTCAAAAGGTTAAAAGATTTTAACTTCGCATTAACTGCAACTATAATTTTTACCCTTTCCTAAAGACTGAGAGTTCAACATTGGGACAGTGCAAAGTTCAAGAAGTGGGAGGTGAGCAAATATGGCTCTCAATTCCTTGCCAAGAAGAGAGAGGTCATGTACGAATCTTCTCCAGTGTCGTTGAATAATGCATCATACTTGGGTAAAGTTTACTTGAATTTAAATAGTTTGGAGTGAAATATTTACAATCCAGTGGTGGGTTGATGAAAATGGTGGTAGGTTTTGGTAGGTTTGGCTGTATGTGTTGTCCACAAACCACAAACCACAGGATCAATTGGATGAAGGAGCAAAAAAACTGTGAAGTGTTAATGCTCAAATACATACAGAGTCAACTCACATTAGTGGTGCTGTAAGACAGCACATGACAGTAGACTCTGACAAGGGAAAATCCTGTGTACGGTCTTCTGTTAAGTTTAAGACTGTAAACTATTGCTTGTATGCTAAGTAAAAAGATTAGGGGCAGCATGGTGGCTCAGTGGTTAGCACTGCTGCCTCACAGTGCCAGGGACCCTGGTTCAATTCCAGCCTTGGGCAACTGTCTGTGTGGAGTTTCACATTCTCCCTGTGTCTGCGTGGGTTTCCTCTGGGGGCTGCTGTTTCCTTCCAAAGTCCAAAGATGTGCAGGTTTGGTAATTGACCAGGCTAAATTGGCATAGTGTTCAGGGATGTGTAGGTTAGGTGCATTAGTCAGGGGAAATAAAGTAAAAGGGTAGAGGAATGAGTCTGGATGAGATACTCTTTGGATGGTCGGTGCGGACTTGTTGGGACAAATGGCCTGTTTCCACACTGTAGGGATTCTCTGAAAAAAAGTATTTTGTAAGCAGCCTAAACTCAGCAGTATCTCTGATACTGCACCCAAGCAACTTCTTCCAAGACCCATTCCCATAATAACAGAGAAGCCAGTCTGAGATTGACGGACTCAGTAGATAAGGTGGGATGGGTTTGCCTGTAATGGAAGACTTGGCGCTACACAAGATGGTGTATCGCACTTCTGAGAGCCTTGCTCGCGTGGTTTTAGACCAATATGAACATGAAGCTTGAGCTGCAAATGAAGCTGGTGTTTGTTAACATTTTGACAATGTCTTTATTACTGAAGCTTTCTTAGTTATTAATATAGTCCAATTGGTATGAGTATTTAAGATGGAGCCTTTATGATATCAAAGTAATAATGAGATTAGCTGTTTATGGTGGGTTTAACAGAACAGAAAGGCTGCTTATACTGCTATCAGCTTAGCAACTGAGCATTAAATAAAATAACATAGAGCCGTCCAACAAATTTAGTGTGGAGATTTACAAACTGTTACATGAGAGGCTTCCATTTTTTGTATTAGATTCACAGAATGAATAAAAACTTTAACATTGAGGATTTACTGGGATTTCAAGTCTGATCTTAAGCACAAATACTGAGCAAATATTTAGTAATTGGGACAGGAAAATATTTGCCCAGCAGATTTAAATTTAAAGATATACGCATATTTTATACATGAAAAAGTAAACAAGGTCTTATGAATAAATGAATGCGGATTCTGCGGATGTAATATTTTTAAGATGGTGGGATTTCCCTTGTAATAACATGTGTGCTGACAGCGGAGGATTTAGATCTGGTTCAGTGAGTGGGTATGATTTGGTAAATGGTATTGAACTAAGTCGAAATTTGGAAATATTCTCTGTTCTGCAGCAAATCGGATTTTCATTATTTCAAAATCATCGTTTTGATATGGGGATTTAGCATGGACTCAAAGGAGCTGTGCGTTGTTTGTGCTTGGTGATAGGGAAAATGGTTGTTTAAATAGATGTGTGAAAATTCAGAGTCAATAGATAGACTGGACCTACAGATGCGCCCACAGCTCACAGCAGTCGCTCTGATTTTTTTATATACATTAAAATTTAGTGCCAGTTTCCATTGTTATTAATCAAGCTCCTTCAGATTTCCTTTACGGGCCAAACTCTCTGAGCTAGAAATTTGGGTGTGCCGATTTTTAGGAGTTTTCACACAGTATTTCGCAGCTCATTCTATTTGGAGACTCTGGGTTTTTGATTTGACACCTTTCTGCTGTGTTTGGAGTTGGCACAGGTTAAAGGATGTTATATATTGGTATATCATCTTCAGTGAGCTTCAAACTGATTTGTCATGAACCATTTTCTATCTATAAGTATTTCAGGAGGCCAGATTCACACCTGCACTGAAAAGTCAGCTATTGTGTAACAGGATATCTGACGCAGGCAGTTTGCCAAATAAGCAAAATGGCGTATTGGAATAAAGAGAGAGGCGTAGCCTTGCCAAGCTCAAAGTAGCATTATTTTTAACATCTCGCAAAAGGCAACCAATCAGTAGTCAGGAGGGTTTGTTGTGCCTCTGAGTCAGTAGTCAGGATTCAGTGGGAAATTGAGTAAGAAGGTCACAGATTAATGCAATCAGAGTAGGAGGGGCTAGGACTCCAGGGACTAGGTGACAATCCTGGAGGTTGATGTGCTTGTAGATTTTCAACATTTTAACCCAATGAGTCTGCTTCATGTTGAGTCAATCATTTGGAAGTGTATGAACAAATAATGCTGTATACAATCATGACATCCTCGACTAAAATATACAGTCTAGCTTATATGCTTACTCTGATTACTATATGTTACATAGATTGTTAACTGGTTAACTGGGTGACTTACTGACTGACTGACAGTCAATTGAGTGAATGCACAGAGAGTAAGATGGAGATCTCTTATACTGGACAGTCATGCATTAAATGAGATCATGTAGCTTAAAAGTATACTGCTTTTCTGAAATCTGTGCAATAATGCAACATACCCCTTTTTCACTTTGAGGAACAGGTTAACGATAAACATCAATACATTATGTTTATACATTAAGATGACACTTTGGCAGACTTACAATGTGATCTGACCTAGTCCATATGCACTTTTTACAATTTGGCTGTGCAGCCTCACTCAGTGTTCTGTTACCTGCCATTGGTAATGGGCATGTATCGTGCATTAAAGATGTATTGTTATTGTTGTGCATGATAAAACTTGAATGTGTTGTCTCTCTCATTGTCAGATTTGATCACTTTTTTGTGATAACATTGTATGATCTGCACTGGACACAATGATATCATATCTTTCCAGAATCCATGTACTTGTGTGAACCTTAATGCTTTGTTTTGGTCCAAGTTGGTATAATTGTTTGCATGCTTATTGATCATGGTGTTTGGAGACGTATCTAGTGAAGGACAGGAAGTTGAGGTTTGGCTTATAATCTACTGGTACTTTGCATCTTTGTCAGCTCTCATGCTGAAACATTCACGTCTTTCATTCTCTGGCAATAAGTTATAAAGTTTCTCCTTAGTGAAATACTTTGACCTATGCCCATCTATATATGTCAGAGTATTGCAGACATTTGATTAACTTTCTGTACTTGTTCGACATACCTGGCATATCTCTCCATCACTCTTGCATAACACTGTATGAGGTAAAAATAGACATATCCTTCTCTTTGATTCACTTAACACGGGCAATTTGATTAAAAGCCTCTTGTAATATTTTATCCCATCTTTCCAATAATGTATTGTGTACATGTATATGGATGAAGACTGTCTGATGGAAGGACCATGAGTGTAGTCTGCTTTCCAAACATGAAGAACTTCCCTTGAGAGTAAACCATTGCCTTGAGAAATAGCCCATAGATTTTGCATGGCTATATAAGAATCCTGACAAGTAGCTCTGCATTTAATAACTGCGAACTTCACTGTGTGAACATTGCATTCTGTGAGACCATTAGATGGAATATAGTGAGGCCACAAAGTGCTTTGCTGAATACTCCAATTGTTGCTCATGTCTTGGGAGATGTCCTGGTGTACTGTAACCTATTGTTGAACACAATTTGTTGAGAAGATACTGAATGTGGCTGTCAATTTGTCGACAACTGTTGGACTTGTGGTTTCTTTGATTTGTCTCACTACTTGAAATCTAGTGAATTAATCAGTCACCAGCGTGTACTCAAATTCTTGTACACAGATCAATTACACTCTCACACCAACAATTTTATGAGAAATGAGAGGTTCTCTTGATTGCTGAAACTGACGGAGTTGATGTGCTTCACAGGACTTCACCAGTTGCTCGATGTCCTTATTGATGTCCAGCAGTTAGATTTCACGGGCCAGGCTCTTGGTTTTGCCTTGGCCCTTGTGATTTATGTGCATATCAGAATCATATCAAACTTGAAATGCAAACTCTGTTTCTCTCCCTGCCAGACCTGCTGAGTTTTTCCAGCATTTTCTGTGTTTGTTTCAGATTTCCAGCGTCCATAGTATTTGGCTTTTATTTGTGTTGAGTTGCATGTTACAACAAGTTGTCCAAAATATGTGGAACTGCAGTCCATTCAAAATGCTAATGCTGACCATTTCCCTATTTCACTTTGTGTCTCTGTCTTTCCAGATCTACCACCTTTTGTTTTTTTCTGCAATGCTTCTTCTTTCTGTGTCTGTGTTTCCTACATTGGGTTACATTTGGTGTGTGTGTGTGTGGATGTGGAATTCCCTGTATTTGTTTCAATTTATCAATATCACTTCTGTGGTGGCTTTGTTAGAGAGTGAGAATTACAGATACTGGACTAGAGTCCAACCTGTTCCATTTTTTGCATTTTTTTTTTCAGTTGCATTCTGTTCGCTTGTGGAGTTGTACAGTAGGGGGAGAAAGAATTAACACCATTCAAAAGAGCTTTAGACATTCAAATGAAGAGTTGTAGAAAGGAGTGGGCAGAACCATTCCATTACGGAATAAGTTCTTCACTTTCAAAGTACGGTGTTTTTGATTTTTGAACAAAAGCCTTTTGGAACATCTTTCCTCTGAAGGCTTGAAGCATCTACTACTTCACAACATTGCATAAAAGAGCAAATGTTAATACTGTTTTCTAAGAACACATACTTTGTTCTGCCATTCTCCTGGGACTAATGCAGCTTCAAGTTACTGAATAGATCAGTTCCAAAAGCTTGGTCATGCTCTTCTGTTTAAATTACTGATATGTTAATACATAAAAGATTGAGTTTGCCTCATAGATGAATGCATTTCACAAAAACAGATGCTGCAGACATAATTAAATGATTAATGAATGCACTTTTTTTTTTACATACTTACAATTTTGTTTGGTGACTGTGGTTGCTCCTCCTTCTGAAACCTTTTTCTTCTTGCTATAGCAACCTCAATGTTCATAAAACAAGCATCTGACTAGAATATATATTAATATTGGGACCATAATCCGTCAGCTTAATTTCAGTAGTGGGGAAATGTGTACAGATAATTTCAAGAAAGGATGGAGAGTCACATAAAAAACATACATGCACACCAACATACAGATTAGGAGCAGGAGTAGGCCATTCGGCCTATCATGTCTGCCCCGCCATTGAATAAGGTCATGGCAGCTCTGCTTGCATTCTGCATTCACACATAGCCCTGATAACATTTGAAGCACTTTGCTTGACAATAATCTATCTACCTCTGCCTTAAAAAAAAAATTCAAGGACTTTTCTTCCACCACCCTTTGTGGAAGAGAGTTCCAAAGACCCCTGGTCCTCTAAGAGACAACATTTTGCCTAAACACTATTTACAGTCGGTGAGTCCTGATTCATAAAAAATGCCTGCTCATTTTAGATTTTCTGATAAGAGGAAATATTCTCTTCACATCTATCCTGTGAAAGCTCCTCAGGAGTTATACATTTCTACAAACTCAATTTACTCTTCTAAACTCCACCAGTTACAAATCCAGCCTGTTGAACAATTCCTTCTATGATAGCCTGTTCATTCCAAATATTATTCCAGTAAAAATTCCCTGAGCAGCCTCCAATGCATTTACACCATTCCTAAAGAAAGGTGATCAGTACTGTGCACAATATCCAAATGTGGTTTCATTAGTATCCTGAATAAATAAAGCATAACCTCCCTAATTTTGTATGTGGTACCTTTGTGATAAATGTTAACATTCTATTAACTTTCCTAATTACATCATGTATATTCATACTGATCTTTTTATAATTTGTGCATGAGGATACCCAGATCTCTCCGCATCTTAGAGCTCTGCAATCTCTCACCATTTAGAAATTGTGTTTATTCTTTCTTCCAAGATGGACAATTTCCCACTTTCTCTAATTGTACTCCATTTGTCACATCTTTCCCATTCACTTAATATAACCTATCTCCCTATGCTGTAGCCTTCTTATGCCGTCTTTACAATTTACTTCCCTTCCTCTCTTTGTGTTAGCAGCAAATTTGCCAACCAAACCCAACACCGATTCCTGTGGCACACCACATCTTGCCAAGCATAAAAAGAACAATTTATGACTCTCTACTTCCTCATTGTCTGTTAATCTTATGTCTTTGCCAATATTTATCACAGGCTTACCATGAGCTTTTATTTTCCCAATAACCTTTGATTCCCAATAAACTTTGATTGGCACTCTATCACCTTTTAAAAATCTAAGTACAGTATATCCACTGGTTCCACTTTCTCTATTATCTCCTCAAAGGGCTTAGTAGATTGGTCAAATATGACTTCCCTTTTGCAAAACTCTGCTTAATTACCGTGGAACTATTCAAATGCCCTGCTTTAACAGCTTGAATAAAAGCTTTGAATTTTTTCCCCAATGGTGAATGTTAGGCGAACAGGCATATAGTTTCCTGCTTTCTGTCCCCTTCCCTTTTTGAATAAAAGAGTTAAATTTGCCATCTTTCACTCTAATGGGACCATCTTCAAATCAAGAGAGTTTTAGAGAATTGTAAATAATGTGTCAACTATCTCACTAATCACTGCTTTGGAGACTCTTGGGTGAAGTTCACAAAGACCTGAGTATTTACAGTTTCTCCAATTTACTCTGTACTGCTTCTTTGGTGATTGTGATTTCCCTGAGTTCTTGCCTGCCTTCTATTTCCTGATTTTCACTGTTTCTGAGATTTTATTTCCATCCTCTATGATGAAAACTGATGCAAGAAGACCTGTTCAATTCACCCGCCATTTCCTTATTTTCCATATTGATTCACCAGTCTCACTTTCTATAAAACCAACACTCACTTTGTTAACCCCTAATGTTTTCCTCCTTTAAATGTTTACAGAGATTTTTAACTGTTTATAAATTTCTGAGTACATTTCCCTAGTACTATAATTTTTTCTCTCATTAATTTTTTGGTCATTGTTTGCTGTTTTTTTAATATCCTGTTCAGACTTCTAATCAGCTACCTCTCTTTGCGCAGCCATATGATTTTGTTTTCATTTGATACTAGCTTTAACATTTCTAGTTAACCATAGATGCTGGGTACATCCCTTAGAAATCTTCTTACTTGTTGGAATATATCTATTTGCTGTATTCTGAAATATGCCCTCTCATGTATGTCACTGCATTTCCATTACACTATCCTTTAACCTAATTTGCCAATTCACTTTAGCCAGCTGTGCTTTCATGTTCTCATAATTCCCATTATTTAAATTTTAATAAATAGTCTCAGGCCTGCTCCTATCTGGAACTGAATGTAAAATTCAATTATATTATAGTTGGAGCTACCTAGGGCACCTTCACTATGAGCTCATTAATTAACCCCATCTCATTACACAATACTAGGTCTACTATAGCCTGCTCTCCAGTCAGCTCCAGATATGGGGTTCTAAGAAACTATCCTGAAACATTCTGAGAACTCTTGAAATAGGCTGCATTGACTACCTGACGTTTCCAGTCTATATATGGATTAAAATCTCTAATGATTATCTCTATGCCTTTCTGACAAGCTCTAATTATTTCTTCCATTATGTTCCACCCGACCGTATGATTACTGATAGGAATCTTATCCATCATTTTCAACAAGTTGCTTCTCACCTTTATCATTTCTGACTTCTACTCAATCTGTTCCCACATTTTGATTTCCTGAATTTAAGATGTATAATTTAGGATGTTATGAATTAATATTTTAGTTAACACATCTTCATAGCAGTATGCTATTTGAATTTAGTTGTTAACCAATTTATTTGAATGTTGTGATGACCTAGCTGCTGTAAATACTGGACAAGTTATTTCCCAGACATAAACCTGGCTTGATAGACCATAAGGTTTTTTGGTTTACCATGGAGGCCTGTCACTGAACATATTCACAAGAGGCTGCCAATGTACTTTTAACAAAAGAACATAAAGGTTCATTGCTTAAAAATCACAATAATACACTATATCAGAACAATTGGAACAGTCTCATTACAAACATCAGAACGATTGATTCATAGCCCTTGTCTCTATAACAGACCTTCAAAGCCTCAATGAAAATTTCCACATTGAAGCTTTTTACTCTATTGGCATCGCCTTAATCAGTTCCATTTTGGCAAATTCCTGCACATTCACTCAATGCTGTTTTCTTTAGTTAATGTCTCTCCCTTAGAACCTGAAATAAACTGCTAACTCAACTCACTTATCCCCTTACAAGGGTTCCTAAATTCATGTTACACCAGCTTTGTTAAATGTCTTCCTCCCGAGTACCTTCATAGCTTTTTGCTTTTCACTGACTCTTAAGCGACTCAAGATTTCTCCCCATCCCGGCCTTCATGAAAATTGCTACCATTACTGTAATAGTTCTCTTCTCTCTGTATGAATATGCTTCTGATCCATCCTCTCTCTCTCTCTGTGGATGTCATAAAAAACCCAAACCAGTAAACAACTTGGCAATTACCTTCTTGTGTGGCTTTCTGGTCACTTAGTTGAAGTCATATGAGTTCTTGAAAATTCTTGCAAGCTCTGTGTTCAAAACAATTTTCTGACCTGTCCTTTTAAAAAAAAAGATCTTCACAGAACTGAAAAATTAAAATCCATTTTCCTTCCACCTTAAAACCAAGGTTCTCATATAATAACAATACATTTTGAACATAACAGCATTGTCAACCAATGCATTGTCAGTTTATATTAAAACGACCAGTTGTATTTATCTTGCACCTGTTTCTTTTAAACAGTTACAAGGCAAACTACAGAGGAGGCAAATTTGACACTAAGCAACATTTTAGTGCAAATGCCCCAAAGCCTTGTTCAAAGAGTTATGTCTGAAAAAGGATCTTAATGGAGCAGACACAGGAAGTAAGCCAGAGAGGATTAAATAGGGACTCCCAGATTTTGAGGCAAAGAAAAGTTAAGGCGCAACCATCTGTGGCAGAGTAATTAAAATTGGAGATGCCTCAGAGTGGTTAGAGAAATAGATGAGTACAAATATCTCAGAGAATCATAGGGCAGGAGGAGGACACAAAGTTTTTCAACCAATGTGTAAGTCATTCAAACCTTCCATCAAAACCCTGACCACCAGGTCAAATATATTTTGGGCTATTAAAAACATTTGGATGTTGTGACACCGCTAAGTTTCTTTGGCTTGAGGATATCATTCTGTAAAGATCTCACTTAATAGTAGCTAAAAGTATTTGGTCTGTGAGGATAAAAAGTGAGAATTTGAGAAACCTCAGAGTATTTCTCAATCAATGCCATTCCATATCACATGTAATCAAGAATTCAAGCTCACTTATTTTCTCCTCTTCCTTCTTGGCTTAGCTGTGCTGATGAGGTCACATGGGATTTGACATGATTTGACAACCACCCAAATCCTTTCCAGCAGATGCAAGGTTACTGCCTACATTACACTGAATTGCTTGACACTAATTTTATCCTTGAAGCTGATCTCACTGAGGCTTTTATGATGTTCTGCATGATGCATGTGTGAATATGCAAGCATTTATTGTACACACATCCCTCAATCTGCTTACATGTCTGTGTCAACTTCCACTGAATCATTTCACTACCCAAATGCTGCTCTGTTGGTTTGAAGCAAATGTGGAAATCTCTTAATTTATGAACTAATTGACAACAAATTGATCACTTCTTTTAAAAACGCATGAGAATAATAATTAGATTAGACTCCCGACAGTGTGGAAACAAACCCTTTGGCCCAACCAGTCCACACCGACCCTCTGAAGAGTAACCCACCCAGCAGGACTATAAATAGGGAAGTTCTGTTGGTGTCCTGGCCAATATCTAGCCCTGAGTCATGACCTCTGAATATGCAAATTATTGGATTGGGTGTGGCCAGCGATGGCGAAAAGGAAGAACTTGCCAGGTTCATAATTTGGCAACATGTAGATGTCAGAATAAATAGAAGGATGATTTGAAGATGCCGATGTTGGACTGGGGTGTACAAAGTTAAAAATCACACAACACCAGGTTATAGTCCAACAGGTTTAATTGGAAGCTATAAAATCTGTGTTACGATTGAGCCCTCCACAATCACCTGATGAAAGAGCATCGCTCCGAAAGCTAGTGTGCTTCCAATTAAACCTGTTGGACTATAACCTGGTGTTGTGTGATTTTTAACTAAATAGAAGGAGGTGGGGAATTTCATAGAATGGGGTGGAGAGAACTGGATTGCATGGAATGATAAAATGGTCAAAAAGATTGGCTTGAAATTTTCAATTTGCTTTTAGATTATTTAAGAAGAATCTAAAATGATTTTCTCTGAGTTTTAATTAACAGTGGTTACTGGGAGAAGGAGCATGATAAAGAAAAATCCATTATTTCCTTTTGGATTAAATAAAGTACCGGTACTTATTACAGATTTCCAAATTATGGGGGTGCGAGATAAAAGCATTAAATATCAAATAATTCTTCAGAGGGTTTCCATTTTACCACTATCTCCTTTGCAAAATTAATTTTATTCTCCAATTCTAACATTTGGCATATTTTATCTAGTTTGAACAAAGCAATGCCATATGTCTCTGCACTTTAATTCCTGAATTTTCGCAATTAGAGAGAGCCTCTTCGTCATTAAGAGAATGGCAGTGGAATCCAATGTTCAGGAGTCCTGTCTCTAAACACTGTGCCCGCCATTTTCCCAAGAATTGTGGAGGGAGAGGAGCGATGGTGGGTGGTGGGGAAGGGTATGTGGTTAGGGGTGGGGGAGGGAGAGTTGGTGGGGCCAGTTTGAAAATTGCAGATTTGAGGCTTGTGGAGACAGCTGCCCACATAACAGAGCAGCTGGCCCTTGACATGTCTGATTTTCATTATCCAGCAGTGGGAAACAAAATGTGTATGGTTTAGATTTTGTGCAGCCTTTTGGGGAAGAGGTGAAACGTCCCTTTGTAGAGGAAAGTTACCCTTTTGGATATGGTCCAGAGCTACCTCTAGGAAAAGGCCCAGTGGGTTTTGCCAGAGTCATAGAGTCATAAAGGTCTACAACATAGGAGAAGGTCCCTATGAGTTTGTGGGCCGAGAGTGTGGTGCTGAAAAAGCACAGCAGGTCAGGCAGCATCCGAGGAGCAGGAGAATCGACATCAACTCTCCTACTCCTCAGATGCTGTGCTTTATCAGCACCACACTCTCAACTCTGACCTTCATCATCGGCAATCCTCATTTTCTCCCTATGAGTTTGTGGCAATCAAAAACAACAACCTAACTATTCTAATGCCATATAGATGCCATTTGCAATTGTTAAATTTGACATAAATATGTGTAAAATGTGCAGCAACACATTGGACTGTCAAGCTCATTGGGATTGTCAAGGCTGCTGTCAAAAAGGTAGTATCAAAAGTAAATGTCAAAGAAACATGGCAGCTGTCAAGCCTTTAAAATTTCTGCTCTTTAAACATTCAAAAAGAACTCCATGCACTGTCAAGTAAAATCATCGCTTGCAATTTCATTCTGTGTTTTGATATAAACCTGAGCTTTATCATTGATGGATTTGTGTTACTGCACTGATTTCACAACCTTCTATTATCATCCTTTCACAGTTTTATTGATTGATACAAGGGATTGTAGACTCTTTGAACTGGAATTCCAATGTTTATTTTTATTAGGGATAAAGCATTTGAATGAAATACTTTTATAAGGGATTATGTAGCTGAAGGAATACAGAGATAATGAATGAGTTGTTATGCATTAGAGTTCTTTTTGAAACAGTGAATTCATTTGTAGACATTTAAGAACTTTATTTAAGTTCAGCTTAGGCCTTGAGGTCTGCTTCTGTTGGATACAAAGTGAAGATGTCAGGGCTAAGAGTGGTGCGTGGGGTGCATGAATTGACGTGGTTTGACATTACTTTGGCACAAGGGCTATAGAGGTTCATGGGAAATGGCTAGAGGGATATGAGGTGGCACAGGAAGCATAGGGACCATGATGGCTAGGTAGGTGGATGGGAAAAAGGTGGAAAAAAGATATAAGGAGCCAAAGCATGACATATGGCGGCATGAAAGCAGTATGGGGAATGTATGAGGCATGAGAGCCAGAGAAGTGTACTTTGTTTTAGAAAATACTGAGGCAGACCTTTAGTCCAGCATGTCTCTGCACCTGGCAGTCTTTGTACTTTTTCAAGGGTTACCTGCCAAGGTTCTCTATAGCCTCTAAATCCACCTCTGCCTGGAAACAAAATCCAAAGTTATGGTGGATTTTCTCGGAGGTCAGATTTGTGGAGACAGGGACAATTCCAACTCTATGTTCCTGTGCTGGGGTCAAAGATTCAGGCACACATATAATGACCTAATTTCAGATGTCCTAAGCTTATAGTCAGAGCCAGTGTGGTTGAAAAGTATTGCATCTCTGCTGGATTGGCCTGATTACGCATATATTAGAATGCATTGATCTGAAACAGCACTAACCACGCAGATGTACGCTTGTTAAATGTTTATTCATTGATTCCCTGAAAATAATCTGGAATTTCTTTTCTCCTTTCATGTTTCTGACTAAGTTCTCTCATTTGCATTTTACCGATTTTGTTTGAGATGACATGATTCATGGATGATGTAACTATTCTTTTTTAGTGAAATTGAAAATATACCAGTTTCATTGGCTTGAGAATTCTTAAAATGAATAACATTGAGTCTTCATAATTCATATGAAACTGACCTTTGTATTTTGATAGATTTTGAGACATTTCCAAATTTGCCTTAAAGTTGTTCTCCTTCCAAATATTTGATTCTTTGTACGGCTTATCATCACTTTAAACTTGACCCCTGCAATAATTGGTATTCTTTTAGCTGGTGTCTGCTCTTTCTACTTTGCTCAAAAAAAAATTGTTTGATTTTTCCAGCCACTCTATGATAAAATGATGAATCCCTATCTTTTTAATTTGTTCCTTGTTTGAAATATCTCTTATTTCATTATTCTTGACCCTTGTCTTGACTATCAGCTAACTGATTCATGCACCCATTATTGATCTCGCTTCAAGTTGTCACAATTCAAACCTTCACCTAACTATCCCTTTTTATGGTAATGACAGATATTAGTTTCTGTGTTCCCCTTTCTTCTGTCATATCTAAAACCCTTTATCTCCTCTAAATACTAAGAGAGTGAGGTGAAGAAAGGTTGATGTAGGATATAGCACTCATATACTGGCTGGGACTAATGAGCCTTCTGTGATGTAAAATTCTGTGTAATGGCAAACCTTTCCTTAATCAAATTATTCCTTACTGACTAATCAAATTGCACCAACTCACACCTACTGAAATCTGTCTGCAGCTCTTAACCTATTGCTCCACCTTATCTATCAGCTCGGGTTGGACCTGAGAATTTCCTTCAATGCCTTTTAATTTAGTACCAGTTGAAGATTTCAACACTGCTTCTTAATGGTCTATTTCCAGTGTTTTCTTTATTATTCATTCATGGGATTTTGGCATCACTGACTGGGCCAGCATTTGTTCTCCATCTCAGTTACCCTTTGTAAGGTGCTGGTGAGCTGTATTCCTGAACTGCCTTAATGGTGTAAACGCACCAACAGTATTGTTAGGAAGAGCATTCCAGTGACAGTAAGAAAATGGATGATATAATTTTAAGTCAGGATGGTGACTGGTTTGGAGGGGAACTTGCAGGTGGTGGTGTTCCCATGCAGCTGCTGCCCTCATCCTTCTAGATGGTAGTTGTGCTAGGAAATACTGTCAGAGGAGCCTTGATGAACAATGCTGTAAATTTTGTAGGTAGTGCATATTGTTTTCATACTTTGCCTTTAAAAGAGTTCATCTTTAAGGATGCAATCTACTATGTGTATACAGTGCGGCAACTCAGCCTGGTAGCTATGGGTCTGCATACTGCCTTCTCTCGCAAATCAGTTGATTTGCTGTGTTGTCTTCTCTATAACTTATAACGTGCTTTATTGTTGTGAATAGACTAACCCACATAGTTAATCAAATCCTGCTGAGGAAATGATTGCCCAAGATGGTGGATGACAGATAACTACAATGCACAGCAGCAAGTACATAACACTATCTTCTTCTAGTCGCTCTGGTAAAACTGCCTTAACTCATCTATTTGCTCCCTCCCAACTATTTTTAAATCCTTTTTTGTTCTGCTTCCCTATGTTTCCATTCCCCATAATCTTCTCCAATGGTCTTTTGTGTGGAACCTTGTCCAGTGCTTTCAGAAAATCCATAAATGCCACATTCTCTGCCTTTCCTCTATGCTATCACTTTAAACAGAATTCTTTTGTCAAGGATAATCTTCTGAAATTTGTGATGGCCTCTTCTGTTTAATATATAAAAATACCATCTTTAGTTAAGGAATCCGAGTTCTTGTCTATCATCAATATCAATTTAACTAGCTGCCTCACTTGTTGAAAACTGACATTATAGCAGATGGTTTCTAGTCTCCTGATACACAGGCACAATCAACTTCAACCAAAAATATAATCTCTTTGGCTTCTGCCAGGATTGCAGTCATTTCCTTTAGTATTATTGGATATATGGTATTCAATCAAGCTCCAACACATTATCATCTGTTTGTTTAACTAACTTCTCTCATACTTTCCTTCTATTTGTTATATGACTCATCACACTCTTCACCAATTCAGGATTTACAGCTTCCCCTTGAACTAAAAGATTTACTTGTTGGATTCAAAATCTAGGAGTTTGCAATCAAATTCCAGCTGAATTATACTGTTGAAGTTTTCTCCAGTACTGTTGGTTGATTGTCTTATTAAGTACCTACACCAATGCTTCACTTTTGTATTAAGTTTAGATTCTTGAGTGCCTCTTCATTCTGAAGCAGAACCACACCCTTTATTGATGCCCACCCAGTGCTTTACAAACCTTTTCCACTGGATGGTTTCAATCGATGATTACATGGCAGAAGGTATTGGCTCCCTGCAAATATTCTCATATTCCCATTGGATTGAGGATGTGCTAGAGCTGTACATTCTTGCAGAATCCTGAGTACTAGTTACAGATGTTCGCATACTTCTGGAGCAGTTGGTGTTCCTGTAAATTTTGACTTATTTTCTTCATGAGATAATAACACGGGAGAGTACCAAATATTTGTAGATTCCAGTAAACCTTCTTAAATGATTGCTACCATTTCAAAGGCCAGGTTCCTGAAAATATTGGCACACTTCTGAAAAGTTCTTGTAAAATTCTCTGCTGGAAATATTGACATACTTTCGGGCATGTCTGGTAATATTGACTTGATCATGCAGGATATTTCATGTTTATTGACATGCACATGCATGCGAGCACACATGCCCACTTTTTCTGAACTAAAATCTTGAATTGTAAAACCACAAAGGATAATTCTGACACCACATGTTGGATGAATTATTGAAAATTGAATTGTAATTTACTGTAATTGAGCATCTGATGATGCCTGCTGTGAGATACGTATTTTTTGTGTGGCAAGTTGCTGAAATTGTGAAGTGATAATCTCATTGCGCGAAGCAACTCTGTATCTCCTTTAGCAATCAAATTGAAGATTTCGAAGAGAGGTGGATGAATTCAATGCCAAATCGGGTACAGCAAGAAATAGAGAAGGAAGGAAAGATTAGATTAAGAGCCTACTTAAAAAAAACAGAAAGTTTAAAAATAGTCCATTTCAATTGTTATGTTTCTAAAATCTCCAACAGTTAAGCATGAAGGAATGAGTCCGTACACTTGCAAAAACTAACCTTCATTACTGGAAAGATTGACTAGCAGTAACTCATCCTTATCACATTGATGGAAGAGTATTAGAGGGCAATGGACATGCCTAAAGTTTTGTGGTTACATTAAGTTTGTACCTTCTGTACAAACATAGCAACTTTGTTTGTCCAATGCATTTTAGCTGTGATGCAGTTTTCTTGAAGCTAACTGACAGGCCGCACAACTTTGGAAATTGTTGGAGGTTTAACTACAACCACACATCTATTGCTTGACATCGCTGTAGCATTTTCCCATGAATAATCGGAAATGCCATTAGCCTCACCATTATATGACAATAGGTGGCTAGAAAGGTGGGAGTCGGCTGTGAGTTTTAGTGCTTGGACCCTTTGTCATTACCTGAGCGGCATGTTGAGTTGACAACCTTGGGGAGTACTGGATGCAAGGAGCATAACTCATCCTATTAAATTCAATTGATTAAAATGGAAGGAAGATCAAGTGCATTCAGCAGCAGGTGTGCTAACATGTGCTGCCCAATTTTCTCCTTTGCTCCTACTTGTAAAGGTGACCTAAGTTGAGCTTGTTCCAAATGTTGAAATTTCCAGAAACGTCCTGAACGTGGGAACCTCACTCCCAAATTTGTGTGCCCAGAAGATGTAAAATGAAATCTTAAGCATCTTAATGTATCCAAAGCAGGGTATCAATAGGTAATGAGGAGAGCGGATCAGTTTACACACCCACTGGATTGTGTACAACTGGTAGGCTGAATTCCTTCATCCTCTGAACTTTCTCATCTTGAGCATCCGAAAGAAAACTGCACCGGTGTCATAAAACGCATTGAGCAACAAGATTAACCTGTCAGTCAATTGTTGGAATTAACTTGCTGCTTTCTGGGCTTGCAGGTTCCACATATGTAATTTGCCAATCAATCTGTGGTTTTAACATCAGCCACAAAACCAAAAAAAAAATCGGATGAATAAATCTTGAAGCAGTGCTCACAATTCGTGCTATGTTGACTTTTGACTACTTGTGGACAAGCCTTGAAAACCCATGATTTGTATTGGGATTGACAATAAATAATAATGAGGCTCACAACCTATGAATAAGTAAAATAAATAGAAACAGACATGAAAATGATGATCGAAGTGTTCCTTGAGATTTGCCTATGTGGAAACCTGTTCCATAAACTGTTCTGAAGTCAAGTCCACTTATAATTTTTTTAAAAAATCAACCTGTTCAGAGATGCCATTGCACTCCTCAGGATCTGGTGGGGGTTAAGCCTGAATCTCCTGGCCCAGAGATAGAGATATTACTACATTGCCCTACAAGTCCACTTGTTCTTAGTACTTATCTACATGTCAATCATCTGCATTGTGGATTGTAAACCTTTAATTCACTAATCATTTCTGGTGTTCTCAGTTCTAAAATCTAATCAAAAGTTAATCTAACATCTCCCTGTCTCTGATGTTAAGAAGCAGCCACTGATTAACTTTCTGAGCTTGTTTGTGTTTTCATGCCTTGCTGATCTATCTGTTTCACCTGCAGGATAATGGAATTGTGAATGATTATCGCATTACAATTTCTTTCTGCCTTTTATTTGCCTAAACAACATTTTATTGACCTGCCTAATGGAAATGAACGATTACCATGAATTGCAAGCTCGACCAGTGAAATAAACCTCATACAGTGGGAACACTGACATGGGTCAGACAGCATTGTGAGCTGCTGAGACTGAAATGTCTGTGCCTGCCTCAATGTCCCTTCTGCTCCTGAAGGAATTCACTTTCCAGGGTCTACCATGTAAGCCATGAATCCAGACACTGAGTGGTTAGGCTGGATGTTCAACCAAGGGATGCAGCACAGCTCAGCCCCATTCTATTCTCATCTGCTTCTGGATGGGTGTTTTCTTCATTTCCTCACATTGCTCCAGTAGAAATTCAGCAGAAGCTCCTTCAAGGCAGTATGAGCTGTGAGAAGTTGCATTCCTGGCTTAGCTTACAGTCTGCCCTGTACTGCCGTGTGTAGTACTGAGACACACGGGTTCAAAAACATCTCTGGCCTTTGTTGAAATGGTCAACCTCAGTGTGGGACTGGGCTTAGGGTGTGCCAGATTCCCACAGCATCCTTGTGTAATGTTCAGTGGTTTATTTGAGTTGTGTTTGGTTATACTGCTCTCTTGACTGACCTATGTTCACTGGGCTTGATTGACTTAGGCTTGAGGGCAGTTTCTGAAAGCTAAAGTAGAAAGAAAAGCTTCCAGAGGATGAGGAGCCTGAAAAGTGAGCAGTATATAGTAATCTTGTGATTGCTGAGAAGTTTTAAAACATGATGAATAAGTCTGTTATAGGCTTAGAACTAGTATCATCTCTACATTGTTCCGATACATACCACATATTTAAATATACGTCAAGCTGGTGAGTACATAACACATTGGATTCAGCAGCAAGGCTTCTCCAACTATATCTTTCAAACCTGTGACCTCTTCCACATAGGAGGGCAAGGGCATCAGGTGCATGGATACACCATCAACTGCATGTTCTCCTCTAAGTCACTCACCATCTTGCCTTTGAGATATATTGCCATTCCATCACTGTTGATGGGTCAAAATTCTGGAGCTCCTTTCCTGACAGGACTGTGGATAATCCTACAACCCAAGGACTGCAACAGTTCAAGGAGACAGATCACCACATGCTCCACTGTCATTGAGGATAGTCAACAAATGTTGACCCAGCCAGCTATGTCTACATCCTATGAATGAATTGAAAAAGGGCAAATAAGTCAGGCAAGTTTCTTTGGTCTGATTATTATTTCATGCTTGCCGCTAGAAAGCCTGTGCATTCAGGTATTCTGGCAATCTAGTTTAAATTACCAAACATGCAGGAATTAATTAATCTTCCAGATACCGCTATGAGAAATCCCTGTGAAAAAAAGTAGCATAAAGACAATAAAAGAATTGTGGTTTAAAAAAGGTTTTGAACATTATGGTTCACTATTTATGGAAGTATTCGTCATATAGATCAGAGTTTGCTTGCCTGACAGTCAAAGTTCAGCCACTCAGCCTTTCCATGTGGTGTAGGCAGATGCATAAGAACGTAAAAACCATGAGTCGGACTAGGCCTCAAGCCTGCTCCACTATTTGATATGATCATGGCTGAACTCATCTTGGCCTGATCTCTGCTTTCCTGCCAGCTCTCCTTAACCCTTCAACCTCCTCAGATATGTCAATGTCCCAGCATCCACTGCACACTAGGGTAGTGAATTCCACATTCCACATTCTCTTCACCTCTGGTTTAAATCTGCCGCCCCTTATCCTAAAACTCTAACCTCTCATACTAGACTTCCCAGCATGAGGAAACGGCCTCTCTGTATCTACTTTGTCAATTTCCTTTCGCATCTATGAGCATTGTGGTTTGTCATACAGAGGTCATACAGGAAGTCAAACAGAATTATTAGCCCTCCATGAAAAACATAAATTAGAATAGACCATATGAAGAACACTGCTTGTTTTTAACCAGGATGAATGAAGTGAAGGCATTTTAAATCATTTGTGACAGAAATGTGTCATATAGTCCAGACTCAGACACTTTATGGAGTGCTGATTGTTTTATCATCCAACATGGGGAAAAATAACATGGAAATTCAGAAATTACAACTTACAGATCCTGAATGAGTCTTTTCCTGCTTTTGCTGAGAAATTAGATTATCCCTCCCTGAGAGAGAACGTGGGTGAAATTATTTAAGAATTCCATGGAACATCCTGCTTTGTTTTATTTTTCCAGTTCCTGGGAATTTCATGACTTGCCTCCTATATTCCAATTTTTGAGTCAGTTCACGAAAGTGCTTACTGTCGGAGGTAGCACCAGTGTACCTTCCCTGTCCACATCAGAGAGCATGAAAAATAGATGTACAGATCAGGCCAGCAGGAGGTTGAAGGAATGAAACAGTTGGGCTTTTATTGACACAGCGGAATATATACTTATGATAACTTCCAAGATCAAAATGATAAGCTTCATTCAATTTAAGTTAAAACCTTATGATGGTATTTGAACAGATTCAGTCTGACTGAATATTTTCATTCCTAGTTTCAGATTTCTTTTGAAAATGCTTGTGTGTTTAGGGTGATCTTCATGCGTTTCAGCTTGAATTTTTGCTTTTAAGTGAGGAACACAGAATTGAGGGAATTCCCAACATGGGAAAATGTGCTCTGCACGTTTGGATTTTTGTCACCTGCAGAAAGGGCCAGGAGGGTTGCTGGTACGGTGTCTTTTCTCTAGGATGGGAGATTTCAAAACTAGGGGGCACAATTTTAAGGGAAGAGGAGAAAGATTTAACGACGACACGAGGGGCAAATGTTTTACAAAGAGGGGGTTTTACAAAATGTGGAATGAATCTCCTGTGGACATGATGAATGTGGACAAAGTTACAACTTTTAAGAGACACTTGGATAAGTGCACGAATAGGAATGATTTGGAGGGATATGGGTCAGGAGCAGGCTGGTGAGACTAGTTTAGTTTCGGATTATGGTCGGCATGGACTGGTTAGACTGAAGGATCTGTTCCGTGCTGTATGACTCTGTGACTCTATATGCCCTCTGCTAACCCCCTGTGATCATTCACTTTTTTCATGCCAACCTATGCTCAGTTGCCCATGGCATTGTATTACCAACTTGGTACCATCTCACACCAACCCATTCCCTTTAATCACTTCCCTTTGCCCTTGCACCATCCATTCTAATTCATCTAGTATTGCCAGTGGACAGGTTTCAGGATCCATGCTAAGATCAAGTCTAATAATAAACTCAGTATTTCCAAAAAAGATTATCTCTTTGATTAAAAAAAAAACCATTAAATTTAAATTCCTTTAATCTGTTGTAATCTTAAAGGACTCTGCTCCCACAGCTCTCCATGGCAAGGAGTTCCAAAGACTCCCAAACCTCTGAGAGAAGCAATTCCTCCTCATTTCAGTCTTAAACTGGTGCCTCTTAAATCTGAGTCTATGCTCGCAGGTCCTAGACTCTTCCATGAGAGAAGATATCCTCTCAATATTTACCCTGTCAAGCTCCTTAAGAACTGTATATGTTTCAATAAGGTCACCTCACATTTTTCTAAATTCCAATGAGTAGAGTCCCAACCAGTTTAGCTTTTGCTCATAACACAATCCCTCCATACTGGGCATCATTCTAGTGAACCTTTTCTGAACTGCCTTCAATGAAATACTATATTTCTTGAAATAAGGGAGCCAAAACAGTGCAGAGTGCTCCCAAATGTAGTCTCACCATTGCCTTCTGTAGTTGTAGTGAGATATTATTTTTCTTATACACCAGCCTGCTTGAGATAAGGGTCAACATTCCATTAGCCTTTCTAACTAGAGTGTGGAAACAGTCCATTTGGTCCAACAAGTCCAATACTGCAATGATGCATCAGCTTTCTGTGTTTCATGCTCAAGTTTCCCCAAGTCCCTTTGTTTTGTAGTTTCCTGCAAAATCTTTCTCCATTTAAATAATATGCTGTTCTTTTGTTCTTCATTCCAAAATGAACAACTTCTCATTTTCCCACATTAGGCTTCATTTGCCAATGTTTCATCGACTTACTTAACCAACAACTATCTCTGTGTGCATCGTGTAACAGGGAGGTGTAGGGCTGGGCACTGCACAGCAGAGCTATGAATATCATTAGATTTCAGAGTGAATGATCCATATCTCAGAAAATAAAATCACCACCGTGCAGGCAATTAATATTGTGAAACACAGACAGGTCGGGACCAATCACCCTTCATTTTTATAACGAGTCACATAGATTATATATATCATTGGCTCCTTGAATGCAGAGTCTTAGAGATGTACAGCACGGAAACAGACCATTCGGTCCAACTCGACTTTGAAGACCAGATATTCCAACCTAATCTAGTCCCACCTGCCAGCACCCAGCCCATATCCCTCCAAACCCTTCCTACTCATATACCCATCCAGATGTCTTTTAAATGTTGTAATTGTACCAGTCTCCACCCCTTCCTCTGGTAGCTCATTCCATACACACGCTACCCTCTGTGTGAAAAGGTTGCTCCTTAGGTCTCTCTTTTCTATCTTTCCCCTCTCACCCTAAACCTATGCTCTCTAGTTCTGGACTCCCCCACCCCAGGGAAAAGACCTTATCTATTTACCCAATCCATGTCCCTCATGATTTTATAAACCTCTGTAAGGTCACCCCTCAACCTCTGACACTCCAGAGAAAACAGCCCCAGCCTTGCCAACATCCTTGTAAATCTTTTCTGAACTCTTTTAGGTTTCACAACATCCTAGTGATAGGAGGGAGACCAGAATTGCACACAATATTCCAAAAGTGGCCTAACCAATGTCCTGCACAGCCTTAACATGACCTCCCAACGCATATGCTCAATGCACTGGCCAATACCAGAACGCATACTAATTGCCTCCTTCGCTATCCTATCAATCTGCACTCTACTTTTAAGGAGCTATTAACCTGCACTCCAAGGTCTCTTTGTTCAGCAACACTCCTAGGACATTACCATTAAGTATATAAGTCCTGCTAAGATTTGCTTTCCCAAAATGCAGCACCTCGCATGAATCTAAATTAAACTCCATCTGCCACTCCTCAGCCCATCTGATCAAGATCCCATTGTAATCGGAGGTAACCTTCTTCGCTGTCCACTATACCTCCAATTTTGGTGTCATCTGCAAAGTTACTAACTATACTTCTTATGCTCACATCCAAATCATTTATATAAATGATGAAAAGTAGTGGACTCAGCACTGATCCTTGTTGCACTCCACTGGTCACAGGCCTCCAGTCTGAAAAACTGCCCATCATCACCATCCTCTGTCTTCTACCTTTGAGCCAGTTCTGTATCCAAATGGCTAGTTCTCCCTGTATTCCATGAGATCTAACCTTGCTACCCAGTCTCCCATGGGAAACTTTATCGAATGCCTTACTGAAGTCCATATAGATCACGTCTACTGCTCTGCCCTCATCAATCCTCTTTGTTACTTCCTCAAAAAACTCAATCAAGTTTATGAGACAAGATTTCCCATGCACAAAGCAATGTTGACTATCCCTAATCAGTCCTTGCCTTTCCAAATACATATGCATCCTGTCCCTCAGGATTCCCTTCAACAACTTGCCCACTACCAACATCAGGCTCACTGGCCTATAGTTCCCAGGCTTGTCCTTACCGCCCTTCTTAAACAGTGGCACCACGTTAGCCAACCTCCAGTCTTCCGGCACCTCACCTGTGAATATCAGTGATACAAATATCTCAGTAAGAGGCTCAGCAATCACTTCTCTAGCTTCCCGCAGAGTTGAGGGTACACCTGATCAGGTCCAGGGGATCTATCCACTTTTATGCATTTCAAGATACCCAGCACTTCCTCCTCTGTAATATGGAAATTTTGCAAAGTGCCACCATCTATTTCTCTACAGTCTATATCTTCCACGTCCTTTTCCACAGTAAACACTGATGCAAAATACTCATTTAGTATCTCCCCCATTTCCTGCAGCTCCACACATAGGTCGCCTTGCTGATCTTTGAGGGTCCCTATTCTCTCCCTAGTTACCCTTTTGTCCTTACTGTATTTGTAAAAACCTTTTGGATTCTTGTTTACTCTATTTGCTTAAGCTATCTTATGTCCCCTTTTTGCCCTCCTGATTTCTCTCTTAAGTATACCCCTAATGCCTTTATACTCTTCTAAGGATTCACTCGATCTATCCTATCTATACCTGACATATGCTTCCTTCTTTTTCTTAACCAAACCCTCAATTTCTTTCGTCATCCAGCATTCCCTATACTTACTAGCCTTTCCTTTCACCCTGACAGGAATATACTTTCTCTGGATTCTTGTTATCTCATTTCTGAAGGCTTCCCATTTTCCAGCCGTCCCTTTACCTGCGAACATCTGCCCCCAATCAGCTTTCGAAAGTTCTTGCCTAATACCGTCAAAATTGGCCTTTCTCCAGCTTAGAACTTCAACTTTTAGATCTGGTCTATCCTTTTCCATCACTATTTTAAAACGAATAGAATTATGGTCGCTGGCCCCATAGTGCTCCCCCACTGACACCTCAGTCACCTACCCTGCCTTATTTCCGAAACGTAGGACAAGTTTTGCACCTTCTCTGGTAGGTACATCCACATACTGAATCAGAAACTTTTCTTGTGCGTGCTTAACAAATTCCTCTCCATCTAAACACTTAACACTATGGCAGTCCCAGTCTGTGTTTGGAAAGTTAAAATACCTTACCATTACCACCCTATTATTCTTACAGATAACTGAGATCTCCTTGCAAATTTGTTTCTCAATTTCCTGCTGAGTATTCGGGGGTCTCTAATACAATTCCGATAATATGATCATACCTTCCTTATTTCTGAGTTCCACCCAAGTAACTTCCCTGGATGTAATTCCAGGAATATCCTCCCTCAGTACATCTGTATTGCTATCCCTTATCAAAAACGCCACTCCCCGTCCTCTCTTGCCTCCCTTTTCTGTCCTTCCTGTAGCATTTGTATCCTGCCCATTAAGCTGCCAGTCCTGCCCATCTCTGAGCCATGTTTATATAATTGCTATGATATCCCAGTCCCATGTTCCTAACCATGCCCTGAGTTCATCTGCCTTCCCTGTTAGGCGTCTTGCATTGAAATAAATACAGTTTAATTTATCAGTCCGCCCTTGTTCTCTGCTTTGTCCCTGCCTGCCCTGAATGTTTGACTCGCTTCTCTTCTCAACTGTAATAGTCTCAGATTGAAATCTTTCTTCACTATCTCCCTGGGTCCCACCCCTCCACCTTACTAGTTTAAATCCTCCCAAGCAGTTCTAGCAAAGCTCCCTGCCAGTATATTAGTCCCCTTCCAATTCAGGTGCAATCCGTCCTTCCTGTACAGGTCATTCTACCCCAGAAGAGCCTCACAGCACCAGGTTCAATTCCAGCCTTGGGCAACTGTTTGTGTGGAGTTTGCACATTCTCCCCATGTCTGCGTGGGTTTCCCCCGGGTGCTCTGGTTTCCTCCCACAATCCAAAGATGTGCAGAATAGGTGGATTGGCCATGATAAATTGCCCATAGTGTTTGGTGCATTGGTCAGAGGGAAATGGGTCTGGGTGGGTTTCTCTTTGGAGGGTCAGTGTGGACTTGTTGGGCCGAAGGCTGTAGGGATTCTAATCGAATCTAATCTAATCAAATCGAAATTTAAAGAGATTCCAATGATCCAAAAATGTAAATCCAACTCCCATACACCAGCTCCTCAGCCACGTATTTATCTGCTTTATCCTCCTATTCCTCCCCTCACTAGCTCGTAGCACTGGGAGTAATCCTGAATACATTAACAAGTATGTATATATTAGGTTTGCATATAGTTGTTTATATTATAGAATTTAGCAGTATTTTGTGATTGTGTATAAAATGTATTTTAGTTTTGTGAGCAGTGAAATGTAAATGTACTGCGGCTCACTGCCCCAAGGATGCAGCCTGGTTTCAGTTTGCTGCTGAAATACTGATCATAAAATCTATTTATATTTACACATCCGATGAGTGATGGCCATAGAATTATAGAACCCCACTGAGATAAGTCCTCCAATGTACAGCTATCCAAGATTTGGCTGAGGAAGCCTTGCTGTTTGAGTTGAGGGAAATTTAATCCCAGACCACAAGCTGAATCAATCAAACAAGCCAGATACAACTGAATAACAACAATTGAATCAGTGGGTTGCACCTCAGTATAGAAGGATAAAAACATTCCACTTTCAGGATTGAAGCTTCAGTGGTCTCACACATAGGCCCATATTTCCAGATCCATCCGGATCACAGCAGATAGCAATGGTTAACCCAACTATGCTGTGAGACTATCAGGGAGTTATTCATATTTGTCCAGCATTAAGTGGGTGGGGAGACAGACAGATACACATAAGCCTGCCTTAGTGTGTCCCTTGATATCTGTTACATCGATGGTATTAGAACATAGAACATAGAACATAGAAGAATACAGCACAGTACAGGCCCTTCGGCCCTCGATGTTGCGCCGATCCAAGCCCACCTAACCTACACTAGCCTACTATCCTCCATATGCCTATCCAATGCCCGCTTAAATGCCCATAATGAGGGAGAGTTCACCACTGCTACTGGCAGGGCATTCCATGAACTCACGACTCGCTGAGTAAAGAACCTACCCCTAACATCTGTCCTATACCTACCCCCCTTAATTTAAAGCTATGCCCCCTTGTAATAGCTGACTCCATTAGGTTATAGGGAATATCATTGCTTATCTCACACTGCCTGTAGCATTGACCTGCAGGCATTTCTGATATTCATGCAATATTCTCTCAGATGTAGGGTTATAGATAATAGCAGGAACAGTACAGTTAACCATTTTGCTTCTAATGGCGTATCTATATCCAAAAAGCAGCAATCCATGATCCTGGGTTTAATGTTTTATCATGATATTATTATAGGGTATTTGCAGAGGAGTTGGACAGAGTCTTTCATGTAAGTTCCCTATCCAATCTTCCACTTTCATTTGCTGTGGATTATGGAAAAGACCAATTTAAATTTGCCAGAGAGATGTAAACAGTGCAAAAAGAGTGAGGGATGTCATTAATCCCATATTTTTCTGAGTCGGCAGCATCTCATTTACACTCAGGAGTATTTATGGAGGTCAGCTACTGAGAGTTCAAAGACCCTGGCCAATAGGTAAAAGTGAATTTAAAGGTAATGTTTAGAACCCAGCTGACGTTGCTACTGGATAAGTCAGATCCTAGAATACAATCTGCCTTGACAAATCACATTTTGTTTCTTGTTAACACAGCAGTCCTTCACTGAGATTGAAGCACACAAGTCAGCAGATTTGGTTTTAACAATAAAACAGAAGTTTATTATACAAAAACAAAATGAAAATAAAATAAACCAAACCAAGTTATCTAAATATACTATAGTTTGAAAGGTTTCAAAATACACAGCAAAACAATGAATTATCTAATCTCCAACACCAACATCTTCCCATTAATCAAAAGCTGCAGAAATGTTTTTTTCCTTATCAATATCTGTAGGTTTGACATGATTGTGTCTTCTCAGCTCTGGTCCTTTGAGCTGTGAAAATGTCTTGCTTGAATCCTCATACAGCTGAGGGCTAAGACATTCACAGTCTTTATTTACTTCCTAAACTGCTCTGAACAATCTCCTTTTTTTTTGAGGAGACACTTGATTGCATCTGACATCAAGCATATCCCAACATTGTATTCAATTCCCCTTGTTTCTTGGAAGATGCGGAGGAGGATAAGTGGGGAAAAGTCAGGCTCCTGTCTGAAAAGAAACAGTTTGTCAGGGTATGCTGCAACTTATTCATCTCTTTCACCAGCTCCAACTCCGAAAATGGGATTAGAATTGTTAGGAACTTGTCTTTGACCTGCAACTTTGATGGACTGAAGGGCCTTTCTCTGTGCTGTAGACCTCTCTGGCTCCATGATTCTGTCCACAAGCTCCCTTTCTACCATCTTCATGCTTTACTCTGACTAGAACATGAGTAGTCAGAAGTTATAAATAATGGTGTGCAAAGATAAAGCAGCTCAATTGGCATCTGAAACAGAATGTTACATAAGGTAATGGTTCAGAATGGTTCATGTTCATCTTACATTGACTCCACCCATTCAGCTAATGTCATACACAGTCTGTGGGTGGAGACAAAGAAGTCCTACTCTAGCTGTCAGACAGAGTAGATGCATAAATCCCAGCCCACCAAGGTTCTGGTAGTTATGTCTGACTAAATGTGGTTGTTTTTTTCTCAACTTATGGAATGTAGGTGTTACTGGCTGGCCCATCCCTACTTGCCCTTGAGAAGGTGATGGTGAGCTGCATTCTTGAACCATTGCAGTCCACATACTGTAGTTTGACCCACAATGCTCTTAGGGAACGAATTCCAGAATTTTGACCCAATGACGACATACAAATTACAATGTATTTCCAAGTCAGGAAGGTGAGTGGCTTGGAAGGGAACTTGCAGGTGGTGTTCCCAAGTCCCTGCTGCCCTTGACCTTCTAGATGGAAGTGGTCATTAATCTGGAAAGTGCTGTCTAAGGTTCTTTGGTGAATTTCTGCAGTGCTTATGTAGATTGTACACACAGCTGCTACTGGGTGTCAGTGGTGGAGGGAATGAATGTTAATGGATGTGGTGCCAATCAAGTGGGCTATTTTGTCCTGGATAGTATCAAGCTTCTTGTGTGTTGTTGGAGTCTCACTCATCCAAGGGAGTATTCCATCACACTCCTGACGTGTGCCTTGCAGATGCATTTATTGCGATCATGCTTCTTGCTATCTAAGAACAATGCCTCTTTTAGACTGTGGTATATGCTCTACCACCAATCGCTAGATAGGTTCAAGACAAAACAAAGTGAGTAAGGTTCTTTGGTGAATTTCTGCAGTGCTTAGTGTAGATTGTACCATACCCTACCCTACCCTTTCCCAGTACCACCTACTGGTGGAGGAGACAAATACCAGCAGGTGGTAACAATGGTCATCTGGGAGGAGAGCACAGAAAAATGATGGGCTGAATATTCCCGCATGAGTCATAATGTCTGCGTTGAATTTCCAGCATGAACTCTGATCCTGACAGTGGCAATCATTCTTTCTGGAGTGTAGCTAGGCATGAAGCTACTTCTGCAAGGCCTGTGCAGTTGAGGATGGTGATCATATTCCATGTCAGGAGGCCTACCCAACATGACACGTGGATAGTGCCAGCAGCCGCCCTCAATGTCAGACCAATGTTAGGAGTGACAGCACTGATGTGGAGGTGACTTCATGAGGCCAGTGGCTGGCTTTACAGTGATAGCTACATCAATAGAGCCATCAATCTCCAGGAGGTGGATCCAATGGTGTACTTTCTACTTGGAGGAGACCTGAGCACTGCGATTACTTCCAAGGTACCAAGGTTGACAACAAGCCAAGGACAGAGATATTATGAGGGTTGGAGAATAACTTGGACATTGACTCTTGAATTTTGTGAAGCCAACTTTGCTCAATTTCTGCACTTCTGACAGTGAGAGGCCTGGGTGGCAGCAAAATGTTTGCAAATAATTTCCACAACAAGGTCTAATTACCCCATGAAGTGTCAATCCCAGCTGCCCATTGCTGCTGGACAGGTGCATCCTGCTGGGAGCCTACCTTCAGAGGCAGGAACATGACTTGGAGCTGCCTGACACAAACTGAGCCCATTGGAACTAATTCAATGAGGTGGCTGCCCTTAGTAATTACATAATTAAAGCATTTGACTATCTGCCATTTGCAGTTATGATCTTTTTATTTATTTGTGAAATGTAAACAATTTATTGCCCATCCCTGATACTCTTCAGGAGGCAATGATGATTGATGTAAACCATTGAATGGTCTCAAGATGTCGTTCTTAAAATCAGAGGGATCAAAGGGTCTGGGGAGAAAGGAGAAACAGAATATAGAGTTGAATGATCAGCCATGATCATATTGAATGGCAGAGCAGGCTCGAAGGGCCGAATGGCTACTCCAGCTCCTGATTTCCATATTTCTATGTGGTGTAGGTCCATCAACAGCGATGTTGAGTGAGGCCATTCCAGGATGATGCCTCAGTGATGAAGAAGGAATGACAATAGGTTTCCAAGTGAGGGCTTGGGTGTGGTGGCGTTTCCATTACATGTCTTTCTCGGTCATGGGCTTCCAAGGTGTTGTTGGAGGAGCCCTGGCAAGTTGTTCCAGTGCAATATTGGGGATGGTTCACCCTGCTGTCACTGAGCACCAATGACGGAGGGACAGAAACATTTAAGACACTGGATGGGATGCTCAGCGATGACATTGAAGCAATGCTGGACTCGTACTGCAGGTTTACCGGCATCTTAAAGGGGATAACGGTTTAATGTTTCACGTGGAATCTTTCATTAACTGTAGCATTTATCCTGCGTGCATGCACTGACACTTACATGAGTACATTCCAGGAAGTGCGACATACTCACTGTGTAGTCTCGTCATGCTGTCACTGACGTTTTTCCCAGTGAACACTCTTTTCATTCCATTTCAATCTGATAATAGTTATTTACTGCCAGTTATTGCCTCTTATCTCATTGGGCAGAATTTTAATTTCATTTCCTTGACCCTGTCAGGTTGGCCCCACTGTTAGGAGCCTCACCTGATTTACAAAGCTTTCATTTCAAACATTAAAGGGTTATCATCCCTCCTGGATTCAGTCAAATGCTTTCTTTTTGGGGGCTTTTTTAATGGGTAAATTTGATTCAGTTAATAACGGAGGTGGAATACTAATTGGGCGATTAGCACAGCATCACTGACCTCTCCCACACGGTAGCTTCCGGACTTTTCTATTATCTTTCAGCCCACAGCGTGCACTCCACTCTCAGGCATTGTGTGCCCAAGTCAGAAATCTCTGAGCAGAATAGAGAAGAGAGAATTTTACATTGGATTTTACAGCCTTGAATTGAAATGCCCTCCCGGGCCATCCATAATCTTTCTTCACACTGAACAAAAACCGAAAGAGCTGTGGATGCGGCAAATCAGAAACAAAAATAGAAATTGCTGGAAAATGTCAGCAGGCCTGGCAGCATCTGTGGAGAAAAATCAGAGAAAAGTATGTTCTGAGGAAAGGTCACTCAAACTGAAATGTTAACTCTGATTTCTCCCCACAGATGCTGCCAGACCTGCTGAGCTTTTCCAGCAATTTCTATGGCTAGGATAAATAGGCAAAGTCTTTTCCCTGGGGTTGGGGAGTCCAGAACTAGAGGGCATAGGTTTAGGGTGAGAGGGGAAAGATATAAAAGAGACCTAAGAGGCAACTTTTTCACACAGAGGGTGGTACGTGTATGGAATGACCTGCCAGAGGATATGGTGGAGGCTGGTACAATTGCAACATTTAAGAGGCATTTGGATGAGTATAATAATAGGAAGGGTTTGGAGGGATATGGGCCGGGTGCTGGCAGGTGGGACTAGATTGGGTTGGGATATCTGGTCTACATGGACGTGTTGGACCGAAGGGTCTGTTTCCGTGCTGTACATTTCTATGACTCTATGACACTATTTAAGGACAAGGATGAACCAAGTTTTTAACAAATGCACTTTACAAATACAGACAATGGTACAAGTTTGAATAATACCTCTGCCAGCATGGTATCTGTTGTAATCGTATCCAGGGGAACCTCCTGCGATACGTTGGGTTAATTCACCTGCATCAATTCTTCTTGCTGGTATTAGTTTAAGTTAGTGATAACAAGTGGAGATGGATATCCACGCAAAGTATTCAGCAAATGTGAGGGTCAGTCTTGATAAACATAGTATTTAATAGCCAGTTACATTACAGCTAAGTTACATGAGCATCCTTTATAAGATCACACATTTTACTTGAAAGTAACTGCATAGAACTGTCAGCTACATAGCCCTAACACTGAATTGGAACCAAATTAAATCATGAGTTAGCTCACTCCTGGTGGATTATATCCTGGTAGGTGTAACTTATCTCATGATGTCAATTCACACTTTCAGGCACAAACTGCATTGATATAGAGAAGGCATGTCAGAAAGGCAAGGTTACATTGATCATGGGAGACTTCAATATGCAGGTGGACTGGGTAAATAATGTTGCTAGTGGATCTAAAGAAAGGGAATTCATGGAATGCTTACAGGATGGCTTTTTGGAACAGCTTGTCATGGAGCCCACAAGACAGCAGGCTACTCTGGACCTAGTGCTTTGCAATGAACCAGACTCTATAAAAGATCTTAAAGTAAGGGAACCCTTAGGAAGTAGCGACCATAATATGGTAGAGTTCAGTCTGGAGTTTGAAAGGGAGAAGGCAAAATCGGATGTAATGGTGTTACAGTTGAATAAAGGTAATTATGAGGGCATGAGAGAGGAACTGACTAAAATAGACTGGAAGCAGAGGCTAACCGGGAAGACAGTAGAGCAAAAATGGCAGGAGTTTGTAGGTATAATTGAGGACACTGTACAGAGGTTCATTCCCAAGAAAAGAAAGATTAACCGGGGAGGGATTAGACAAAATTGGCTGACAAAGGAAGTCAGGAAATGTATTATAGAAAAAGAGAGATCCTATAAAGTGGCTAAGAACAGTGGGAAATCAGAAGATTGGGAAGGATACAAAAGCAAACAGAGGATAATAAGAGTGTAATAAGAAATGAGAGGATCAAATATGAAGGTAGGCTAGCCAGTAATATTAGAAATAATAGTAAAAGTTTCTTTCAATACATAAGAAACAAACGACAGGCAAAAGTAGACATTGGGCCACTTCAAACTGATGCAGGAAGCCTAGTGATGGGAGATAAGGAAATAGCAGGAGAACTTAACAAGTACTTTGCGTCAGTTTTCACAGTGGAAGACATGAGTAATATCCCAAAAATTAAAGGGTGTCACGGGGCTGAGTTGAGTATGGTTGCCATTATGAAAGAGATAGTGCTAGAAAAGTTAAAAAGTCTTAAAATTGATAAATCTCCTGGCCCCGATGGGATACACCCTAGAGTTCTGAGAGAGGTGGCTGAGGAAATAGCAGAGGCATTGGTTGAGATCTTTCAAGAGTCACTGGAGTCAGGAAAGGTCCCGGATGATTGGAAGATGGCTGTTGTAACCCCCTTGTTCAAGAAAGGATCAAGGCAAAAGATGGAAAATTATAGGCCAATCAGCTTAACCTCGGTTGTTGGTAAAATTCTAGAATCCATCATTAAGGATGAGGTTTCTAAATTCTTGGAAGAGCAGAGTCTGATTAGAACAAGTCAACATGGATTTAGTAAAGGGAGGTCATGCCTGATAAACCTGTTGGAATTTTTTGAAGAGGTAACAAGTAGGTTAGACCAGGGAAACCCAGTGGATGTGGTCTATCTAGACTTTCAAAAGGCCTTTGATAAGGTGCCACACGGGAGGCTGCTGAGCAAGGTGAGGGCCCATGGTGTTCGAGGTGAGCTGCTGGGATGGATTGAGGATTGGCTGTCTAACAGAAGGCAGAGAGTTGGGATAAAAGGTTCTTTTTCAGAATGGCAGCCGGTGACGAGCGGTGTCCCGCAGGGTTCGGTGCTGGGGCCACAGCTGTTTGCATTATATATTAATGATTTGGATGAGGGAACCGGGGGCATTCTAGTGAAGTTTGCCGATGATACGAAGTTAGGTGGACAGGCAGGTAGTACTGAGGAAGTGGGGAGGCTACAGAAGGATCTAGACAGGTTGGGAGAGTGGTCCAGGAAATGGCTGATGGAATTTAACGTGAGCAAGTGCGAGGTCTTGCACTTTGGCAAAAAGAATAAAAGCATAGACTACTTTCTAAATGGTGAGAAAATTAATAAAGCCAAAGCACAAAGGGATCTGGGAGTGCTAGTCGAGGATTCTCTAAAGGTAAACATGCAGGTTGAGTCCGTGATTAAGAAAGCGAATGCAATGTTGTCTCTTATCTCAAGAGGGTTGGAATATAAAAGCAGAGATGTACTACTAAGACTTTATAAAGCTCTGGTTAGGCCCCATTTGGGGTCCAGTTTTGGTCCCCACACCTCAGGAAGGACATACTGGCACTGGAACGTGTCCAGCGGAGATTCACACGGATGATCCCTGGAATGACAGGTCTAACATATGAGGAACGGCTGAGGATACTGGGATTGTATTCGTTGGAGTTTAGAAGATTAAGGGGAGACTTAATAGAGACGTACAAAATAATACATGGCTTGGAAAAGGTGGATGCTAGGAAATTGTTTCCGTTAGACGAGGAGACTAGGACCCGTGGACACAGCCTTAGAATTAGAGGGGGTTATTTCAGAACAGAAATGCGGAGACATTTCTTCAGCCAGAGAGTGGTGGGCCTGTGGAATTCATTGCCACGGAGTGCAGTGGAAGCCGGGACGCTAAATGTCTTCAAGGCCGAGATTGATAGATTCTTGTTGTCTAGAGGAATTAAGGGCTACGGGGAGAACGCTGGTAAGTGGAGCTGAAATGCGCATCAGCCATGATTGAATGGCGGAGTGGACTCGATGGGCCGAATGGCCTTACTTCCACTCCTCTGTCTTATGGTCTTATGGTCTTATGGTCTTATGATATCAGAAAGACTCAGGAAACCCACTGTAGATAACCCCCATTGTTAACTGAAAGAGAGGGCATTCTATTTACCAACTTAACCTTTCCTCTTTTACCACTCAAACATTAAAAGTTGAATGCTGGGTTGGATAATTCTACTCAAGACTGATCCCTGTCAAATGGTAGCTGAATAATTTCAACCACACCATGATACGCCATGAAGAGGTGAGTTTGAGCTATCTCAGGATACCGTGAAGGGACTTGGATCAAAATTCTACCTCCAAATCTAAGTTATCCTTTCAAGCTGTTCATTGAAGTTTCAACCACCTCAGGAAATACATGCCAGTTTGGATTCTCCTTCGGAGTTGGAAACCCGACACCAGGAAAGTCTCCAAAGCCTGACCGTGCATCATGTTAGAAGTAGACCCTGAAGCAGGTTTTCAGTGTTAAGTCAATCAGCAGTCAGAGAGTGGGCTCCCAGGGTCAATAGTTGGCTACCTAGCAATCATACATTAACATTGCCACATTTCCAGGGAAGAGGTACTGATTTATATTGGAAAGAGAGAGGAGGTAGGAGATAGTGAGGACTGCAAGATGCTGGAGAGTCAGAGTCGATAAAATGTGGCATTGGAAAAAACACAGCAGGCCAGACAGCATCCAAGGAGCAAGAGAGTAGATGATTTAGGCATAAGCCCTTCATCAGGAATGTGGAGGGGGAATGGGGCTGAGAAATAAGTGGGGGTGATGGGACTCGGGGAAAGGTAGGTGGGATGGTGATAGGTAGGTGCAGGTAGGAGGTGATTGTGATAGGAAGTGTGGAGTGGATAGGTGGGAAGGAAGATGAACAGGATGCCTCCATCTTGAGGTTATACAAGAAATACAAAGAGGTTATAGCTTTACATCTCTGGTATTGCTCTGGAGTGGGATGCTCTTCAAAGGGTTGATGCAGGCGTAATGGGCCAAATGGCCTCTATCTGCACAGCAGGGATTCTAATGATTCTCTCACCCATGATCCTATTGAATAGTGGACTTTGATGGACCAAATGGCCTCCTTGTCCTGATTCTTATGCTCTCATTAACAAGTCCATGAATAGCAGGAACCACTGCCTCCCTGCGGTGCTGCTGAGCACTGCACAGCTGCCTCTTTTGGGCAGAATGAGACATAGTTTTGAGGTGGAAGAGGGTAAGGTTTCCTCATACTAACCACCAATCTGTGGCCAATAGGCTGACTCCAGGCTGCTGCACTGTTTCCCAATATCTTCAGGGGACTTGAAGACCAACTGGAAAATTCTGGATGGCCACTGACGACAGACCTTATGGGCTTTTAATGAAATCAATGGCAGGCAGCTCTAATGCCCTAAGCCTCACCTCGGGGAGAAATGGCCTTGGGGTTGCCATCCAGCAATGCCACTGCACCTGTTGCCATCGGCAACAAATGTCCTCCCTTGTATTCCTTTCCACGGCTCCTCTAACAGACTTCAGACAGACTTTAAGCAACTTTAGATGAGATTGCATTGATACAATTCTTCTGTTGACTTTGCCTTAGTTGAGAATTCGGCAGGGGTAAGTGCAGCTCCTGAAGAGAGGAGTGCTGTGTTTTCCTGAACATCTCCATGAAAGACGGCCTTTACCAGCTTTGTGAGACGCACTGCTCTTCCCAGTTTGCTTTCATGTGTCAGACGTCCATACTATTTCACCGGCACGATTCATTCATGCCTGTGTGTCACTGCACCCTAGTGATTAGTGGGGTTCTATGTTGTTTCTACATGCATCTGATTAATGACGACAGTTGCAAAAAGGATGGTGTGGTGCCCACAGTAGGATTTACGCATCACCTGCAGGGTTGAATTGAATGATGCATGGAAAAGTTAGCTTTACAGTCTGACCTTCTTACTCACCAAGAGTTAAGCATACACCACCATCCCCCCACAACCCCCAATTCCCACCCTATGAGTATTTGGTAGATGTCAAGTGCATCTTTGGATTTCCAGCAATTCTCTTATGACCAGTAATGTTCTGGTGGGGATGAAAGTAAAAAGCTTGGAATGACCCGAAAGATGGTTGCTGTGATGTGTACGGGAATTTGGAAGATGACGTTTTGTATTCCAAACAGACTTTCTCCCCTGTAGAGTGTGATCCATGGAGCCTCGTTTTACCCCAGCACAAATTACATAAAACATTAGAGAGCTCATCAGGGAGTTGATGGCTTAATAATATTATCACTAGACTGTTAATCCAGAAATCCTGGTGAAGGGCTTTTGCCCGAAACGTCCATTTTCCTGCTCCTTGAATGCTGCCTGATCTGCTGTGCTTTTCCAGCACCACTCTAATCTTGACTGTTAATCCAGAAACCCAGATAACGTTTCAGGGACCAGTGTTCGAATCCCCCCTATGGCAGATGGTAGAATTTGAATCCAATAAATATCTGGAATTAAGAATCTAATGACTACTATAAATCCATTGCCAATTGTCAGTAAAGACCCATCTGGTTTACTAATGCTGTTTAGGGAAGGAAATCTGCCATCCTTACTTGGTGTGACCTACACGTGACTGCAGACCCAGAGCAATGTGGTTGACTCTCAAATGCCCTGTGGCAATGAGGGATGGGCAATAAATGTTGCCCAGTCAGTGATGCCCTCATCCCATGAATGAATAAAGTGAAAGATCTGGAGTGATTCAATGGAACTCTTCTTATATTAACATTACATTGTAATTACATGTCTCTGACGAACTCTACTGAAACAAGTCAAAATGCTGCATGGTTTCTTTCAATCCAATTCACCGCAGAACATTATCAGCACCATACTGGACAGGTTGTGATGGTGTAGGGACGAGTATTTTATTGTGGGACAGGGTGGTGTTGATGTTGAAAATGCGCCTGATTCTGAGACAGACTACGATAATATAGGAATTGGTCAGTTAGACTGAGAAGGTGTTGGTGCTGCAACATTGAGGGAGATTTGAGTTCAAGATGGCTATTTTATAAAAAACACTTGAAAATGAAGCAAAACCACTGCTAGTTCTTGTTGATAGTAACTTCTGTCAGGCATCAAACCACAAATGACAAGAAACTATGTTCACTGCCGTCAGTCCGTGATTGAATCCTCTCTGGCTTGTTTTATGGTGTCGATATCACTTTTGTTTGTTTCAGAGTACAGTTACTGTGCTGTTGAAAATCTTTCATCAGCAGTTCTACGGTGGAAGATCTGTTTAGGAGGACTTAGAGATCTTTCAGATTGATTTAACTCATCCACCCAAGGTATACCCCTGATGTACCATTGAACTGAATTTCTAATACATCTGTAGTTTCTGACCCCTCTGCACACACAGTCCACATTGCTCATTGCACTAACATCATCTGGTAATGTTAAATGCTCTTTTCTTTTTAAATTGTGCTCTTTGGCCTTGCTTGGTGCTCTCGATGAACCTTGCCTATGTTGCTTAATATTTTCCACAACTCCATATCCCCTAAGTGTTGCACTGTTTGGGCAAAATAAGGTAAAGTGATATTATATCCCTGATTTTGATTGCTCCACCATTGATGACTGTGCATTTGAATCTAATGCACTGGTCTCTGGAGATCCATCTCTTGGCCTGCCTACTCTCTTTCCACCTTGAAGACCCTCAGGTTCCTCGTTGTCCAAGCTTTTGGCCTTCCAGCTCCAACTCCTTCTTGCATGGCTCTTTTTACAGTGCTCCTGTGAAGTGCCTCTGTTCGTTTAATTTCGTTAAATATGCTAAACAAATGAAAACAGTTTTAAATGTTCAAAACACAATGGGGCTGACGAGTTGGGAAAAGTGAATGCTATTCTGCTTGGTGATCAGCGACTAGTGGTGTGCCTCAGGGACTATGGTGACTTCACCTTACCCTGTCTAGTGGATCCTACTGCTGGGTAACAGATGTGAAGGTCTGTATCAGTTGGGGCTCAACCCATCAAAACCTCTCCACCAAGGAGCAGCTTGGGTTGATTCAGGACTTTTTGTCTTTATCCTGTCCTTTTTGATTTTCCTTTGCTGTTTTAGGCAAACAATGCTTTTTTCTCCAGTTGATTCCAGTTTCATTTCCCCCTTCTTACCACCTGCAGTTGCCTGTTCCTATCAATTGCCCCAGATGCGATGGACAGAGGGAAATCGACACTCCGTTTTGTTGATACAAACCTGGCGGGCCTTGTGGATGGGGTGTGTGCATGGTTAATGCCCATGGAGTGCAAACTGAGATGTTGATGCCTAGTGTCCTAGAGGAGTAAGTGGTCAACTCTCATCACCAGGTGCCCAGACTTACGTTCGTGCGAGGAATTGTTGCCATCTAGTCTCTATCTGGTGGGTGGGAGAAATGGGCAACTGTGTATTAATGGGGTGAGATGACTTACAACTGAGACACTAATTCATGCAAATAGGTCTCTTACTGCTCTCTAGTGAGAAGCTCTTTTTGAGGTTCAACAGTTGGCTGGAAAATGGAACGTATTGTTCTTGACACCAGAAATTGCCATACTACTGATCTCAGATGATTCTTCCAACTTTCTTGCCAATGCCTGCATCATTTGGTGACCAGCGTCAAGAGTGTAGTGTTGGAAAAGCACAGCAGGTCAGGCAGCATCCGAGGAGCAGTAGAATTGACATTTCAGGCATAAGCCCTTCATCAGGATTCCTACATCTTTTCCATCTCTTCCAGCACCACACTCTTGACTCTGATATCCAGTATCTGCAGTCCTCACTTTCTCCTCATTTGGTGGCCAGGAAGATTTCACTCTTTGTGTCAGGTCTGCCAGCCTTGGAACCAAAAAGAACCTGCACATTCTGAAGTTTGGTGGATTGGGAAGTAATGTGAAATGTTATATCTGTGAAAAATGAATGAGGGCACAGTTTACAACTCTACGTTGCAGGCTTGAGGACATTGTCCCTGATGTGTGGGAACATGCGAGATGCAAAGACCAAGTTCCAACGTTGTAAGATGTCTTGGACTGAGTGAGGAGGATACAGCGCTTAGTGGGGATTGATCCCTGCATTATGAGAAACACAACACCAATAGGAATTCTGCAAAATGTTTCCCTGCCAGAAGTGCATTGTCTTTATTTCAATCTATTCCAGGTGTTGTTGACAGTGTTGAACCTTCTTCCCTCTGCTGCATGGTAAACCCTCCAGCAAACTGCCCTGAAATCATGATATGTGCTGCCATCCTCACTTGACAAATCTACAAACCCAATTAGCAATCACTTAAAAAGGGAAACCCTAACAATCGCTGTACACGTCATTCTGCTGTAACACGTGTTTCGTTTATGTAAATTCGCTATAACCTGATTGCCAAACTGGGGATACTGTTTCTGAAGCATGAAGTTTTAAGGCGTATATTGGTAATAATGCGATTCTGGCCCCATTAGTTGAAATGGTGCTACTATTATGCGATTTTCTTAAAACATGGGATTGGACTATAGCAGAACTGACTGTATCTGAGATGCTCAGGCATTCTGTCCCTGGGATTCCTTCACTTTAGGTGTGCCTGACATTTCTTTGGCTGATAAATGTTGAAATTCATTTGAAATAAATAGCTGCCCCCATATATTTGAGCATTTACCCTTTGGAGTGCAACTTGCCTATAATTTCACCAGCGAAAGTCCTTTAAAATGTGAACAGCAGCATTGTTTGATGCTGCGATGATCATGACTGCAGTTTGCCTGTCAGATTGAAATTAAGCGAGGAGAGCTCTTCAGCACTTTGACTCAACCAGTTAGTCACCCAAAGGTTAAAATGGGTCCAAATCTGTTTCACATCAACTGATACAAGCAGGTTATACTGTATCCTGTGATCAAGGACAGAGCCTGTCATTACTTAACGTGACGTTAAGTTGTCAATATCCATCTGTCTCTCTTTCATATCCCATCCTAGCACCCTGATAGAGTGGCAGGTCATTATTATTACACTTGAGTATTTAATTTGGGATTAGACACCCATTTAACAGGAGCTGTTTGAATTTGTCTCTCTCTGTCTCCCTTGGGTTTTGGAGAAAATTCTTGTCAATTTCACATGTTTGATGAGGCTTGAGGGACAATGGATTTGCAGCGTGGAAATTGAAAATAGCAATTGGTCAAATGGCAGGAGGATCAGTGTTTGCAAGGAGCTTCTTGCATGTTTTAGTTCTCTGTTAACTTTCTGTAAATAATTCAGTCCCTGAGCTCACTGAGCAATTACTTTGTAGAAAATGTCCCCAAAAACCTAAAAGAAAGATGAGAACTGCCGCAAACAGATAACAGATCCAACATGATTTGAAAGATAAAAGGCAAACACTTTAGGAAGTGTTCCTTCTGCTGTCCTTATGAAAAGTACCGGCTTGCTTATCGCTGAGTTAATTTATGTAAATTGTGCGGATTGCCAGTGTGGATTGGGTCAGGGCTGCCAACTGCGATCAGGGTAGGGTTTCCAATTAGGATTGGGTTAAAGTGTCTGTGAGCATCAGGTTAGGGTTTTTGGATGAGATTGCTTATCCCTCCAGGATTATCTTGGACACTTCAGGAATTAAAACTAAATCCCCTGGTCAGAGCTGTGGGTAAAAAGATTATGGGGTCATTACAATAAGTTATTTTTTATATTTACATTTTCTTTAAACACATTTGTTTATTAGTTAGAAAAGTATTTTTAAATGAATAAGGTAGATGCGTATGGGAATTAGCGAAACCTCGAGGCATGCATATATCCAGAACTGACAAACTGAGGTTAGAGGTGACATTAAGATCTGGGTCAGAGTGCAAAGGTCTTACTCTCCCAAAATACTGTGCGCTGGTTCTTTTTGCAAAGTTGCCTTTCACTAGTGATAAGAATGCGTTGCAGATGTTCCAAGATAACTGAGGCAAAATGTAATTTGCCTGTCAAATAAATATAAAGATGTCACTCAGTCGCAGAGACTCTGGTATAAAACTGTAAAGAGGAAGTGCCAATAATAAGAGGGAATGCAAGGGAGATAGAGAATACGTGGTGCTGCAGATGTAGCTGAAATAGGACACCTTGTAAAGGACAATATTATTGTGCTGTATTTCAACAATCTCATTTTTAAAATGTAATGTGCTAAATTCCAGGAGGGAGGATAAAATTGTACTCATTGTTCTTACATTGCCTGAAACAAAAACGCAAACACGACATCAGCAAGGATTGTGTCAACTTCCCTAAACCTTTATATTGGGTGGGAGGAGTAGGATATTCGGGGTTGGAGGAGGGGTTTTTTGCTGACTTTCTTACACTTTACTGTTGGGCACTTAGGATAACTCATCTTTCTTTGATGAAGAAGTCTGGGGTTAATTTATACCATTCCTTTTGAATTTTTGTCTAATTAGGAGTAACAGCATTTATCGTCTTGTTCCTTTGAGCGAATTTGTAAAAGTGAGAAAGCTTCCCGACAAAATATTGCTGTCGCAGAAAGAAGCCAAAACACACTTTGTTGAAATGCCTCCAAGTCAGTGATTCTCAAACCTTTTTGCATTGTGGTCACTTATTGAGGCTAGTGAATTGCTCTGACCCCACTGTGAGGATGGAGTAGGATGGCTAAGGAAGCCCAGGCCAATAGCCCAGGTACACAGCTATCTCTCAGCCATTGCTATCACTGAGCTCAGGACCCTTCAGTTTCAGTGCACCAACACCTTGGGGTTCCATCCCCCACTTTGGGAAGTTAAAGTTGTTAAAGGTGCAGATGACAGAAGTACAGTTTCACTGTTAAACCTGGAAGTCAGGTGCCCTGTGAGCAATACTTATCATGGTCTGTACCTTGTTGAAGACTCACAGACTGGGAAAATCTCTTTTGTTGGTTGTTGTCAATGGGTCTGAAAAGATTTAAACTCGACTGAGTGCAGTATGCATCACTGCTGTGATTAGAGTAAAGAAGGAGATTGTAGGAGACAGAACTGGGACTAGTGTCCTCCTCACAGGCTATGCAGTAACGCAGGTCACATTCACATAATCTGTAAATAATCTCAGTAAGACAATGAATGTTGTACTGTTGATGCAACAAGACTCTTGTAGTTAGACCAGAAAGGTGGCTCTCTCAATTTGTACTAGATCACTTCCGGTTTGAAGAAACCCACACAAAACTGATACAAGATCTGGAGGGTTGGGAAGATGTCTTCTACCTCCCTTTGATTGGGCTTAGAATCACAGAATTATAGAATCCCTACAGTGTGGAAAGAAGCTCTTCGGCCCGTTGAGTCTGCACCGACCCTCTGAAGAGCATATGACCCAGAGCGAGTCCCGTCATCTTATCCCCAATGAAATAACTCCAAAGAGGCCGGTATCCACTCACCAAGTCACCCTTTATTTACAAGTGGAGAGTCCTTGACACTGATTCAGCGCTCTCAGAGCCAGCTCTCAGAGTAAACAGAACCTCCGACACTCCTGCTTATATCTGTCAGCCAGGGCTCTCTGATTGGACCGTGGGTGGCACGGTGGCTCAGTGGTTAGCACTGCTGCCTCACAGCGCCAGGGACACGGGTTCGATTCCTGCCTCGGACAACTGTCTGTGTGGAGTTTGCACATTCTCCCTGTGCCTACGTGAGTTTCCTCTGGGTGCTACGGTTTCCTCCCACAATCCAAAGATGTGCAGGTTAGGTGAATTGGCTGTGCTAAATTGCCCATAGTGTGAGGTACGTTAGTCAGGAGTAAATGTAGGGGAATGGGTCTGGGTGGGTTACTCTTCGGAGGGTCGGTGTGGACTTGTAGGACCAAAAGGCCTGTTTCCACACTGTAACGAATCTAACATCCCCAGGCAGGGATCTCATATTCTATGAGGTCCACCTGACTGACCTCATTGCAATCACACACCCATAACCTTGTATTTCAGAAGGCTAACCCACTTAGCCTGCACATCCCTTAATAGTACCATGGCCAATCCACCTAACCTGCATATCATGGGCTTGAAATAGTCTGTTTCAACCAAGCACTTGACAGGTCAGCAGGGGCCTTCTTCTTGTATCAAGGGTGCAGGCTGCTTGATCTCTTGAGTTACAGCACCATTGGGAGTGCAGAGGAAGCTGCTGGTACTTCATTCACCTGAGGTCGATGATTGTCATAGAGTCATAGAGATGTACAACACAGAACCAGACCCTTCAGTCCAACCCATCCATGCCGGCCAGATATCCCAATCCAATCTAGTCCCACCTGCCAACACCCGCCCCATATCTCTCCAAACGCTTCCTATTCATCTTCCCATCCAGATGTCAAATAAATGTTGCAATTGTACTAGCCTCCACCACAACCTCTGGCAGCTCACTCCACACACATACCACCCTCAACGTGAAAGAGTTAACCCTTAGGTCTCTTTTAGATCCTTTCCCTCTCACCGTAAATCCATGTCCTCTAGTTCTGGACTCCTCCACCCCAGGGAAGAGATTTTGTCTATTTATCCTATCCATGCCCCTCATGATTTTATAAACCTCTATAAGGTCACCCCACAGCCTCCGATGCTCCAGGGAAAATAGCCCCAGCCTGTCGAGCCTCTCCCTATAGTTCAAATCCTCCAAACCTGGCAACATCCTTGTAAATCTTTTCTGAACCCTTTCAAGTTTCAGAACTTCCTTCCGATAGGAAGAAAACCAGAATTGCAAGCAAAATTCCAAAAGTGGCCTAACCAATGTCCTGTACAGCCGCAACATGACCTCCCAACTCCTGTACTCAATACTCTGACCAATAAAGGAAAGTATACCAAATGCCTTCTTCACTATCCTCTCTACCTGCGACTCCACTTTCAAGGAGCTATGAACTTGTACTTCAAGGTCTCTTTGTTCAAAAACACTCCCCAGGACATTACCATTAAGTGTATAAGTCCTGCTCTGATTTGCTTTCCCAAAATGCAGCGCCTCGCATTTATCTAAATTAAACTCCATCCGCCACTCCTCAGCTCATTGGCCCATCTGATCAAGACCCCGTTGTAATCTGAGGTAACCTTCTTCACTATCCACTACATCTCCAATTTTGGTGTATTCTGCAAACTTACTAACTATACCTTTTATGCGCACATCCAAATCATTCATATAAATGACAAAAGGTAGGGGGCCCAGCATCGATCCATGTGGCACCCCACTGGTCACAGGCCTCCAGGCTGAAAAACAACCATCACCCTCTGTCTTCTGCCTTTGAGCTAGTTCTCACTGTATTCCATGCGATCTAACCTTGCTACCAGCCTCCCATGGGGAACCTTGTTGAACGCCTCAGTGAAGTCCAACTAGATCACATCCACCACTCTGCCCTCATCAATCCTCTTTGTTACTTCTTCAAAAAACTCAATAAAGTTTGTGAGACATGATTTCCCACGCCCAAAGCCATGTTGACTATCCTTAATCAGTCCTTGCCTTTCCAAATGCATGTACATCCTGTCCCTCTGTCACTGCTCAGAAATGAGTGACGGTAGGACAATGAGTGTTGCAGAGAAATGGTGAGGGAGGGATGTTATGGTAAAGGTCCGGGAGGGATCAGCAGAAAACAATATAAATGGAGCTCACAGCAGAACCTCCCAACTTCTGATGTTATGTCTCTCAATCAGGCACCGATTGAACAAGGAAAACCACAGCACACCACTTGATGACCTAGAATCAGGTTTGCATATCAAGCCCATGGCTGTTACTGCCCTCATGGAAATGGTGCTGCAACGAGGCTCCTCAGTGGGCAGTAATTGCTCTGCACTCCCACCATCAGCCACCAGGTGGAACAGGGGCAGTGAGCAAATACAACTGTTAGATCTACAGACGACATACAAGCTCTTTCGTTCAATAAGTTAGAATATGGTCAGTCTCCCTCACCTCTCAACCCTGTTTCTCTTCCTCCTCACCCCAGTTGGAGAGTCCTTTACCAAGCACAGAGAATACTGGAGTAACTTAGCAGGGGAGGTGATGGCCCAGTGGTATTACTGCTGCCCTGTTTATCTACAGAGGCGAAAGTGAGGACTGCAGATGATGGAGAGTTGAGAGTGTGGTGCTGGAAAAGCACAGAAGGTCAGGCAGCATCTGAGGAGCAGGAGAATTGACGTTTCAGGCAAAAGCCCTTCATTAAGAATGGGTCTATGAGCCGAGGGAGTGGAGAGATATTTGGAAAAGGGGTGGGGCTGAGGGGAACGTAGCTGAGTGTGATAGGTAGATGGAGGTGGGGCTAATGGTGATAGGTTGGAGAGGACGGTGGCTCTGTGTACGTTGCATCTTCCTCCGCCATTTCCGCCACCTACAAACGGACCCCACCACAAGGGATATTCCCCACCCTACACCCCCCCCCACCCCCTCCCCCCCCCCACCCCTATCTGCTTTCTGTAAAGACTGTTCACTCTGTGACTCCCTTGTCCCCTCACCAATCCACCCTCCCATCCCGGCACCTTCCCCTGCCACTGCAGGAATTGCAAAGCCTGCGCCCAGACTCCCCCCTCACCTTCGTCCAAGGCCCCAAAGGAGTCTTCCACGTCCATCAGAGTTTCACCTGCACTTCCACACATGACATTTATTGTATCTGTTGCTACCAATTCTGCCTCCTCTACATTAGGGAGGCAGGACGCCTACTCGCAGAGTGCTTCAGAGAACATCTCTGGGACAACCACACCAATCAACCCCACTACCCTGTGGCCAAATTACTTCAACTCCCACTCCTACTCCACCAAGGACATGCAAGTCCTGGGCCTCCTCCATTGCTACTCCGTAACCACCTGATGCCTGGAATAAGAATGCCTCATTTTCTGCCTTGGGACCCTCCAACCACACAGGATCAACTTGGATTTCAGTTTCCTCATTTCCCCTCCATGCACCTTATCCCAGTTCCAACCTTCCAACTTATGACCTGTCCTACCTGTCTATCTTCCTTCCCACCTATCTGTTCCACCCTCCTCTCCGACCTATCACCATCACCTCCACCTCCATCCACCTATCGCATTCTCAGCTACCTTCCCCCCAGCCCCACCCCACCCTCCCATTTACCTCTCCACCCCCTTGGCTTACGGCTTCATTCCTGATGAAGGGCTTTTGCCTGAAATGTTGATTCTCCTGCTCCTCGGATGCTGCTTGACCTGCTGTGCTTATCCAGCATCACACTCCCAACTGTTTATCTAGAGACCGAAGCATATCCTGGGGGACCTAGGTTCAAATACTACCGTGGCAAGTGGTGGAATTTGAATTCAACTTTGAACAAAAAACAAAATTTAAAATTCTAATGATGATGATTGTTGGGAAAACCCCATCTGATTCACTAATGTCCTATCGGGTTGGAAACTGCCATCTTTACCTGGTCTAGTGTAGATGTGACTCCAGTAATGTGGTTGACCCTTAACTGCTCGGGGGGCAATAAATGCTGGCCTAGCTAGTGACACCCTCATCCTATGAATTAATAAATTAAGCATCTGTGGAGAGAGAAACAGAATTAACATTTTGAGTCCGGTATGACTTTTCTTTAGAACTGAAAGATGTTGAAAAATAGATCCTTTTTAATACTTTTGACTGAGGCAGAGAAGGAGCAGGAGGTCAGATGGTAGAAAGGCTGAGTGTAAAAGACAAAGGGCTTGTTGATAATGGGCAAAGAGAACAAAGAAATGTGAAAAGGTGTGAAAGGGAAAGAATTGGTCCTCTCAATGAAGCGCAAAGTGACCATGACACAAACATGACATGGCTTTGGGAGAGGGCTGGGGGAGAGAATGTATGAAAAGTGGAGAACAGACATGTCATGGTCAGCTTCTGAAGCTACTGAATTTAATATTGCGACCTTGAGGCTATGGATTGCTTAAGCGGAAAATGAGGTGTTGTTGCTCGAGCTTGCATTGCAAATTGTCCTCTACTTTATTTCCTTGGCACCAGGCTTGTTAGTGGGTCATAAATGACAAACCCACTGGCCTATATTGTGACTGCTGTTATAGAGTCATCGAGCCTCCTGGAGTATCTTGGAATGCCTGCAAACTAAAGGTGAAACTCCTGGACACTGGAAAGAAAATTCTTAAAGGCATTAATATTACCTTTGATTTGTAAAAAAAAAGGAACTAAGTGTTTGATTAGGTTTGTCATTGAAAACAGGAGGATGAAACCTCCAAGGCATGTCCAGCTAGAGGTGGAAACCTTACACCGGTCACCATGGGAATTGATGTGCCTATAAAAACTTACCGTTTAAGTCGGTGATCATTTTAACCAAGTCCTGCCAGCTCAGGTGAACATGAAGTTGGCAGTTCTGGATCTCTGTCCCTGTAATTAAACATTGAAATGAAAGCGAAATGCTGGGGATCTGAAACGAAAACACAACATGGTGGGAAATGCTCGGCAGATCAGACAGCATCCACAGTAAGAGGGAGGACAAAGTTTCAGGTGTATGACTCTTCAGCAGGATATTAAATATTGATGCATCCCTGAAGTGAATTAGCACAATGAAATCTCATTCTTACTCACTCTTGATTATCTGAGTTAATGGGTTGGTTCTTTAATCTTCTGAAGTGTTCATAAACCTTGCAGCAGAATGCAGGGATGTTTCGCACCAACCTTTTCTTCCCTTTGTTATTAAATTATCGATTAAACCATTTGTAGGCATGGAATTTATTGCAGCTGTAAATTGTTTGAACCCGTGACTGGTCATGGATAAATGTTCTGTCAGTCATCAAGAAATATCTTTGATCACTTGATTCCCGCAATCAGGTTCTTCTGTGCCACGAAGAGAACTATAGATCTCGAAAGAAATGTTGTTTAGGCTTCTTCTTGTAATATCTTCTTGTGCCTGACTGTTGGGATAATTGTAAGGAAGAAATCATTAGATGAATCAGATTTGAACTAAATGTTATTTTTCCTGCACTGCTGACAACTACAAATTGATTCAGTCGCTACATGGTATGGATTTTACATTGTGTATTAAAACAGTGTTGTCAACTCATTAATCAACCAGTTGAGGCGAATTCTGTGCATTTAAAGGATAATTGATAAAATGACCAGTGTTGACATTTACCAGCACTGGGTACCATGAATGCATTCAGCTTGCACATTCAGAATCTTTACATCACTGTGGAGAGATGGAACATGATGACTGCAGGACTCCACTATTCATCAGATGCTAATTGATTTCTGATAAAGAAATCATTTGTTTGCCAAGAAATTTTGTGCTGTCAATGACGATAGTGACTGAAGGTCTTCTGATGGGCTGGCTGAGTCTTTCCCCTTGGACCAATCGGATCTTTGGTAATTTGTTTCCTGTACTGAACTTGGAGCAATAAATCAGACCAGTTAGATTATTAATTTCAAGTCAAAGTTTTCAAATTGTGCAAATGGACTTAAATGCAGGAAAATCACGATTCCTATTGATTTTCCTGCCCCTGGGGCCAGTGATAGTAATGGTGGTGTGATGCAGAATTCTGGGATTTTAGGAAGAGGCATAACATTAGCCACTTCCATCAAAATTCCTCTATTTGCTCCTTTCAAGTGACCTTGCAGGGTGCAAAACTCAAGGAAAAATCAGCACTATTTTTCTTGGGTCTCATTAAGAAATATTTTTGCAGAAAATATTAAGTTTCCCCAAATGGAATGCTGTGTCGAGTCTGTGAGACTCAAGACCATCGAAGAGACAGCAGCTCTCCATTGTGACTCCCTCAGCTATCGGAAGGCATTTAATTGCTGTTGGCTCCTCAATCCCCTGTTGAAGGCTAGCAGTGCAATCGGACTCAAGAGTCCACATTTGACGTTGTCTCACCAAACTGATGGTGAGCCAGTCTTTCAACCACTGAGCCGTGTGAATTGAATAAACGCGGGGAACTGCACTGAGGCAACACACCAGTGAAGTGGGCAAGTGAGAGTTGGCGGATGGCAACATTCAGGTACATTTATCGGTTTGATGAAAATTGACAGCAAGTCAAAATTCATCAGACTTTCTGTCAGTGGAGTTTAGACATCTCTTTGCTCAACTTCCCCACAAAATGCCACAGAGTGGAGCTATTTCTGGGAAACTGGTACCACTGAGTTTATGCGATGAATCACCTACACACTCCTGTCGAGGTTAAGGTGCAGTCCCGTTTCACAATGCATGCCTAAACGTTTAGGGATTGTCCTATAAAATTATGAACTGAGAAAGGAACCATTCTAATCTCTTTGTTTATTGGCTGTTTTACAGACACATTGAGAACCAGAAGAGTCTCCAAACTTTGAACGCTTTTGATATGGAGCCTTACATTGGACTCCAGAATCTGTAAGTAAATCAAATAAACTGAAATGTTTTGTCAAAAGATTGCATTGTTCAATCAATGTTCAGTGTTAAGCAGTGAGAAAGTTTTAAATCAATGTTACAGCTCTCTGTTTTCTTCAAGATTAGTTCAAGTTAATGCGACTGGATGCTGAATCTAGGAGCGCCCGTCTTTAAAACTTATGATGAATTCTAATGCTGTGCCTATTCAGTCCAAGGGAACAAACTAGCTTCAGTTTGAATCTTCTGTTTGTAATTTTAAGTTTGAAGCCAGGTTCTGAAAACCTACATGTGTCAAATTCCATAACATAACTCACAAAGTTCTGTGAAGCCACAGTCTCAAATTTTCAGGATTCTTGGCATTTTGCTGTTGATCCTCCTCATCCTTACAGCTCTGAAACTGACCAGAGCTTTGGGTTAGCACATAGATAGTTTACCATGGAAATTTCATTCTGTCAACCCACTGTTTCATCAGAGGCTACACTGCGGATATCCCCCCTAATCAGTGAAGACAATTGATTCAGCAAGATCATCCATTTTTCTGCTGTCACTTTACTGTTAGGAACCACAGAAAAGTTCAGGCTTGTTTAATGATTGGGGCTCTAATGGTGATCTGAGCAAGAATAATGCAGAGCAACAATTTGGTCTTGAAAAGATAATACTTGTAATTGTGGCATATTGTTAAATGCTTTCATTAAGATTAATGACAACATTTTAATTTGTAAAAAAGCTTTTTTGTATGTTGCGGCTGTACAGAAAACTGTAAAAAAATTATTATTAATGCGTTTCATTTCTGGATTGGCTGTCTGTGAGAATTATTTCGTATGATTGACTATTTGGGTAGCAAACTCACTTCACTGCAGTTTGCTAGGAATGCTCATCATATAAATTGGACAAAGACCAATTTTAATGGTATTAGGCAAGAACTTTCAAAAGCTGATTGGGGGCAGAGGTTCGCAGGTAAAGGGACGGCTGGAAAATGGGAAGCCTTCCGAAATGAGATAACGAGAATCCAGAAAAAGTATATTCCTATTAGAATGAAAGGCAAGGCTGATAGGTATAGGCAATGCTGGATGACTAAAGAAATTGAGGGTTTGGTTAAGAAAAAGAAGGAAGCATATGTAAGGTATAGAGAGGATAGATCGAGTGAATCCTTAGAAGGGTAAAAAGGAAGTAGGAGTATATTTAAGAGGGAAATCTGGAGGACATAAGATAGCTTTGGCAAATAGAATTAAGGAGAATCCAAAGGGCTTTTAACAAATATATTAAGGACAAAAGGGTAACTAGGGAGAGAATAAGGCCCCTCAAAGATCAGCAAGGCAGTCTTTGTGTGGAGCCACAGAAAATGAGAGAGATACGAAATGAATATTTTGCATCAGTATTTACTGTGGAAGAGGATATGGAAAAATGTCCAGATTACAGAGGAGGAAATGCTGGATGTCTTGAAACGGGTAAAGGTGGATAAATCCCCAGGACCTGATCAGGTGTACCCAAGAACTCTGGGAAGCTAATGAAGTGATTGCTTGGCCTCTGGCTGAGATATTTGGATCATCGATAGTCACAGATGAGGTGCCGGAAGACTGGAGGTTGGCAAACGTGGTGCCACTGTTTAAGAAGGGCGGTAAAGACAAGCCAGGGAACTCTAGACCGATGAGCCTGACCTCATTGGTGAGCAAGTTGTTGGAGGGAATCCTGAGGGACAGGATGTACATGTATTTGGAAAGGCAAGGACTGATTAGGGATAGTCAACATGGGGAATCGTGTCTCACAAACTTGATTGAGTTTTTTGAAGAAGTAAAAAAGAGGATTGATGAGGGCAGAGCGGTAGATGTGATCTATATGGACTTCAGTAAGTCGATCGACAAGATTCCCCATGGGAGACTGATTAGCAAGGTTAGATCTCATGGAATACAGGGAGAACTAGCCATTTGGATACAGAACTGGCTCAAAGATGGAAGACAGAGGGTGGTGGTGGAGGGTTGTTTTTCAGACTGGAGGCCTGTGACCAGTGGAGTACCACAAGGATCGGTGCTGGATCCTCTACTTTTTGTGATTTACATAAATGATTTGGATGCGGTACAGTTAGTAAGTTTACAGATGACACCAAAATTGGAGGTGTAGTGGACAGTGAAGAGGGTTACCTCAGATTACAACAGGATCATGATCAGATGGGCCAATGGGCTGAGAGGTGTCAGATGGAGTTTAATTTAGATAAATGCGAGGTGCTGCATTGTGGGAAAGCAAATCTTAGCAGGACTTATACACTTAATGGTAAGGTGCTAGGGAGTGTTGCTGAACAAAGAGATCTTGGAGTGCAGGTTCATAGCACCTTGAAAGTGGAGTCACTGGTAGATAGGAGCGTGAAAAAGGCATTTGGTATGCTTTCCTTTATTGGTCAGAGTATTGAGTACAGGAGTTGGGAGGTCATGTTGCAGCTGTACAGGACATTGGTTGGGCCACTGTTGGAATATTGCATGCAATTCTGGTCTCCTTCCTATCAGAAAGATGTTGTGAAACTTGAAAGGGTTCAGAAAATATTTACAAGAATGTTGCTAGGGTTGGAGGATTTGAGCTATAGGGAGAGGCTGAACAGGTTGGGACTATTTTCCCTGGAGCATCGGAGGCTGAGGTGTGACCTTATAGAGGTTTACAAAATTATGAGGAGCATGGATAGGGTAAATAAGCAAAGTTTTTTCCCTGCAGTAGGGGAGTCTAGAACTAGAGGGCATAGGTTTAGGGTGAGAGGGGAAAGATATAAAAGAGACCTAAGGGGCAACTTTTTCACACAGTGGGTAGTACGTGTATGGAATGAGCTGCCAGAGGAAGGGGTGGAGGCTGGTACAATTGCAACGTTTAAGAGGTATTTGGATGGGTATATGAATAGAAAGGGTTTGCAGGGATATGGGCTGGGTGCTGGCAGGTGGGACTGGATTGGGTTGGGATATCTGGTCGGCATGGACGGGTTGGACCGAAGATTCTGTTTCCATGCTGTACATCTCTATGACTCTGACTCTATGTCAAAAAAAAAATTAAATTTCTCATCAAAAAGACTGGTAGATATTCAATGCAGCTTTCTTTAAGGTTAGCTTCCAAGTGATTCCTTCCTTTACCATTGGCCAACAAAATCATTCATTGTGATCACAAGAATGGTGTGAGACATAGCATGTCGCCAGCAACTCAATGTGATACGGACAATATAACCAAGCAATGAGATAACTATAATTTAATTGACAACATAATGTGGTCATCTATCTGGGTCCTTACATTTATGCATTTATATTTTTTGCCAAGGTTTCCCTAGTTGGTTTTAAATGCATTATGCAGCATAACATGGATAAATGTGAGGTTATACGCTTCAATATTAGTTAAATGGTGATATGCTGAGAAATGCAGAGGTACAAAAGTATGTGGCTGTTTCCGTACCCTTTATTGAGGGTGACTGACTGTGTGGAGTTTGCACATTCTCCCCATGTCTGCGTGGGTTTCCTTTCTCTGCACTGTAGGGATTCTATGATTTTTGTGAGGCTCTGGTTTCATCACATTTCTTAGAATTGTTAAAGTCAATGAAAGAAAATATGCAGGTGCAGCGAGCAATTAGAAAGGCAAATGGTATGTTGGACTTTATTGTCAGAGGATTTGAATTCAGAAGTAAGGATGTCTTCTTATCCAGCACCTTGGTGGGACTACACCTGGAGTATTATGTTCAGTTTTAGTCTCCCAACTTATTGGAGGTCATACTGCAATAGACTGAGAGCAGTGAAGGTTCATTAGGCTGATACTGGGATTGGCAGGGCTGTCCTATGAGGAGAGATTAGTTCAATGGGACTGTATTCACTTGAGCTCAGAAGGATAAGAGGGGATTTGATTTAAACATAGAAAATTCTAATGGATAGATGGACCTAGATGCAGGGAGGATGTTAGCCGTTTTTTGGGAAGTCCTGAACCAGGGGTCACATATCAACATCGTGGTTAAGTAGAGGCCTACCACAGGTTGAACACAGTTGACACTGGTTGCTGAGGCCTATTATAGGTCGAAAGTCAATGAATTGAGCACAGGAGTTGAGATGTCATGTTGTGGCAGTACAGAACACTTGTGAGGCAATTTTTAACATACTGTGTTCAATTCTGGTCTCCCTGCTACAGGAAAGATGTTGTTAAACTTGAAAGGATTCAGGAAATATTTACAAGGATCCTGCCTGGGTTGGAGAAGTTAAGCTATTGGAAGAGGTTGAATAGGCTGGGGTTGTTTTCTCTGGAGTGGTCAGAGGCTGAGATGAAACCTTATAGAGGTTTATAAAATCAAGTGGGGCTTAGATACGGTGAATAGGCATTGTCTTTTTCCCAGGAGAAGGGTAAGAGGGGTAAGATTTAAAAAAAGACCTGAAGAGTAACATTTTCACACAGAGGGTGGTGCATGTATGGAATGAGCTGCCAGAGGAAGTGATGGAAACAGGTGAAGTTGTAACATTTAAAAGGCATCTGGATGGGTATCCAAATAGAAGGGATTTAGAGGGCTATGGGATAAATGCTGGCAGATGGGACTAGATTAATTTGGGATATCTTGTTGACATGGATGAATTGGACTGAAGAGTCTGTTTCCATGCTGTATATTTATATGACTAAATGGGACTAGGTCAGATTGGGATGCCTGGCCGTCATGGACATATTGGTCCAAAGGGTCTGATTCTGTGCTGTATAATTCTGACTCTATGCTGTTTACTGGTAGCAGAGTCAATAGCTTGAAACCTAGACTCCTACATTGTAATGGATGTTGACTGACCTGCTGAAGGTACTCAGTGTTTTTGCTTTTTATCTCTGGATTTCCAGCAATATTTAATTATACTATCATACCATCTGTCTTTGTAATTGTTGGCTGCACCTGATTTTGTTTTATTTATATGTAAGGGCACCCAGAAAGCCCTTTGAATGCAAATATCTCCCAGTCTTTTACCATTTAAAAAGTATTCTGTTGTCCTATTCTTCCCAAAAGAAATGAGTAACTTTGATTTCACCACATTATATTCCACCTGCCAAGTTCTTGCTCACTTGCTTAAATTGATTTGCTATTCTGAAGCATCCTCCCTCTAGCCTGTTTTTCCTATCTAACTTCATATGGTCAGCGAGCTTGGACATACTACCTTCGATCTCTCACTGAAGTCATCAATATAAAGATAAAAGGAGGGTGAGATTCAGGTTTTCTGCTTTGTGCCTAGTTGGTCCCCAGTTGCTCACCACACGGGAATTTCAGATCTAGGGGAGAAACCAAATCATTGGGCTGACTGGATTGTCAAAACAAAGCAGCATTCAATAGCAGAGATCTGACTAAAATCTTCTACTCCTGAAAATAAACCCTACATTTGAAATGCTAGATCGGAAAAGCCAGAACTGGACCTGAGAAGTGTTTCGAGGGAGGACCATAATAAGTTTATTATCAGTTAAATTGCATTTATTACACTGTACTGTTGCTAACAGTGTGAACAGTTCTGATCTGCGTATCTAAAGAAAGGTATACTGGCATGGGAGGCAGTCCAGAGAAGGACTCCACTCTACTGCTAGTGGGTGTAGAGGGACTGTCTTATGAGCAGTGGTTAAGTAGATTGGGCCTGTATTAATTGGAGTTTCGAAGATTGAGAGGTAACCTTATCAAACTATATATGATTCTTAGGTACTCGACAGAGTAAATGCAGGGAGGTTGTTTCCCTTTGTGGGATAGTCTAAGAAGAGAAGGCAGAATATCAGAGTAAGGGATCACCTATTTAAAACAAAGGTGAGGAGGAATATCTTCTCTGAGAGGGTACTAAATCTGTCGTGCTCTTATCTCGGAATGCTGTTGAGGCTTGGTTGTTAAGTATGTTCAAGGCTGAGATACATTTTCATCAGTAAGGGAATCGGGGATTATGGGAAAGAGGCAGGAAAGAGGAGTTGAGGATTATCAGATCAGCTGTGTGATCTCATTGAGTGGCAGAACCGACTCATTGGGTTGAATGGTCTACTTGTCTTACTCTGCCTTATGGTCTTATGGTAAAATTTGAACTGAGAGTTTGTTTATAAATTACTTATTTACTTGCTGATGGTTTACAAGCTGATTGTAATAAATTAGCTCAACTACCTGTTAAGGTATGGAGGGTGACAGTCCTTTTCAGTGAGCTAGTAATGGTACAACCCTAAAATCCATGACTGGAAAACAGTTAAAGTATATTTAATTTTAATGTTGCTTTAAATCTGTAATCACCCCCCCCATCCGTGGATACTGAAATATTATTAAAAAGGACAAATGTTTGTCCAAGCTAGCATTTTTCTGTGAAATACTGCCTAGAGTGAACATAGAGAACATTAGATTATCAGTTTGCCCATTGCATTATGAGATGCACCAGAAGACAATATGGTCTCATTCAGCTATGGCCTCACTTCCCTGATTCCCCAGTTCCTGCTTGATGGCTCATTTCAGCTGTGTGTCACAATGTGCAATCTGTACTAATATTAATCGAAGATGCCAGTCAGTGTAATGCATCAGGAGAAAAGCTAAACATAGAATCTAATAATCTCTTCGATCTGAATTTAGCAAAATGTACTTTCCTATTTAATAAATGTTGAGATTTTTATTTTGGATGTCTGCCTGTTCCTGACGATGTTTAATTTGCACAGAATAAAAATGATCAGGAATAGAATGTTTATCTAATCCACTCATCTGATTGGGTATGTGATAAATCAGACTTGGGAGTACGCAGAGTTTGTAACCTTCTGCATTTGTTCTCATTTCCAGGACAATCATAAATTCAGGACTTCGGTCGATCGCTCCACGAGCTTTTGCCAAAAATCCTCACCTTCACTACATGTAAGTCATCCTGAGCTTAGATCGGGTTTATAGAGGGTTAGGAGTTGAGTGGTTAAATTCAGATGCTGAGGTAATAAAGATTATGGTTTTTCTACAATCCATTACCCCAGAGACCTGAAACATCAATGATCCACAACTCTATTTCGTTTTCTTGTTAAATAAACATCCTTATGTTGCACAGGAGTTTGAACAAGCTCAGAACGGTTTGTGAAGTAAAGACCTTGGAAGTTCTGCAGAGCTTTTCTAACAATAAAAAAAATCAGCGCAGGATAATGGGATATTGTTTATTTATGAATGACAGTGCAACTCTAACTTATAGGTATTCCACAGGCATCTACAGCTTCATGAAAAAGGTTATAGTGATGTGAACACTTCACACCTCTGCCTGAGAAATGTTCAGTCTGAATTTCAAAAGCCAAATGTTGATATATGTTATTGTGCAGAAATAGAGGACAATCAGATAGCAAAGAGGAGGAAAGACGACGTGAATTCTAACCTCAGATTGACTTGCATTGAAATATTATCATGAGATTAGAACCAATTGCCTTTGAAGGAATGTGACTGTTACTTGCTTAAATAGATGTGACACTTTATTTGGCTGATTTAATTTTCTAATATCGTGTCTACAATAAGGTGAGGACAATTCAAAGAAATGGAATATTCTTTTTTTCTCTTTTAATTGCAGCTTTCATGTCCAGAATCATTTGAGAGACTCCAGATCTTTTTGTGTCTTACTATACCAATGACTGTTGTTTCCCCTTGACAAGTCATTCTGTTCAAGCTCCTGATAATGGTGAAAATGTGCTCCGTTGGTTTCTCCTTGCGGTAGTTAGATACTGCAGCATGTGAAAGGAAAACATGTCTATCACTGCAGGATTTCACACTTTCTGTGGACATAGTGGCTATGTTAATCTGTGGTCACCTACATCACTCGGAAAAGACAGGCAAGGAAGGAGAATAATTCTTTTTCAGACATTCTGTACCATTGGAAAACCATCTATTTGCTGCATTAAGCACAGTTGCCATGTTATATATGGTAAGCTAGGATTTGATAAAGTCCCTGAACAAGACCAGGCAAAGACAATGACAGGGCTTATTGGATTTAGGAAAATGGAGTTGAATAGGAGTACAATGTTGGTAAATGTGATGTCATCCATTTTGCTAAGAATGACAGCAAAATGGACTGTTATTTAAATAGTAAAAAATTGCAGCATGCTGCTATGCAGAGGAACCTGTGTGTCCTTGGGCACAACTCACAAAATGTTAGTTTGCAGGTGCAGCGGGTAATTAAGAAGACAAATGGAACAGTGTCCTTCATTGCTGTAGGGATGGAGTTTAAAAACAGGGAGGTTATGCTGCAGCTGTATAGGATGCTGGTGAGGCCGCACCCGGAGTATTGTGCACAGTATTGGTCTCCTTACTTGACAAAGGATGTTCTAGCATTGGAGGGGGTGCAAGGGAGGTTCACCAGGTTGATTCTGGAATTGAAAGGGTTGACTTATGAGGAAAGATTGAATAGACTGACTATACTCATTGGAATTTAGAAGAGTAAGGGGGGGATCATACGAAATGTACAAAATTAGGAAGGGAATAGGCAAGATAGAAGAAAGGAGCTTGTTTCCACTGCGGATGAAACTAGAACTCAGGGGCATAGCCTCAAAATAAGGGGGAGCAGGTTTAGGACTGAGTTGAGGAGAAACTTCTTCACCCAAAGAGTTATGTATCGGTAGAATTCCCTGCCCAGTGAAGCAATTGAGGTGACCTTGTTGATTATTTAAAAGGCAAAGACATATCTTTGAACTGTAAAGGGTTAAGGTGAGCAGATGGGTAAGTGGAGTCGGGTCAACGGAAAGATCAGCCAGGATCTTATTGGATGGTGGAGCAGGCTTAATGGGCCAAATGGCCTACACCTGCTCCTATTTCTTATGTTTTTCTGTAATCTCGGGTACAGGAGGGTATCACATTGTGACTGTGACACAGAAACCGGGTCATTGATCATCTTTTTAAAAGATTTACAAAATAAGTGAGAAATAAGTGTTGAAAAGCAGCAGAAATACAAAATACAACAATGGAACCACATTTCCTTGATATGCATTTCTACCAGTTCTTTAACAGCAGCATTGAAACAATATCTGATTTTCTGTGCCTTCAGCATGTCTCAGGGCAGTATAGTCCAGCTCATGGTGATCCTTTGCTGATGTTCATGCCATTATGAACTGTTTACGGAAACAAGACCATGAGCTGTTTGTCTGAGCTGTGTTGCATTACTGCTCCGTATACTCAAGTGGAAAATTATGTGCGTGTCATATTATCAGGCTGTTTTGGATTGAACAATGTACAAGAGTATTGTTCTTTTGCAATGAGGTCATGATTTATAATTAAGGCTGAACTATCCATCAGCCTGTGCAATTTCCCCTTGTTAATTTGGAACCTATCTCTGATCAGTTCTAGCAGCGAAATTAATTATCTGTCAAAATAGCAGGGCCTGAATCTGTGACACTCAGTGCGGGGTGTACAATTCTGCTCCCTGTGTAACCTGTCAGGCTGACAAAGCTCACTCGACGCTCCAGGAGACATTTATCCTCAGAAAACGTGTCTTACAGAGGCCTTGGATCTCAGTTGCCTGTTTGGTGTTGAGGCTGAAGTGTGATATAATTGGGTCAAAAGAGGAGCAATTACAGCTAAAATGAAGATGTACAATTGTCAAAATATATCTTTCATGACTTCATTTAAATCGGAAATAGTATTTGAACGTTCCACATGCTAAACAGAATGCTAATGCTTTGTCCTTGGACTGATATGTGGGTTTTTATCATTTCCACCACTTTCCACCAGTAAATCATACTGCTTCCACATGCTTTAGGGTAACACTGCTCTTAGTATTGTGCGATATATTTTCTTAGTACCTCTGAGCTGTGTGCATCTACATATGCATGTCGTTTAAGGAAGTTAGTACCTGACGGGTTAACTTGCAACAAAAGGGACGGCACGGTGGCTCAGTGGTTAGCACTGCTGCCTCACAGCAGCAGGGTCCCAGGTTCGATTCCAGCCTTGGGCGACTGTGAAGTTTGCACATTCTCCCCGTGTCTGCGTGTGTTTCCTCCCATAGTCCAAAGATGTGCAGGTCAGGTGAATTGACCATGCTAAATTGCCCATGGTGTTAGGTGCATTACCCAGAGGGAAATGGGTTTGGGTGGGTTACTCTTCAGAGGGTTGGTGTGGACTGGTTGGGCTGAAGGGCCTGTTTCCACACTGTAGGGAATCTATTCTAATCTAATCTAAAAGATAAGTTCCACCCATCAGAATATAAAGGATTGCTCCTACAGTGTTTGCTACCAATACTGAAAACCACCAATGCTGCATCTGCAGTAATTTGCTCCTACTGTTTGTTACCAGTGTTCAGTTGTTCTAGTGCTCAGTCCCTGTAACTAACACAAATATCTACCTGAGTCTATGTCTCACAAGAAATTAGCCTGTAAGCCAGATGTAATGCAACTAGCTGTTAGGTACTGTGTCGTAAACCCATTCACTTAATAGGATGGAGTCTACCTTTTGGTGAAAAGTTTGAGTGGACATCCTTCCCCACTTCGTATGTGTAATTTAGACTAATATCAACAAAAAGGATTTGGTGCTGATGAACCTACCCAAAGCACCTCCAATGGTTCAGGTAGTCATGACCAATACAAATACCATGGTCACAGTTATATTGATTTGATTATACGTACTAACTAACCCAGATGTCACTTGTCTCCCTATCCTCTTCCACTCTGTGAGTACTATAGCAAGTGATATTTACAATTATGCACTACACGTTACTGAACAGACCTCTCCAAAGAAATGCTTCAGACTGCTGTCTGCTTCCAATCTACACTGATGATGCTAGAGAAGCAACAGTAGGTATCATTGTCATTTGCATATTCCATTATATTTCAGGTATCTTCATTAAAAGTAGAAACATCAGTAACTGGCTTGTTCCTACATCATCAGGTGGATTAGATGGATGATCTGGTTTTGTGAGTCATGGTGGAATGAATACTCACACTTCCATTGCTACTGGGAAAGAAGTGATCAACAGATTCTAACTGAGATTGCTATCAACTTAAAGCTATTAAGTTAACAATCAGATGCACCAAATAACCACATTGGATAAATTGCTCAGAGAGAATTGGTTTAGTCAGATATACATGATAGCTGTATATTGTTGGGGTTAGCCAGTAGTGCTGCCTTGTAGAGTTATTCAAATATATTGCACCTGTCCTATACATGTAGATGCTCCAAGGACCTGTACAGTGTACAGAGAAAAATGCACAGGTGAAAACAGTAACATTTTCCCATTGACAGCAGATTGGTGATCAGCATGGGGAGGAGATAGTGATGTTGAGGTAATGTCACTATAGTGATAATCTAGAGTCCCAGACTAATGTTCTGAGGCTCTGAGTCTGAATCCCACTGTCACAGATGGTGAACTTTGAAATAAAGTAAATGGAATGAAAAAAACTTGCCTAACGCATTGTTGATTATTGTTACAAAAAAAGCTCCATTTGGTTCAATGATGTCTCAAAATCTGTTGTTCCTATCTGGTCTGGCCCATATGAGACTCCAGACCCATAGCAATGTGGCCTCTGGGCAAATAGGGAGGGGCAATAAATGCTGGGCCTATTCAGCGATGCCCACAGCATTCCAGCGTTTCCTGTGATGTTCTATGCGTGATGACCAGTGTGCCAACACCGATCACAGCATGGTTTCTGGAAATCCTGCTCTGTACAGACCGTGAGGGTCTGTGCGGAAGAAAACATCCATTAAAGGAAAACCTACCCACATCCCATAAACAAAAAAAAAGTAATTACTTAGCAAAAGGCACAAAGCTTAAAATTAATAAATAAATAAATGATTTAACAGTTTTTTTCTATGTTTTGAAGACTGTGTTATGAGGGTGAGAGTTGAAGGTGTTCTGTTTCTTACTCTGAATTACCACCAGAAAGTTTGAGGCCTGGTGAACACTGGTTCATGACTGAGTGACGATCCTGCCAACAGACAATTCAGTTCTCACTTTAATAAATAGCAAAGAGCCAATGTGAGTGCAGCAAGGTCCCATAAACAATCGTACGTCATAACAATCAGATAATCATTTTTATTTTAGTGATGTTGATTGAGGGACAAGCATTGGTTGGGACACTGGAAAAAAACTCCCCTGATCTTTTTCAGAATAATGTTAGGCAGGATCTTACATGTAAGAACATAGAGGCAGAAGTAGGTTGTTCAGCCCACCAAGCCACTTCTAACATTCAGGCAGCACGGTGGCTCACTGGTTAGCACTGCTGCCTCACAGCGCCAGGGACCTGGAATCAATCCCACTTGTCTGTGTGGAGTTTGCACATTCCCTCCGTGTCTGGGTGGGTTTCCTCCTGGTGCTCTGGTTTTCTCCCACAGTCCAAGAATATGCAGATGAATTGGATTGGCCAAGAGAAATTGCCCATAATGTCCGGGGATGGGGTAGGTCTGGGCAGGATGTTGTTAGGAAAGTTAGGATGGACCGAATGGTCAGCTTCCACACTGTGGGGACTCCATAATTCTAGATCATACCTGATCATCTACTTTAATGCCACTTTCCCAGTCTATCTCCATATACTACTATATCATTGTACTCCAGAAATCTATTAATTTCTGTTTGAGCATGCTCAATAATTGAGCTCCCACAGCCCTCCAAGTGAAGAAATTCCTTCTCATCTCAGTCTCTTATCCTGAGTTTGTGTTCATTGGTTTTAGACTCACCAGCTAACGGGAACATCTTCATTCATCCGTGAAACCCCGTCAGGATTTTGTAAGTTTCAAAGAAGTCACCCCTCAGTCTTTAAAAACAGACCCTGTCTCCTCAATCTCACCTCATAAGACACCCTTCCATCCCAGGAATGAATCTTGTCAACCTCTATTGTATTCCCTTAATGGCAAGTGTATCTCACCTTTGATTGCAACTATATACAATCCTCCAGATAATTTCTCATCATTGCACTCAGTTACCCAAATCCCCTTGCAATGAAGGACATCATATCATATCACTTGCCTCCTAGTAGCTCACTGCATCTGCTAATTGATAAGACTCATGAACGAAGAGTCCAAGAACTCTTTGAATGCACAGTTCCCAAAGGGTGAGCGGGGAAAGGTATAACAGAGACCTAAGGGGCAACGTTTTCACACAGAGAGTGGGACGTGTACAGAATGAGCTGCCAGAGGAAGTGGTGAAGGCTGGTACAATTGCAACATTTAAAAAGCATTTGAATGGGTATATGAATAGGAAGGGTTTGAAGGGATATGGGCCGGGTACTGGCAGGTGGGACTAGATTTGGTTGGGATATCTAGTCGGCATGGATGGGTTGGACCGAAGGGTCTGTCTCCATGCTGTACATCTCTATGACTCTATGACTCTATTAATGAAATATCTTATCTTTTTCTGTTCTGTTCTACCAAAATAGAAAAAGTAACTTCTCACTTATTCCCATTGTATTCTAGCTGTTGTGCTCTACTCCACTCATTTAATTTGTCCGAGTCGCTTTGAAGCATTCTTGTATCTGCCTTACAACTTACGTCCCCATAAACATAATAAAATGAAACAAAGACCTGCTGGAGATCTGAAACACACAAAAACAGAGATTGTTGGAGAGACACAGCAGGTCTAGAAGCATCCATGGAGAAAAAAACAGAGTTAAGGGGTTGAGTCCAGTGACCCTTCTTCAGAACGGATAGCAGCCAGGAAAAGGTGGTACTTATGCTGATGATGGGGCGTGTGTAGTGGGCAGTGTGGGCTGGGGGTGATGGCAGTGGTTGGGGAGGGCATGGTGTGGGGAAAGACTATGGGGATAGTCAGAGAGGAAGACCAGAGAGACAAAAAGAAAAATGGGTAGGCAGACAAAGTGATTGAAATAATAAGCTAGGGGGGAGAAAAAATGCTAAGTAAGTGGTAATGGGAGCAATGAGTTGGTAAAAACAGGTTGGCTGTGTGAAAGCAATGTGTGTCCTGACAGGACCTGGGGTGTATGGATAGCTCATATGCTTGGAAAGAGGATTTCATGCTTTCCCAGCTGAGGCTGAGTCTCTCTGGAGCACTGCAACAGGCCTGAGACAGGGCTACAAGAGCTACAGATGAATTTCTGGAGTGGTCAAGTAGGGATTGGGCTATTTTGTATTTAATAATGTGTAATGAGAAAGGACTAATTAATAGCCTTGTAAAGGAATCTTTGGAAAATAGTTATCATAATATGATAGAATTGTGCATTAGGTTCGAATATGTGATACATCATTCTGAAACTAGTCTTCAACCTGAAGAAAGGAAAATACAAAAGGACGAGTTGACCTTGTTGGATTGGGAGAATATTCAAAGTGAGTATACAAAGAAAAATTATGTGATCTCTCACAGATATGCGTTTCAATAGTCACAAGCTTTCAGCAATATCCACATTGAAAAGCTGATTACCAAGCTGGATTTTGAGGGTGGGGGCGGGAATTCCTGCAATACTTACCTGATTCTCCTGCACTGTCTAGTGATCACCCATTCCCTTTCTGCCTCCATGTTTCAAGCCTGGTGTGACCATCCCTGTGAAAATGCTAGCCATGGAGCTCTCATTTTTGTCAATGCACCATCGTGCCGTCAGCTGGAGCTCAAGGTGCTGCAGCTGTCAGCATTTCCTGCACAAGTGCTCACCTACTTTTACCTACTACTTTCCCCTTTGCACAGAACTGACACAACATGTCACCAAACTGCTTTACCATGCCTTAAATGTACTTCTTCTAAAGTTACAAAACAATGCAACAATTTATAAAATAGTAATTACTGCTCTGGGAATTTGAGGAAATCAGCTCCAACACTGAAAATAGGGAGTAGCTCTTAGAGCCACAATTTTCTCCTGTTGTCTACCTTGGGTTCACATACATTAACTTAATTTTACTTTGATTTACATGTATTGACCCTCTTTTACTTGGTCTTAACTTAATAAACCTTAAAGCTGTTGACACATTTTACTTTCACAGTTAAATGTGACTGAGATGTAACACACTTTACTAATTGCAATTCACCTTACTTAAAGCACCTCTTTCCCCTGAGCATGAATTTCCACATGGAGCTGATTCACTGTTCACTCTGAGTACCTCTTACTCAGGTACAGTCTTCTGACCTTGTGCTCTGTACTTATATCCATTTGAGAGAACTGACTCATTATGTCTCATTGAAATGCCTGAACATTTGACAGTGCTGGACTGCCTCTTTACTGCATTAGAGTGTCAACCTCGATTTTGAACTTGAGGCTCTTGCGTAGGCCAGGAACTCAAAGCCTCTGACTCAAAGATGAAAGTGTTACCCAGTGACCTACAGCTGACAAACTAATACTGACGAACTGTCTCTTTGTGGGGTTAAGCAAAGAAGTACAAATTAATGTGGAATTGTGGTTAAAAGGTGAGAGTGGACTGGGGTTCCTACAAATGTTGCCTTAGTCAAGGGAGACAGTCCCTGTTGCCAAGAGAAAATAATAGCAATGCATTTGCATGTTTATTAATAATTTAACAGAAATAAATCTGCTATCACAATAAAAACAGTCTGATAACAAGCAAACAGAAATCTGATCACACCACAGCTCCTTAGGGACAGGGAAAGCCAGCTGAAACCTCTGATTTAGATTGCACCTAAAATTAATATTTATATCTAGCTTTATCAGTGTTAATTGATTAGTAAATGTGTAAACAACGTGGATGTAGATTTCCTCTGATCCCACAGTGCCTATAGTAATGTAAAAGGGGCACCTTCCCACCTATGAATGGCCTGTCCTTAACCTAGACCTCTCTTTGGGACAAGATTCATCAAAATATTTACAGTGTGTAAGTAGAACTTCAGAAAAGGGAAGGGATTTACTGTCGACCTTTACCAGAGTCATGGTGGAGAAAACAGGTAGCAAAGATTTCTAAAACTGCCAGTTTGTGCAATACCTTCCATTGTTAAGTGCAGCATTTAAAAACAATACAATGTAGCTCTAGTCTAGCCCTCTGTGGCCCATAATAACACATGATAACAGGATGTCAGCTCATGATCAAGCAAGAGTATATTACGTGACTAGTCTCACCTAGGCCAAAATCAAAAGTCACATGACACCAAGTTACGGTCCAACAGATGTATTTAAAATCACAAGCTTACAAACTGCTGCTCCTTCGTCAGGTGAAGTAGAGGGAGGCAATTGATTTTAAATAAATCTGTTGAACTGTAACTTTGTGTCGTGTGACTTTTGACTTTGTCCACACTAGTCCAACACTGGCATCTCCACATCACCAATGCCAGAAAATGCTCTTGGTGAGCATGGTACGGTGTTCAATTGTTCTGTATTTGATTATATGAGCCTGCTAACTACTGATGCTCACTATGTTTGACTGGCTGTGGACTCAGAGAAAAATAAACAGGCTGTAGACAAAGCTGAAAGCCAGAGATGAAGCAGACAGTAATTTTTAAAATATGTAAATAAAACTTGTACATATTTAAGTCCATGTAACAGCAACAGCAGATTCTGAGATGTAAAGTATATATCAAGGAGTTAATGGAACAGTTCCCCACTTAAAATTAATCCCTTCATTCAACAGGAAGCTTACTTCCATGATTATGATCTATGTTGCATTTCAAGCATTCATTGTATCTCATGCACCATTTGGAATCTAATGAGTTACTACATATGAGGGAAAACACATAACCTACACTTTGTCATTGTGAATCTTACACTCTTAGGCACTCTGACATGACATTGTCATTAATTTACTAACTAAACTTCAGGTGCTGAAGCATTAATAGTGCCAAATACACTAGCGTTTTTGTTTAAACTTTGATTAGTTTTCTCAAATAGATATCTTTGATGTATTTCTCCAATATATTTTTAAGTTTCATAGGATTCAAGGAGTCAATCTATCCCCTTGAGCAGTGCTGCCATTCTATTAGATCCTGACTGATCTGTACATCAAATTCATTTACCCAGCTATGCTTCATATTCTTTAATACTTTACTGAACAAAATTCTATCAATCTCAATTTTGAAAACTTCAATTATCTCAACATCAAAATCCACCTGAGAGAAGACAGTTCCAGATTTCTACCAGGTATTTGTGACAGAAAAGTGCTTCCTGATTTCACTCATAAATGACCTTACTCATAATTTAAAATGATGACTCAGTGTTCTAACCTTGTTTGCCAGATAGTGGAAATGGCTTCTTTTCAAATACCCTGTCAAATTTATTTATGTTTTTCAATGGCTTGATTAGGCCACCTTCGAAACTTAAAAGAATACAAACCATGCTTCTGCCTCACTTCATAGTTTAAGTTTTCTTGCCTGATATCATCCTGCAGAACCTGCTATGCAATCTCTCCAAGGCCTATGTTCCATTCATGAAATGCAAAACTCGAAAGTAAATGCAATGCTTAGATAACCAGGGCCTGTAAAAATTGAAGCTTTGCTTCCACACTTTCGTATTTGAATCCCTGTGAGATATAAAACAACCTTCCATTCGCCTTTTTGATTAATTTCTGTATCCGAGGACAACTTTTATTTCAGATTCTCAAATCTAGATGCTGCACCACACTCTAATCATTTAAAAAAATCCAATTTATCTTTATTTGATTGTGCAGTTCCCCATATTAAGTGCTACATGTCCACTCACTTTACCCATACATCTGTAACTTCCATTTATACAACTTACTGCTTCCTCAAATAGCATCATATGCAAATGTATGTATAAATTTCTGTTCCTTCATCCATATGTGATGAAAAGTTGTAACCCTTGTAAAGATTTTTGGACAACATTGAATTACTTCCTGGTGATAATCCAGGAGGCCAAGTGGTGAAGGATAGAACTAGAACCAATACTTACAGCATTTATTTCCAGAACCCTGGGGTGGGGGGGAAGTCCAAAACTAGAGGGCATAGGTTTAAGGTGAGAGGGGAAAGATTTAAAAGGGACCTAAGGGGCATCTTTTTCACACAGAGGGTAGTGTGTGTATGGAATGCACTGTCAGAGGAAGTGGTGGGAGCTGGTTCAGTCACAACATTTAAAAGGCATCCAGATGGATATATGAATAGGAAGGGTTTAGAGGGATTTGGGCCAAATGTTGGCAAATGGGACAAGATATCTGGTCCTTAGTTAAGGATATCTGGTCAGAATGGACATGTTGGACCAAAGGGTCTGTTTCCTTGCTCTACAGCTCTATGACTCTAAATACAAATATAAACATGAAGCTCCTAACTTCAGCAGCATAGTTTCAGTCTGTTTGTATTTATAGAGGCACAAATGAATCAACACTTAATGTTGATAATTCACACACAATTAAATACAATCCACAACTACTAATCAGACCATATTGCCTTTATTCTTATTCCGTCTCAACTTCCTAACTAATTAGTTAGAAGCAGACTTTAATTTATGTTCAAAAAACCAAGGAACTGCTGATGCTGGAAATCAGAAATTGCTGAAAAAACTCAACAAGTCAGGCAGGATCTGTGGACAGAAAGCAGAATTAATGTATCAGGTCCAATGATCCTTCTTTAGGATTACTGAAGGGTCACTGTATCTGAAGCATTAACTCTGATTAGATTAGATTACTTACAGTGTGGAAACAGGCCCTTCGGCCCAACAAGTCCACACCGACCCGCCGAAGCGTAACCCACCCATACCCTTACATTTACCCCTTTACCTAACACTACGGGCAATTTAGCATGGCCAATTCACCTGACTTGCACATCTTGGTGACTGTGGGAGGAAACCGGAGCCCCCGGAGGAAACCCACGCAGACACGGGGAGAACGTGCAAACTCCACACAGTCAGTCGCCTGAGTCGGGAATTGAACCCGGGTCTCTGGCGCTGCGAGGCAACAGTGCTAACCACTGTGCCACCGTGCCGCCCTCTGCTTTCTCTCCACAGATTCTGCCTGACGTGCTGAGATTTTCGAACAAGTTTTACTTTTCATTCAAATTCTCTTGTGCGGAAATGTACAAAATGCATTAGGGAAGTTGATATTATCAGCACCCATAGATACTCCACTGACAAATATGCTTGTGATCACCCTCACAATGCAAATTAGTCAAAACTTGCTTTCTTTGATGTGCTGCTTGGTTTCACTGAAGCGTAGCCATGTTAGAAAACATGCTTTAACTTTTTTTCTGCATATTATGGATGAAGTTACATTTTAACTATATTTTCATGAAGAAATTACCTGCTGTAAGCAGAGTCTGCTCAGGGAACCTACAACTAGAACTTTGAAACAAAACTAGGAATAACGCCAAAGAATCTGGCTCAGAACTCAACTGTGTCAATTGTTCAGCCACTCCTAATTTCCTATTGTAGTCTGATTAATGCCATGCTAGTTTAGTCCCAGTGAAGGTAGATTAATGTGTGGAGGATGAATGACAAAAGGAACTGCTCAATATTTAACTGAAAACAGTCTAAAAGATTAATACTGATGCTTAAGTAGGGAATTAAACTCAAAATGAGCTTAGGTCTATATTGGGTGTGTTGGAAAATTAAACAGAAAATTCGAGTAAATAATCAAGGTTATATATTGTGTGACATTTTTGAGACTTTGAGTGCAGACAGATAAAAAGGTATGCTCACCTTTACTTCAGCCTGTTCCTATTTCATGCTGAGCTAGAAATGCAAAGACTCATGTCCATGAGTTGCACTAACCGCACAAAGCATGATTAGTCCTGGGGCTTACAGTAATGTGTTATTGTTACGTAGCTCATTCTAATCTTACTTACCTGGGCTTACTACCTCTGGACCTGTGTGGAGCCATAGACAACAAGACTCCGCCACAGACTCTGCTCTATTACAATTTCTTTCATTGCAGCCCAAGATGCACATTCTCTCGAAGATCCTTCTTAATTGCACTTCTCCAGTTCTTCCTTAGTGGCCGCTCCGTCATCCCCATCTGATGGTGTCCATTGAATTTTGACAGGGCATACTTGTGGGAGTCCTCCAAAACTCAGCAGTCATCTCATCTTACATTTCAGCCAAATGTTGATGCTGAGTCTAAGCCAAGAGAGATACATTGGTATGGAAATGCGGTTCATATATGTCACCAAGTGGGTGCCAGCAGTTTGATTGCCCAATATGCAATGGTTAAAATCTTATTTCATTAGCAGCAATGGATCAAAATATCAGGCTCTGTGTATAATGAGCAAGTGATTAGATACAATGAGCCTTGCGTCACTGGCACAGATGAACATCTACCTCTTTATTTCTCTGAGCTTTAAGGTGGTGTGATGGTGTGTGCCCAGTGTAAGACAAGACTATAACTGTAGCTCCTTTAACCAGGATTCAAGTAATCCGTTTGTGCTGTAGACAGTGAGCGCACACACCACTTTGTGAGGAACCACGATGCTTCCTCAACTGGTCCTATAATGGTTTTATCACCCATGGCTGATTCAGGATCTGGACCAATCTGATGAGAGAGAGACATAAACACTAGATCTGGCACTAATAATGAAGGTGATAAGGTAAAGGCTGAAAGAAATTGGATAATGATTCAAATTTTCTGGCAGGTTTAGTGAGGAGCATTGATCGATTGTTAGATAAAAGAGCATTCAGTGTGGAAATCCTTTTTTCAGATTGTTCTGTCAGATAATTCAATGTGTTCCGAAGGAATTAAGCATCTTTTCTTTGTGCTGTGTAGCAAAAGAAAAAGAGATGAAGTTGGAATAGTTTTCAGCTAAATTCTATTGCAGCAGGTCAATTAAAGAATGCTAAAGCCATTGTATTAGATTAGGACATGAAAACCACAGGACAGGTAGTGTTACCTGGTTAGGAAACTTCTTACTATTATTTCAAGCAGTGCTTTTTATTAGCAACAGGTAGAATAGAAGCCAGCTTTCCTTAATCCAAACTGTTCAGATGGATTGAACAGTGGCAAACCGAATTTAATGTCGAAAAGCTTTTCACTGTGCCTCGGTACACATGACAATAAATTCAATTCAATTCAAAAGTGTGAGGTGATGCATTTTGGGAGGACGAACAAGGCAAGTGAGTACACAGTGAATGGTTGGACCCTGGGAAGTATAGAGGATCAGAGGGCTATTGGTGTGTGTACATATCCACTGATCCTTGAAGTCAGTCGGATAGATATATAAGGCAGTTAAGAAGGCAAATGCAACATTTATTTTCAACAGTCAAGGTATTAAATACAAGAACAAGAAGGCAATGATGGAGCTGTATGCACCATCAGTTTGGTCACAGCTGGAGTACGATATACAGTTCTGGTTGCCACACAGTAGGAAGGGTTGTGATGGCATGAGAGAGGGTGCAGAGGCAGGTCACGAGGACGTTGCTTGGATAGGAGTGATTCAACTACGAAAGGCAGGCTCGATATGCCGAGGTTCTTCTTCTTCGAACATGGAAAGCTGACAGGGGAATCTGATTAGATTAGATTACTAGATTACTTATAGTGTGGAAACAGGCCCTTCGGCCCAACAAGTCCACACCGACCGTCCGAAGAGCAACCCATCCCGACCCATTCCCCTACATTTACCCCTTCACCTAACCTACGAGCAATTTAGCATGGCCAATTCGCCTAACCTGCACATATTTGGACTGTGGGAGGAAACCGGAGCACCCGGAGGGGTACAAAGTTCTGAGGGGCATTGATAGTGTAGATAGGGAGAAATGTTTCTCTTTAGTAAAGGGCTCAATAACCAGAGGGCACAGTTTTACGGTGAGGAGCTGGAGGCTTAGAGGGGATTTGAAGAACACAGTGCTTGTGAGTATCTAGAACTCACTGCCTGAAAGGGTACTAGAGGCAGGAACCCTCAGGACATTTAAAAGCCACTTAGATGAACACTTGAAATGCCATAATATTTACGGCTATAAACCATATGCTGGAAAATAGGATCCAAATACATGGAAGTTTGATGATACAAAGGACTGAAGGGTCTCCTTCCACGCTGTTAAAAACTCTGTGATTGTACAGATCTGAGGTTCGGCTTCAGGAAGATCCAGGCCAGGTTTTTATTTATTTGCTATCCATGTGAACATGCTTTTTTGAAGCCGCTTGTTAAATAACGGTGAGTGAGTAAGGAATACTGGTTTCCTCTGGAAACCATTGTTGCTTACTAACCCCTGCAATGACATATACGATTACATCTTGCAGCAGGGGTGGTCAAGCAAAGAGAGTTTAACAACATTCTGAAGTCACTGGACTTGAAGCATCAGCTCTGCTTTCTCTTCACAGATGCTGGCAGACCTCCTGAGTTTCTCCAGCAATTTTTGTATCTCTTTTAGAACGTTTCAGAGATTTTGGCAATGAGAGAATGCCTTCATGCCTTTAGGAAGTCTAGACATCCTGGAGGGAAGTTTTCATTACCTATGTAGATCATGAGGACTTAATGAAAAATCTTTCATTCAAATCTATTTACTGGGAAGTGGTGTATGAAATGTGCTCTGATAAGGCTTCCTTAACTTCTTGTCGATTTCACTTCTGCTAACTCTCATTATTGTGCTATCAGTATCTTGCTGCGGTGTTCTGCTACTGCACATTAATCAACCTGCAAAGAAATCTGTTAGATTGAGTGTTTACACATTAAGCTGACTGAACACTACTTTCTATCTTCTGAAGGAGCCAAACGCACATGTTCGCTCTACATGATCTCCAGTGCTTGATAACATGATTAAGGGGAATTGACCTGTATTATAATCATAGACTCATAGAAATTACTGCCCAGTAGGAGGCCATTCAACCTACAGTGTTTCTAACTTTCGAATTGAAGCAAATTACACTAATCTTATTTTCCTCCTTTTATATTTCTATACAAGTATTTTATAGTGTCAACTTGGTTCAGTTAGTTGCTTTGTACCTTTTGAGTCAGCATGTTGTGTATTTGAGAGAGACTCTAAATTTCCAAAGAGAAAGCTTTCTTTGAATTGTTTTGACTATCAATGAGTATTGGTGGCACCATTCACTACTTGGTGTTACCCTTGCTCAGTGGTAACACTGTCCCTTATGAGTCTGAAAGTTGTTAAACTCCCACTTCAAGCATGTTAGCAAAAGTCTAGCTTGATGCTCTGGTGCTGTACAGGAGTGCTGTTCTGTCTTCCAGTTGCCTGGATTGATTAATAGACTTCAACACACAATTTCAGAGGTGAAGAGAGTTATCCTAATGGTTTGACTGACATTTCCTTTACAACCCCACACCATTTCCGACAGATTGTCGAACAATTCATTCATTTATCTAACCTCAGACATTGATAATGCTCAGAATAAAAATAGAAACGTTAATCACGAGGCTCCCTCATATTTAAGTGATTCCAGGAATCTGTGCATGTCCTGGAGGTCGAGCTGGGTTGGGTTCTGAATGCCGTAAGACATAGAAGGAGAAGGAGGCCATTCAGCCCACTGAGCCTGAACTGCCATTCAATGAGACCATGGCTGATTTGATAATCCTCAACTCCGCTTTCCTGCCTTTTCCCCATTACCCTTGATTCCCTTAATGATGAAAAATCAACCTATCTCAGCTTTGAATATATTCAATCATACAGCCTCAGTGGTAAGGAAGTGCACAAATTTTCTGTCCTCTGAGTGAAGACATTCCTCTTCCTTATACAGGCAACCCATTACTCTGAGAGTATACCCTCCCACTAGGGGAAACAACCTCTCCACATACACTTGAAAAGCCGCCTAAGAGTCTTATCTGTTTCAATAAAGTATCTTCTGAACTCCAGTGAGTACTGGCCCAACCTACACAACTTCTCCTCATAAGAGAGTCCCTTCCATACCTGTAATCAACCTCACATAACTTCTCTGCATTGCCTCTAATGCCAGTATATCTTTCCTCAGCCAAGAGGACCAAAATTGTTCACAGTATTCCTGTTGTCATCTAACTAGTTTTAGCAAGTTTCCTTATTTTTGTGCACCATCCTCTTCAAAATAAAGGCCAATGTTCTTTTCACATTCCATATACCTGCTGAACTTGGACGCTGTCTTACTGTGATGCATACATTGAGAACTCCGAATGCTCTCTCTGATGTAGCTTTCTGCAGTTTTTTTCCAGTTAACTAACATGCAACTCCTCAGTCCTTCCTGTCGAAGTGCATAACTTCACATTTTCCCACATTTCATCCACCAAATGTTTACCGACTTGCTTACCCCATCCACATTCCTCTGCAGAAGCTTGATGTCATCCTTAACACCTGCCTTCCTACCTCTTTCTGTGTCATCCACAAACTTGGAAATGGTACATTCACTTTCTTCATCCATGTCATGAATATATATTGTAAATAACTTTGGCCTTAACACTGATTCCAGGTTAAAAATCACACAACACCAGGTTATAGTCCAACCAGTTTATTCGGAAGCACTAGTTTTCAGAGTGCTGCTCCTTCATCAGGTGGTTGTGGAGTATGATGAAGGAGCAGCGCTCCGAAAACTAGCTTCCAAATAAATCTGTTGGACTATAACCTGGTGTTGTGTGATTTTTAATTTTGTACACCCCAGTCCAACACCGGCATCTCCAAATCATGACGACTGATTCCAGGGATAATCAACTAGTTATAGGTTGACAACCTGAAAATGCCCCCTTTATCTCAACTCTGTCTTCTGTTAGTTTGTCAATTTTCTATCCATGCTAATAGGTGAATTCCAGCATCCTGAGAGTTCTCATTTAATGAAGTAGCCTAACATGCAGTAAATATCTTATCAAACACCTTCTGGAAATACAAACATTAGTCTTACCACCTGTGGCATATTCCCTGTTTGGTGGTGTCTGTCTCTCTGCGTGTTGACATTGAAAAGAGTTTCTAAGATGCCCTAGAGATGTGATTGATGCTGTACCTATATCAGACCTTTTCCACTCGTCTAATTGTTTTTCACAAGCTGGTGTCGTTTTTTCCTTGATTACTGTTTGTGGTAAAGCATTTCATATTTCAAGAACTATCTTTGTGAGGAAAAAAGAACATTTTTCCAATCATACTTAAAAGCCAGTGATTTTGCTACTTTTAAGTCCTTTCTAATCCCTTCTTCCTTTTGAATATTTATCTCTAGCAATCTGTCTTCAACATCCTTTTCAGATACTCCCATAATCCCACTAAGTAAGATTTCTTCCATTGCTTCACTTTCAAGTCTATAATAGTCCTTTCAAGTCTGCGGTTCTGCTTCTTATCTGCAGTTCTTTTTAATTCCATGTGTTTATCTAAAGTCTTGATATTTACTTTCCTGTTGACTGCCTGTCTTATTTATCAGTCCCTCTTCACCTTCCTGGCTTGCAATATGTTGTATTTTTATTTCTCTATTAAAGCTTTCATATTTATTAAGGAACAGAAACAGAAATTGCTGAAAAAACCTCAGCAGGTCTGGCAGCATCTGTGAAGAGAAATCAGAGTTAATGTTTTGGGTCCAATGACACACCCCTTCAGGACTGAACTATTTATTAAGTGCCTAAGCAATTTGCATCCTTTAATGGGTAGCATCGTGGCTTAGTGATCAGCGCTGCTGCCTCACAGTACCAGGTACCTGGGTTCAATTCCACCCTCAGGTGACTGTATGGAGTTTGCATGTTTCCTCTGGGTGCTCTAGTTTCTCCCACAGTCCAAAGATGTGTAGGTTTGGTGGACTGGCTGTAGAACAATAGGGATTGGATGGAAAGTTATTCAGGGAGTTGATGCAGACTTGACGGGCTGAATGACCTCTATCTGCACTGTAGGGATTCAGTACTTCCACCTTGACTTGACCACTATTTGTTCCACCATTTGACAGGTCTGCCATTCCCCAATCCCCTTAAATTCTACTGAAATTAGCAGGCCAACATTTTTATCTTGCTCACTAATTTCATTTTTCAATATTTATAAAAATCAAAATTAATTATGTCCTGATTACCACTTCCTGACTGGTCTCCCACAAGTCCCATGTACCTTCACTCCTGCACAAGTTCATGTAGATAGAGAGCCTTCTGTTGTTCCCTGCTCTCCCCAACACTGACACATGACTGCAATGGCCAGCCCTTCAGGTTGATCAACTCTTTCCCATCTGGCCTGGAGGTGATGTAATTTCAGCTTGGGATGATTGAGGCTCTTGACCATTTAATGGGGTGTTTGGATGGAGATGATGCAGAGGGGCAAGGGGGAGTGTGGAAGGGGGTAGAGCAGATGAAGGGTGCAGGGGGGAGGGGGTTGGAGGGCAACATGAGGAGATTGGTTGGTGAAGGGAATGGATGAGGATATTGGGCTTTAGGCCTTCTCCATTCACTACTGAGTTCCAGTAGAGTTCAGGACACAATTGGATCAGTCATGATTGTCAAATGGCAAAACAAGTACAAGGGGCTGAATAGCCCACTCCTGTTATTCACGATGTGGAGGTCCCAGTGTTGGACTGGGGTAGACAAAGTCAGAAGTCACACAACACCAGGTTATAGTCCAACAGGTTCATTTGCAATCACAAGCTTTCAGAGTACTGCTCCTTCATCCGGTTCATCTAATGAAGCTCCTGTTGCACTATAAGCTGTGTGACATCTGACCTTGTTATTCATAAGCCCAAATATAATCAACCTCTTTAATTCCTGTGGTGGCAGAAAGGTGGTGAGTAACTCCCCTGTGCCAACCCCCCAGAATACCTCCTCTTCTCCCCACGTTTTCAGGAAGATTGCACCCAATGTCTGTCGTCCAGGAACACACAGCACAGGGGGGAATGATACCAGAAAGGCTCAGTAGTAGGCACTGTGCCCCCATGTGAAGCAGGCAGTGGGTATTGTTTCATACTGCCTGTGGGATTTTATAGGTAGTGGCATGCAGCAGGACACTAAGCCTTCCTGCTGAGCAGCTGCAGCCTCAGCAAAGCCTCGGCACCGTGTCAGGTTAACACCAAGAAAAACCAGCCTGCACTTCTTAAACCAGACCTATTCTAAAATTAATCTGGTCCCCCTGCTATAGCAAAGATATTGTTAAATTGGAGAGGCTCCACAAAAGATTTACCAGGATGTTGCCAGGACTGGAGGGTTTGAGTTAAAAGCACAGGTTGAATACAGTCACAGAGTCATAGAGATGTACAGCACGGAAACAGACCCTTCAGTCCAACCCGTCCATGCTGACCAGATATCCCAACCTAATCAAGTCCCATTTGCCAGCAGTTGGCCCATATCCTTCTGAACCCTTCCTATTCATATACCCATCGAGATGCCTTTTAAATGTTGTAATTGTACCAAACACCACCACTTCCTCTAGTAGCACGCATCACCCTCTGTATGAAAATGTGTCCCTTTTATCCCTTTTAAATCTTTACCCTCTCACCCTAAACCTATGCCCTCTAGTTCTGGACTCCTCCCACCCAAGGGAAAAGACCTAGTTATCCTATCCATGCCCCTCATGATTTTATAAATTCCTATGATGTTGCCCCTTAGCCTCCGACACTCCAGAGAAAACAGCCCCAGCCTATTCAGCCTCTCCCTAAAAGTCAAACCCTCCAACCCTGGCAACATCCTTGTAAATATTTTCTGAACCCTTTCAAGTTTCACAACATCTTTCTGACAGGAGGGAGACGAGAGTTGCACCCAATATTCCAAAAGCGGCCTACGTAATGTCCTATACAGCCGCAACGTGACCGCCAAACTCCTACACTCAATGCTCTGACCAATAAAGGAAAGCACATCAAATATCTTATTCACTATCCCATCTACATTCAAGGAACTATGAACCTGCATTCCAAGGTCTCTTTGTTCAGCAACACTCCCCAGGACCTTACCAATAAGTGTTTAAGTGCTGCTCTGATTTGCCTTTCCAAATGCAGCATCTAACATTTATCTAAATTAAACTCGATCTGCCCATCTGAGTAAAGTGTTCTGAGGTAACCTCCTTCGCTATCCACTACACCTCCAATTTTGGTGACATTTACAAAGTTACTAACTGTACCTCCTATATTCACTATATACTTCCTATATCCTCTGTAATATGGACATTTTTCAAGATGTCACCATCTATTTCCCTACATTCTATATCTTCCATGTCCTTCTCCACAGTAAACAGTGATGCAAAATACTCATTGAGTATCGTCTCCATCTCCTGCGGCTCTGCACATTGACTGCCCAGGCTGGGACTTTTTTCACTGGAGTCTCGGAGGTTGAGGGGTGACCTTATCGACATTTATAAATGCATGAAGGCATAGATAAGGTGAATAGCAAGGGTTTTTTCCCTCGGGTGAGGAAGTTCAAAACTTGGGGCATAGTTTTAAGTTGAGAAGAGAAAGATTTAAAAGGGACCCTGAGGGGCAACCTTTTCACATGGATGATGGTTCATATGTGGAATGATCTGCCAGAGAAAGTGGTAGATGCAGGTACAGTTACAACATTGAAAAGAGATTTGGACAGATACATGAAGAGGAAAGGTTTACAGGGATATGGGCCAAATGCAGGTAAATGGGACAGGTTTAGCTTAGGAAATTTGTTCAGCATGGATGAGTTGGATCGAATGGTCTGTTTCCATCTTGTATGATTCTATGACCCTGCAACTCTCTGATTAGTTCACAGGATATGGGCATCACTAACTTCTGCAACCCATCTCCTCGGTAGATCAATTACTGAACACATTGCCCCAAGAGGTATGGGAGATATTCTCCCAGGCCCACGCTGCTCTAATCACTGATTAGGGCAGCGGTTAATGCCAGCCTAAATTGTTGCTCTGAGAAAGGGTCACTTGACTTGAAACATTAACTCTGATTTCTGTCCACAGATGCTGCCAGATCTGCTGAGCTTTTCTGGCAATTTCTGTTTTTATTTCTTAATTCTTGTCTGTTTTATTTAAATATTCTGCACTTACTATTCACCATGTGTCTGCTCTCCCCTCCTGCAGATCAGACTATCCACCTCACCCATTAAAGCCCCCTTCAACTCTCCTGAAATTGGCAGGAGGCAATGCTTGGCTCATTGTCAAGGAAACGGAGGAGCATGGTGACCTTGACGACTATCACTCTGAAGGTGTAGATCCAAGTCAAGGAGGTTGCACTTTTCTATGACCATCTCCTCAGTAGAGCACAGCCACTGAACACACTGCCCTGAGAGGTATTGGAGGTATTCTCCCAGACACTTGGTGAGCCCACTCATGGTAAGCCCTCCTGCTCTTCTCTGTATGAGTTTCTTCTCTACACAGCTGCCTGTGCTGCATTTCTCTGTAGTGCTGTAAGGAACTGGAACTATCCCCCTGACTGGGAGCAGCAGAGGTCTTTCGAAAGCACTCAGTAGGGCAGCACAGTGGCTCAGTGGTTAGTACTGCTGCCTCACAGCACCAGGGACCTGGGTTCAGTTCCTGCCTGGGGAGACTGTCTGTGTGGAGTTTGAACATTCTCCCTGTGTCTGTGTGGATTTTCTCTGGGTGCTCTGGTTTCCTCCCACAGTCCAAAGATGTGCTGGTTAGGTGAACTGGCTATGTCAAATTGCCCATAGTGTTAGGTGCGTTAGTCAGGAGTAAATATAGGGTAGGGGAATGGGTCTGGGTGTGTTACTCTTTAGAGGGTCAGTGTGGATTTGTTGGGCTGAAGGGCCTATTTACATACTGTAGGGAATCTAAAGTACTTCCCAAAGGGAACCAGGAGAATTTAAGCCCAACTCCATAATTTGGATTTCTTTCAAATGCAGTCCAGTTCCATCTGATTGTTGTATAAGTGAACATTTCATTATTTTGAAAAAGTCTAATTTTAATTTATTGTGCAGCATCCACTGTTGTCCCCATGAGTTTTGTATCTGAAAGGTTACCACAAGCCAACTCCTCAAATTCATGTAATCAATTTCTTAAACTCTCCAATTTCATTTCTGTATGTTATCAATTGTCATTAGGAATGTTTAAAAATCAGATTTTTAAATATTGCATTTTTTTCTTTCACTGCCCCCTCATCCTAGCTTCCTTTTCCTTCTTCCTTTCATTCTTTGTGTTGAATTCATTCTCCTTCTTACTTTAGCTGCAGACATGGGGCGGCATGGTAGCTCAGTGGTTAGCACTGCTGCCTCATGGTCCCAGGTTCAATTCCAGTCTCAGGTGACTGTCTGTGTGGAGTTTACACATTCCCCCTGTGTCTGCGCGGGTTTCCTCCCACAATCCAAAGATGTGCCGGTCAGTGGACTGGCCATGCTAAATTGCCCGTAGTGTTAGGTGCATTAGTCAGAGGGAAATTGGTCTGGGTGGGTTACTCTTCAGAGGGTCAGTGTGGACTAGCTGGGCCGAAAGGCCTGTTTCCACACTGTAAAGAATCTAATCTAATCTTAATCATCACTTCATCTCCTTATACAATGAGCAGGTTACAGTGTGATATGTTCTTGAGCAGAACGACACAGGTTAAAGTTGATAGATGTACACTGTGCTACACAACTGTGCCCTCTGCTACACCATCCAAGCACTCCTCTTTAATGAACTCAGGTTGGGGAAAGGCCGGTGCTGTGAAGAGAGCGATGTTTACCAACAAAACATTTGGTGCTTTTTAACAAAACAAGGGGAGCTGAAATTGAACTACAGCTTTACATTTTCTTAAGCTTTATCAGTTCAAGGCAATCATTCCAATGTTTTATTTGCTCAGAGCTACAGAGCTGAAGATTGTGAGAAAAGTAAAAGTGAGTTGACAGTGCATGCTGTTATTAATGCACAAATCAGCTGGCAAGTGTTGGCAATTATAAGATAGACGCAATGTGAATCTTCAGAACTTGTTAGCTGATTTACTCTGCTCTGCCTTTTGCTTCACACAAACAACATCTCGCCCTTAGCCTCCCCATTATATTTATGAACTTGTTAGATTAGCACATTAATTGCTCATTAAACTCGCTACAGTAAGTTCGGTCTACATTCTAACATTATATGTATGTTGAACAACCTGACAATTGCTAATACAATGCCAGATGGAGTATAATATGGGAAAGTGGGAACTTGTTCGCTTCGGCAGACAGATGAGAAAAACAGCAAATTATTTAAATGCAGAGGGTATGCAGAACTCTGAGGTACAGAGGGAATTGGGTGTCTTGGTGTATGAATTGCAAAATGTTGCCCTGCAGGTACCCCAAGTGATTAGGAAGATAAATGAAATGTTTATTGCAAGTGGAATGGAATACAAAAACAGTAATGTCTTGTTTTAGAAGTAAAGGGCATGGTGAGATCACAACTCGAGTACAGTGTCCAGTTTTATTTCAGAAAGCTTTTGATTGCGCCAGAAGCAGTTCGGAAAGGTTTCATTCACCTGGTTCCTGGGATGAGAAGGTTATCTCACGAGGAATTATTGGACGGATTGGCACTGTATCCATTGGAGTTTTAAAAAATGAGAGTGATCTTACTGAAGCATATAAGACCTTGAGGGAACTCAACCAGGTGAACATTGAAAGGATGTTTGCTGTTATGGGAGAAACTAGAACTATGAGACACAAGTTAAAAGTAGGAGATCTCACATTTAAGATGGAGAGGAGGAGAAATATTTTCTCCTAGACAGTCATGAGTTTGTGGAACTCTCTTCAGTGGAGAACAGTGGATGCAGAGTAATAATGTTTTAAGGCAGAGTTAAATGGATTCTTCTGTAACAATACAGTCAAAAGATATTGGGGATAGGCACAACAGTGAAGTCAAGCCTGCAGTAGGCTTGCTTTGATTTGATTTATTATTGCCACATGTACTGAGATACAGTGAAAAGTATTGTTTTGTGTGCTATCCAGACAAAACAATCCTTACATACCTGCAATGCTGGACTCTTTATTTCTTTATTTTCTAATCATCTTTTTTCCTAAGAATTGTACTGAAGAATCTGTACCCAGGTACCTTTGTACCTAAGGTGGCAAATTGTAAACTTTTCACTGTACTCATCTGACTACATGTGACAACAAAACTAATTCAATTCAATTCATTAAGTACATCTGGATAATAGAACATAATGCAGGATATATTGTAACAGCAACAGAGAAAATGCAGAGATAGATCAACTCGAATATTTGAGAGTTCTGTTCATAAGTCTGATAACAGCGGGGAAGAAGCTATTCTTGAATCTGATCTACACCTCTTAATTCATATGCTCCTATGTAATCAATGTCGTGGAACCAAAAATCTAACCTAATTTCTGTATGATGCCAAGATTACACTGGTGCCATGATGAAGGGCTTTTGCCCAAAACATTGATTTTCCTGCTCCTCGGATGCTACTTGACCTGCTGTGCTTTTCCAGCACCACTCTAATCTTGACTCTAACCTCCAGCATCCGCAGTACCCACTTCCATCTCATTTCTGTACGTCGTCGATTGTTTAGATTCTTAAAAATTTAGATTTTATAAAATTTTTCTTTTCCTTTCTCTTTCTTTAGCCAATCTTACCTTCCCTCCTTTCCTTCCTTTTTTTGCACTGAACTCATTCTCCTTCTCACTACTGCTTTAATAATCATTTCATCTCCTCATACAATGAGCAGGGTACAGTGCAATACATTTTTGAGCAGGTTAAAGTTGATTATTGGACCTGTGCAATGTTCTACAGTAGCAAAACGTAGCCACAACAGCATGGGAAATAGGCAAAGCAGGAGTAGCAATAGGCCATTCAGCCAGTGACCTTCCCACCGTTCAGCCCAGTGACTTCCCCACCATTCCGCGCAGTGACCGTCGCCCCATTCAGTCATCCAGATCCAGCTGCTAGCTGGAAGTGAGAGTTCCAGCAATGATGACCCTTGGAGAGAAGAAATTCCTCCTCATTCAGTCTTAACTGGAGACCCCTTATTTTGAAATTGTGCCCCCTACATCTAGAGTTCCCACTGGGGCAAAACTCTTTGTCCCAACTTGTAAAACATGTCACCCCCAGAATCTTACCTGTTAAAAAAAAAATCACATTCTTCTAAACTTCACTGTGCAAAGGAACAACCTGCTTAGACTTTCCACATAAGACAAACCCTTCGTCCTAGGTGTCAGCCCAGTGAACTTCCTCCAAACTGTTTTCAAGGAAAATATGTTAATTGCATGTTTTTCTGCTGCCTCAATATAACTAAACAATATGGCTTGAATTTTTGCAAGGAGAGAGGTTATCTGGCTTAGGTAAAAGGTGCTGGAACCCTGATTCCAGACATTCTTCTTCTTAACCCCTATGTTTGAAATGATGGATTTGGGGAGAGTCATAGAGGCATAGAGATGTAAAGCACGGTAACAGACCCTTCAGTCTAACCCCTCCATGCCAACCAGATATCCTGGCATGGTGGCACAGTGGTTAGCACTGCTGCCTCATAGCGGCAGAGACCCGTGTTCAATTCCCGCCTCAGGCGACTCTCTGTGTGGAGTTTGCACGTTCTCCCCGTGTCTGCATGGGGGTGCTCCAGTTTCCTCCCACAATCCAAACATGTGCATGTTAGGTGAATTGGCCATGCTAAATTGCCTGTAGTGTTAGGTGAAGGGGTAAACGTAGGGGGGTGGGTGGCGGGTCGGTGTGGGCTTTTTGGGCCGAAGGGCCTGTTTCCACACTGTAAGTAATCTAAAAATATCCTAACCTAATCTCGTCCCATTTGCCAGCACTTGGTCCATATCCCTCCAAACCCTTCCAATCATATACCCATCCAGATGCCTTTTAAATGTTGCAATTTAAATCACTTTCTCTGGCAGCTCATTCCATTCAAGTACCACCCTCTGTGTGAAAAGTTGCCCCTCAGGTCTCTTTTATATTGTCCCCCTCTCACCCTAAACCTATGCCCTCTAGTTCTGGACTCACCCACCCCAGGGAAAAGACGTTGTCTATTTACCCTATCCATGCCCTCATGATTTTATAAATCTCTGAGGTCACTCTCAGTCTTCAACATTCCAGGGAAAACAGGCCCAGCCTACTCAGCCTCTCCTTATAGTTCAAATCCTCCAACTCTGACAACATCCTTTTAAATCTTTTCTGAACCCTTTCAAGCTTCACAATATTTTTCTGATAATGAGACCAGAATTGGAAGCAGTATTCCAAAAGTGGCCTAATTAATGTTCTGTGCAGTTGCAACATGACCTCCCAACCCCTATTCTCAATGCCCTTATCAATAAAGGAAAGCATACCAAACACCTTCTTCACTATCCAACTACCTGCAATTCTACTTTCAACAAACTATGAACCTGCACTCCAAGGTCTCTTTGTTCAGAAACACCCCCCCCCAGGAACTTACTATTATGTGTGTAAGTCCTGCTCTGATTTGCTTTTCCAAAATGCAGCGCCTCACATTTTTCTAAATTAAACTCCATCTGCCACTCCTCAGCTCATTGGCCCATCTGATCAAGATCCCATTGTAATCTGAGGTAACCTTCTTTGCAGTCCACTACAACTCCAATTTTGGTGTCTTTTGCAAACTTACTAACTATATATCCTATGTCACATCCAACTCAGTTATATAAATGATGAAAAGTAGTGGACCCAGCACCGATCCTGGTGGCACTCTACTGGTCACAGGCCTCCAGTCTGAAAAACAACCCTCCACCACCACCTGTCTTCTACCTTTGAGCTAGTTCTGTATCTAAATGGCCAGTTCTTCCTGTATTCCATGAGATCTAACCTTGCTAACAAGTCTCCCATGGGGAACCTTGTCGACTGCCTTATGAAATGGACAGGTTATAATGTTCACATCTGTGATTCACAGAGGCAGCTGCAAATATAACATGCACTGACCTTCAGATTCAATTTTTGGTAGTGGGATGCCCAAAACACAACTTGTGGTCTTGACACTTTTTAATATAGCCAGAGGACTCTGAAGAGATACGGTGACCTTTTGGAGAGATCCAGGCATACCCTTAGAAGAGGTACAATGCTGTTTGGTAAAAAGGAGACATGAATATACTTAATAAGTGGATGAACCCATTGAACTCACAAGCTGTAAAGATTCTTGCAACCCCTTGGAATTGTCAAGGCATTTAAATCCCCTGCCTATTAAATTTAACCAATGCCTGAAGTTAAAGAAATCAGTGCTCTCCTTTTCACTCTGTTGATGGATGTCTGAAGGTTAGCAATATAGGATTGGTGCTGCCTGACTGATTTCACAACCTACAATTTTTACAGTGGATGTCTGTCAGTTGGTAGTGATAAAGTGTTTGACTTCAGGTTTTGCTTGGTTTTGCAAAGAATTAAGTCGTTGAAGGAATTTAGCTTTAATGTAATTTTTTCAAAATAAGGAAATTATCAGTAAATATCTAGAACTCTATTTTTCTCAATATGGGGCTTGAGGTCTTTCCCTAGTGGTCAAAGAGAGAATTAGCATGGAAGGTTTAAGGGCAGAGATGAGTGTGAGGACAGGGCTTAACCATGAGTTGGCTCTAAATTGGTGTAGGGGCTATAAAGGACTATGGGTGGTAGGGTAAAATTCAGAATGAGTGAGTGAGTGAGTGAGTGTGTTTGTGTGTTTATGTATCTGTGATTGAGATGAACACTGAGGCTGTCCTTTGACAGAGACCGCCTCTGCATCAAGCAGCCCTGGCAATCACCTATGGGGCCTTACTTCCATTTCCAGATGACCCAACCACCACAGAATGGATATTAGAAGATCTGGGACACTTCCAAGTTTCAGGAATTTTCCCATCTCCATAACCCCAACTCTACAGTGAACACTCAGATCTAGGTGTCACATGAGAGCCAAGGGTCAAACTTATGCCAGGTACTTTTTTAATGCTATTGCAAGTTTACTTCCACAGACAAACATTCAATCCCTAGAAATTGAAATACTACCAGTGTGCAGCAAATAACCTCGTATAATACATGAGTAATGAACACTTGCACATTATAGATGGCATCCCTGACTACTGGACAAATTATTAGCAAATCAGCTATCTTAGGCAAAAGACTATTAATCAAAGCTATTGGGAAGTGCAAATGACAGAAGCCAGATTAAAAGAAGTATCAGATTTTGCTATCTTACAATAAGTTGTAACTCACAATGTCACTTTCAAAATAACAAAATCACAAAGTCTTCACTGGTTCTTCCCATTTTCTTTAAATGTGTCCGTTATATTTATTGTTCTGAGCTGAGAAAGATGAGGAGAGATTACTCTGCTACATACTTTTTATCTGAACAAAGCATTCATTTTCAACGCTCACATCCAATCTTGCGAGCGCCCAGGAGAAACAGAAACAGAAAGAGAAACAGAAAGTGCAGGAAACATTTAGCAGGTCCAACTGCAGAAGGTTAAACAGTGTTGACATGTCAGATTGATGACTTTTCATTAGGACTGGGGAAAGTTGGAAACAAAACAGCCCAGATATTGTGATGGTCAGACCATTGTTGCAGACTGGGTAGTGTGACAGGACCATGTGAAATTCCTCACACATCTGATTCTGACGGCACACTTGTGAAGGTGAAGACTCTAATGGGCAATGCTGCTATGTCTGGAACTCAGCAGAAAAGCCCCATGGAGTTGGAGAATTGAAAGAGTTCCAATTCATTTAGGTTTATTTGTTATGCAAGAAAGCTTAGAGGTTTGAAAATATACTCACTCCTGGGTAAGTATTAAACTGAACCCCATACTCATCACCAAGTGGAAAATGAGATGTTCTGAGGAAGGTTCACTTGATCTGTAACGTTAACTCTGATTTCTGTCCATAGATGCTGACAAACTTGCTGAGCTTCTCCAGCAATTTCTGTTTTTGTCCCTCACTCATTGCTGACTCTTCTTTCTCGTCCCTGGCTAACTATTCCTCAAAACTCCTGACCAATTTTCCGTCTGATGTTCCGCGCACAGTAGTTGGTGGAGTTGGCACACTGATCACAGCATTGATAGTGGTTTGGAGGTCTCTGCCATGCATAGCCTTCGGAGGTCGGTGCAGCCGGAAAGAACGTGAGAGACGAGAGACAGAAATTGCTGGAGAAGCTCATCAGGTCTGGCAGCATCTGTGGAGAGAAAGCAAAGACAACCTTTTGGGTCCAGTGACCCTTCTTCAGGTTGTAGCTGGCAGTAGGTTGTTATATATGCTGAAGCTGGGGTGGGGTGGAGGAGGGAAGGGTTTTTCTTATTCATTCATGGGATGAGGGCATTGCTGGCCAAATGAGCATTTATTGTCCAGACGGCAGTTCAGAGGCAACCCCATTGCTGTGGATCTGGAGTCACATATAGGCCAGACTGGGTAAAGATGGCAGATTCCTTTCCTAAAAAGACATTGGTGAACCAGTTGGGTTTTTCCCAACAATCGTCAACAGATTCACAGTCGTCATTAGACTCTTACTTCCAGATTTTACTGAATTCAAATTACACCATCTGCTGTGGTGGGATTCAAACCTGGGACCCCAGACCATTACCTGGGTTTCTGGCAATAATTTTGCTTGGCCATTGCCTCCCCTACAGTAGGTGCTGATGAAGCCCGGAGAGAGATAACAGCTGTTGGGCAGACAAAGGAATGGGCAAAGGTCAGCCTGGGAGAATCAGTAGCTGCTATGAGGACCATTAGTATCTGACAATGGGTTAGTTGTAGTAACAGCCCATGAGATGGCAAGACGTGGTGTGTGGGGGTTGGGGGTGGGACTGGGGTGAAGGTGCTCAGGCCATAAAGCTATTGAAGTTCATTGAGCCTTGAGGGCTGCAGGGTCCCCAAGTGGAATATGAGATGCTGAAAATGAGAGGTAAGGTTGCCTCTAATAACCCCGACCATAAGATGATAAGATATAGGAGCAGAATTCAGCCATTCTGCCTAGTGAATCTGTTCCACCATTTGCTTAGGACTGATACATTTCTCAACCCCATTCTATTGCCTAATCCCCATAATCCCCTTGATCCCCTTCTCAATCAAGAACCTATCTATCTCTATCTTAATGACTTGGCCTCCACAGCCTTCTGCAGCAATGAGCTCTACAGGCCTACCACCCTCTGGCTGAAGAAGTTCTTCCTCATCTCAGTCCCTTCCCCTGGAGGCTGTACCATTGGACCCTCATCTCTCCTGCTAGAGCCATACAGCACGGAAACAGACCCTTCCAGTCCATGCTGAACATAATCCCAAACTAAACTAGTCTCACCTGCCAGCTCCTGGTCCATATCCCTCCAAACCTTTCCTATTGTTATACTTATGCAAATGTCTTTTAAACTTGGTAACTGTCCCTGAATACACCATTAACCTCAGGAAGTTCATTCCACACTCGAAACACTCTCCATGTAAAAAATTTGCCCCTTATGTCTTTTTTAAATCTTACCTTAAAAATGTGGCCCCTGGTTCTGAATTCCCACACCCTAGGGAAAGACACTTATCATTAACCCTATCTGTACCCTTCATGATCTTATAAACCTTTATAAGGTCATCTCTTAACTCCTACACTTGTGGAAACATCTTCTCCATATTCACTCTATCCAAGCCTGTCGGTATTCTAACTTTTGATTAGATACCCCCTCATCTTTCTAATCAAGCACAGACCAGGGTCCTCAACTGCTTCTCAGAAGACAAGCCCTTCATTCCTGGGGTCATTCTTGCAAACTGCCTCTGGACCATCTCCAACGAAACACATCCTTCCTAAGATATGACACCCAAAACTGTTAACAATATTGCAAATACCATCTTACCCCAGGGCTTTATACAGCTTCAGCGGTACATCTTTGCTCTTGTATTCTCACCCCTTTGACATTGCATTTGCTTTCCTAACTGCCAACTGAATCTGCAATTCAACCTTAATAGAATCCTGAACTAGGATTTTCAAATCCCTTTGACTTCCAAATCCTTTCCCCATTTAAATTATAGTCTATGCCTTTTTTCTTCCTACCAAGATGCATAACCTCACAACTCTGGGGAGTTCATATGGTCTGGCCATATGTAGGAGAAGTGATGGCCACTACACTCACCTCTGCCCCTGACTCACTTGAAGTTCTGTTATGCTGAGCTGCTGTCTTCCACTGTGAAAACTAATGCAAAATACCTATTCAGTTCCTCTTTCATTTCTTTATCCCTGATTACTACTTCTTGAGTTTCATTTTCCAGAGGTCTAATGTCCACTCTTGCCTCTCTTTTATCTTTTAGATATCAAAAATCTCTTGCAATTTTTTTTTTATATTACTAGCCGGCTTATTCTCATATTTCATCTTCACCTGTCTCAGTTTTCTAGTTGTCCTCTGTTGGGTTTTAAAGGCTTTCCAAACCTTTCCTCTAACTTCCCTCTCACATTCATTACATTGTCTACTTTTCCTTTTGCTGTTATGTGGTCCCTGACTTCCCTTGCCAGCCATAGTTGGCCTCTCTTTCCCTTAGTATGTTTCTTCTTCCTTGGGTTGAATTTCTGCTGTGCCTCCCAAATTACTCCGGAAGCTCTAGCCATTGCTGTTTCACTGTCTTTCCTGCTTGACTCCCCTACCAGTCAACTCTGGCCAGCTCCTCCATCATGTTTTTGTACTTACCTTTCCTCAATTGTATTACCATTACATCGGGTCCCAGCTTCTCCTACCTCAGACTGGTGGAGACAACAGCCTTATTTCCACCCCCACCCCAGGCTTTGATCCCCCCATGGAGCTGAGAGTCCCTCAAACCCCCTGTCCGGCTCCAACTCCCTCCCCAGGACTGACACCCCAACTCCCTCCCCAGGTTTGACACCCCACCCATGGCCTCAACTCCCTCCCCAGGACTGACATCCCAACTCCCTCCCCAGGACTGACACCCCAACCTCTGCCTTTACTGATATTTCATACCACATGGACATGATGCTGCTGGAAGCTTCACCAATGGTCTGACTGTCCCAGGCCCACCCTCACTGTCCTAAACCTGACAGAACACCCTCGACCTGAACCAGCCAAACTGACCTCCCCTCTCACTCTACCCATGCCCACTACTACTGCCTAATGTCCTGGTCTGATACCCCCTCAGAGCTGACGCTAGTCTTAGCACTCCACCTCCCTTGAACAGGTTCTCCACCCTGCACTGACTAGACCCTTCACCCACCCATTATCCTGACTCTTCATTTTTACCCTGCATACATTTACCTTTCCTCACTCGCTGCTAAATTGGCTTTTGGTACCTTTAAACAATTAAACTGCTGAATCACAGGCAGAAACTGGCATACAAAAGGGATGTAACACTGCTCCTGAATTGAATGGATTTCTCCCTGGTTTCCTTCCAATGGATATATTTAGGACCGTCCAGACTTGTTATTGGTGCAGGGCCTAAGCGAGTGTTTCTGAGACCAGCAAAAAAAACAGAAGAGGTGATGTGCTAGGCAGAATGCTGAAGCAAGTTCTGATGAAAGATCATTGGCCTGAAGCAGTGACCCTTTTTCTGATTTTGTAGATGCTGCCTAACCTACTGAGTATTTTAAGACTTTTCTGTTTTCATTTCGACTTTGCATTACCCACAATAATTTGCTTTTGACTCAAATAGATGTTTGTCCCATATGTCAATAAGCCAACTAAGACCTCTTAACTATGCTTGCATTGTTAAGTTTGAAATAAAGCAAGTGTTGCATGTACAGGTTGTTAGTGGCCTAATGACAGACTCATAAAGGAATGGTTGGAGACAATGGTTTGTCTATTGGAATCTTGGTGAACAAACGTGGAAGAAGCCTGAGGCCTAACTTGCACTGAACCTAAGGCTAAAGCCCTTAGGCTCTCAATTCAGTCACAATCTCTGCTCTGTTTCAGGCTTTTGTGGGGAATAAATTTCTTGGTGACTGGGTCCGTTGTTATCCTGTGCCACACAAGATTAAAATTTCAAACACATTTTGTAGTACAGCATCATTAACCCCCCCCAAAAAAATTCAAAGATACTTGGGCAGTCTCTGAGAAAATCTGAGCCCTTAATCCATTTTGAAAAGAAAGCACAGCTGTAAGTTTGATCAGGAAACCTCATATTGAGATGATCACTACAACTGGTGTCCTTTGAATGTGTGGTACAATGGCACAGAAATAGATTGTAAATCCTGGAAGATTGAAGCCTGGTGATCCACAGTAATTATTTCTAACACTAGGGAGTCAAGGACCTTTCTCTTATTTGCTGAATAGAATGAAGGAACTTCTTTTCCTTCTCAATTTTTTTTGTTCCCTCAAATATAATTGAAAGCACCAAAGAGAGGGAATTCACATTTGCATCACTTAAATTAATATGAAGCATAGATGCTGCAAGTACGAATCTACATAATATGTGCATTTTAGTTAGATTTCTTTTAGGACCATTTTTATCCATTATGTCATCTCGAAGAACAAGGGTAGCAGACACAAGAGAAGTCTAGCACATACAATAAAAACTGAAAAAAGCTGGAAATCAGAAATAAAAACAGAAATTGCAGGAAAACCTCAGCAGGTCTGGCAGCATCCGTGAAGTGAGAGAGAAACCAAGTTGAGGTTTCAGGTCCAGTGACCCTTCCTCAGGATATTCAAATCATCCTCCAACCACACTTAGAGCTATGTCACCATTCCTTTACAGTCACTGTCTCAAATTCCTGGAATTTCCTTGCTAGTAGGACTGTGGATGTACTGACACCAGAGGGGCTGCAGCAGTTAAAGAAGGCAGCTCAGTACAACTGTTTCAAGGGCAGTTAGGGATGGGTAACAAATGCTGCCCCAGCTAATGATGCCCATATCCCAAGAAAGAGTTATTAAACAGTGAAGTGTAGAGCTGAGGCTCAATCAATCAGTCAGCTTGTAAAAGCTCCAAGACCCCTGTTTAAAACAGCCATGGAATTGACACAGTGCTCTGGCAGATCTTACTCCTTTGAGGAAGACATCTGAAGGAACAATTTTATGCCATTATTCATTCATTTGCTGCTTCTGGTGTTTAGCAGTGTGAGCATTGATGACCCGATTTTACAATAATGAGTGACTTTCAAAATTATTCAAAAACAAAATCCTTGAAATATCAAGGTTTTTAGAAATTGTATGATTTGCACTTGGGATGTGTCAAGGCTACTTTTGTTATCCATCCTTAGTTATTCTATGCAGGTAATTGTAAGCTTTCTCCTTAATCTGCTGTCATCCTCTGGTGTTTAGTTGCATTTAGTCAGGTAGGCTAGTGTTTCAGAATTTCAAAATTTGCTTGCCCACCATTGAATTATATTCAGTTATGTTTCCCAAGGAAAGTTGCCATAGTCTCAGAGGGCCACTCTCTCATTAGAGAGAGACAACTGTGGTGAGATTGACCCAACAGTCTCCATGCCTCAGGCAAGGGGCAAGGTTGAGAAGATGGGTCCTTCATGGGACGGCACGGTGGCTCAGTGGTTAGCACTGCTGCCTCACAGCACCAGGGTCACAGGTTCAATTCCAGCCTCGGTCGACAGTCGGTGTGGAGTTTGCACATTCTCCCCGTGTCTGCGTGGGTTTCCTTCAGGTGCTCCGGTTTCCTCCCACAGTCCAAAGATATGCAGATTAGGTGAATTGCCCATGCTAAATTGCCCATAGTGTTAGGTGCATTAGTCAGAGGGAAATGGGTCTGGGTGGGTTACTCTTCGGAGGGTCGGTGTGGACTGGTTGGGCCGAAGGGCCTGTTTCCACACTGTAGGGAATCTAATCTAATCGTCACAGGAATTGAACCACATTATTACTAATTACTGTGTATCACAAACCAGCCATTGAGCTAACTGGCCCTCATGGTCCCTTGAACTTAAAGTACTCATCTTCAAATTTAAATGTCATTGATCTTGTCCCTCCTTACCTCTCTAAACTCCCCAAGGCTTGCAGGAACTCTCTTGCTCTGGTCACTTGAGCAATCCTGTCCTATTGATGACAGTCATCGTGGGCTCTGATATTCCCAGCTTAATATTTTCTGCTTCTCCAGCTCCTTCTCCCCCAAGACCTCTCCGAAAGCTCATCATTTCAACTGAGATTTTGATCTTCCTTCCTGTTATCTTCCTCTTTGCTATTTTTTGACCGTGCCTCTGTGAATCAGTAACAGAAGTATTAATTTGTCAGAAGGGGTTCATAAATGCCAACTTTAGTAGGCGTTGATCCAGAGAGGATAAGAGAACTGCAACATTAATATGATTTAATGTGAATGATGAGGAGGAAAGGAACCAATTCATTACAATGTATTCCATCTTTGCCCTTCTCTTGTCACCATGGAGTTGCTATGCTGATTCAGGCAGGATCCAGGCAATGATAACCGTCCTCAACTTGTTAACAGTGACAGGCTCAGTAGATGATGATGAAGGTCAAGAAGAAGTGACTGAGCTTTACCTTTTATTTGAAATGGCCATTAACTGGCATTTTTTAAGGAACGTATGCAGCCTGCCACTTGTCAGGCAGAGCTTGGACATTTATTGAGATCTCGCTATAAGTGATTACGGTAGTTAAAAAGTTGATCTACACTGATGGTGACTACTAATTGTCTGGTAGTTTGCCTCTGCTTAAAAAGTTTTATATATTTCAATAGCAATATCGTAAAACTGGTTTCCGATCATCGTAAATCGGAATTAATCCTGTCATTGTCAGTTATCGTCAAATATGAAGTGATTTGCTGATGGTCCCTAAACTCTGATATGTCCTATTATCTATGAGTATCTATTTGCCAGTAACTATCTGATCCAGCTTCCCATCCATCTTCAGTTCCTTTCTGCACAAATCGACCTGAATTAGAATGAGGTGCATTGAATGTATATTGAAATAGGGGTAAATTGGCTTATAAATCAAGCATACAGAGCTGGAATTTAAATCGCTATTTCAGTGGCTAATTCTCCTTGTACAGATGCCTATTTGGTCCTTAATGTGCTGCTGGAAACCAAAACTGATGGATTAATGAGGGCTGGCATAATGAGCTGTGACTGATTACTGTGTACTTTTACCTAGTTAAACATAGATTTATTGCGTCCTACCTCATGTTTAATGCCCCATATATATTGCACAACCAATGTGGCCTGGTCGCTGGTGTTCTATATATGCCCCGTTAACATTGTAGGTGTACTTGGGGCACTGGCAGGTCTGTGGGAACAACCACACACTTGGAGATGTCCTCAAAGTTGCATTCTCAACTCCAACACTTTGGTTGCTAACTTGCCTTGAGTTAGGGGGAATAAGAACAAATCCTAATCAGAAATTTAGCAGAACCCAGAAAATGATTGGAATTAGGAACTCATGATCATATGGAGCTGTTGAACATAGATGGTTTGAGAAGCATGTTAGGTAAAGAGTAACATGGGACATCTTTGTGCAGTGGGAATGCCCCTACCTATAAGTCAGGATCACCAGATTCAATTCTAACTTCAGGACTGAATGATCACGGAAAGTGTATTTTTAACAGAGCCAAACAAGCTGATTATTAGCCTGGAATCCTTCTGCTGCACCTTCAGCAAGTGTTAAGAATGAGACAGTCCCCTCAGCTTTGTTTGATGCAAAATAGCGGTCTTCAAGCTGCAGCTTCCGATGACAGGCTAGTGATCTGTTCCAGGAAAATCTAGTGACATAAAAATATATCAGCACATTCTCATACACCACCAAGCGAAAGAAAAAGAAGAGGGAGAGAAAAGGGGGAAAGGGAAAGAGATCACTGTAAGGAAGCTAGTGTGCAGCACGTTGACCAGTCGAGCTGAATAACCTGTTTCTTTGTCATAAATCCTTGTAATCACCTTTTTTTTAAATTAATTCATGGGATGTGGGTATCACTGGCTGGACTAACCTTTATTGCCCATCCTAATTGCCCAGGGGGCAGTTAAGAGTCAACCATATCGCTGTGGTTCTGGAGTCACATGTAGACCAGACCAGGTATGTTTGGCAGATTTCCTTCCCTGAAGGACATCAGTGAACCCAATATTTTTTTGCCTGATAATTGACAATGGTTTCATTGTTATTTCCAGGTTATAATCAAATACAAATTCCACCATCAGCAAGGTCCCCAGAATATTATCTGGGTCTCTGAATGAATAGTTTATCAATAATCCCATTGCCTACCCTGAATATTATTATGTTGAGCAATTTATCATGAGTCATGAGCTTTACTATAAATGGAATAATAAAGTCATAATAGATATCCTGCAATAGGTATTCTATGGCTTCTAACAACTTCCTCCCATAGGAGGACAGTGGTGAAAATTAATTTGCGCCACGTCTTTGCCACCTTCAAGAGTTTTGTTTCGGTATTTCCGTAAGGGATGGAGTCCTTGTCTGTCCCATTGATTCCAGATGATAGAAATATTTGGAGACATCTCAATTTGGATTGATAAGTGGCATGTTATATTTGTGCTGCACAATTAACAGGCAGTGATCATCTCCAACAAAAGAGGAGCTAACCGTCATCCTTTGACTTTCAATGACATTACCATCACTCAATCACCCATTATCAACTTTCTGGGGGTTACCATTGACCAGAAAGTGGACTGAACTGGTCATGTAAATACCTTGGCTATGTTAGTATTTCAGAGGTTAGGAATCCTGCAGCAAGTAACTCAGCTCCTGACTCCCCGGAGTCTGTCCACCATCTGCAAGGCATAAGTCAGGAGTGTAATGGAATACTCCCTACTTGCCTGGATAAGTGCAGCTTCAACAACACAAGCTTTAGACCATCTGGGAGAATGCAGCCCATTCAAACGGCAGCACATTCACATAAATTCAGTTCTTCCTTCATTGGTGTACTGTAGCAGCAGTGAATACCATGTACAAGGTGCACTGCAAGAATTCACCAAGGCTCCTTTGACCATATCTCCAAAACTCAGGGGCAACATAGTGGCCCAAGTAGTTGCCTCACAGAGCCAGGGACCGGGTTCAATTCCAGCTTTGAGTGACTGTCTGTGTGGAGTTTGCACATTCTCCCTGTGTCTGTGGGAATTTCCTCTGGGTGTTCTGGTTTCCTCCCATAGTCCAAAGACGTGCAGGTTACGTAGCTCCTATAGTGTCCAGGGATGTGGAGGCATGGTGAGTTAGCCATGGGAACTACAGGGATAGGTTGGGGATTGGTCTAGGGTGTGGGACATTCTTCAGAGGTTCGATGAAGACTCAGTAGGCCAAATAACCTGCTTCAATACTGTAGGGATAACCTCTTAGAAGGACAGAGCACTTGATGCCTAGGAATACCACCACCTACCAGTTCCCCTCCAAGCCACTCACCCTCCTGACTTGGAAATGTATCACTATTCCATCAGCCACCAGGTCAAAATCCTGGAACCCCTTTTCTAATGGTAACATGTGTGTGACTGTAGCAGTTTAAAGGAAAGGGCTCACCACCACCTTCTCAAGGCAACTAGGGATGTGCAGTAAATATTGGCTTTCCGGCCAGTGACGTCCATGTCTCATGAATGAATAAAAAGAAACTAGGTTGTGTCGGGGCATGGCATCTCAGTGCTGGCTGGTCACTGGGTGGTCGATAGCATGCCAACTATGTGCAAGAGGCCCGAACAGTGTCAACTAGGCCTTTAAAAAGGAATTGTTAAAAATGAATCCAGACCAGTCAATTGATTGCAGAGATCATTGGGAAATGATTGGTCAGTGAGTTATTGAGGTCAAAGTCTTCACTTCTTGAAAAAATTAGGCAGGTAAGTGTTGATATAAACCTATAATTGTGGTTTAACTTGCCTGATCTATGCTTACTTTGTTGAGATTTTGAAGTCACTAACCTCATCACCAGTAGCACAATATTTGTAGATTGTGGAAGAGTCAAGAATTAGAGAACACTAACTTATGAGGTTGACAAAAGAACTAGTTGTGGCAAGAGGCTTAACTTTTATGTAGTACGTGGTTAAGGTCGGGAAAGCATTGCCTGAAAGTGTGATGCATGTGATAAATTCCAAAAGTAAATTAGATAACTAATTGAAAAGAAAGATTTGTGGAGCTAGAAGAGAAAGGTACAGGAGTGGTTACTTGCTGAGTTGTTTTTACATGGAGAGCCAGTAAGAATACAATGGGAAGAATGGCTTGCTTTTGTGCTGTTGTCAGTCTCTGATTACATTACTGTATTTTTCTGTTAACACTAACAGAATCAACGTCAACTTTTTTTAGAAGTTGTTAGACTTTCAGTGTTCAATGTTCACATGAAATGGAATACAAAAACAAGTCAGTGTTAAGCCAATTGCTGCTATTGAGCACAATGGTGGATTCTGGCTGATCAGCACCTCCCAGAAAATCCTATGAGAAATACGCTCTGTGTTCGATAAGAGTGACATTGTAGAATTGTAAAATCTAATTGTGTGATATCATTCAGATAATGGAGTTTATTGTTTGTTGCATGCACACAATGAAAATGTCATCTATCCCTACATTTAGTATTTTCAGTTTTTTTTGTCTTTTGTTCAATTTTGATCATCCATTTTGCAATAATGTGCTGAAGAGTTGAACTGGAGTAGGGACTAAAGAGTGTAATTGCTCGAAATTCTTATTATCTGTTTCATTAGTGAGTAACATTATATTGCATATTAGTACCTCATTACTAGTGACTAAACTACATTCTTGGATCAGTACTAGAGTTACAAATGTGACATTAAGTAACAATACATGGTGGATACATAGCTCCTATCCACCATCTTTGACTATCTTTGCATTTGTTACTTTTCTTTTCCTCCGTTTCTTTTCAGAGTTATCTTCAGTGAGAAATAGATGGCCAATTTTAGTGCCATTGAAGTACTCAGCCAGTTATTGTCTTTTGCTCTGTAACAGCATGTGGCATTATTGGCATGTTGTTGAAGTGATTTTTAACACATTGAAAGCACATCATTCAAATTTAATTGATCTTATTTGTGTCTGTTCTTTGTGCACTTAATTTGCTGTTCCCAATGAAACATCTTTATCCACAGCCCCTTAGGATCTTCAGTGTTTAGACTTGCTCTCTCCATCTTTTTTTTTGTTTCAACTGACAGCTTCTTAATGATGAGCTTTTTAAAGGTGGTCTTGTTGGTTGATCTTCAATAGAACCTTTCATAAGCAATGGTAGTTTTTGACAGGAGGGAAGAGTGTTCTCGTTCCTGATGAAGGGCTTATGCCTGAAATGTCAATTCTCCTGCTCCTCGGATGCTGCCTGATCTGCTGTGTTTTTCCAGCACCACACTCTCGACTCTGGTCTCCAGGATCTGCAGTCCTCACTTTCTCCCAAGAGCTCCATACAGTCTCAAGTACTATTGATCGTTTGACAGACATGCTTGTTGGTAGCTTTTTCGTCTAAGTTTTAAATACCTTACATTGCTGGTAAGTAAAAGAACTACAGCAATAGAACCAAAAATGTTGCAGTCGTTGGACTGCATTAGAAAAGACAATGGCAATGGAAGTCAAAAGTATCTCTTTGATGAATTTGAAACTTGCAAGATATCTAATAAATTTGTGGAACGGAAAGTTCCAGATCAGCACATTGATCTTCTATTCATACATGCACTATTGGAATTGTACAATTAGAACAAGTAAAGGCACATTGACCAATAAAGCTTGTTCCTTCATTCTTGGCCTTTCCCCACCTTCACTTCTTGAGGCAGCTGACTGACTCCAAGTCAAACTTTGAAGAAGGCTTAAGGAGAAATGACACTTTGGATTATAAGATTATTTTTAAACAATGTTGATGAACAGAAAGAGATAGGAGTGTAGGTCTTTAAGGTTTGAGTTTAATTAGGAAAGACCATCAGTAAAATGAAACAGTCGGAATATCATCCTTGAGCTCAACATTTACAATTCTATGCAGGACAACTGAAAATAAAAATCCCTTCATTTGTCCTTTGATCAACACTTCCTTTTTTGCCTTAACTATGAATCTGGTAGTAGAATCATTTGAATCTAATATTTCAAGGATAGCACAGCCGTGGACTATTTTGCAAATATTTGTATTGATAACCAGTAACTCCTCCAAGAATAGGTAATGGAGGTACCAACTGGGTGATTTGGTGATGTGACCCAACCTCTGTGCAGTTATGCCACTGTGTCTACAAGGCCCGGTGTTGTTCCATGTTGTCATTCTGCAATGACAATAAACAAAGTATATCCTCTGCGAGTCATTGACTGTCAAAGATCATCCTTGTTTTAAATAAACTATGCAGTATCTGATAGCATGCTCCCTGCAACCCCTAAAACTGCAAGCTCCCAGTCACTTAAAGATTCACTAGATCCCCAATTAATATGTTATCAGGGCCAATTGCAGAAGTTTTGTTAAACTTGTCCAGGATTTTGTTTCGGGAGGCAGAAACTGCAACTTCTATCCATGTACATTGTGGAAAACTATTTTAAGCAAGGGTAGACACTTTGTTACTGCCCTTTGAAGTGCTACTTTTTTTAAAAGTTTTTTTTCAATCCTAGGTCCTTCTGTCCCATTTGCTTGCATCCCATCTTCTCTGTTTTCTATCATTTCCACACATTACCATTCTTCTCATCAAAAATGATTTATACATAATTCTAAGCTTGCAGCTCACCAGCCCTTAACCCATCACCTCAACAGCAGCTCATTACCCCAGTAAATCCTGCCAAGGGATATTAATGCAGGCCATCAGCTGTTGGCATTGCTGACAGTCAGGAAATTCCAGACCTATTAATGCAGCAGCAAAATGCCTTGCAGCCGTAAAGATTCCAATATCAATTCAATCTCACACACCTTCCCAACATTTCATCCATGGTTCTCATGGCTCAGACATTTTATAGTACTCTGCTCATGAGACATTTATTTTTTAAGAATATGAATCGATACAGACAGTTCTACTAATCAAATTGCAGCACATTCCCAAGATTCTGCCTACTAGTGGCTCTTATTGCCTATATTTTTCAGTTAAAATAAACCAAGTGCAGTGATAATTGGCAGATTGATCTGAAAATCAATTCAACACTGACAAACAACTCACTTTTTCAATTCTGACAACTCATTGATCTCTCGTTGAATCCAAAGTTTTGAAAGGCGAATTCTTGAAGCTGTTATGCATGTGAGTTATTTTGGGGAAGGTTTATTCTGCCTGCTTCATTTAATGATACCAAAAACTGATTGGAAGGAACTAAATCATTAGTGGTCACGTTTTGTCAGCGATGCAGTTATCAGGAGTCAGATTAGAAGCATCAGCAACATGGATTTAATTGATAAATACTCAAAACCATTTTTACTGTTCACTAATACTGTTCATTGTTTCTCTTTCCCTCCCTGAAAACTGTCTCGGTTCAGGAAGCACACTGTTTACTTCCTCAGTATTGCACTTGACAACAGGTAGAGTTTCATCGCTAAGACAGTCAATTTCCACCATTGTAACATTGTCTAACTCTGCCCCGACTCAGTTTATCTGCTTTCGAAGACCTCTTTATTTGTTAGCTCTCATATTCTGAGCACTCCTGGCCAATCTTCCACCTTTCACCAGCCATAAACAGAAGCTCTTCCTTGCCATCCTGGTTGTAACTCTGACCAAATCCTCACATGTCACTCCTTACTTTGAGATGTTACTTCGAATCTACCTCTGATCAAAGTTTGTATCACTTGTCCAAGTATTTCTTTATATGTCAGAGGCAATTACTGCAGATGCTGGAATCTGTACTGAAAACAAAAGATGCTGGAAATCACAGCAGGTCAGGTAGCATCCATGGAGAGAGAGCGAGCTAAGATTTCGAGGCTAGATGAGTATCAATGTAGCTTGGTGTTAAAATTTGCTTAATGACACTTCTGTGAAATACATTGGTGTGCCTTATTATTTTTCAAGGTGCTATATAAATACATGTTCTTGTGCTGATTTAAGTTCAGATTTACAGAATCGTAGAGTCATAGAGATGTACAGCATGGAAACAGACCCTTCGGTCCAACCCATCCATGCCGACCAGATATCCCAACCCAATCTAGTCCCACCTGCCAGTACCCGGCTCATATCCCTCCAAACCCTTCCTATTCATATACCCATCCAAATACCTCTTAAATGTTGCAATTGTACCAGCCTCCATCACATCCTCTGGCAGCTCATTCCATACACGTACCACCCTCTGCATGAAAAAGTTGCCCCTTAGATCTCTTTTATATCTTGCCCCTCTCACCCTAAACCTATGCCCTCTAGTTCTGGACTCCCCGATCCCAGAGAAAAGACTTTGTTTATTTATCCTATCCATGCCCCTCATAATTTTGTAAACCTCTATAAGGTCACCCCTTAGCCTCTGACGCTCCAGGGAAAACAGCCCCAGCCTATTCAACCTCTCCCTGTAGCTCAAATCCTCCAACCCTGGCAACATCCTTGTAAATCTTTTCTGAACCCGTTCAAGTTTCACACCATCTTTCTGATAGGAAGGAGACCAGAATTGCATGCAATATTCCAACAGTGGCCTAACCAATGTCCTGTACAGCCGCAACATGACCTCCCCCAACTCCTGTACTCAATACTTTGACCAATAAAGGAAAGCATACCAAATGCCTTCTTCACTATCATATCTACCTGTGACTCCACTTTCAATGAGCTATGAACCTGCACTCCAAGGTCTCTTTGTTCAGCAACACTCCCTAGGACCTTACCATTAAGTGTATAAGTCTTGCTAAGATTTGCTTTTCCAAAATGCAGCACCTTGCATTTATCCGAATTAAACTCCATCTGTCACTTCTCAGCCCATTGGCCCATCTGGTCCAGATCCTGTTGTAATCTGGGGTAACCCTCTTACTGTCCACTACACCTCCAATTTTGGTGTCATCTGCAAACTTACTAACTGTACCTCCTATGCTCGCACCCAAATCATTTATGTAAATGACAAAAAGTAGAGGACCCAGCACCGATCCTTGTGGCACTCCACTGGTCACAGGCCTCCAGTCTGAAAAACAACCCTCCACCACCACCCTCTGTCTTCTATCTTTGACAATAGACAAGAGACAATAGGTGCAGGAGTAGGCCATTCTGCCCTTCGAGCCTGGGCCACCATTCAATATGACCATGGCTGATCATCCTTAATCAGTATCCTGTTCCTGCCTTATCTCCATAACCCTTAATTCCACTATCCTTGAGAGCTCTATCCAATTCTTTCTTAAATGAATCCAGAGACTGGGCCTCCACTGCCCTCTGGGGCAGAGCATTCCACACAGCCACCACTCTCTGGGTGAAGAAGTTTCTCCTCATCTCTGTCCTAAAATGGTCTACCTCGTATTTTTAAGCTGTGTCCTTTGGTTCGGCGCTCACCCATCAGCGGAAACATGTTTCCTGCCTCCAGAGTGTCCAATCCTTTAATAATCTTATATGTCTCAATCAGATCCCCTCTCAGTCTTCTAAACTCAAGGGTATACAAGCCCAGTTGCTCCAGTTTTTCAGCATAATATAGTCCCGCCATTCCAGGAATTGACCTCGTGAACCTACGCTGCACACCCTCAATAGCCAGAATGTCTTTCCTCAAATTTGGAGACCAGAACTGCACACAGTACTCCAGGTGTGGTCTCACCAGGGCCCTGTACAGCTGCAGAAGAACCTCTTTGCTTCTATACTCAATCCCTTTTGTTATGAAGGCCAGCATGCTATTAGTCTTCTTTACTACCTGCTGTACCTGCATGCTTACCTTCATTGACTGGTGTACAAGAACACCCAGATCTCTCTGTACTGCCCCTTTACCTAAATTGATTCCATTTAGATAGTAATCTACCTTCCTGTTCTTGCCACCAAAGTGGATAACCATACATCTATCCACATTAAACTGCATCTGCCATGCATCTGACCACTCACCCTGTAATTTCCTAACATCCTCCTCACATTTCACCCTGCCACCCAGCTTACTATCATCAGCAAATTTGCTAATGTTATTATTAATACCATCTTCTATATCATTAACATATATTGTAAAAAGCTGCAGTCCTAGCATTGATCCCTGCGGTATCCGAATTAAACTTGATTTGTCACTTCTCAGCCCATTGGCCCATCTGGTCCAGATCCTGTTGTAATCTGAGGAAACCCTCTTCACTGTCCACTACACCTCATTTCTTTTTTGAGCCAGTTCTGTATCCAAATGGCTAGTTCTCCCTATATTCCATGAGATCTAACCTTGCTAATCGGACTCCCATGGGGAACCTTGTCAAACGCCTGACTGAAATCCATATAGATCACAACTACTGCTCTGCCCTCGTCAATCTTCTTTGTTACTTCTTCAAAAACCTCAATCAAGTTTGTGAGACATGATTTCCCATGCACAAAGCCATGTTGACTATCCCAGATCAGTCCTTGCCTTCCCAAATACATACATGTACATCCTGTCCCTCAGGATTCCCTCCAACAACTTGCCCACCACCGAGGTCAGGCACACAGGTCTATCGTTCCCTGGCTTGTCTTTACCGCCCTTCTTAAACAGTGGCACCACGTTTGCCAACCTCCAGTCTTCCAGCACCTCACCTGTGCTATCGATGATACAAATATCTCAGCAAGAGGCCCAGCAATCACTTCTCTAGCTTCCCACAGAGTTCTCAGGTACACCTGATCAGGTCCTGGGGATTTATCCACTTTTAACCATGTTTATCCACATTTCAAGACATCCAGAACTGCCTCCTCTGTAATCTGGACATTTTGCAAGATGTCACCATCTCTTTCCCTACAGTCTAAAGCTTCCATATCCTTTTCCACAGTAAATACTGATGCAAAATATTCATTTAGTATCTCCCCCATTTTCTGTGGCTCCACACAAAGGCCGCCTTGCTGATCTTTGAGGGGCCCTATTCTCTCCCTCATTACCCTTTTGTTCTTAATATATTTGTAAAAACCCTTTGGATTCTCCTTAATTCTATTTGCCAACGCTATCTCATGTCCCCACTTTTTTTTTAGATTAGATTACTTACAGTGTGGAAACAGGCCCTTTGGCCCAACAAGTCCACACCGACCTGCCGAAGCGCAACCCACCCATACTCTTACATTTACCCCTTACCTAACACTACAGACAATTTAGCATGCCCAATTCACCAACCTGCACATCTTTGGACTGTGGGAGGAAACCGGAGCACCTGAAGGAAACCCACGCAGACACGGGGAGAACGTGCAAACTCCACACAGTCTGTCGCCTGAGACGGGAATTGAACCCGGGTCTCTGGCGCTGTGAGGCAGCAGTGCTAACCACTGTGCCACCGTGCTGCCCACTTTGCCCTCATGATTTCCCTCTTAAGTATACTCCTACTTTCTTTATACTCTTCTAAGGATTCACTCGATCTATCCTGTCTACACCTGACATATGCTTCCTTCTTTTTCTTTACCACACCCTCAATTTCTTCAGTAATCCAGTATTCCCTATCCCTACCAGCCTTCCCTTTCACCCTGACACGAATATACTTTCTCTGGATTCTTGTTATCTGATTCCTGAAAGCTTCCCATTTTCCAGCCGTCCCTTTACCTGCAAACATCTGCCTCCAATCAGCTTTCGAAAGTTCTTGCCTAATACCGTCAAAATTGGCCTTTCTCCAATTTAGAACTTCAACTTTTAGATCTGGTTGATCCTTTTCCATCACTATTTTAAAACTAATAGAATTATAGTCGCTGGCCCCAAAGTGCTCCCCCACTGACACCTCAGTCACCTGCCCTGCCTTATTTCCCAAGAGTAGGTCAAGTTTTGCACCTTCTCTAGTAGGTACATCCACATACTGAATCAGAAAATTGTCTTGTACACACTTAAGAAATTCCTTTCCATCTAAAACTTTAACACTATGGCAGTCCCAGTCGATGTTTGGAAAAATCCCCTACCATAACTACCCTATTATTCTTACAGATAGCTGAGATCTCCTTACAAGTTTGTTTCTCAATTTCCCTCTGACTATTGGGGTATCTATAATACAATCCCAATAAGGTGATCATCCCTTTCTTATTTCTCAGTTCCACTCAAATAACTTCCCTGGATGTATTTCCAGGAATATCATCCCTCAGCACAGCTGTAATGCTATCCCTTCTCAAAAATGCTACTCCCCTCCTCTCTTGCCTCCCTTTCTATCCTTCCTAGCATTTGTATCCTGGAACATTAAGCTGCCAGTCCTGCCCATCCCTGAGCCATGTTTCTGTAATTGCTATGATATCCCAGTCCTATGTTCCTAACCATGCCCTGAATTCATCTGCCTTCCCTGTTAGGCCCCTTGCATTGAAATAAATGCAGTTTAATTTATTAGTCATTCCTTGTCCCTGTCTGCCCTGACTGTTTGACTCACTTCTGTTCTCAGCTGTACCAGTCTCAGATAGATCTCTTTCCTCACTATCTCCCTGGGTTCTACACCCCCCCTCCCCCCCGCACCCCCACCTTACTAGTTTAAATCCTCCCATACAATTCTAGCAAATTTCCCTGCCAGTATAATAGTCCCCTTCCAATTTAGGTGAAATCCGTCCTTCTTGTACAGGTCACTTCTACCCCAAAAGAGATTCCAATGATCCAAAAATGTGAATCCTTCTCCCATACATCAGCTCCTCAGCCATGCATTCATCTGCTCTATCCTCCTATTCCTGCCCTCACTTGCTTGTAGCACTGGGAGTAATCCAGATATTCATTTAAGGTTGGTGTCTCTTTAAGTACATCCACTTTCAATTCAAACCCCTTGGAACCGATTATTAGAAAGTGTTAGGCACTACTGAATCATAATACAAAAAATCAATGTCGAACTTGTTACATTGTAACATCACAATGTAGTGAAGTTTTGGGCTGAAGTAGAGCACTGATACCACTGAATACATCAACTACACCTGTCAAAATCTATCATTGATTTAGTGCATAGGTTGTAGACTGATCAGGCAGTATACCTTTAATAGAGATACATGACATCATGACTTGCAATATTCCTGCAAAAAGGACTTGGCTTGCCTTCAGTTACTCTCTGTGTCGTTGAATCAGTATAAAGTGTTCAGTCAGTTATCTGTATGGAATGTACAAAACATCATTAAGCACAGTATTCAGACAATATGGGGTTAGTCTTTGATACTATAGTAATGTAAATAGTTGTTAGTAAACTTCAAGGTACCTGTCTCAACAAGAAACCAGTCTTGTTGCATTACTGATCTCCCAAATTATAATTTTTGCAAGCTCATTGTTCCAGCTGCTCACAGAATGGAAGTATCTGTTGGCATAAAGGAGTAAGCACTTAAGTTACATTTTTTTCTTAAGACATTCAGTACTTGACAGGATTATTTTTATAAGGGCTTGGTCACTGAGAGTTTTATTTTCAATAGTAACATTGTCAATAGACATGTAACTTAATTTTACATCAGGATGCCTACTGATTAATGTCTGTGCTGGATAACAAATGAGTTGGAATGGAAAGCGAAGGGCAATTGATGGCAAACAGGAATAGTAGTTGGCAGTATGGTGGCATAGATGTGGGCGGCACGGTGGCACAGTGGTTAGCACTGCTGCCTCACAGCACCAGAGACCCGGGTTCAATTCCTGCCTCAGGCGACTCTCTGTGTGGAGTTTGCACATTCTCCCCGTGTCTGCGTGGGTTTCCTCCGGGTGCTCCGGTTTCCTCCCACAATCCAAAAAATGTGCAGGTCAGGTGAATTGGCCATGCTAAATTGCCCGTAGTGTTAGGTTAAAGGGGTAAATGTAGGGGTATGGGTGGGTTGCGCTTTGGCGGGTTGGTGTGGACTTGTTGGGCTGAAGGGCCTGTTTCCACACTGTAAGTAATCTAATCTAATCTAATCTAATCTAATCTAATCTAAAGTTCGGGTGCATGGCGAGGCAATGGAAGATGAGTAGATGGCACAGAGTGACATAGTGGATATGAAGGAACATGGGGTATAACTATTAGGCACTGGTTGACTCAGGGGGTATGAGTGACCTTTTGGGTTGAGTACAGGGGCTTTAAGTTGGCATAGGAGTTATGAACTGCCATGGGGAATACTAAAAATGCATAGGGATTATGAGAGAGCTATTTACAGGGGTTACGTTGTCATGGATAGGGCATGGGGATAAAGGGAGAGAGTGAGGATATATTTTCTGTTTCAATCTTTATTTTCAAACTTTGATCACGGTGCTCAAGCCCCAAGACAGTCTTTCCAACAATCCTGGCTCAGGAACCAGTCAGCATCAAATTCAGGTGTCAATTATATGATAAATGGCAGGACCCTTGGGAGCATTGACATACAGAAGGATCTGGGTATGTAGGTCCACAAATCCCTGAAAGTGCCAACACAGGTGGATAAGGTGGTCAGGAAGATATACAGCACACTTGCATTCATTGGCTGGGGCATCAAATATAAAAGTTAGCAAGTTATGTTACAAATTATCAAAACTTTAGTTAGGTCATATTTGGAATATTGAGTGCAGTTTTGGTCACCATATTACCAGAAGGATATGGATGCTTTAAAGCGGGTGCAGAGAAAGTTTACTAGGATGTTGCCTGGTCTGGAGGGTTTTGGTTATGAGGAGAGTGTTTTCACTGGAAAGACAGAGACTGAGGGGCAACCTGATAGAGGTCGACAAAATAATGAATGGCTTAGATAGGATGGATCTTCAAAGGCTTCTTCCCAGACTGGAAAGGTCAACTGCAAGAGGCACAAGTTCAAGTTGAGAGAGGGAAGGTTTAGGGAAGAAGGGTGGGGAAAATCTTTCACCCAGAGGGTGCCAGGAATGCAGTGCCAGTCCTAGTGGTGGAAGCAAGCATGTCAGCAATGTTTAAGACGTATCTTAATTGACACATGAACAAGAAGCGAACACAGGGATAGAAACCAGACATAGGCATAAAGTAGCTGGTTTAAATAAGGATTGGGAATCAGCAGAGGCTTGGTGGGCCAAATGGCCTGTTCCTGTGCTGTGTTGTATTGAATTGAATTGAATTTTGTGTTCAAACACGCCTGACTCCCAATCTAATGCACATCCACTCCACAAATAGGAATCAGAAGTGTGGCAGAAACCCTCCTAATAATCTATCCTTGAAATTAACAAAGTGCAAGAATCCAGATTTGCAAGCGTGCAGGTACGTTCAAGGGTGCAAGGGCAGTGGAGCTGTAGGGTGTCGTGAGGCCAGGGAGGAATTCCAAAACAAGGAAAAGAATGTTAAAGTTGAGCCACTTCTCAACCAGGAGTCAGTGCTAGTCACTCAGTTTAGGGGTAATGGGCGATTTTGCAGCAATTGCAGATGCAGCCAACCAAGCATTAGATGCACTCCAGTGTCGACTAGGTGATGGAAGGCCGCTCATATCTACAGCCAATTAGACATGAATGTGAATTTAACTCATCCTGAATGTGTGACAGTCGATGCTTTCAGTGCATGCATCCTTGCCACTCATGGGAGCTTGCGTGATGGAAACTTTCATGGACATAGCCTGTTCATATGTGGACTCATTTCCTGGATTTTCTAAAGTGCTGACTTCTCCTGTTAATAGTCGCTAGTTGTTTTATTGGTGCATTCCTCAGCCTGGACCGCAACCAAATCATTATTGGATTAGCAAATATAAGTACCGTGGCTAATGTCTGTAATTCGGGCATTATATGACTAAGCAGAGAGATAATGATGAGTGTCCATTCAACCACAATAACCGTGCAATCGTTAGCAGCAGTGATTGTAGCGGCACTGATCGGACTAATGTGTGAAGAACCTGTTTGTTTTACAGCAAAACTCAATCATAGGAACAATCAAATGTCTAAAATGGTTACTGCATATTTCACACAATCTCAGCTTTTTAACTCATTCCTGTGCAGCTCAGCTGAAGCTAAAACTCAGAACAAAGTGTGTGTTATCGTTGTTAACAAACTAATATTAACAAATCAGATCGTCCACAGATTTTAGCAAGACCCCCCAACAGTGACCGCGACTTTATCTCAGGACAGAGAAGGAAAATTAACATCTCAAATAAATATGACCTCTCATCAGAACTGGAAAAAAAACTAAAGATGTAACAGGGTTTCAACAAGTGAACATGGGCAAGGGAGTGTGGGGAGAGTAACAAAAGAGACATCCTGTGAAAAGGTGGAGAGGCAGGGCAGGTGAAGTGAAGGAAAGGTTTCGGCAATGGGGATGAAAGGGATAGGCAATGGGACAAGTAAAAAAGCAAAAGATGTAAGGAAAGGAAATGTGAGTGGTGGGAGAGGTGCCAGCTGAATGCAGGCAAAGTAAAAGTGAAACGGGAAAAGGAAGAGAAAAACAGCAAGGAACCACAAAACGAGATGCACGTCATTGTTTGACTGGCCACTTTGTAGCCTTCTCGATTCAATTTTGAGCACAGCTATTTTAGATCATCACTTCTACTCTCATTTGGCTTTGTGTTTCTTCGCTGCTTTTTAAAATAATCTCTTGTTTCTCTCATTTCTTTTATACCATGTTTAGATGCTGATTTCCTGCCTTTCATTACTTCCTTACACATACCTTTTGCTTATTTACTCTTTCCATAACCACTCCCTCTGATCTTGTACCATGACACCTTTTACCATTTCACCTTTCCTGCCCTCCACACTATCACACATCATCCCCTTTGATGTTGTCTTTCCATCCATCCCCACTTCACCTTGACCTTTTCATTCACCCAAAACGTGCTACATTTCTTGCTTTCCTCCATTTCAGTGAAAGGTCACAGACCTGCAACGTTACCTCTGATTCTCTCTCCACCAATGCTGCCTGTCTTGCTGAGTATTTCCAGCATTTTCTGTTTTCTTTTGAACATAGAACATAGAACATAGAACAATACAGCACAGAACAGGCCCTTCGGCCCACGATGTTGTGCCGAAAAATTTGTCCTAGCTTAAGCACCTATCCATGTACCTATCCAATTGCCGCTTAAAGGTCACCAAAGATTCTGACTCTACCACTCCCACAGGCAGCGCATTCCATGCCCCCACCACTCTCTGGGTAAAGAACCCATCCCTGACATCTCCCTTTTACCTTCCACCCTTCACCTTAAATTTATGTCCCCTTGTAACACTCTGTTGTACCTGGGGAAAAAGTTTCTGACTGTCTACTCTATCTATTCCTCTGATCATCTTATAAACCTCTATCAAGTCACCCCTCATCCTTCGCCGTTCCAATGAGAAAAGGCCGAGAACTCTCAACCTATCCTCGTACGACCTATTCTCCATTCCAGGCAACATCCTGGTAAATCTTCTCTGCACCCTCTCCAAAGCTTCCACATCTTTCCTAAAGTGAGGCAACCAGAACTGCACACAGTACTCCAAATGTGGCCTTACCATGGTCCTATACAGCTGCAACATCACCTCACAACTCTTGAATTCAATCCCTCTGCTAATGAACGCTAATACACCATAGGCCTTCTTACAAGCTCTATCCACCTGAGTGGCAACTTTCAAAGACCGATGAACATAGACCCCAAGATCCCTCTGTTCCTCCACCTCACTAAGAACCCTACCGTTAACCTTGTATTCCGCATTCTTATTTGTCTTTCCAAAATGGACAACCTCACACTTGGCAGGGTTGAACTCCATCTGCCACTCCTCAGCCCAGCTCTGCATCATATCCAAGTCCCTTTGCAGCCGACAAGAGCCCTCCTCACTATCCACAACTCCACCAATCTTCGTATCATCTGCAAATTTACTGACCCACCCTTCGACTCCCTCATCCAAGTCATTAATAAAAATTACGAACAGCAGAGGACCCAGAACTGATCCCTGCGGAACTCCACTTGTAACTGGGCTCCAGGCTGAATATTTACCATCTATCACCACTCTCTGACTTCGACCGGTTAGCCAGTTTTCTATCCAATTGGCCAAATTTCCCTCTATCCCATGCCTCCTGACTTTCCGCATAAGCCTACCATGGGGAACCTTATCAAATGCCTTACTAAAATCCATGTATACTACATCCACTGCTCTACCCTCATCCACATGCTTGGTCACCTCCTCAAAGAATTCAATCAGACTTGTAAGGCAAGACCTACCCTTCACAAATCCGTGCTGGCTGTCCCTAATCAAGCAGTGCCTTTCCAGATACTCATAAATTCTATCCCTCAGTACCCTTTCCATTACTTTACCTACCACCGAAGTAAGACTAACTGGCCTGTAATTCCCGGGGTTATCCCTATTCCTTTTTTTGAACAGGGCACAACATTCGCCACTCTCCAGTCCCCTGGTACTATCCCCGTTGACAGTGAAGATGAAAATATCATTGCCAACAGTACTGCAATTTCCTCTCTTGCTTCCCACATAATCCTAGGATATATCCCATCAGGCCTGGGGGACTTGTCTATCCTCAAGTTGTTCAAAATGTCCAACACATCTTCCTTCCTAACAAGTATCTCCTCTAGCTTACCAGTCCGTTTCACACTCTCAGAAATGGCAGCGGTGAACCTCTGTCGTCAGCAGCAATCCGCATCTGTGTTATCGTTGAATACTGAATAGTAATCTGGCCCTTTTGTTGTTGCTTTTTGGGGGGCTGTTTACTTCTTTCATCTTGTCATTGTGTACTCAGTCCTCAAGATGCCACTATTTGTCTTGCCACACATAGTTTGTGTCAAGGCAACTGACTGCCAGAGCTTGGCATATGGCCAATCACCTTGCATCTTTCAGCGAGCAACCTTTGACACCAATAACAATTGCAACTTTATTTCTATCACTTGTTCAAGATGAGAAACAATGGCACTTGCCCATGGAGCTGAGTTTGATGAATAGATCTTAGGCTGATTAACAGAGCCAAGTCTGATTAATTGCTGAGCCTCAATTTCAGACTTGGACCCTCCAGGGAATCTGCTCGAGCCACTGAATTACCAAACACAGTTTCCTTAATTTTTCTACAAATCTCATCGAAACAAATGCTTGAATAGAAGGAGATTGTAATGCCCCAAGAGTGCACAAAATGAAGTGATGTTGCGTAGGTTGGATTTCTTACTCAAAGTCCAATTACTGCATTGAAATGGTAAGAACAGAGCTCGTCAGATCCATTTAAGGGATCCTTGTTGTCCTAAGACAAGCCAGCCTAGCAATATTGGTCATGTTTGGAGATTTGTGAAGATTTGCCTGACATTCACTTAGCTGATATTTTATCACAGCAAGAGATATTTTGTACTTATCAAGCATGCCCTGCTTTAATATGCTGCATGTTGACAATTTTGTTTATGTGAGTTCAATATTATAAAAGCCAAATGAATGAAGCTGCCCAGAATTGATAAATTTGGCTACATGAAGGTCATTCAGTGCAATTTCCATGTCCGAACTGCCTAGGCCACTTCCAACCCCCTTTATATTCCCCTTTGCTTACTTTTTAACTTTTGCTTGTCAAACATTTATTTAAATCCCACTTAACTTGATTTAGTTTCAATATTTACTAGTCGAAATAAATTTCATATTTTCACATGGAGACAGTTCTTTTAACCTGTCCCTTTATGTTGCCCACATTGTTAGGACTTGCTCCCCATTGGAAATATTATTATACAATTTATTTTGTGAAATTCATCAATTCTTAACATTTCTATTTGGTTCCCTCATTCGGTAGCTCTTTATTTAAATAGTTCTCTGAATAAACTGTGATTAATATTTATAAGCAGAACGGAAATAATGCAACAATTCCTTAAAAGGCTAAAATGACAAATCCAATGTTGTCATGACAACTCGTAATAGCAAATATCTCATTGAATGGAGTTTATTTACAGGGTCTGTGAGTTAGTGCTGGCAGATCCTAAGTGCTACGTTGCATAGTAATTCAGGGACATGAGTTACTGCAATTTGATGTAATTTTTCATAATACCTGCTAAATGTCAAGGTATTGCAATAATTGGAACATCAATTGAAAGGTGTTAATCACTGAAGACAATGCTGTCTTCCTTCACTCATTTCCTGTCTGCTATCTTCTGTCTGGTCTCAGGGTGAAACTTTCTGATGCCTTTGTGACACTGACAGAGCATGAAATTCCATTGGAAGTCAGTGACCTCTCACCCTAACACAAATTCCCATAGATCATGAGCAGAGGCCTTTGGAAACACAGTTACAATTGGCTCATTCACAATCCTTCCTCTATTGCCCATGTACAAGCGACAATCTTCAATTTGATTCTATTCAATTTATTTTAAAATCCATTTCTTCCTGGATTTTAATTTTAGTACATTAACTTAATTTTGCTAAAGCTTGCATTTCTGGCTTCAGTTGGATTAGCTCCAGTAGAATGCAGTTTACTTACTTTTTTGACTTGAAGTGGGTACCTGTTGGAAAAAGCCTAACTTTGGACAGGTCTGTGTTTGTTAAACTGTTTGGGGAAGACTATTGTGAATAGTGACAAAGCATATCACCTTTTCACAAAACATCATTTGCATTGACTTGATAATGGTGCAATCTTTTGGCCAGGGATGTGATGATGAAGGGACGCCAAGTTCATGCTGAAGCCTGACATTGTGAAGATGTTTACATTAGTGGGAGAATCTCAAACTAGGGGACATGGATACAGAATGAGGGGACACTCATTTAAAAATGACTGTGTGAAGAAACTGCTTCTTCAAGAGGCTAGTGAATGTCTAGTATTCCCTACCCCAGAGAGTTGTAGAGGCTTGATCACTGGAAGTACTTAAAAAGAATTTGAATACGTTTTTGATGTGTTCAGGAGATAATAGTTATGTTGAGTTGGCCTGAAAGAGTTGAGGCCTGGGGAAGATCAGCATGATGTTGTTGAATGATAGGACAGGCTTGAGGGGCTGAGTGGCCTATTTCTGTTCCTGTTTCTTATGTTAGTAACAGCTCCTGGTTAAAAAACTTCAATCACTTTCAATGCTTGGCCTTGAGCAGAATCACAGAATGGAGGAAGGCCATTCAGCCTATTGTGAGCTGCTTACTCTGAAGGAGCAATTCACCTAGTATTACTCGCTGCCTTCTCTTCATAAATCTGCACCTTCGTCTTTTTCAGAGAATGATCTAATTACCCCTCAAATGCCTCAATTGAATCTCTCAGCGCATTCCAAATCGCATCAACACACTTACTGAAAAATTATCTTTCTCAGCTTGCTCCTGTTTCTTTTGACAGTGAACTTAAATCTGAGCCCTCAGGTTTACAATCTTTTCAGCAGTAGGAAATGTTTCTCCCTTTCTACTTTGTCCAGTCCCTCATTTTTTCACTACCGCTATGGAATCTCCTCACAATGTTCTCTCCTTCGAGGAGAACGGTCCCAACTTCTCCAAGCTGTCCATGAGACTGAAGTGCTTCACTCTTCCGAGAATCCTTCCAAAGACGAAGAACCTGAGTTACACAGAGATTGCAGAGACTGGGACTGTTTTCCTTGCAGTAGAAAAAGAAGGATTGGAAGGTGAAGGATTCTGAGTCCCTGGATCTTGGGGTATAAAGTGGAGCATCTCCTTTTGTCAATGGATTTAGAGTACACATGGTGAACCATTCTGTTGAATCCCTGGATCTGTGCTGTGCATGATGGGACATTTTGCTGATTCCCCACTCCTCTGTAATTTGGAGGACTGGTGACAGACAGCAGACTGCATGACACCTCATCACCTCAAAAACCTATCCATTCCCTGTACAGTTTGGTTCACGATGGCTCAGTGGTTAACACTGCTGTCTCACACCGCCAGGGACCTGGGTTTGATTCCACTCTTGGGTGACAGTTTGTGTGGAGTTTGCACAGTCTCCCCTTGTCTGTGTGATTTTCCTCTGGGTGCTCTGGTTTCCTACCACAGTTCAAAGTTGTGCTGGTTAGGGTGAATTGGCTATGGGAAATAGAGGGCCACAGGGAGAGGCTGGTGGGGGGGGAGGTTATTTTGGGTGGGATGCTCTTCAGAGGGTTGTGTGGTTTTGATGGGCTGAATGGTCTGCTTCTGATAATAAATGTCCCCCGTAGTGTGGTCCTCTGTGCGGAGTTTTGCAGGGAGGTTCTCAATACACTGCCAGTTACTTCAGTGTGAAGCACTGCTGGGATGAGCTTGAATAGTTTGGCAAAAACTTTGATTCAGGAAATGTCCTCCCACTCAGAACATGATGATGTCTTTTAGTATAACTTGCACGGTCGTATTTTGCGATTGTACAAAAATATGATTTTTTCTCTTTTCATGAAGCAATACACCTTTTCCTGTTTAAAACAAATTATATCCAAAAGACTCGGTACCTGGGGTGAAGATTGGACCTCCAACACGTGGCAGCACAGTGGCTCAGTGGTTAACACTGCTGTCTCGGAGCACCAGGGACCCAGGTTCGAACCCAGCCTTGGGCAACTGTCTGCATGGAGTTTGTACATTCTCCCTGTGTCTGTGTGGGTTTCCTCCGGGTGCTCTGGTTTCCTCCCACAATCCAAAGATGTGCAGGTCAGTTGAATTGGCCATGCTAAATTGCCCATCGTGTTAGGTGCATTAGTAGGGGAATGAGTCATGGGTGGGTTACTCTTCGGAGGGTCAGTGTGGACTGCCGATGGGCCTGTTTCCACACTGTAGGGAACCTAACTAACATGCCCAGCATTGGGGAAGTGCCCTGTTCAATCCCTAACGGCATTGTGGGTCAACCCACAGCATATGGACTGCAGCGGTTCAAGAAAGCAGCTCACCACTACCTTCTCAAGGGGCAACTGGGGACGGGCAATAAATGCTTGCCAGCCAGTGACACCCACATCCCACAAATGAATACAATTTGTAAAAATTATGTGACACACCAACACAGACAGTGGGAGAATAGGCAGATGAAAGTGTCACTGCTGAAGTCCAACGTTTAGTTGTGAAGTCTTTTTCATGAAGTTGCAGCCTCTCTGGGAAGGGACTCCTCTTCACTGAGGTTCTGTGCTGGGTGGGAGGGGGGGTGCACAGTGGGAGCTCCAGCTTTCTCTTCATCTTGGTTTACATCCTCTTAAAAAAAGTGTCATCGACTGCCGGCTCCTGTCTGTAATTTTCTCTGCAATTTTCTGATTATGCTGCGCTGAACAAAAATGACACATTTCCATCAAAATTAAAAATGCCCACTGAATTTTTATTGTGTCAGAAATTAAACTAAATCACTCCCTTTCAGACCTCCCTGCCCTCCAACCATATATCTCTCTTTTGACAGTTGACAGTTGTGCCCTTCTTCAGCCTTTGATGCCTGTTCCTCTGGAGGCTGTTGAAATGGTACATTCCCCTTGTACTGTCTGCCTGTAAATAAAAAGACAGGAACTTGGGGCAATACTTAATCAGTTGAACCCTTCATTTACTACAACACATTCCTCCTGGTGTCAAGAAGATGCAATATCTGTCAACTTGATAGATTTAGTTCAAACTCTAGCTCCTTATCAGTGCAGATCCAGAATAAGCAAGGAATAGTACTTTCTTGGAACATGATGCCTCTCAGTAAAGCCCTCTGTCTCGTGAATCAGAATGTGCTGAACAGCTCACCATTAAATAGATGAACAAGTCAAAGTCAAATGAGGCAATTACAACATCTAAAAGAGTGCAGGAGAAAAAAAGAAAGATTGGGGATAATGGAAACCTAAACTAAAAGCAGAAAATACTCTACAAGGCAACTGATCCTTTTAATATATCAACAACTCTTCCACTAATAACATAATAATCCTTGCCTTTATCGCGCCTCTTCACAAATGTTACATTGCATTTGAAATTGCATGATTGTTGTGCAGCAAAACAGTAGAAGCCACTAGTCTTTACTTTAGTCAGATCTAAAAGGGAAAGGTCAGGCTGATATTCTGACGGGATCATTCATTAGATCTCACAGGGATCCTTGACATCTCTTGCTGCCTGTTCTGATAGTGAGTTCCCACCGGAAACATTCACCTGCCTTTTCTTTCTTTTACAAGCTGACAGGCCTATTCTGTTTCGGGAATAATTTCCTGTTCTTTATGAAGGAGAATATTAATCTGTTGGCTGCTTGTTTACAATTTTACTACAAGTGATTTTTTTTGGAAGCTAAGGCGGTACAGAATTATTACAGGCTGTGGACATGACAATATCCTCTTCCTGTGACGTTCTGAAATGATGCAGTGATCTCCGACATGGGCAGCAGCCATGGGTTCCAGATGTGTAAAGGCAGGAGTGAGTTGAGTATGAGACTGGCTGTGCCTTTGTCTCTGTAACTTTCTTCCAAGTGGGCACTTGGTGAAATGACACCAAAATTAGCAAGGTTAAATTATGTGAAGCTGAAAGCAATTGGCAATGTCTCAGACTGTGCAGTTTAACTAGTCTATTGATTAAGGGTTGAATTTTGTCTATTACAATGTGCAATATTTTCATATTGCAATATTCTTTATTGTTAAAGACCTAAATTCATAAAATTGAAACTGTTAATCCCTTTTTTATGTAAACATATTAAAATCTTGAAAACACATCTGCTTAAACCAGGATAAATATTATATTACACATCTGTCACATACTGCTCACATTGTTTTGCAACAATGCACATATGCAATATTTAGCATTTTAAATGCCATTAAAAAAGACAGATCTGGACAAATGGATGGCAGTTGTGCAAAATCAGTTAAGGGTCAAAACGGACATTTTTCACAATGAATAGGTTTTGCTAAGGTCTGATTATCTGGAGTTGCAGGAGTGTGAAGCAAATCAGCATCAGTCTGAAACAGACTGGGGGGGAAGTGTGCAGTGAGTCAGTGTCACTGACTGGGAGGTGTGTGCAGTGAGTCAGTATCACTGTGAAACAGACTGGGAGGTGTGTGCAGTGAGTCAGTATCATTGTGTAACAGACTGGAAGGGGAGTGTGCAGTGAGTCAGAGTCACTGTTTAACAGACTGGGAGGAGTGTGCAGTGTGTCAGAATCACTGTGAAACAGACTGGGAGGAGTGTGCAGTGAGTCAGTGTCACTGTATAACAGACTGGGAGGAGTATGCAGCAGGTCAATGTCACTGTATAACAGACTGGGAGGAGTGTGCAGCAGGTCAGTGTCACTGTGTAACAGACTGGGAGGAGTGTGCAGTGAGTCAGTATCATTGTGTAACAGACTGGAAGGGGAGTGTGCAGTGAGTCAGAGTCACTGTTTAACAGACTGGGAGGAGTGTGCAGTGTGTCAGAATCACTGTGAAACAGACTGGGAGGAGTGTGCAGTGAGTCAGTGTCACTGTCACTGTATAACAGACTGGGAGGAGTATGCAGCAGGTCAATGTCACTGTATAACAGACTGGGAGGAGTGTGCAGCAGGTCAGTGTCACTGTGTAACAGACTGGGAGGAGTGTGCAGTGAGTCAATATTAGTGTAAATAGACTGGGAGGAGAGTGCAGTGGGTCAGTATCGTGATGTAACAGACTGGGAGGAGTGTGCAGTGAGTCAGTATCAGTGTAAACAGACTGGGAGGAGAGTGCAGTGGGTCAGTATCGCTGCGTAACAGACTGGTAGGTGTGAGCAGTAGGTCGGAAACACTGTGAAACAAACTGGGAGGAGTGTGCAGTGAGTCAATATTAGTGTAAACAGACTGGGAGGAGAGTGCAGTGGGTCAGTATCGTGATGTAACAGACTGGGAGGAGTGTGCAGTGAGTCAGTATCAGTGTAAACAGACTGGGAGGTCTGTGCAGTGGGTCAGTATCGCGATGTAACAGACTGGTAGGTGTAAGCAGTAGGTCAGAAACACTGTGAAACAAACTGGGAGGAGTGTGCAGTGAGTCCTTGTCACTGTGTAACAGACTGGGAGGAGTGTGCAGTGAGTCCTTGTCACTGTGTAACAGACTGGGAGGAGTGTGCAGTGAGCCAGTAATGCTGTGAAACAGACTGCGAGGAGTGTGCAGCAGGTCAGTATCCCTGTGTAACAGACTGGGAGGGTGTGCAGTAGGTCAGCATCACTGCGAAAAGACTGGGAGGAGTGTGCAGCAGGTCAGTATAACTGTGTAACAGACTGGGAGGAGTATGCTGCAGGTCAATGTCACTGTGTAACAGACTGGGAGGAGTGTGCAGTGAGTCAGTGTCACTGTACAACAGACTGGGAGGAGTGTGCAGTGGGTCAGTATCGCTATGTAACAGACTGGTAGGTGTGAGCAGTAGGTCAGCATCACTCTGAAACAAACTGGTTGGAGTGTTTAGTGAGTCAGTAACACTGTGTAACAAACTGGGTGGAGTCTGCAGTGGGTCAGTATCGCTGTGTAACAGACTGGGAGGAGTGTGCAGTGGGTCAGTATCGCTGTGTAACAGACTGGGAGGAGTGTGCAGTGGGTCAGTATCACTAACAGACTGGGTGGAGTGTTCAGTGGGTCAGTATCGCTGTGTAACAGACTGGGAGGTGTGTGCAGTGGGTCAGTATCACTGTGTAACAGACTGGGAGGAGTGTGCAGTGAGTCTGTGTCACTGTATAACAGACTGGGAGATGTGTGCAGTAGGTCAGCATCACAGAAAAACAGACTGGGAGGTCTGTGCAGTAGGTCAGCATCACGGTGTAACAGACTGGGAGGTCTGTGCAGTGGGTCAGTATCACTGTGTAACAGACTGGGAGGAATGTGCAGTAGGTCAGCATCACTGTGAAACAGACTGGGAGGAGTGTGCAGCAGGTCAGTGTAACTGTGTAACAGACTGGGAGGAGTGTGCAGCAGGTCAGTGTCACTGTGTAACAGACTGGGAGGAGAGTGCAGTGAGTCAGTATCACTGTGTAACAGACTGGGAGGAGTATGCAGTAGGTCAGCATCACTGTGAAACAGACTGGGAGGAGTGTGTAGCTGGTCAGTGTAACTGTGTAACAGACTGGGAGGAGTGTGCAGCAGGTCAGTGTCACTGTGTAACATACTGGGAGGAGTGTGCAGCAGGTCATTATCACTGTGTAACAGACTGGGAGGAGAGTGCAGTGAGTCAGTATCACTGTAACAGACTGGGAGGAGTGTGCAGTAGGTCAGCATCACTGTGAAACAGACTGGGAGGAGTGTGCAGCAGGTCAGTGTAACTGTGTAACAGACTGGGAGGAGTGTGCAGCAGGTCAGTGTAACTGTGTAACAGACTGGGAGGAGTGTGCAGCAGGTCAGTGACACTGTGTAACAGACTGGGAGGAGTGTGCAGTGAGTCAGTGTCACTGTATAACAGACTGGGAGGAGAGTGCTGTGGGTCAGTATCGCTATGTAACAGACTGGTAGGTGTGAGCAGTAGGTCAGCATGACTCTGAAACAAGCTGGTTGGAGTGTGTAGTGAGTCAGTAACACTGTAACAAACTGGGTGCAGTCTGCAGTTGGTCAGTATCGCTGTGTAACAGACTGGGAGGTGCATGCATTAGGTCAGCATCACTGTGAAACAGCCTGGGAGGAGTGTGCAGTGGGTCAGTATCGCTGTGTAACAGACTGGGAGGAGTGTGCAGTGAGTCTGTGTCACTATAAAAGACTGGGAGGTGTGTGCATTAGGTCAGCATCACTGTGTAACAGACTGGGAGGCATGGGCAGTGAGTTAGATTCGCTGTATAACAGACTGGGAGGAGTGTGCAGTGGGTCAGTATCACTGTGTAACAGACTGGGAGGAGTGTGCAGTGAGTCAGTATCACTGTGTAACAGACTGGGAGGAGTGTGCAGTGAGTCAGTATCGCTGTGTAACAGACTGGGAGGAGTGTGCAGTGAGTCAGTGTCACTGTGTAACAGACTGGGAGGCATGGGCAGTGAGTCAGTTTCGTTGTGTAGCAGACTGGGAGGAGTGTGCAGTAGGACAGCATCACTGTATAACAGACTGGGGGGTCTGTGCAGTGGGTCAGTATCACTGTGTAACAGACTGGGAGGTCTGTGCAGTGGGTCAGTATCACTGTGAAACAGACTGGGAGGAGTGTGCAGTGGGTCAGTATCACTGTGTAACAGACTGGGAGGTCTGTGCAGTGGGTCAGCAACACTGTGTAACAGACTGGGAGGTCTGTGCAGTGGGTCAGTATCACTGTGTAACAGACTGGGAGGAGTGTGCAGTGAGTCAGTATCACTGTGTAACAGACTGGGAGGTCTGTGCAGTGAGTCAGTATCACTGTGTAACAGACTGGGAGGAGTGTACAGTGAGTCAGTAATGCTGTGTAACAGCCTGGAAGGAGTGTGCAGTAGGTCAGCATCACTGTGAAACAGACTGGGAGGAGTGTGCAGTGGGTCAGCATCACTGTGTAACAGACTGGGAGGTCTGTGCAGTAGGTCAGTATCACTGTGTAACAGGCTGGTAGGTGTGAGCAGTAGGTCAGAAACACTGTGAAACAAACTGGGAGGAGTGTGCAGTGAGTCAGTAATGCTGTGTAACAGACTAGGAGGAGTGTGCAGCAGGTCAGTGTCACTGTGTAACAGACTGGGAGGAGTGTGCAGCAGGCCATTATCACTGTGTAACAGACTGGGAGGAGTGTGCAGCAGGTCAGTGTGACTGTGTAACAGACTGGGAGGAGTGTGCAGCAGGTCAGTGTCACTGTGTAACACACTGGGAGGAGAGTGCAGTGAGTCAGTATCACTGTGTAACAGACTGGGAGGAGTGTGCAGTGAGTCAGTAATGCTGTGTAACAGACTGGGAGGAGTGTGCAGTAGGTCAGCATCACTGTGAAACAGACTGGGAGGAGTGTGCAGTGGGTCAGTATCACTGTGTAACAGACTGGGAGGACTGTGCAGTGGGTCAGCATCACTGTAACAGACTGGGAGGTCTGTGCAGTGGGTCAGTATCACTGTGTAACAGACTGGGAGGAGTGTGCAGTGAGTCAGTATCACTGTGTAACAGACTGGGAGGAGTGTGCAGTGAGTCAGTACCACTGTGTAACAGACTGGGAGGTCTGTGCGGTGGGTCAGTATCACTGTGTAACAGACTGGGAGGTCTGTGCGGTGGGTCAGTATCACTGTGTAACAGACTGGGAGGTCTGTGCGGTGGGTCAGTATCACTGTGTAACAGACTGGGAGGAGTGTGCATTGGGTCAGTATCACTGTGTAACAGACTGGGAGGAGTGTGCAGTGAGTTAGTATCACTATGTAACAGACTGGGAGGAGTGTGCAGTAGGACAGCATCACTGTATAACAGACTGGGAGGTCTGTGCGGTGGGTCAGTATCACAGTGTAACAGACTGGGACGAGTGTGCAGCAGGTCAGTGTCACAATAACAGACTGGGAGGAGTGTGCAGTGAGTTAGTATCACTATGTAACAGACTGGGAGGAGTGTGCAGTAGGACAGCATCACTGTATAACAGACTGGGAGGTCTGTGCGGTGGGTCAGTATCACAGTGTAACAGACTGGGACGAGTGTGCAGCAGGTCAGTGTCACAATAACAGACTGGGAGGAGTGTGCAGTGAGTTAGTATCACTGTGTAACAGACAGGGAGGTGTGTGCATTGGGTCAGTTTCACTGTGTAGAAAACTGGGAGGAGTGTGAAGTGAATCAGTATCACTGTAACAGACTGGGAGGTGTGTGCAGTAGGTCACCATCACAGTAAAACAGACTGGGAGGAGAGTGCAGTGAGTCAGTATCGCTGTGTAACAGACTGGGAGGAGTGTGCAGTGAGTCAGTATCACTAACAGTCTGGGGGGTCTGTGCAATAGGTCAGCATCACTGTGTAACAGACTGGGAGGAGTGTGCAGTGGGTCAGCAACACTGTGTAACAGACTGGGAGGTCTGTGCAGTGGGTCAGTATCACTGTGTAACAGACTGGGAGGAGTGTGCAGTGAGTCAGTATCACTGTGTAACAGACTGGGAGGAATGTGCAGTGAGTCTGTAATGCTGTGTAACAGACTCGGAGGAGTGTACACTAGGTCAGCATCACTGTGTCACAGACTGGGAGGTCTGTCAGTAGGTCAGTATCACTGTGTAACAGACTGGGAGGAGTGTGCAGTGGGTCAGTATCACTGTGTAACAGACTGGGAGGAGTGTGCAGTGGGTCAGTATCACTGTGTAACAGACTGGGAGGTGTGTGCAGCAGGTCAGTATCACTGTGTAACAGACTGGGACGAGAGTGCAGTGAGTCAGTATCACTGTGTAACAGACTGGTAGGAGTGTGCAGTAGGTCAGCATCACTGTGAAACAGACTTGGGGGGAGTGTGCAGCAGGTCAGTGTAACTGTGTAACAGACTGGGAGGAGTGTGCAGCAGGTCAGTGTCACTGTGTAACAGACTGGGAGGAGAGTGCAGTGAGTCAGTATCACTGTGTAACAGACTGGGAGGAGAGTGCTGTGGGTCAGTATCGCTATGTAACAGATTGGTAGGTGTGAGCAGTAGGTCAGCATGACTCTGAAACAAACTGGTTGGAGTGTGTAGTGAGTCAGTAACACTGTGTAACAAACTGGGTGCAGTCTGCAGTTGGTCAGTATCGCTGTGTAACAGACTGGGAGGAGTGTGCAGTGGGTCAGTATCACTATGTAACCGACTGGGAGGTGCTTGCATTAGGTCAGCATCACTGTGAAACAGCCTGGGAGGAGTGTGCAGTGGGTCTGTATCGCTGTGTAACAGACTGGGAGGAGTGTGCAGTGAGTCAGTAATGCTGTGTAACAGACTGGGAGGAGTGTGCAGTAGGTCAGCATCACTGTGAAACAGACTGGGAGGAGTGTGCAGTGGGTCAGTATCACTGTGTAACAGACTGGGAGGACTGTGCAGTGGGTCAGCATCACTGTAACAGACTGGGAGGTCTGTGCAGTGGGTCAGTATCACTGTGTAACAGACTGGGAGGAGTGTGCAGTGAGTCAGTATCACTGTGTAACAGACTGGGAGGAGTGTGCAGTGAGTCAGTACCACTGTGTAACAGACTGGGAGGTCTGTGCGGTGGGTCAGTATCACTGTGTAACAGACTGGGAGGTCTGTGCGGTGGGTCAGTATCACTGTGTAACAGACTGGGAGGTCTGTGCGGTGGGTCAGTATCACTGTGTAACAGACTGGGAGGAGTGTGCATTGGGTCAGTATCACTGTGTAACAGACTGGGAGGAGTGTGCAGTGAGTTAGTATCACTATGTAACAGACTGGGAGGAGTGTGCAGTAGGACAGCATCACTGTATAACAGACTGGGAGGTCTGTGCGGTGGGTCAGTATCACAGTGTAACAGACTGGGACGAGTGTGCAGCAGGTCAGTGTCACAATAACAGACTGGGAGGAGTGTGCAGTGAGTTAGTATCACTGTGTAACAGACAGGGAGGTGTGTGCATTGGGTCAGTTTCACTGTGTAGAAAACTGGGAGGAGTGTGAAGTGAATCAGTATCACTGTAACAGACTGGGAGGTGTGTGCAGTAGGTCACCATCACAGTAAAACAGACTGGGAGGAGAGTGCAGTGAGTCAGTATCGCTGTGTAACAGACTGGGAGGAGTGTGCAGTGAGTCAGTATCACTAACAGTCTGGGGGGTCTGTGCAATAGGTCAGCATCACTGTGTAACAGACTGGGAGGAGTGTGCAGTGGGTCAGCAACACTGTGTAACAGACTGGGAGGTCTGTGCAGTGGGTCAGTATCACTGTGTAACAGACTGGGAGGAGTGTGCAGTGAGTCAGTATCACTGTGTAACAGACTGGGAGGAATGTGCAGTGAGTCTGTAATGCTGTGTAACAGACTCGGAGGAGTGTACACTAGGTCAGCATCACTGTGTCACAGACTGGGAGGTCTGTCAGTAGGTCAGTATCACTGTGTAACAGACTGGGAGGAGTGTGCAGTGGGTCAGTATCACTGTGTAACAGACTGGGAGGAGTGTGCAGTGGGTCAGTATCACTGTGTAACAGACTGGGAGGTGTGTGCAGCAGGTCAGTATCACTGTGTAACAGACTGGGACGAGAGTGCAGTGAGTCAGTATCACTGTGTAACAGACTGGTAGGAGTGTGCAGTAGGTCAGCATCACTGTGAAACAGACTTGGGGGGAGTGTGCAGCAGGTCAGTGTAACTGTGTAACAGACTGGGAGGAGTGTGCAGCAGGTCAGTGTCACTGTGTAACAGACTGGGAGGAGAGTGCAGTGAGTCAGTATCACTGTGTAACAGACTGGGAGGAGAGTGCTGTGGGTCAGTATCGCTATGTAACAGATTGGTAGGTGTGAGCAGTAGGTCAGCATGACTCTGAAACAAACTGGTTGGAGTGTGTAGTGAGTCAGTAACACTGTGTAACAAACTGGGTGCAGTCTGCAGTTGGTCAGTATCGCTGTGTAACAGACTGGGAGGAGTGTGCAGTGGGTCAGTATCACTATGTAACCGACTGGGAGGTGCTTGCATTAGGTCAGCATCACTGTGAAACAGCCTGGGAGGAGTGTGCAGTGGGTCTGTATCGCTGTGTAACAGACTGGGAGGAGTGTGCAGTGAGTCTGTGTCACTATAAAAGACTGGGAGGTGTGTGCATTAGGTCAGCATCACAGAAACACAGACTGGGAGGAATGTGCAGTGGGTCAGCATCACTGTGTAACAGACTGGGAGGCATGGGCAGTGAGTTAGTTTCGCTGTGTGACAGACTGGGAGGAATGTGCAGTGAGTCAGTGTCACTGTGTAACAGACTGGGAGGTCTGTGCAGTGGGACAGTTTCATTGTGTAACAGACTCGGAGGAGTGTGCAGTGAGTCAGTATCGCTGTGTAACAGACTGGGAGGAGTGTGCAGTGAGTCAGTGTCACTGTGTAACAGACTGGGAGGCATGGGCAGTGAGTCAGTTTCGTTGTGTAACAGACTGGGAGGAGTGTGCAGTAGGACAGCATCACTGTATAACAGACTGGGAGGTCTGTGCGGTGGGTCAGTATCACTGTGTAACAGACTGGGAGGAGTGTGCATTGGGTCAGTATCACTGTGTAACAGACTGGGAGGAGTGTGCACTAGGTCAGCATCACTGTGTCACAGACTGGGAGGTCTGTGCAGTAGGTCAGTATCACTGTGTAACAGACTGGGAGGTGTGTGCAGCAGGTCAGTATCACTGTGTAACAGACTGGGAGGTCTGTGCAGTGAGTCAGTAATGCTGTGTAACAGACTGGGAGGAGTGTGCAGCAGGTCAGTGTCACTGTGTAACAGACTGGGAGGAGTGTGCAGCAGGTCAGTATCACTGTGTAACAGACTGGGAGGAGTGTGCAGCAGGTCAGTGTCACTGTGTAACAGACTGGGAGGAGAGTGCAGTGAGTCAGTATCACTGTGTAACAGACTGGGAGGAGTGTGCAGTGAGTCAGTAATGCTGTGTAACAGACTGGGAGGAGTGTGCATTAGGTCAGCATCACTGTGAAACAGACTGGGAGGAGTGTGCAGTGGGTCAGTATCACTGTGTAACAGACTGGGAGGAGTGTGCAGTGGGTCAGCATCACTGTGTAACAGACTGGGAGGTCTGTGCAGTGGGTCAGCATCACTGTGTAACAGACTGGGAGGTCTGTGCAGTGGGTTAGCATCACTGTGTAACAGACTGGGAGGTCTGTGCAGTGAGTCAGTATCACTGTGTAACAGACTGAGAGGTCTGTGCAGTGAGTCAGTATCACTGTGTAACAGACTGGGAGGAGTGTGCAGTGAGTCAGTAATGCTGTGTAACAGACTGGGAGGAGTGTGCAGTGGGTCAGCATCACTGTGTAACAGACTGGGAGGTCTGTGCATTAGGTCAGTATCACTGTGAAACAGACTGGGAGGAGTGTGCAGTGAGTCAGTAATGCTGTGTAACAGACTGGGAGGAGTGTGCTGCAGGTCAGTGTCACTGTGTAACATACTGGGAGGAGTGTGCAGCAGGTCATTATCACTGTGTAACAGACTGGGAGGAGTGTGCAGTAGGTCAGCATCACTGTGAAACAGACTGGGAGGAGTTTGCAGCAGGTCAGTTTAACTGTGTAATTGACTGGGAGGAGTGTGCAGCAGGTCAGTATCACTGTGTAACAGACTGGGAGGAGTCTGCAGTGAGTCAGTATCAGTGTAAAACAGACTGGGAGGAGAGTGCAGTGAGTCATTATCGCTATGTAACAGACTGGTAGATGTGAGCAGTAGGTCAGCATGACTCTGAAACAAACTGGTTGGAGTGTGTAGTGAGTCAGTAACACTGTAACAAACTGGGTGCAGTCTGCAGTGGGTCAGTATCGCTGTGTAACAGACTGGGAGGAGTGTGCAGTGGGTCAGTATCACTAACAGATTGGGAGGAGTGTGCAGTATGTCAGTCTCGCTATGTAACCGACTGGGAGGTGCATGCATTAGGTCAGCATCACTGTGAAACAGCCTGGGAGGAGTGTGCGGTGGGTCATTGTCACTGTGTAACAGACTGGGATGAGTGTGCAGTGGGTCAGTATCACTGTGTAACAGACTGGGATGAGTGTGCAGTGAGTCTGTGTCACTATAACAGACTGGGAGGTGTGTGCAGTAGGTCAGCATCACAGAAAAACAGACTGGGAGGTATGTGCAGTGGGTCAGTATCACTGTGTAACAGGCTGGGAGGCATGGGCAGTGAGTTAGATTCGCTGTATGACAGACTGGGAGGAGTGTGCAGTAGGTCAGTATCACTGTGTAACAGACTGGGAGGAGTGTGCAGTGAGTTAGTATCACTGTGTAACAGACAGGGAGGTGTGTGCATTGGGTCAGTTTCACTGTAACAGACTGGGAGGAGTGTGCGGTGGGTCAGTGACACTACAACAGACTGGGAGCCGATGCAGTGAGTCAGTATCGCTGTGTAACAGACTGGGATGAGTGTGCAGTGAGTCGGTGTCACTGTGTAACAGACTGGGAGGTCTGTGCAGTGGGTCAGTATCACTGTAACAGACTGGGAGGAGTGTGCAGTGGGTCAGTATCACTGTGTAACAGACTGGGAGGAGTGTGCAGTGAGTTAGTATCACTGTGTAACAGACAGTGAGGAGTGTGCAGTGAGTCAGTATCACTGTAACAGTCTGGGAGGAGTGTGCGGTGGGTCAGTGTCTGTAACAGACTGGGAGGTGTGTGCAGTAGGTCAGCATCACTGTAAAACAGACTGGGAGGAGAGTGCGGTGTGTCCGTGTCACTGTGTAACAGACTGGGAGGAGTGTGCAGTGATTCAGTATTGCTGTGTAACAGACTGGGAGGAGTGCAGTGAGTCAGTATCAGTGCATAAGAGACTGGGAGGAGTGTGCAGTGGCTCAGTATTGCAATATAACAGACTGGGAGGTGCATGCACTAGGTCAGCATCACTGTGTAACAGATTGGGAGGAGTGTGTAGTGAGTCAGTATCACTGTAACAGTCTGGGAGGAGTGTGCGGTGGGTCAGTGTCTTGTAACAGACTGGGAGGTATGTGCAGTAGGTCAGCATCACTGTAAAACAGACTGGGAGGAGTGTGCAGTGAGTCAGTATCTCTGTGTAACAGACTGGGAGGAGTGCAGTGAGTCAGTATCAGTGCATAAGAGACTGGGAGGAGTGTGCAGAGGCTTAATATTGTAATGTAACAGACTGGGAGGTGCATGCACTAGGTCAGCATCACTGTGTAACAGATTGGCAGGAGTGTGCAGTGAGTCAGTGTCACTGTGTAACAGACTGGGAGGAGTATGCAGTGAATCAGGACTGCTGTTACAGACTGGGAGTAGTGTGCGGTGATTCAGTATTGCTGTGTAACAGACTGGGAGGAGTGTGCAGTGATTCAGTATTGCTGTGTAACAGACTGGGAGGAGTGTGCAGTGATTCAGTATTGCTGTGTAACAGACTGGGAGGAGTGTGCAGTGGGTCAGTATCACTAACAGATTGGGAGGAGTGTGCAGTGTGTCAGTCTCACTATGTAACCGACTGGGAGGTGCATGCTTTAGGTCAGCATCACTGTGAAATAGACTGGGAGGAGTGTGCGATGAGTCAGTGTCACTGTGTAACAGACTGGGAGGTGTGTGCAGTAGGTCAGCATCACTGTGAAACAGATTGGAAGGAGCGTACAGTGAGTCAGTATCACTCTGTAACAGGCTGGGAGGAGTGTGCAGTGAGTCAGTATCATTGTGTAAGAGCCTGGGAGGAATGTGCACTGGGTCAGTATCGCTGTGTAACAGACTGGGATGAGTGTGCAGTAGGACAGCATCACTGTGTAACAGACTGGGTGGTGTGTGCAGTGGGTCAGTATTACTGTGAAACAGACTGGGAAGAGTGTGCAGTGAGTCAGTATCACTGTAACAGACTGGGAGGAGTGTGCAATGAGTCAGTATCAGTGTGACATTGACTGGGAGGAGTGTGCAGTGGGTCAGTATCACTGTGTAACAGACTGGGAGGAGTGTGCAGTGGGTCAGTGTCACTGTAACAGACTGGGAGGTGTGTGCAGTAGGTCAGCATCAATGTAAAACAGACTGGGAGGAGAGTGCAGTGAGTCAGTATCACTCTGTAACAGGCTGGGAGGAGTGTGCAGTGAGTCAGTATCATTGTGTAAGAGCCTGGGAGGAATGTGCACTGGGTCAGTATCGCTGTGTAACAGACTGGGATGAGTGTGCAGTAGGACAGCATCACTGTGTAACAGACTGGGTGGTGTGTGCAGTGGGTCAGTATTACTGTGAAACTGACTGGGAAGAGTGTGCAGTGAGTCAGTATCACTGTAACAGACTGGGAGGAGTGTGCAATGAGTCAGTATCAGTGTGACATTGACTGGGAGGAGTGTGCAGTGGGTCAGTATCACTGTGTAACAGACTGGGAGGAGTGTGCAGTGAGTCAGTATCACTGTAACAATCTGGGAGGAGTGTGCGGTGGGTCAGTGTCACTGTAACAGACTGGGAGGTGTGTGCAGTAGGTCAGCATCAATGTAAAACAGACTGGGAGGAGAGTGCAGTGAGTCAGTATCGCTGTGTAACAGACTGGGAGGAGTGTGCAGTGGGTCAGTATCACTGGGTAACAGACTGGGAGGAGTGTGCAGTGGGTCAGTATCACTGGGTAACAGACTGGGAGGAGTGTGCAGTGAGTCAGTATCACTGTGTAACAGACTGGGAGGCATGGGCAATGAGTCAGTTTCACTGTGTAACAGACTGGGAGGTGTGTGCAGTAGGTCAGCATCACTGTATCACAGACTGGGAGGTGTGTGCAGTGGGTCCGTATCACTGGGTAACAGACTGGGAGGAGTGTGCAGTGGGTCAGTATCACTGTGTAACAGACTGGGAGGAGTGTGCAGTAGGTCAGCATCGTTGTGTAACAGACTGGGAGGTCTGTGCAGTTGGTTAGTATCACTGTAACAGTGTGGGAGGAGTGTGCATTGGGTCAGTATCACTGTGTAACAGACTGGGAGGAGTGTGCAGTGAGTTAGTATCACTATGTAACAGACTGGGACGAGTGTGCAGCAGGTCAGTGTCACAATAACAGACTGGGAGGAGTGTGCAGTGAGTTAGTATCACTGTGTAACAGACAGGGAGGTGTGTGCATTGGGTCAGTTTCACTGTGTAACAGACTGGGAGGAATGTGCGGTGGGTCAGTGACGCTACAACAGACTGGGAGCCGGATGCAGTGAGTCAGCATCACTGTGTAACAGATTGGGAGGAGTGTGCAGTGAGTCAGTGTCACTGTGTAACAGACTGGGAGGAGTATGCAGTGAGTCAGGACTGCTGTAACAGACTGGGAGTAGTGTGCGGTGTGTCCGTGTCACTGTGTATCAGACTGGGAGGAGTGTGCAGTGATTCAGTATTGCTGTGTAACAGACTGGGAGGAGTGTGCAGTGGGTCAGTATCACTAACAGATTGGGAGGAGTGTGCAGTGTGTCAGTCTCACTATGTAACCGACTGGGAGGTGCATGCTTTAGGTCAGCATCACTGTGAAACAGACTGGGAGGAGTGTGCGGTGAGTCAGTGTCACTGTGTAACAGACTGGGAGGTGTGTGCAGTAGGTCAGCATCACTGTGAAACAGATTGGAAGGAGTGTACAGTGAGTCAGTATGACTCTGTAACAGGCTGGGAGGAGTGTGCAGTGAGTCAGTATCATTGTGTAAGAGCCTGGGAGGAATGTGCACTGGGTCAGTATCGCTGTGTAAAAGACTGGGATGAGTGTGCAAGTAGGACAGCATCACTGTGTAACAGACTGGGTGGTGTGTGCAGTGGGTCAGTATTACTGTGAAACAGACTGGGAAGAGTGTGCAGTGAGTCAGTATCACTGTGTAACAGACAGGGAGGTGTGTGCATTGGGTCAGTTTCACTGTGTAACAGACTGGGAGGAGTGTGCGGTGGGTCAGTGACGCTACCACAGACTGGGAGCCGGATGCAGTGAGTCAGTATCGCTGTGTAACAGACTGGGATGAGTGTGCAGTGAGTCGGTGTCACTGTGTAACAGACTGGGAGGAGTGTGCTGTGAGTCAGTATCACTATGTAGAAGACTGGGAGGAGTGTGAAGTGAGTCAGTATCACTGTAACAGTGTGGGAGGAGTGTGCGGTGGGTCAGCATCACTGTAACAATCTGGGAGGAGTGTGCGGTGGGTCAGTGTCACTGTAACAGACTGGGAAGTGTGTGCAGTAGGTCAGCAGCACTGTAAAACAGACTGGGAGGAGAGTGCAGTGAGTCAGTATCACTGTGTAACAGACAGGGAGGTCTGTGCAGTGGCTCAGTATCACTGTGTAGAAGACTGGGAGGAGTGTGAAGTGAGTCAGTATCACTGTAACAGTGTGGGAGGAGTGTGCGGTGGGTCAGCATCACTGTAAAACAGACTGGGAGGAGAGTGCAGTGAGTCAGTATCGCTGTGTAACAGACTGGGAGGAGTGTGCAATGAGTCAGTATCACTGTAACAGTCTGGGGGGAGAGTGCGGTGGGTCAGTGTCACTGTAACAGACTGGGAGGTGTGTGCAGTAGGTCAGCATCACCGTAAAACAGACTGGGAGGAGAGTGCAGTGAGTCAGTATCGCTGCGTAACAGACTGGGAGGAGTGCAGTGAGTCAGTATCAGTGCATAAGAGACTGGGAGGAGTGTGCAGTGGCTCAGTATTGCAATGTAACAGACTGGGAGGTGCATGCACTAGGTCAGCATCACTGTGTAACAGATTGGGAGGAGTGTGCAGTGAGTCAGTATCGCTGTGTAACAGACTGGGAGGAGTGTGCAGTGGGTCAGTATCACTAACAGATTGGGAGGAGTGTGCAGTGTGTCAGTCTCGCTATGTAACCGACTGGGAGGTGCATGCATTAGATCAGCATCACTGTGAAACAGCCTGGGAGGAGTGTGCGGTGGGTCATTGTCACTGTGTAACAGACTGGGAGGAGTGTGCAGTGGGTCAGTATCACTAACAGACTGGGAGGAGTGTGCAGTATGTCAGTCTCGCTATGTAACTGACTGGGAGGTGCATGCATTAGGTCAGCATCACTGTGAAACAGCCTGGGAGGAGTGTGCGGTGGGTCATTGTCACTGTGTAACAGACTGGGTGGAGTGTGCAGTGTGTCAGTATCGCTATGTAACAGACTGGAGGGTGCATGCACTAGGTCAGTATCGCTGTGTAACATAGTGGGAGGAGTGTGCACTGGGTCAGATTCACTGTAACAGACTGGGAGGAGTGTGCACTGGGTCAGTATCACTGTAACAGACTGAGAGGAGTGTGCAGTGAGTCAGTATCGCTGTGTAACACACTGGGAGGAGTGTGCAGTGAGTCATTATCACTGTGTAACAGACTGGAAGGAGTGAGCAGTGTGTCAGTGTCACTGTGTAACACATTGGGAGGAGTGTGCAGTTAGTCAGTCTCACTGTGTAACAGACTGGGAGGAGTGTGCACTGAGTCAGGTGGAATGTGCAGTTGGTCAGCATCACTGTATAACAGACTGGGAGGAGTGTACAGTGGGTCACTATCATTGTATAACAGACTGGGAGGAGTGTACAGTGAGTCAGCATCACTGTATAACAGACTGGGAGGAGTGTACAGTGAGTCAGTATCGCTCTATAACAGACTGGGAGGAGTGTGCAGTGAGTCAGTATCGCTATGTAATAGACTGGGAGGTGTGTGCAATAGGTCAGCATCACTGTGAAACAGACTGGGAGGAGTGTGCAGTGAGTCAGTATCACTGTGTAATAGACTGGGTGGAGTGTGCAGTGAGTCAGTATCACTGTGTAATAGACTGGGTGGAGTGTGCAGTGAGTCAGTATCACTCTCACATACTGGGAGGAGTGTGCAGTGAGTCAGTATTACTGTGTAACAGACTGGGAGGGGTGTGCAGTGAGTCAGTATTACTGTGTAACAGACTGGGAGGGGTGTGCAGTGTGTCAGTGTCGCTGTGTAACAGACTGGGAGGACTGTGCAGTAGGTCAGCATCATTGTATAACGGTCTGGGAGGAGTATGCAGCTGATCAGTATCTGTGTGTAACAGACTGGGAGGGGTGTGCGATGGGTCATTGTCACTGTGTAACGGACTGGGAGGAGTGTGCAGCGTGTCAGTATCACTGCGCACACTCCTCCCAGTCTGTTACACAGTGATACTGACACACTGCACACCCCTCCCAGTTTGTTACAGTGAGTCAGTATCAGTGTAAAGCAGAGTAGGAAAGCAGATGAATGTGAAAAAGGGTGGGCATTGACATCAGGGGATCGAAACCATTGGCTGAAAACCCCCTTCAACCTGTCAGTGCTAAAGGCTGGCGTTGCAGAAAATCATGTAAATGTTTGATCAGTAATTCTTTTGATTGACCAATCGTTTTAAACCAGGATATGTTTTTAGATCTGGAGAGCACAGTTCAGAAATTTGATTTGTAAATACCTAACACCCAAATTAATTAAAAACAATCAAAAGGCAGGGCAGGTGTTGTATGAAAGGTGGGAGCTGATGGAAGCCAATGTTATAAATGATGACCATATCTGCAGAAAATGTTGGCTACTTTGAGGAGTTTGGCTCAGAGTTGATAAGCTGGAATCTGGGCTCCAGACACACTAATACATCTGGGAGGGGAAGAGTTACCTGGAGACAGGTAATCCTCTTGGAGACAAATTAATCCTCTTGGACTAATCACATCCAATCTGGTATGTGGTCAGGGGCAGCTGGGTGCGGCTGCAAGGGAGCAAAGTATTGAGATCCAGAATTTAGTTTTGGAGGAGCTTCAGCCAGTGCCCCTAACCACCAACTGCACGGTTCTTGTTGTCAGTGTGGATGAGGACACAGATAACAGGGAAAATGAGTGGTCTGGCCAAAGCAGTTATTCACGGAGCTCCATTCAAGTGAGAGATGAATGCATTGTAGATTGATATAGGTGGAATGGGTTCTGATTCACAGGGTGGTGGCACCAGTCCTGGGAAAAGAGAGAGGTATTCTCTTGAGAGGGGCTGCAATTGAATTATGCTGGGAGCAGGTTCCTGGCAAATCCTATTACTAAGAGAAAGTGAGGACTGCAGATGCTGGAGATCAGAGTCGAGGAATCCTGATGAAGGACTTATGCCCGAAACGTTGATTCTCCTGCTCCTCGGATGCTGCCTGACCTGCTGTGCTTTTCCAGCACTACACTCTCGAATTGTATAATTAGCATTATACAAACTAATTAGTTGAGGGGTTTGTGAGGTTTCAATTGAAGAGAAGATCAAAAAGGTTAGAAGTATTGAGTACAGGAGTTGGGAGGTCATGTTGCGGCTGTACAGGACATTGGTTAGGCCACTTTTGAAATAGTGTGTGCAGTTCTGGTCTCCTTCCAATTGGAAGGATGTTGTGAAACTTGAAAGGGTTCAGAAAAGATTTACAAGGATGTTGCCAGGGTTGGAGGATTTGGGCTATAGGGAGAGGCTAAATAGGCTGGGGCTGTTTTCCCTGGGTTGGGGGAGTCCAGAACTAGATGGCATAGGTTTGGGATGAAAGGGGAAAAATTTAAAAGGTACCTAAGGGGCAACCTTTTCACGCAGAGGGTGGTGCATGTATGGAATGAGCTGCCAGAGCAAGTGGTGGAAGCTGGTATAATTACAACATTTAAAAGGCATCTGGATGTGCATATGAATAGGAAGGGTTTAGAGGGGAATGGAAAATGGGAATAGATTAGGTTGGGATATCTGGTTGGCATGGACAAGTTGGACCGAAGGGTCTGTTTCTGTGCTGTATGTACATCTCTATGACTCTAAATAAAGAGTAGATATGTGGGATAGTGAAGGGGTAAATGACCGTTCAAGTGTGACAGGAAGCAGCATTAAAATATAGAGAGTCCCAAAGTTGCAGAATGAGTTCTGTTCTGGACTCCATTTGCAAGTTGATTTATGTGTGTCAATTAGAATACCGAGCAGAACAATGTAGCTGTTTCTAAGAACAGCCAAATGTTTGTACGCCGGGTCTGTCACATTACATCCCTGTATTGGATTGCATTCATAAGTCAGTGCACTCATAAGTAAGGCATTCATGATTTGGGGAGCCAATGTATAAACAGAAGCAAGCAGCAGAAATTAAAAGCAGAACAAGTGATATTGGTAAAAAAATGATTTAAGACTCTTTATCTGGGTGCACACAACATTTGTAACAAGATGGATGAGTTGATGGCACAAATAGAAATAAGTGAATATAATTTGGCAGTTATTACAGGAATGTGGCTGCAGAGCGACCAGGACTAGGAACTTAACATTCAAGCATATTTAGTGGTGCAGAAAAGTAGTCAAGAAGGAAAGAGATGGGATAGTATTGTTGATAATGGAAGGTTTGGGTGGAGATAAGGAATAGCAAGAGAAAGACGTTGTGGGTGGGAGTCGACTATAGGATGGTGAAGAGACAACTTTGGGACAAAGTATAAATCAAGAAATAATGGAGGCGTGTAAGAAGAACACTAAAATTATATGGGTGATTTTAATCTCTATTGACTAGACAAATCAGATTGCAAAAGATAACATGTAAGGTGAGTGCTTCAGTGATTGTTTCTTTGAGCAGTAATCATAAACCGTATCCAGGAACTATTTTTGATCTTCCGCATGAAACACAAAGTTAGCATGCAGGTGCAGCAACCAATTAATAAGAGAGATGAAATGTTGGCCTTTATTGCTAGGGGTTAGAGTTTAACACCAGGGAAGTCTTTTTACAACTGCACAGGCTTCTGGAAGGGATGTATCAACAGCTCGGAGCTAAATTGAAAAGCAGAACCAAAAAGGTGATAGTCTCTGGATTACTACCTGAGCCATGAGCTAATTGGCACAGGGTCAATAAGATTAAACAGGTAAATGTGTGGCTCAAAGATTGGTGTGGGAGAAATAGGTTCAAATTCATGGGAGATGCGCACTGGGGAAGAAGGGACCTGTTCTGATGGAATAGTCTTTAACTGAACCGTGCAGGGACCAGTGTCTGAGTGAATCGCATACCTAGGGCTGTCGACAGCGCTTTAAACTAAATAGTGGGGGTGAGGGTCATTTATAGAGGAAACTAGAAAACCCAAATTAAAAGAGGAGGTAAGAGTGTAGAATTCAGGAGAGGTTATTAAAATCTCCAGCACAGATATAAATAGGACTGAGTGTATGGAAAGGGTTAGCAATCAAACCTCAAGTACACTGGACAAACGACTGGCAATGAGAAGAGGGACGGTTAATCCAGGACTGAAGATGTTATATCTGAATACATGTAGTGGAAGAAATAAGGGAGATGAGCTTGTGGCACAGATCAAAATTGGCAGTGTGACATGGTGGGCATCACGGAGACGTGACTGCAAGGGGATCAGGATTGGGAGCTGAATATTCAAGGATATACATCCTATTGAAAAGATAGGCAGGTGGGCAGAGGGGACCGGGGTTACCCTGTTAGTGAGAAATGAAATTAAATCAATAGTAAGAAACCAAGTAGGGTCAGGTGATGTAGAAACTGTCTCTGTAGAATTGAGGAACCGCAAAGGTAAAAAAGCCACAGTTGAAGTCATAAACAGGCCTCCTGTACAGTACTCAGGAGCTGGGGTGCATGATACACCAGACAATAGAAAAATGACGTTGGAAAGGCAAAGTGACAGTGATCATGGGAGATTTCAATATGCAGATGGACTGGGAAAATCAGGTTGGTAGTGGTTCGCAAAAATAGAATTTGTAGAATGGCCATGAAATGGCTTTTTGGAGCATCTTGTGTTAGAGCCCACCAGGGAACAGGCAATACTGCATTTAGTGTTGTGCAATGAGGCAGACTTGATAATGGAGCTTAAGGAGAAGGAACCCTTAGGAAGCAGTGATTATAACATGATTGAATTTACTCTGTAATTTGAGAGGGAGGAGATAGAATCAGAGGTAAAGGTATTACAGCTGAATAAAGGCAACTATAGAGGCACGAGGGAGGAGCTGGGTAGAATTGACTGGTAAAGGAGCCGAGTAGGAAAGACAGTGGAATAGCAATGGCAGGAGTTTCTGGGAATAATTCAGGAGACACAGCAGAGATTCATCGCGAGGAAAAAGAAGCCTGGTACAGGGAGGATGAGGTAACCACGGCTGACTGGGGAAGTCAGGGATAGCATAAAAACAAAAGAGAAAGCGTGTAAAGTAGCAAAGGATAGTGGGCAGTCAGAGGATTGGGAAGCTTACAAAGACCAACTGAGGGCAACAAAAAAAAAGAAATAAGGAGAGAGACGATTAAATATGAGGATAAACCAGCCAGTAATATAAAGGAAGATTGAAAAAGTTTCTTGAGATATATAAAGGACAAACGAGAAGCAAAAGTGGACATTGGGCTGCTGGAAAATGATGCAGCAGAGATAATGGAGAGAACAGAAATGGGTGAGGAACTGAATTATGACTTTGTGTCAGTCTCCACAGTGGAAGACATGAGTAATTTCCCAAAACTTCAAGAGAGTGAGGAGGCAGAGCTGAGTATGTTGGTCATCACCAAGGAGAAGGTGTGAGAAAACCTGAATGGTCTGAAGGTGGATAAACCAGATGGATGACATGCCAGAGTTCAGAAAGAGATAGCTGAAGAGATAGTGGAGGCACTAGTGGTAATCCTTCAAGAATCACCAGAATCGAGGAGGATCCAAGAGGACTGGAAAATCGCTAACACCCCATATTAAAAAGGATGTAAGGCAGAAGACTGAAAATTACAGACTAATTAACCTAACCTCTGTCAGGGGTAAGATCCTGGAATCCATCATAAGGATCAGATTTCTGAATACTTGGAAGTATATGGTAAAATAGGGTAAAGTCAGCATGGTTTCATCAAGGGGAGGTCATGCCTGACAAATCTGCAAGAATTCTTTAAATGGCAAGCAGATTAGATCAAGGAAGGCCAATGGATGTTATCTACCAGAACTTCAAGAAGGCCTTGGACAAGGTGCCGCACAGGAGGCTACTTATTAAGATAAGGGCCCATGGTGTCAGAGGCAAGGTGCTAACATGGATAGAAGCCTGGCTGTCTGGCAGAAAGCAGTGAGTGGGGATAAAAGGGTCCTTCTCAGGATGGCAGCCGGTGACAAGTGGTGTTTCACAATGCTCAGTGTTGGGGCCACAGCTTTTCACTCTATGCATTAATGATCCAGATGAAGGAACTGAAGGCATTCTGGCTAAGTTTTCAGGTGATACACAGATAGTTAGAGGATTAGCTAGCATTGAGGAGGTGGCGATTGGACAGGTTAGGAGTGAGGGCAAAGAACGAGCAGATGGAGTACAAAGTGGGAAAGTGTGAGGTCATGCACTTTGATAGAAAGAATAGAGGCATGGCCTATTTTCTAAATGGTGAGTAAATTCAGAAATCTGAAGTGGAAAGAGACTTGGGAGTTCTAGTCCAAGGTTCTCTCGAGGTAAATTTGCTGGTTGAGTCAGTAGTTCGGAAGGCAAATACAATGTTGGCATTTATTCCAAAAGGACTTGAATATAAAAGCAGGGATGTACTTCTGAGGCTCTATAAGGCTGTGATGAGACCACATTTGGAGTATTGTGCACGGTTTTGGGCCCCAAATCTCTGGAAGGATGTACTGGCCCTGGAGTGTGTTCAGAGGAGGTTCACAAGAATGGTCCCAGGAATGAACACCAGAACATGTGAGGAATATTTGAGGACTCTGGGATTATATTCAATGGAGTTTAGAAGGATGAGGGAGTATCTAATTGAAATATGCAGAATACTGAAAGGCCTGGATGGAGTGGATTTTGGGAAGATGTTTCCATTGGTAGGAGAGACTCTGACCTGAGAAAAGGGAAGACCTTTTAGAACGGAAATGAGGAGAAACTGTTTTAGCCAGAGTGTGGTGAATCTATGGAATTCACTACCATGGAAGGCTGTGGAGACCAGATTATTGAGTATATTTGAGACAGAGATGGATAGGTTCTTAATTGTAAAGGGGATCAAGAGTTACAGGGAGAAAGTGGGAGAATGGGGTTGAGAAACTTACAGCCATGATTGCATGGTGGAGCAGACTCCATAGGTTGAATCGCAATGTCTGTTCCTGGGTCGTATGGTCTTATTGTCTTATGGTGAGGTCGCACTTGGAGTACTGTTTAGAATTTTGGCCCTCCTGTTTAAGAAAAGATGTATTGACATTTGATGCAGTTCAAAAGATTCACTCGGCTGGTTCCTAGAATGAAGGGTTGAAATCCCAAGAATGTTTAAACAGGCTAGGCCCTTCATTCATTAAAATTTTAAAAAATGAGGGTGATCTCATTGAAGCATATAAGATTCTGAGCAAGTTTGACAGGTTAAGAATTAAAAAGGGGTTTCCAATCATGGGGGAATCTCAAATTGGGGGGACATAGTTACAGAATAGAGGAACACTCATTTAAAACAAAGATACAAAGGCATTTATTCTCCCAGAGAAGAGTAAATGTCTGGAATCATCTAAACTAGAGAGTTGTGGAAGTTAGATAACTGAATGTGTTTAAGGAGGAGGTAGATAGTTTTTAAAATATTGAGGAGCTGAAGGTTATGAGGAGCTGGCATGTAGAGGAGTAGAGGCCGAGCGAAAATGAGCTATGATCTTACTCAAAAGGAGGCAGTAGTAAAAGGATGAATGGTCAACTCCTGCTCCCATCTCTTAACTTCCCATATACCCATTCTTTAAACCTCCCTATATCGCCACTTTCTGAAATGAAGTCTCATTTTGCACTAAGTTGTACGAAGTTTACAATCTCCTAAACTGCCTCAGACCCTCCCCTTCCTCCAGTCAATAAGCTCTCAAATAGACAGAGTAACTCTTCACTGTTTATCTTTCATTTATTCTATTCCCTGCACCTGTCCCTTCACTGATATCCTGCTCTCTAGGACTTAGATATTTCCTGTTGGCATTAGATATTGGGTATACCTAATACCTCAAATTTTAGGCCTTTTGCCAACAATGTTGAATGGTACACTGAATGAAGGCCCATCTGGGAGATGCCCTTTGTAATGACCCTGAGCTTCCCTCGGAATGCTGGAGTAACAGATGGAAATCGGAGCGGGGTTAAGGACAGAGTGACCACCTACCGCACCTTTCAACTCCTGTTATAGTTGGTTCCTTTCTCCTCTGAGCTTTTGGGTTTGGAGAGAAAATTCATCATGAATAACTCCAATAGATTATTGTCCAATGAACCCTGTGCAACTTTCATGTATAGCTATCAGGCAAGGGCTCATCAGGTCCACTTGTGGTTTCCCGACTTACCAGCTCTCGGTATTGCTTTCGTTAGTCACACTTGGAAAAGGTGAGTTGGGCATATCACCACATTGCTGCTGGCACCAATATGCCAAATCCCCAGCAAAGACATTGAAGAAATCCTGCAAATACTTAAAAAAAGAAATGAAATGGTGAGGGGACGTGGTCGTGGGGAGTCTGCAGCTCAGATGTGACCTCTTTTGATCTGGATGAAATTTCTGTGTATGTCGATGCTAGTTCTGAAAACAGCCCATTATGCTACTTGCTTTGGGTTGACCTTCCACATCACCCAATCAAGGTGGGGAAATTAACTTTTGCGGAACTGTCTAACTTAGGGGAGGAAGATGGAGCAGACTAGAATTCAGCAGACCCATTGGGCATCATGATCCATTTTAAATTATTGCTGATGGGGTTCCTGGGATTATGGAGGAAGGTCCCTGCTGCATATACAGAAAGACCTTGTACTGAAATTATAGCGTTTAGATTCTTAGATCTTTGCCAAGTGCTTCCCAGCTAATGAATTGCTTTTGAAATGGAGGCTCGGTTCACATGTGTAAAGTGCAGCAGCCCATTTGTATACAGGGCCCTGCAATTACGAATAGAACAGTACCAGATGTTCTGGTTTAATGATGCTGATTGAGGGATAAGTGTTAGCCAGGGCATGGCAAAGAACTCCCTTGCTCCACTTTAGAAAAGGCCACTGCATCCTAGTGCCAAAAATGAAAGGGTAGACAGTGCCTGGTCTTAACAATTCATGAAAGATGGCACCTCTGTGGGTGCTAAACCCCTTCATAACCATACCAATTGGCAGCCAACATTTCATCTTCTATTCTCTGAAGTGGAAATGGAACCCAGAGTGTTCTAAGTCACGACTGTGATAGACGGGACGTTATGTAGTGACACGGTCTTAGAGAGATACTTGACAATGAGGGAGGGGGTGATTTGCAGGGGGTGATTTGCAGGAGGGCTGCACTGTGTGCGCAGATATGGACTGAGTTTGGTGAATATTATGTTCTCTCTCTGTAATTTTGTTCGATTACACAACCCCAGAGGAGCAAGGAAATATCTACATCAATATTTCACATCTGCTGGAGAGACGCGTTGTGTGTTTAACTTATTAAATGTGATTATGAGGCTGACTGATTTGTAAATCGCATATTCATGGCCAAATTGGACCTGATTCCATGTGGTGTGCTGAATCCCCAATGTGAATAAATTTCAATTGGCCAACCCCCCTTTCGCCTCAGTATCATCTAACCTGAGTCCTACTGTTATATGACATTATTCTGCTTACTGTACATGAGCAGCAGTAATTATCTCTCTCAAGAGCACTTCAGTACCCACCACACACTGCAGCTACTGAAGGAGGCAGCTCACAACCATCTTCTTAAGGGTAATTAGGCAGAAGCAATAAATGCTCATCCAGTAAGTGATGCCCAGATCTTGTGACCAAATGTGATTTAAAAATCGCATTCTCGAATATTCAGGAATTCCCACCCGAAGCACTCAGTGGACAGTGTTACTTGTGTATGAGCATAGGGACAAAGATGCCGTGGGAGATGGAAATCTGAAATAAAACCCCAGTGCTGGAGAAACTCAGCAGGTCTGACAGCATCTGTCAGCGGGCGGCACGGTGGCGCAGTTGTGGGCGGCACGGTGGCGCAGTGGTTAGCACTGCTGCCTCACAGCGCCTGAGACCCGGGTTCAGTTCCCACCTCAGGCGACTGACTGTGTGGAGTTTGCACGTTCTCCCCGTGTCTGCGTGGGTTTCCTCCGAGTGCTCCGGTTTCCTCCCACAGTCCAAAGATGTGCAGGTCAGGTGAATTGGCCATGCTAAATTGTCCATAGTGTTAGGTAAGGAGTAAATGTAGGAGTATGGGTGGGTTGCGCTTCGGCGGGTCGGTGTGGACTTGTTGGGCCGAAGGGCCTGTTTCCACACTGTAATGTAATCAAATCTAATCAAATCTAATCAAAGCATCCTTGGAAAGAAAAAGAGAGTCCAATATGACTTGTTGTCAAATCTCAATTTGGAGTTCTGAAGAAGAGTCATTTGGACTCTAAAGATTAGCTTTGTTTTTTCTTTCCCCACGGATGCTGCCAGATCTCCTGAATGTCTCCAGCGTTTATTGTTTTTATTTAGAAACATTGGGAAAAGGAGCAACAGCAGGCTATTTGACCCCTTGAGCCTGCTGTGCCTTTCAATGAGATCATGCATCATCTGTTACCTCACTGTCTCATATATTCCCAGATTATCTCTGTGAAGACCATCCCTGTAGTTGGAATTGCTAAAGGTAAATTTGGAAAAAGTTTTATGATCTTAACAGACTTGACCCTTCAAATCTCCTAGCAATGCAGAATAGGAAAACCCACAGAATGTCAAACAACTCAAATCAAAGTTATAGAATGTAAATTCGAACGAACAAGCTTAAATGGTGGCATGCTGTGAACAGGACATTCACTGGCCTGACTTTCAGCTTTGCTGACTGATGGACTGGGAGGCAGGAAAATGGAGAAATGGTGTGAGGAGGCATTGAGGGCATGTCTTACATCTTCCTGTCATTTTTCCACTTTGGTAGTCTTGTGAAAAGTAGCAGATTGGTTGAACATGTGGAGCCCAATTGAGCAACTCAAAGGCAACTAAAGTCCTCTTGCTGCTTGCATGGATATTTTGCCTGTGCCTGGGGCGTCTCACTGTCAAGTGGGTTAGAACAAACTTTGCCTGGTCTACAGGCAAACTCCAGGAGAGGCCCTCATTGTTGGGGTCTGCATGATGCCACTGTGTGGATATGAGCTCCACACAGTGGGAGTGGTCAAAAATTGGTGTGTCCTCATTGACGCTGGAAGAGCTGAGACTTTTGAGCTCCTGGATGGGTGATTAGCCAGTTCTTGGGGACAGTCCATCATCATTAATGAGGACTGCAGCCCCTGTTTGATCTTGGTTGGAAGAAGCATCTGGGTCCTCTTGGTAGCCAATGAGGTAAGGGAAGCTCAATGGTCTTCCTCATGTACAATCATCTTAGCGAAATTTGAGGGATTGAGAAGGCTCAGGAAAAGTCAGCTGAGGTGTTAAAAGATGCAGACATAAGCAGGGTGTCAGTACGGTGCAGTGAGGGAAAGAAAATAGATTGTCACTTTGTACAAGTTGAGTTAGAAAAACATATCAGCTTGACCTATATTGGAGATGGAGAAAACTATGAAGACAAACTGGAAGTTTTAGAAAGAGAGGAAGTCTCAGTGAAAAGATGGGAGAGTCAGAGGGAGTACAGTGTCCCTGTGAATTGGAACAGAAGGTGGAGGTGTCTGGGACACTGTTTAAATAGCAGCTTTCTGAAAATTGTTGACCAGTCATTTCTTGGCCAGTTTTCTAACATGGCACTCAGAATCACAGAGATGTTACAGCAATCTCACCCCCTTGGCACCTGTTCCATGGCCTAGCACGCAAATGCCTAAAATATCGATTCTCCCTCTCCTTGGATGCCGCCTGACCTGCTGTGCTTTTCCAGCACCACACTCTCAACTCTAATCTCCAGCATCTGCAGTCCTCACTTAGGTTCCTGCCCTGCAGCTGCAGATCCAGGTTCCTAAATGAGTGGATTGAATTCCAGGCGCCTACCACCAACTGGGTGAGAAACCTTTTCTAATGTCTGCTTTAATTCCACTATGAAACACCTTAACTCTGCCCTGTGATAATTGACACCATTGCTAGGGGAAACAAAGCTTCCATGTGCACTCTATCCAAGCTCCTCATTACTTTGTACACCTGAATTAGGTCATGCCTCACCTTCCTCTGTTCAAAGGAAAGCAGTCCTAGCCGACCCACTCTTTCCTCATGGCTGCAATTTTAAAACCCTGGCAATATCGCAGTAAATCTCTTCTGTGCTTTTTCTAGAGCTATCATGTACTTCCTCAATGTGGTGGGTAAAACTATTACAAAACTCCAGCTGTGGCCTGACAAGCATCTTAGAGTTCCAGAATGGGATTCCTACTGTTGTATCCAGTGTCTCCACCCAATGAAAAACGTGCCCCAAATGTCTCCATGACTACCTTGTTTAGCTGACCTGCTTTCTTTAGGAGCCTGTGGACAAGGTCTATCACTTCCTCTAATTTGAGAGTCATAGAGGTCTACAGCACAGAAAAAGGCTCTTCAGCTCATTGTTTCTGACTGGTGCAGATTCAGTCACCCAACTATTCAGATTCCATTTTCCAGCTCTTGGCCCATTGTCTTGTCTGCCTTGGTATCTCAAGAGTACCTCTAAATAATTCTTAAATGTTATGAGGAGTTCTGCCTCTACCACCCTAACAGGCCATGAGTTCCAGATTCCCCACCACTCTCAGGCATCTCAACACCCTCTCATTTATTGTATATTCCTCTGCTGCTTTGCCCTCCTAAAAGACAAAACATTGCACTTCACCAAATTGAATTCAATTTTCCACTTTTCCAACCTTTCAGCCAAACCATTTTTACCACCGTGCGGGTGATGGCCATTCTCTTTCTTCACTACCAGCCAATTTTTGTGTCATCAGTAAATTTCCCAATCATGCTTCCCATGTTTAAGTGGGTTCATTCATTTTTAGCATAAACAGAAAGGGACCCAAGACTGACCTCTGTGGAACACCACTGGAAACTGCTTTCTATTGACCGAAACATCCTTTAGCCATTGCTCTGTGTTTCCTGTCATTAAGCCAATTTTGGATCCAACTCACCACATTCACCTTTAATGGTGGCTCTATGGTTAGCACTGCTGCCTCACAGCATCAGGGACCCAGGTTTGATTCCCACCCTTGGTTACTGTCTCTGTGGAGTTTGCACGTTATCCCCGTGTCTGCGTGGGTTTCCTCTGGGTGCTCCAGTTTCCTCCCACAATCCCAAGATGTGCAGGTCAGGTAAATTGCCCATAGTATTAGGTGCATTAGTCAGGGGTAAATATAGGATAGGGAAATGGATCTGGGTGGGTTATCCTTCGGAAAGTCGGTGTGGACTTGTTGGGCCAAATGGCCTATTTCCAGACTGCAGGAAATCTAATAATAAAACTGTTGGACTTTAATTCTGACCAAACTGCCAATTGGAACTTGCTAAAATTCATGTTGACACTGTACGTCACCCTGCCCTCATCAATCCTCCTTGTTACTTTCTCAAGGTATTCAATTAAGTTATTAAGACAAAACCTTCCCGTAACATAGCTATGCTGACTATCCCTGATTAATCTCTACCTTTCCACATAACAGTTAATCCTATATCTAAGTATTGATTCTCACAATCTGCCCACTACTGAGGTCACACAAGCAAACTATAATTATTTCTCCTGTCCTTACACTCTTTATGGACAAAAGTAAATGTTTTCAGTCATCCACTCCTCTGGAATCATGCCTGTATCTCACGAGGGTTGGATAATAATAATATTTCTTCCCTGGCCTTTTTTAACAGTCTAAATTACAATTCACCTGGCCATGGTGATTTATCCCATTTAATGGAGGTCAGTCCTTCCAGTACTTTCTTTTTCATCATACTTAATATGATGTAATATTTCATACTGCTCCTCTTTAACAGGAACATCTGTATCATCTCTCCCCTTTGTGAAGACTGAAACAAAATACTCATTCAGAAAGCTGCCCACATCTTCTGCATCCACGCACAAATTACTCAATACATCTCTGATAGGCCCAACTCTTTCCTTAGTCATTTCTCTTAATGTACCGGTAAAACATCTTTGCAGTTTCCTTAATTTTACCAGTCAACGTTTATTCATATCCTTTGTTTTCCTAATTTCCTTTTTTCCCTTAACTCCACTCTATATTCCACTTAGCTTATTATGTTTTGGGGATTGTCAGAGCTTTGTCTTTTGTTTTACCTCATCCTGCATGCTTCTGGATACCCCAGGGGCTTTAGACCTGGCAGTACCACCATTTTCTTTGTGGAACAAGTCTACACTGTGCCTCCAAAATCTTATTTTTGAATGCTTCCCATTGATTTACTACTTATTTTCCCTTATGTGACTATAATCAGTCCAATTTTGCCAGACCATCTCTCAAGCTTTGTAAAGTTTTCCTCCCTTCAATTTACGACTTTAATTCCTGTTTTGTCATGATTTAATAGCTCCATTTATTTTGGTGTGACGTAGTGCACCGAAAATTTGTCCTGCCTGAATCTCAAGTTGAAAGCATAGCCTTTGTAATTTTTGTGAGGGACATGGATTATTTTCTGATGTAAAATTGGGGTGCATCTTTTCTCTTCTGATTGGTACATGCCTATGGAAATCTGATGGGATTGTATGTTTCCAATTCCAACTTGAGATGTGTAAAGATCCTTATGTATGCTGTCAGTTTAATGAGACACCAAAACATCATACTCCAACCAGCCCACCTTGACAGCACAGTATCAGCTAGCATCAGGGAGTCTGCATTACCAATCACTACACTAACAGCCATGTAGCAATACCTGCAAGCAAAATACTGCAGTGACTGGAGATCTGAAATAAAAATAGAAAGTGCGAGAGAAACTCAGCAAGTCTGGCAGCATCCATGGAGAAAGAAATAGAGCTAAAGTTTTGAGCTGGAGTCCAATGTCTCTTCCTCAGAACTACAGAGAAGTTAATTTCACAGCCTAGCAAATGTCTGAGAGGAAGGAATTCTCCTCATGTCCACCTTAAAAGGGAGACCTCTTATTCTTAAACTAGGTAGTTTTGTGCTTATCTATCTTACAAGAGGAAACATCCTTTCAGTATCCACCTTGTGAACTCAAAGAACAAGGAGCAAAGAACATTACAGCACAGGAACAGGCCCTTCGGCCCTCCAAGTCTGCGCCGATCCAGATCCTCTGTCTAAACCTGTCCCCTATGTTCTAAGGATCTGTATACCTCTGCTGCATTCATGTGTCACTATTGTTCCTGCCTCCACCACCTCTGGCAACGTGTTCCAGGCACCCACCACCTCTGTGTAAAGAACTTTCCACGCATATCTCCCCTAAACTTTTCCCTTGAACTCATGACCTCTAGTAATTGAGTCCCCCACTCTGGGGGGAAAAAAGCTTCTAGCTATCCATTCTGTCTGTATCTCTCATGATTTTGTAAGATCTCAAACAGGACCCCGTCAGCCTCCGTTTTTCTAATTAAAATAATCCTAATCTACTCAACCTCTCTTCATAGCTCACACCCTCCATACCAGGCAATATCCTGGTGAACCTCCTCTGCACCCTCTCCAAAGCTTCCACGTGCTTTTGGTAATATGGTGACCAGAACTGTACACAGTATTCCAAATGTGGCTGAACCAAAGTCCTATACAACTGTAACATGACCTGCCAACTCTTGTACTCAATACCCCATCCAATGAAGGAAAGCATGCCGTATGCCTTCTTGACCACTCTATCGACCTACAATGTATCTGAACACCCAGATCTCTTTGTACATCTATTTTCCCCAGGGCTTTTTCATTTACAGTATAGTTTGCTCCTGAAGTGGATTCCAAAATGCATCACCTTGCATTTGCCCAGATTGAACACCATCTGCCATTTCTCTGCCCAACTCTCCAATCTATCTATATTCTGCTGAATTCTCTGACAGTCCTCTTCACTATCTGCTACTCAGACAATCTTAGTGCTAATCAGATTGCTAATCAGACCACCTATACCTTCCTCCAGATCATTTCTGTATATTACAAACTACAGTGGTCCCAGCACGGATCCCTGTGGAACACCACTGGTCAAAGTTCTCCATTTTGAGGAACTCCCTTCCACTACTACTCTCTGTCTCCTGCTGCCCAGCCAGTTCTCTATCAATCTAGCTAGTACATCTTAGACCCCATGCGACTTCACTTTCTCCTTCAACCTACCATGGGAAACCTTATCAAACACCTTACTGAAGTCCATGTATACGACATCTACAATCCTTCCCTCATTAATCAACTTTGTCACTTCCTCAAAGAATTCTATTAAGTTGGTAAGACATAATTTTCCCTGCTCAAAACCATGTTGCGTATCACTGACAAGCCCATTTTCTTCCAAATGTAAATAGATACAAAATGTAACTGTAAATATAAATAAATGTAAATAAGCTCCCTTCATGATCTTCTATGTTCCAATAAGATCCCCTGCATTCTTCTGAACTCCTAAAGGTTGAGGCCGAACCTGTTCATCCTTTATTCATTAGGTAAGTCCTACATCCCAGGATTCAGTTGAGTGTACATTCTCTCAACTGTTACTAATGTACTTTTACCCATTTTCGAACACAGTGGCCAAAACTGTATACAACACTCCAGATGTAGTCTCACCAAAAAAAACTCCCTACTTTTATGTTTCATTTCCCTTACAAAGAACACCAATGCTCCGTTTGCTTTTCTCAATTACTTGCTGTACCTGTGTACTAACCTTTGTGGTTCATGTAACAGGACACCAAGATCCCTCCGTACCTCAGCACTCTGAAATCTTATATCACTTTTTAAAAAGTTTACTGTTTTTCTATTCTTCCTTCCAAAGTGGAGGAATTCACATTTTATTTCATCAAACACTCCATCAATCCAATTTTTATTCACTCATTCATCAGAATAATGCAATATCAGTGACCCCACTAGGGGCAGTGCAGTACCAGCTGACATCAGGGATAGGACAATACCTGGATCAGTAATCCCACCAGGGCCAACCTGTCTCCTTTCTGTTACAGGGGTCTTATATTTTTAAAAGCAGTAACAAGAAAATTATTCAGCCGAACAGACCTGTACCTTACACAAGCTTACACCATCACTGACTCGGTCAGATAAGCTAAATAAGCAAAGTAAATAATCAGGCAGTATGTAGGAGAGCCTGGTTAAGAAAGGCCAGAGCAGCTTCAGGCAATAAATTGCAAAGCTGCAGCCTTTACATGCCTTATCAGTTCCTCACAATGTGTTTCATTAAACATTTCTGGAATACGCTGCCAGCAACACAATACCGAAGAAAAAGGCTATGAAATTCTACCAAAGGAGAAAGAGAGATCTTTTGCATGAAAAATGGTCATGTATCTGCTGTGCAAAAAACACTTCAGATCTCAAATGGCAATCTTGAAATACTCATGCCCTGAAGGGGAATTTTTTTTTTGTTTAATTGTAAAATGACAGGACTTTGAGATGGCCTTCGCTCCTACAGGTCACTATCTGTGTAATTACAAGCCACAATAGAACATGTTGGGAAAATGTAGTAGTACATGTCTGGTGGTTGTGTTTTTAATTGAAAAATCAATCACTTACTTTTGTGAAACAATGCCCTTGTAATGCAATATTGGGTTGCACTGTAGCTGAGGAAGTATTAACATGTCATAACTGATGCAACAGTCAGAATGCGATAGATGCAGTAACGGTTTTTGGATGATTACGATATCTGAGTCACGGGATTTTCTGCCTACTACAGCATGTACTGTACTACAGTCATCATTGACAGGAATGATTCCAAAAGAACAGCAAGAAGCAGATCCCAAAAGCAGTGAGGCGCTATGAAACTCTGCTTATTCATTCTGAACCAGTCCCCATCACTGGTAAACCTGCAGGTTCTCCTCTTTGTTTCACTAACTCCAGCCTGGAAAAAATAATCAATTCACCACCTGAGGCTAAATCCGACAGCCTCGTAAATCCAGCAATCATTCTGCCAAGGTGGCCACTCCTCCTCAATCAGTTCTTCCTCTTCTGAGGTATTTCCCGCTGCTGCACCTCTTAGAACTCACCCATTTCTTCCACATTGTTCATAACGAATGTCTAGCTCCAAATGTCATCAACTTGAGTGAGTGCAGAATTGTACATCATTTCCCCCAAAAGTCCTGTTTTCCCACCTGTGAATAGCTTTGGGCTCATTCTCCACCAATCTGATTGTCTCATCTTCAAATCGCCATAAAATCATGATAACATTTTCTCAGTCTTTAATCCTTGTCCTTATCTGGCCATTGACCTCTTCAGATACATGTCTTCACCTCACCCAATGATCTTTTGCACCTTTATCTCATTGCCTCGACTGATCAAAATGATTCATTTTGAAACCATATCCCTTTCCCTCTGTTTAGCAGACCTATATCCATTTGTTGAATTAGACAACAAAAAACGTTTAGAGATTTGTGAGGGTTTTCTTGCAAGTCAATAGTTTAACACCAATACCAGTTTCCATGTTTGCCTATCCAGAAGCCAAACCTCACTGGAACAGAACCAGTTGTTAAATACAAAGTCCAATGAGCATCACTGTACTCAATCAACTGTGGACCTGTTCTGGTTAACCCTGAAAGTAGCCTACATTTTTAACGCGGACAAATCTAACTCCCTCTCTCAGTAGCCTCTGAAGTCGTTTTTTTTCACTGTGGTTTCAATCTCTCACTTGTTCCTGTTTCTCCTTGAGGCCTCATTTCTTTGTTACAATCTCCAACACATTAATTAATGTGCAAAACGTGATATGAAGATAAATTGTTACATGTGTATTAACAGATTTGCTCAGTTAGATTTACAAAACTTTGGGCTCTTGAAATAATTCTTGGAGGTAAGGGTCCAAGTCTTCACTGGGGCTAAATTGCCAAACAATGGAGATGGCTACTGTAAAATGTTTCACAGTGGCCATGCTATTCTCCTCAACAATATTGCCTCTTCGAATCCAGCCTGACTGATAAACTTGATTCTTTGCTTCTGAAGTGGATGCGGTGGTGGAGCAGGGAGAAATCATGCAGTTGGGATGTAGATTGTGAGGAGTTGGGGTCTGGGGTGAACAACCTAAAGGGTTGGGTTAAGGTTGAGGAGTTAATGACAAATTGGGGCAGAGACAGACTCTGGATGGGGTGGGGGATTTGGGGAAAAAGTGGAGGGTTAGGGAAAGCGCAGGCAGTGGAGGATTGCTCTAGTCATTAAGGGGAATTGGATCAAGGGGAAGGAAACAGATTAGATTATTTTGGGGACTGGGAGGATTTGTTAGGGACAGGGAAAATTATATTACGAACTTGGATGATTAGATTAGGGAGGATTATTAGAATCTCTACAGTGTGGAAACAGGCCCTTTGGCCCAACAAGTCCACACCAACCCTCCAAAGAATTACCTACCCCGACCAATTCCCCTATCCTATATTTACCCCTGACTCATGCACTTAACCTACACATCCCTGAACACTATGGGCAGTTTAGCATGGCCAATTCACCTGACCTGCACATCTTTGGATTGTGGGAGGAAACCAGAGCACCCAGAAGAAACCCACACAAACACAGTGAGAATGTGCAAACTCCACACAGACAGACAGTTGCCCGAGGCTGGAATCGAACCCAGTTCCCTGGCGCTGTGAGGCAGCAGTGCTAACCACTGAGTCACCATTCCACCCGTTTATATTAGGGACTGGGAGAGTTATATGGACCATGAGGATTGTATTAGGGACCGAGAGGAAGCACTTCTCTACCTCACATTTCACTGTAGTGTTAGAAAAGCATTTGTCTTTTCCATGCAACCATCTTTGCCTGACTTTAGCAGTTGGGTTACCTGTGAGCTAGGAAACCTGCTGGCTAACATTTAATCCAGGAGAGAGGGAAAATTCCAGACATGTTGCACATCAAAATTTCAAACAGGTGACTCGCCTTCCTCTCCATCTTCATCAATTACAAAAATCGGGCAGGTTTAATGGAGACCGAGTCCAAGCTTGACATTTTTACATCCGCTCTGAACCAAATCCACTCATTATTAAAGGTTAAACCTCACCCATTGTCTGTATAAAAATTGAAACTTAGTCTTAATTTTGCATTGTGGGGTTGTAATTTCTCATTCTTTCGAAGGGTAGGGCAGTTGAGAATCTTGGAATACATTGAGTCCCAGCTGCACTTGGGCTGGTGACACCTAAATCCATCAGCCAAACCTCCTTCTGTTCCAAAAGCAAAGTTGGTGGCCAAACCATTTTAATGTGTAGCCCCAAAAAATTTACAGACAATTCTCAAAGAGGGCTGATACTTGCAGTGGAGGCTGAGGCTTTGACTGTGAAGATTGCAGAGACTGGACTGAGATCCATCAATGTGTAGAAAATGGGAAATTCAACTGCTCGTTTGATAAAACTAATTATAATAATTACAAATACTGTAATTACTCATTACACCAGCAAAAAAGAATTAATGCTAGGCCAGTGAGTGGATCTGAGCCTGGCTGCTATTAGCGACCTGTTGATGTCCTTGAATATTTTATTGCAGTGATGCTGTTTATTTAACACCATCCTGTTGTTTCAGGTGCTGGATTTGTTGATGCAGTGCAGAGAGTCTAATTAAAATTCAGAATTGTCTCCCACTCTGTCCTGTGATTCTCAATCATAGTCTTTATCTCTATCACTGGAGGGATTTTATTCCTTCCTGCCTTAGGTTTCTCTGCCTTAATAGTCCAATTTCAGGCTCATATTGCACCCACATAGCATCATTAAAGCTTATATTTTTGAGTTTATGAACAATGTGAAGGGGGATTTCCCAGATTACTCAGTGGGTAAATGTAAAATCCTATTTGATACTGAGCCACATCAGTTTGGAAGATCTCAGATGTAATCAATGGCTATCCCCTTTTTCCTTCCAGATCAGTGGAGGGAGAGCTTCCCTCTGTATCCTTACAGGGCAAATATAGGAGCAATGGTTAATACGTTTGCAGATGGCACCAAAATAGGAAGTATGGTGAACGGTGAGGAAGATTATCTTAGAATACAACATGACCTTGATCAGATGGGCCAATGGTCTGATGAATGGCAGGTGCAGTTTAATTTAGATATATGTAAGGTATTGCGTATTGGTGAGGCAAACCAGGGCAGGACTCATACTATTAATGGTATGGCCCTGAGGAGCGTTGCTGAGCAAAGGGACCTAGGGGTGCAGGTGCCTCGTTCCTTGAAAGTAGAGTCCCAGGTAGACAGGGTTGTGAAGAAGGCACTTGGCACGCTTGCATTCATTGCTCAGAGCATTGAGGATAAGCGTTGGGATGTCATGTTGCAGCTGTACAGGACATTGGTACTGCATACAATTCTGATTACCCATGTATAGGAATGCTATTGTTAAACTTGAGAGGGTGCTGAAAAGCTTTGCAAGGATGTTGCTGGAACTGGAGGATTTGAGTTATAGGGAGAGGCTTAAAAGGCTGGGGCTATATTCCCTGGAGTGTCAGAGGCTGCGGGGTGACCTTGCACAGGTTTATAAAATTATGAAGGGCATAGATTGGGTGAGTAGGCAAGGTCTTTTCCCCAGAGTGGGGGAGTCCAAAACTAGAGAGCATAGGTTTAAGGTGAGAGCAGAAAGATTTAAATAGGACCGGAGGAGTAACCTTTCCACTCAGAAGGTGGTGCGTGTATGGAACGAGCTGCCAGAGGAAGTGGTGGAGGCTGATACAATTACAACATTTAAAAGGCATCTGGATGTATACATGAATAGGAAAGGTTTAGAGGGATATGGGCCAAGTGCTGACAGAAGGTTCTAGGTCAGATTGGAATGTGTGATCAGCATGGATGAGTTGGACTGAAGGGTCTGTTTCCATGTTGCATGACTCTATGACTGTGAATCTGTGGCTCTATGACAAAGTAGTGGGAGCTTTCCCCTGTACCCTCCAGCAGAGTGGAGAAGAAGCTTGTCCCTATTGCCAAGGGGAGAGGGGGCTTTCCCCTATATCCGAATTGGATAGTGGAGAGGGAGCTTTCCTTTGTACCCATGGGCAGCCCGGTGGCTCAATTGTGTGGCACAGTGGCTCAGTGGGTAGCACAGTGGCTCAGTGGTTAGCACTGCTGCCTCACAAGTGCCAGGGACCCAGGCTCGACCCCAGTCTTGGGGTGACTATGTGAAGTTTGCACATTCTCCCCGTGTCTGCGTGGATTTCCTCCAGGCGCTCTGGTTTCTTCCCACAGTCCAAAGATGTGCAAGTTAGGTGAATTGCCTGTAGTGTTCAGGGATGTGTAGGTTAGGTGCATTGGTCAGGGGAAATGTAAAGTAGTAGGAGAGTTGGTCTGGGTGGGATATTCTTTGGAGGATCAGTGTGGACTTGTGGGCCTAATAGCCTCTTTCTACACTGTAGGGAATCTATGATATTGGATAGTGAAGAGGGAGCTTTCCTCTGTATGTAATTTGTGTTGGATCTGCTCTGAGACTATCATTCTGCTTCACACGGACACCCCTCACTTTGTAAATGGAGTACTGTGGGCACTTCCACGAAGTTCAGTTAGATTGGTTCTTGTAACTTTGTGTCGAAGGTCATTCTGTTATTCCTGCTTGTTTATTTTTCCTGCATCTTTTCCATCTTTCTGTTCATTCTATACTTCACTGTTTTCTGTAGCTTGTTATGGTTTTTCTGGCTGGATTTCAAGTGAATAAATTAAATAACACAGCAGAAACTTGGTCTTACTATGAGATCTGTGATGTGTGATGAAAATATTCTTCAAATGATTTGGGTTATTATTTGTTCAGAAGTGTATGAAGTCAGGGATCCAGAGTTGACATTAAAAACTCCCAAATCGACAGGGGTTGGATGTATCGTAAAGCTCCCTCTAATCAGTTCTAGTCAAGCATTCCCAGGTCAGATACAGGAAGTAAAGCAAGATGTGTAATAATGTTCCCGCTGCACTGCTTTACAAATGCTCGCAGGTCAGGCTTGGCTGAGATGTAGTGTGAAGTTTCCGCCACTTCTATCACACGCAAACCTTTGTTGAAGAAGATTTGTCTCTACAATGCCATTCAATTTCCATTTCAAAGACGAGCCATGATATTGTCTCTCAGAAATAGCCAACCAAGTAACAAACCAAGGGATTGTGCAGTGTGAAAACAGTATTCCATAGAACCCATTATTCAAGGTCATATTATGTATGGAAACTTATCTCTAATTTTCTACAACTTTCCAGGCATTCTGCATTCCTTCAATGTTTGGCTGCCTCTATGTTACCCACTTTCTTTGAGTTGCCAATGTTGGCATTTCCTTCAGATGTGTATATCTGTGACTCTTGAATTTCTCCCTCAATCATCTTGCTTTCTACACCTCTCTCTCTCTACACCTCTTGCCTTAAGACTCTCCTTAAAATCAACTTCTTTGACTGAAGTTATTCATCACTCATTAGATTAGATTAGATTACTTAGTGTGGAAACAGGCTCTTCGGCCCCACAAGTCCACACCGCCCCGCCGAAGTGCAACCCACCCATACCCCTGCATTTACCTCTTACCTAACACTACGGGCAATTTAGCATGGCCAATTTACCTGACCTGCACATCTTTGGACTGTGGGAGGAAACCGGAGCACCCGGAGGAAACCCACGCAGACACGGGGAGAACGTGCAAACTCCACACAGTCAGTCGCCTGAGGTGGGAATTGAACCCGGGTCTCAGGCGCTGTGAGGCAGCAGTGCTAACCACTGTGCCACCGTGCCGCCCTAAACCTATGTCATTGGCTTCATGCCAGGAGTGTTTTGATCCCACTGATGATATTACAGGACCAGGCTAAAGACAGACTGAAACCTGACCTAATGGATCATATTTTATTTTGGTTTGGTTTTACTGAAATGGTCATTCACTGAGGGAGAAGCGTGTAAATTTGCAGTTTTACTGAAAAAAAAAGAACTTTTGAGCAAAAGAAATGATGATAAGATGGAACAAATCAATCTAGTTAATTCTTACACAAACTCAAAGGATATTAAGCATATAGTAGGAGTATTATCCTATAAATTCCCAAACACTCCTTACAAATTATAAAAAAAGTCACTTGTACAGGACTCACACCAGAATTTCTAATACCTTGTGAAGTTTAAGGTAACTGTAACTTTAGCTTCTAGTCTTTAACAACTGATAGCTTCTTTCTGGACCTACTGTACACCTATCTCTTCAGGGTTTTATCCCAACATTTACAGAATGGGACTATCACTAACTATTTCCTGTAAGGTAATCTAGTTTCACTGTACACTCCCTTTCTCAGGAGCACTGCTACACACATGCATCTTCACTCAAAGACTCTACAGAACTGTCCAAAATCATGTAATGCTGAAAACAAAAGTCTCTTCCTCTCAGCTATGGGTGTTTCCATCAGTGTGAAACAAGCCCAAGTCTAGAAATTTCTAATACACCTTAAAATACAAAGATGTAGCTTTCTAAGTCATGAAACATTGTAAGGTAAGCAAGAATTTTTTATGCTGTTAAAGGAATCTTCTCAAACCATTTTAAAATAAATCACCATGGCTACAGATATCCTTGCAAGTTAGTTATTAACTTCAGACTCAGAAAATTCAAAATTACACAATCAAAATTCAAAATGCAAACTTAAAATAAATTATATCACATGAGTTGAAACTCCTTGAGATGTTTCTCAATGTTAAATAAACTAGAAAAATGTAATGTGTTATTGGGATGACATTGAAAACATTTCATTGGAATTCTCTTCTCTCCTCCTTTAATGACAACTTTCAAATTGAACCATTTGTTACAAGCTATAATGTGTTTAAAGTTCAACAAGCTGACATCTGTTTAAAGAGGCTTTTCTCACTAATGTCTGAACTGACTGGTTTCTGATGATATTTTCAACTGCTTTTTTATGATGATTATCCAGTTAATGAGCCTGGTGAGAAAGCTATTCAAAAAATTGACTCTTTCTTCACAAGAACTCTTTTACTCAAAAAATGCGACCTTCTTTCAGATAATTGAGGAATGGAGTGATTCCATCTTCAGAATTAACTAGGAGTTGTTGAACTAGGGTGGGGAGCTGGAATATCAGGAAATACTGTGGGTAAAGGATCAGAATTCCACTTCTGGGCTTGTTTTGCTTATTGGTATATTAGAGATTCTCAATGCTTATATAAATAGGAAGGGAAGGTGGTGACTTTGAGTGGAAGAAAAGCTCCACATTTCTCACTTAGGATGGGATGAACTCTGCTATCTGTTTATTGTGATGTGCCAATGTCTCCATTTATATTGAGAAACTGTATACACATATGAATGTCGGAAATAGGAGCACGAGTAAATCATTTAGCCCTCTGAGTCTCCTCAATTATTGAATACAACCATGACTATTCTTTCACTTCAACTTCACTTTCCCACCTCTTTCCCATTAAGCCTTAATTCTGAGGAAATCAAAACTCATGTCAGGCTAAGACATGAACATACTGAACAATAGAGACCTTTTAGTCCTGTGGGTAGAAAAGCATAAAGATCCGTAATGCTCCGAGCAGAGGTAATTCTTAGCAAGTTTTGAGAAGATTTGTAGCTCAGGTTGAGGTTCTAATGTAGGTTTGCTGGCTGAGCTGGAAGGTTCATTTCTAGATATTTCGTCACCCTACTAGGTAACATCTTCAGTGGGCCTCCAGGCAAAGCACTGCTGATAATTTCTGCTTTCTATTTATATGTTTGGCTTTCTATAAATAGAAAGCAGGAATTATCGGCAGTGCTTCGCCTGGAGACCCACTGAAGATGTTACCTAGTAGGGTGATGAAACGTCTGGAGATGAACCTTCCAGCTCAGCGAGCAAACCTACATCCAGAGGTAATTCTCTCATCTCAATCTGAAATGATCCACTGCTTATTCTGAGGCTGTGCCTCCATGTTGCCAATTCACCAGTAATAATCTACCCTGTCAAGGTCAATCCGAATGTTCCAATGGGGTCATCTCCCATCCCTCAAAACTCCAGAAAGTATAGGCTCATTTTACTCTTCCGCTGATTATAAAACAACTGTGGCATATACTTCCATACATGTATGTCCTTCTTTTCATATTGAGTTGAGCTGCACACGATATGCCAGGTGTGGTCTTACCAAAGCCCTAGAGATGTATCTAGAACTACAATACCTAATTGTTGTACTGGGTACCAAAATACCATGGCTTCAAGCTGCTAGCATGTTATGTTGGGATAACTGAGAACCTTGGCTAGATTCACCACCACCATCTCTTCTTAATGGTATTAGTCTAAGCTACTGATACCAAGTGGAGATGGATGCCCATGCACAGTCTTCAGCAGTAAGTAAGCTCAATATTGATGGGGGATGTGTGACATAGTGGTAAATGTCCCAGAATTAGTATTCCAGAGTCCCAAATTAACATGGCAAGTGGTGACATGTGAATTCAGTAAGGGTAAGGAATAAAAAGCTAGTCTTTAGCAACCCAGGGAACCACTGTCAATTGTTGAGAAAGCCCATCTGGTTCTCTAATGTACTTCAGGAAAGCATGTCAGATCCCCTCCCCTACTCTGGCCTGCATGTGGCACTTGAACCACACTTTTGTGCTTGTCTCTGGGGCGGTTAGGAAAGACAATAAATGCTAATCTAGCCTGCGCACCTACATTCCTGCGGATAAAAGAACTATAAATAAGTTCATTATAGATAACGTAATAGCCTGAAAGCTTATTAACATTAAAGCTTAAATACATTATGATCTCTTGCTGATCACTGGGCTCAGTTAAAGAGTACATCCACATTAACATTAGTTACATTGACTGATCATTAGGACAACAACTTTGGGAGGTCCTGCTAACAATGGTAAAGACTCTTGAACATTCCTTTCGCTCTTCCCCTTAACAGTCCTTTATATCCTGATGCAGCTTAATTTCTCTATTGGTTAACACGTTTCAGTGCTATCATATCATTCCTACAGTATGGAAGCAGGCCCTTCAGTCCATCAAGCCTACACTGACCCACTGAAGAGTATGCCACCTAGACCTATCCCCCTAAGCCTGCATTTCCCATGGCTACTCCAGCTAAACTACACATCCCTGGTCACTACGAGCAATTTAACATGGCCAATCCAGCTGACCTGCACGTCTTTGGACATACTCCCACAGGGAGAATGTGAAAATGCCATGCAGATGGTTACCCAAGACAAGAATCAAACCCAGGTCCCTGACTCCGTGAGGCAACAGTGCTAACCACTGAGCCACTTACTAACTACCAACTGTGTCATGTAACAATACGCAGTATGGATAACTGGTCTGGGGCTTTTGGCGGAGTAAACTGCTGTATCATGGATATACAACCATTGGCTGTACATTTGAGTACTCATTGGCTGGTATCCTGATTTCTGTTGGATGTATATTTCAAACACTTATTTACTACCATTAGCCAGTCAAAAGCTTGTCGGAAATTGTTACTTCTTTTGTGATACCTGGTTGTAGGTTAGGCTTCTTACAGGCTGAAGGCTTGAAAACTAAATTCAGACTGTCAGTTTGCTGCAGGTTTCAGGGTGTAGAAGCACTTGCTATCTTGATACAGACATAGTTTAACAAATCCTGAATGGTAGTGGAGCGACTCAGAGCCATGCAACACCTCATATATAAGCAACTTGTCATGTAGCTTGCGTCACTGTGTCACCCGTTTGCAAACAGATGCCAGTGAGTTTGGCAAACACTTCCTCCTGCAGAAAATATCCCTTTAATTATCCTATATTTTTAATTACACTGTTCAATCAGACTTGTTTCTCACTCGTGCAGCGTCAACTGAACATGGAACAGATGGAATTCAATAAGAACATCAGCATCTTTATAAAACAATCATCAGCCAGGGAAGTGAGACAAAAGGAGCAGCCAGGGACAGCTTGAGGCAAACAGCAGCATGACTGAGATCTGTGACTGAATGGCAGTCTGCTGCTGCAGTGAACGATGGCTCGACACATAAATCTGTCAACTCGAAAGTCCAATATTATTTCACTCGATCCCTGATGATTCTGTGGGTACTCAGCCACCTAAACCAAACAACCCCTCTGGTTTGTTGCATAATCAAAGGGGAGAGAAGGCAGAGACTGTGTCTGCAAACAAGACCGGGATTTCAGAAGGCTGCAGGCACTGCTTTCTGATCTTGGTGTCCATGTCTTGTACATGTGCGAGTACTTGTCATTGCTCACCAGATGGCAGTGTTCCAGGAATCTGAATCAAAATGAGCCATTAGCTACTTGGCTCCATCCTCAACTTCCCCATTGGGTTCCACTTGACCTTAGTGCCTGAGAAGCAAATCAGACCCTTTTCCGAGTCTGAACCGCTAATCTCTGAGTATCTTATAACTTCTAATTGGCTCGGTTTAAACTGAATCCACAAATGTTCTGTCGTAGTCGTAATGAGGTCTGAAAGAAAGGACTGCAGATGCTGGAACCCTTCCTGATGAAGAGCTTATGCCCGAAACTTTTCGACTCCAACATTGTAATGAGGTCAGCCAGGTGGACCTCATAGGATATGAGTTCCCTGATTGGGGCTGTTAATCTTGTCCAATTAGGGAACCCTGGCTGACAGATAGCAACAGGAGTGCCAGACATCCTAATATTCTGGGAGTTGATTCTGACAAGGCTGTACCGGAGTCAAGGATGTTTCACGTCTAAATAAGTATGGGATACTGGTTTCTATGGAGTTATTTCAGTGTGGTAAATCAAATGGTAACATAGCAGCATCATCACAGATCAGGTCATTTGGCCCATCACGTCTCACTCGTCTTTTTAAAGATGTTATGATCCTTCAGGGGTTTGGTAATGTTTAAGAAGAAACTCAAATTTCCATTAGTAGCTGAAAAAGATGACATGGCAAGACTGTTCTTTGTAACGTGTCGCTGGAAGTACGTCTGATTTAATGCTATACTTTTGTAAAAATGCTACACTTTAAACTTCAGAGAGGAACATTCCCTTTTTATGAGAGAGACTTCTTCATCCAAAGAGTGGTGAGCCTGTGGAATTCTCTGCCACAGTTGAGGCCAAAACATTGATTGTTTTCAAGGAGTTAGATATAGTTCTTAGCAGCTAAAAGGATCAAAGGCTAAAAGCAGAAAGTGGGACAGCTGGATGATCAGCAACAATCACTTTGAATAGCAGAGCAGGCTAGAAGGGCTGAATGGCCTACTCTTCATATAGTCTTTGTTTTCTAAGTCTCTATGTTTGTATTGAACACACACCTCACGCTCCAAGGAATTATAGACCTTATAGTAAGCAGCTCACAGACTCTTCCAGCTTTCAATGGGTTTATGCTTCCCCAATCACTAAGTAGTCAGTTCACATGTTCCTGGATATTCCCTCAGTTTTTGGCAAGTTTCCCAAATCAGAAAAGACCACTCCAAAGATTCTTCTTATCACAACCAGGGTTGCATGATGGCGCAGAGCATCACAGCACGAAGGAACAGGGTTTGATTCCAGTCTTGGGCAACTGTCTGTGTGGAGTTTGCACATTCTCGCTGTTCCTGCTGGCTGTTCCAGCCTCCTCCCATAGTCCAAATGTCTGCAGACTAGGTGCATTGGTCATGCTAAACTGCCCTGTAGTGTGCAGGTTGGCGGGAAAGGGTATGGGTCTGGGTGGGATACACTTCAGAGGATTGGTACAGTCCTGACAGGATACATTTTGCTGAATCCTTAAAAAAAATGCAGACTGTGTTTTTTCAGCTGGAGCTCATTTTGCATCCCACATCTGGCTTCAGTAACTTGCACAGAACCAAAAGCCTCTTCTTTCTGACCACACCAACTGCTGTTCTCTTCCTCTCCTTTCCTGTTTTTGTTAAAAGCTGGCAAGTCAGTTTATTGTTCGCACCTTTGTTCTCGGGTGTGAGAATTCTGCACCTTGTTCATTGATGTTACACCAGATTTCCTGTCAGATGGAATTTGGAATAGTCACATTTCACACTTCATTGTAACCGACCCTTAAAGACACATCGCAAAACATAACCTTGTAAACCTCCTAATTGTAACAATTTTTTTAATAAAATCTAGTGAGTCTTACTTTCTTTCTGTAAAACAAATGTCTCCTTTTCAAATATGTACTCAATTCCACTTGGTGTAAGGTGACCAGACTATCAAAAGTCAAAACCAGAACACTTTGAAAAGCCATAGCAATTTGGGGCTCTGATGATTGATGCACAAGACAACCAATGAGTGTTTGGGTCGACCAGATGAAGATCAAGTGATGACTTCTCCTGGAATAATGGTTCCAGAGGCTGCACTGCTGTTCTGTCGATTGTTTCAAAGGTGCCATCCACACTGGAGACGTCAGGTACCGAAAAGATACTGACCGTGGAGATCTCAGTGGGGTCTATGGGTGGTAAGGGTGTTAGGGAATGCAGGTCTGTTGCACGCAATGCATATGTTGCAAGAAATTCACCTCCCCTGCCCCAGTTCCAGGTTAGGGAAAAGATAAAAATCTTAAAATTTGAACTTTTTCTTTCTGAAATAGTCAGGACACCAGGACATTTACTGCAAAAATCCCATTTACTACTGGGACATCTGGTCACTCCTAAGTTTGAAATTAAATAAAACCTAAAATAACTGCAGCTTATGTAAATTGGAAACAAAACAAAAGTTACTAGAAAAGCTCAGCAGGTCTGGCAGCAACCATGCAGAGAAATCAGAGTTAATGTTTCGGGTCCAGTCAGACTGGTTGATTTTCATTTCTGGTGCTTTGTAGATAACCTGGCAACAAAGTTTCTTGGTGAAATTTCCTTTCTGTTAAGATATAAGCTATTATGTGACAAACAGATATTGTCAGGCCTGCTGAGCTTTTCCCACAACTTCTGCTTTTTTTTCACCCCTAAGTTTGAGCCGTTCACCAGAAGATTCTTGAAGATCTGATCATAACTCCCTACCACTGGTGGGACAGATAATCCAATTTCTCTAAGTTAGCTTGGCACTCAAATTTTGTGCAGTAAAACGCTGAATATGTTCTTTCAGTTGAAAATCTGCTGTTTTTATTTTTCAAAGAACAGCATCAGTTGATGGCACACTTTGTAACAGTTGATCAGCTGCAATCAAGGATTAACAGAATGGTCAACATCTCTCTCCTCCATCTTAGTTGCATAGACTTCATAGATTCTGGAATAATCTGAGTTATTATTTTTATAATAAAGGACTCTAAGCCATTTTTTGTTGTTCTCCTCGGATATGAACATTTTCTCATCATTATCTGTCTCTACCTTCTTTGCCACAATCTCAAAAATATGCCTGTCTTCAGATTGCTCTTTCCTTTCATCTTCTTTGGGATCCCTGGGTGACACTCACTCCACATCTTCTTCTCTCTTCGTTATAATCATCTATACTTTTCTCCGTGGAGCTTTCATAACATTTTAGCAAATCTTTTGGTCAAAGTAAATTGTCTCTTGCAGGTAGTAGCATCTTGTTTTTTCTGTTTGATACAACTTTGCACTGAATGAACTTCTGTCCCTTGAGTAGATTTGTTCATATCTTCCAACATTGCAAAGCCAGACTCTGCTATCTTTGCTTTTACTGCTCAGAAGTTTTGTCCTTCAGACTGGTTAATTTTCATTTCTGGTGCTTTGTAGATAACCTGGTAACAAAGTTTCTTAGTGAAATTTCCTTTCTGTTAAGATATAAGCTATTATGTGACAAACAGATACCCACTTTTATATTCTACCCACATTGGAGTTCTCTTTGTCGTAGAATCAATTTCACAGTAAGTTCATTTTTTATTTGTTGATATTAGATATCTCCGGCAAGGTCAGCATTCATTGCCAAATCCTAACAACCCTTAAGAAATTGGGAGGGTGCCTCAGCCTTAAACTGGTACAGTGTGGTCCACCCCAGAGTCTTATTAGTCAGGCTTCTGACCCAGTGAGAATGGGGGTGATGTACTTTCAAAACAGGATGATGTGTGAATTAGAGGAGTCTCAATACTGGTGGTATCTTCTTGTCGCTCTTGTTCTTAAAGGTAGGAGAAATCTTAGGTTCAGAAGTTGAAGAGCAACTGGCAAGTGAATGTAATGAGTCTTTAAACTGTAATAGGGGTGTGTTGGTAGTGGAGGGAATATATTTCCAATCAAGTGTTTGCTTCATCTTGGATAGTGTTGAGCTTCTTGAGTGTCATTGCACTAATTGAAGCAAATGGTGTGCTTTCTGTATCACTCCTGATTTGAGACTGGGAGATTATTGAAAGGCTTTGGAGAATTGGGACATGAGTTAGTCACAGAATCCCAACCTCTGCTCTTTTTTTGGTAGTCACAGTATTTATGTGATTGGTTCAGTTAAGTTTCTGGTCAATGGTAATCCCAAGATGTTGATGATATGTGATGCAGTGCTGGTAAAGTCATTGAATACCATGGGTTGTGGTTAGACTCTCTTTTTAGAGATGGTCATTGCCTGGCACCTGTGTGGCTCAAAGTTAAATAGCGATTGATGGTGTTCAGGTAATAATTGCAATCATTCTAACCTTGATCTTTGGCTAAATGTGTATTTCATGGGACTTCAGTGGAACATTTTGAGGTTTTGGTTTCCAACTCTTAACAATTCACTACATCATATCTTTCCTCAATGTAGGATGGATCTTTCCCAAAAGTGGGATGCATTATGCCCCATTTTAGTGTTTGGTTACACCACCTCATGTTGCCCTACTCCCCAATCCCATCAGTAAGTGAATAAGTAAAATGACTTCGGTTCTCTAGAAGTTCAACATAGTCTTGCTCAGGGCCTGAAAGCTTGAATTTCCCACAGTCTTGCAACTTAGATTAGATTAGATTCCCTACAGTGCAGAAACAGGCCCTTCGACCCAACAAGTCCACACTGACCCGCCGAAGAGTAACCCATCCAGATCCATTCCCCTACTCATGCACCTATTACTATGGGCAATTTTAAGGTGGGCCAATCCACCTAACCTGCACATCTTTGGATTGTGGGAGGAAACGGAGCACTTGGAGGAAACCCATATAGACTTTCGCCCGAGGCTGGAATTGTACCCAGGTCCGGAATTGAACCCGGGTCCCTGGCGCTGCGAGACAGCAATGCTAACCACTGAGCCACATGAACCAAATTGCTGTCCTTCCAGCTGTTCACGCATCTTCACCTAAATGAATGGACCCATGATAATACAAGGGCTTCTGAATATGTTACTGGTGATGCAGTGCATTTTGCTGACGATACACAGGGAAAGTGTCAGTCCCGAGGATATCCATTATAAGCAGTTCTTAAAAGATCTCAGTTCTCATTAACAAATAATAAAGGAGGGCTTTTTGTTCTGTTGTTGTCCATAGTTGATGCAGTCATTGTTTGTTATGACAATTAGCTCCAGCTCTGCTGTACTTTGCTGAAGCTTTATGATCAAGCTGTACAGTCACTGTATTCGGTGGAATTTATTGAGCCCAGAGCTAAAATCTTTTTTTGTTCAGTCTGGGCAGACAAATCTGCAGATGCTTTGCTTGTATGTGGCATTGGTTGTCCAATGAATTTCGTAACCACGTCAATCCTTGGTCCCGATGTGTCAGTGAATAGTGGTGCTTCAGTGCTGGATGAACTCTTGAATTATTTAATTGCTTGACTGTGAATATGCAGCAGTATCACTCTTCCAGCTGTCATTCAGTGACCAATTCATGTCTGACATTCATCAAATGGCTTTGTGTGTGAGAAATCATGTCTTACAAAATTAATTACATTTTTGAATAAGTGACAAAGAGGATTGATGAGCGCAAAGCGGTGGATGTGATCTATATGGACTTCAGTAATGTATTTGACAAGGTTCCCCATAGGAGACTTGTGAGCAAGGTTAGATTTCATGGAATACAGGGAGAACTAGCCATTTGGATACAGAACTAGCTCAAAGGTAGAAGACAGAGGATGGTATTAGAAGGTTGGTTTTCAGATTGGAGGCCGTGACCAGTGGGGTGCCACAAGGATCGGTGCTGGGTCCAATACTTTTTGTTATTTATATAAATGATATGGATGTCAACAAAGGAGGTTTAGTTAGTAAGTTTGCAGATGACACCAAAATTGGAGGTGTAGTAGACAGCAAAGAAGGTTACCTCAGAGTACAACTGGATGTTGATCAGATGGGCCAATGGGCTGAGGAATGGCAGATGGAGTTTAATTTAGATAAATGTGAGGTGCTGCATTTTGGAAAAGCTAATTATAGCAGAACTTATACACTTAATGGTGAGATCCTAGGGAGTGTTGCTGAGCAAAGAGATCTTGGAGTGCAGGGTAGCTCCTTGAAAGTAGAGTCGCAGGTAGATAGGATAGTGAAGAAGGCATTTGGAATATTGAGTGCAATTCTGGTCTCCTTCCTATTGGAAGGATGTTGTGAAACTTGAAAGTGTTCAGAAAAGATTTACAAGGATGTTGCCAGAGTTGTAGCATTTGAGTATTAGGGAGAGGCTGAATAGGCTGGGGCTGTTTTCCCTGGAGCGTCGAAGGCTGAGGGGTGACCTTATAGAGGTTTCTAAAATCATGAGGTACATGGATATGATAAATACACAAAGTCTTGTGTTTGGGATGGGGGAGTCCAGAGCTAGACGGCATAAGCTTAGAGCGAGAGGGGAAAAATATAAACAGGACATAAGGGGTAACATTTTCACGCAGAGGGTGGTATGTGTATGGAATGAGCAGCCAGAGGAAGTGGTGGAGGTTGGTACAATTATAGCATTTAAAAGGCATCGAGATGAGTCTACGAATAGGAAGGGTCCAGAGAGATATGGGCCAAGTGCTGGCAAATGGGACTAGATTGGGTTGGGATATCTGGTCGGCATGGATGAGTTGGACCGAACGGTCTGTTTCCGTGCTGTACATCTCTATGACTCTATGACGAAAAAAGATAACAAGATGAATTACAAAGCCAATGAGCCTATGTGTTCCTAAAACTTGAGTATCAGAACTTTACCTGAATCTGATTTCAGATCTTTGCAAGAAATGGGGTTCAGCAGAAATGGAACATCCCAGCCTTAATTTAAAGCTTCCTCTTTGTTGTGCTTTAATCTTTGTTCTTTCATGATGATTGATTTGTTCTTCAATCGTTTCAACATCGCCAGACAAACATGTGCCACCTCAAACAATGTGTGACAGGCACTTCTGTGATTATTTGATGCTCCAGAACACAGCAGACTTTCAAATGCTGGTACATTTGATGCATTTTGTAAGGTGAGGAGAATGATTGGGAGGAGAGTACATTTATGATCTGAGTAGAGCATATGAACAGGAGAAACGCCACACAGCATCTTCATTTTAAATAGAATCTGCCATTCCTTAAGACCATAGCCAATTGTTATTTCAAGTTAATTCACCTGTCTTTGTTCAATATCTCTTGATAACATTGGGGATGACACTGTGTTATAGATTGCTAAGGGAATCCAGGTTGCTGTGGCAACGTACACTTGTTCCATAATTTTGAGGATTGAGAATATATCTTTCTCTCCAACACATGGTTGAGCAGGAATCTCATCCCCATGCCTACCGCTTGTCATCGTGTGTTGGAATGATTTAAAAGTTGATACATGACCTGATTGGTTCTTGTATGAATTTACCTTGTATTCTCCCCTGGAGGGAGAATGTGCTGGAGAAACTCAACTTTTCTAATCCAGTATGAAGAGTCAGACCAGATTTGAAATTTTAACTCTGTTTCTCTCTTCACTGATGCTGCCATACCTGCTGAGTTTCTCCAGCACTTTCTGATCTCATTTCAGGTTTCCAGCATTCCCAATACTTTGCTTTTTGCTATAGTTCCTAGAACAGGACTTGATTTCTCTGTTTCTGGTTCAGAGACAGAGATATTACCCATTGCACCACAAGATCACCACTTTGATATCCTTTTAGGGGACAAAAATCTATTGATCTCGTTCTTAAAAATGTCATTCACTCACCTTCCAGAGCATATTGGATAGGATTTCTAAATTTCCATGATCTTTTAGATGGAAAATGTTGTAATGCAATTTCATTATTGAATTGACTAGCTCTAATTAAAGATATATTTCCCCTTAATTTGAATTTCTTCCCAGATCGAATAATTTCTCTCTGTCCACCTACCTTAAACACCTTGATTATATCATTTAGCATCTAAACTCAAGCAAGTTAAACTTAAGCAAATTTAATTGTGTGCTCACAATTTAATTCTACAAGACCCCATTCGGGCCAATCTGTGCTGTACCTCATTCAAGTCCAATCCTTCCTGAGGTCTGGGGCTGAATTTTCCTAGTCAGATCATAATTCCAGTGTCGGCCTCAATTTTGAGCCAGGAACCTAGAAATGGCTAGTGTAGTATGTCGGCTATGGTCTTCTCTGAGGTGGCCAATTAAGAAGCCAGCTTTGAGAACCCCAGTCATTTAAGGATAGTGGACAGAGCAGGGACTCCAGGACCCTCATTAGGAGCACCAGCAACATCCAATAAATAGCCTGGAAGATGCTGCTGAACAAAAGGGAGAGGTAAGCAGCTCCTCAAAATGGAGACTTCACAAAGGTTTCCATCTTCAGCTGAAATAACTGAAGACACGGTACGGTGGGAGACTTTAGAATGGAGGTTAAGCCCACTCATTAAAATGTCTGCTCCTGATTACTGGTCCCTCTCCCACCTGCCCCAGTGCAGTTCGTAAGTGCAGCCTGTGATAATCCACCAACCTCCTGCTGAGAGGACCCTCCCAGGATATGGACACACAGAGCTGAACCTAGATGGTAATCGCTCCACATAGAACCACATTAGCACAGTTGGTCTCAATGAAACACTTCAGCAAACCCCCAAGTTGAGGAGTTAGAGCCAGCTCCAAGCATGATGAGGGCCAATCCAATAACAGAAACTGCCTTCACCCTCAGAGAACATCCCTTCAGTAGGGCCAGGATTGTCCTAATTAAATTTAGTTGACAGCCCATTAATGAAAAGCTTGGGAAGATTCCAGAGGCTTGTCCTAGTTCCCAGTTTCCCCATCTTATGCCTGGCCTCTGAACCCATCTCCACAAGACCCGGAAAACTCAACTCTTGGTATCCAAAACCAGGGGGACCAATTGTCCCAGAATTTAAGAGATTATCCCTTAATATCCTTCATTTCTAGGACACCCCACCCCACCCCAATCCCCACACAGCTCTCTCTCATGCCAACGGGTAGCAACCCCTCCCAGGCTGATGGTTGAAGTTTCCCTTATTTTATTTTGTAAGAGCCAGGAACACTATTCAATCTGAACTTGGTTTTCCAAGTGGGATCTGAGCAAGGCTGTATGTAACTGAATCATCACATGCGCCTTGATAATTCACATCTTCACCACTTCAGACCATCTTATTTCCATTACATGCCTTTAATGGAGTGTAATTTAATAATGTGCGTAGAAGGAAGAAAGTAGAAAACTCTTGCCTCTTAACCAGGCATGTAGACGTCCCCAACACCATGAAATAAAATTGCAAATGAGAGCAAGTATGAAACTACAACTGTTAAAAGAACCATGTGGTCAGAGGCTGAGGAGAGACATCATGATATTAGAACAACTGGGATAGTTGCCTTGGTGACAGCATTATCACAGGAAAATCAAAATTGGATTCACAGATGGAAGTACGTTATGGTGATTATAGTAGAGATGCTTTTAAAGTACTTTAAGCGTGAATATTTGTGTAAGAGTAGTAGCATGTGACGGGTGCAAAATATTTCACATTTTCTTCAAATCAATTTAACTTTTCTTATCCAATTTTGGCCCAATGTGTGCAGTCTCTGTCATTGCATTTCGTCACATTGCTTTTCCTGCCATAACTATTCTGTTGGCAGTGCCTTGATTGTTTGTGGGAGGGTGTGACATTGAGATCAGATGTAATAAGTGTTGCTGGATATCAGGCAAAGAATAGCTAATAAATTTCCTCTATATGCGGATTGGGGTTTGAGCCCCAAGAAGCTGGAAGAATGCAAGAATGAAGCTGTTTCCAATGTCTTGAATCAAATAGAGTGTTGCTAAACCTCCTTTGAGAGTCTGCCTATGCTTGAACTTTACCCTTTTTGCTTTCTTATGGACACAAGGCAAGGACAGGCCAATCAGTTCACCAACCTCTGTCCATCAACCTCTATCAAGTCCATCAATCTTGATCCTGACTCTTTTATAAAATACTTATTTTCCATTTGAACTCTATTGAAGCACCCTGAAGAAAACAGTCAGGCAGTGCAGTTAATACCACTGCAATCCTTAAACTGTGTTTCATGGACACCGATTGAGCCATTACCACGTCTGCAAATACAAACCTTTTTCTTTTCCAACTCAAATTCCATAGCAGCTTTCCCCCACCCCACTGTGATATTCCTTTTGCTTCTTATTTTCACATTTCCTGGTGATTCATCAGAGGAAGCGCTCAATGCCAAAGCTGGAGTTGAAGTTCACATTCACTTTTCAGCTTGAAGAGCATTGGCAATGTGGACAGCTGCAGAAAGTGTGAATTTCTAAGTTTTGGGTCCCTGCCAGTAATTATCTCGATCAACATGACTGGAACAGCTTGTCCGATCGGAGTCACGTTTCTCATTGGGCACTGCTCTTCCTGCATTCCAGCAGTGACCGTGCTTCAAAGGCATTTCATTGGCTGCGAAGAGTTTGGGAAATCTTGAGGATGTGAAATGCTCGCTTCTCAGCCTTCATTCCCCTGGGCCCCTCAATGTCATCGTGTCAGTAACCCAGACCCTCCATCATGAATATCTCCCTGTTTGAGATGAGATGGCCGTTTGTTTCCGTGCAGGGCTTGTAACTTTGCTCACCCCAAAGTATTCATTCAGCTAGAGATTCCATACAGCCCTGAAAGAACTGCCATTACTCACAGTTGCCATTGACAAATTCTTGTAATTAATTCTAGAGTTCTATCCATGTCTGTCATTAATACAGTTTAATCACATCATTTATTTCATATTTAATTAATTCAATTTCTCCCCCAATGTGATGATGTTCTACAGTTCCATTAGCTCCAGTGAGTTGGAAACTGATTGAAATTAATTTTAGAATTTAAAGCCAACTAAAATTCACACTTGTTGCAGTGTTATTCTTCATTGCTTTTTGAAAAGTGCAGCTGGATTCCTGTAATACATTATCCTTTTCATGGAAGGTACTCTCATTCTGCACTCAGTGCCACTTTATTCCAATGGGGCATTTCCCAGAGAAAGAGGCTGAATATCGCTAACCCTGGCTGTTAGCTGCTGCTAGCCCTCCCGTCTCCTACTGAGGACTGAAGAGGTCATTTTCATTGGTTGTTGGGTTGCATGAAAAATATGAACTGGGGCCTCAGCTACAGGCATTCTGTATTGGATTTACCTCTTGAGTGACAAAGCTACCCCCAAAAACTCATTCTTACCTAGTGTGCAGACAGCAGCAAAAACTCGCTTTCCTTCCAGCCTGAGGACCAAGCAACATGGTCCACCTCCATTACCATGTCCCCTGTGCCATTTCTTCCTTGAGGTTAGCATTGAGCTCGATAACAAGTAAGGGTTTTATTGTTGAAACAGTTTTTAACCTTCGCAAATAACTGAGACTGACAAGAAGGGAAAAAAGTTACTGACAGTCATGGCCTCCTTGGAAGGGTGTAGGAAGCAGAAGTAAAATGCCCAGCTGGCTGAGAAGAGGGCCCAGAGAAAGCAGAGAGCAATGAAAGATACCCCGACTGAGTACACTCTTACCCTCAGCAGTACCTGTGGCAGGGACCACGAGGACCAGAGTGACACTACTGAGCCTCACTTGGTGATGCGTAACTCAGAGTTCTCCTCCATGGACCAAACCATCATCTGATGAGATGGAAGATTCGTTCTGAGACAATGTTTTCCATCAGTAGCTTTTCTTCAATGGTTATACAGTCATAGAGTCATACAGCACGGAAATAGACCCTTCGGTCCAAGCATCCATGCCAAACATAATCCCATTATGTTCATTCCATACAGGAACCACCCTCTGTGTAAAATAATTGCCTCTTATGTCTTTCTTAAATCTCTCTCCTCTCACCTTAAAAATGTGCCCCCTAGTCTTGGAATTCCATCTTAGGGAAAAGACAGCTACCATCAACTCTATGTGTACCTCTCATTATTTTATAAACTTCTATCAGATCACGTCTCAAACTCCTATACTCCAGTGAAAAGAGTCCCAGCCTTTCCTTATAACTCAAACCTTTCTTTCCCGGCAACATCCTGGTACACCTCTCTTGAACCCTCTCCAGCTTAATGATATCCTTCCTATAACTGGCACTTCTCAATAATTCTACTGTTGATTGTGGTCCTCCCATGGCAACCTGGCAGTTGCCTGGATACAGCTTCCCAGAAGTGGATTGGAGGATCAGTTCTCCAGAACTCCTCCCATTGGCCACCTTGTGCTGATGTTATTCTCTGACAGTGTGGCCCAGCAACTGTGGCCACTGAAGTTTTTACAAGTATTGAGAGGAGATAATTTCTTCTACAGTGAAGAGTTTCCTATTGGCCTATCCTGCTTTGACCACTAACCCATTGTCCTGAATTAGATAGCATGTGAAATAGCTCCACAGAGGCCAGTATCCTGTCACCAAGTTACCCTTGATTTGCACATGTAAAGTGTTTGACACTGGTCCAGCTCCTTCAGAGCCAGTCCACAGAGTAACCAAAACCTCTGACACTCATGTTTATATCTGTCAGCTAGGGCTCTCTGATTGGACCAGGTTAACAGTCTCAGTCAGGGATCTCATATTCCATGAGGTCCATTTGGCTGATCCCATTACAATTGCGACAGCAAGCTCAAGCCACTGGTGAATGAAGGCAAAATATATGTCAGGTGATTTGTCATGACATAGTGTGGGGTCACTCAGTCTGGCAGCATTTGCAAAAAATACAGTTAATATTTGCAAGTACACTGTGACTCTTCTTCAGAATGGTAAGGCTTGGAAAATCTAATAATTTCATGCGGTAGAAAAAGTTGGGGGTTGTGATAAAGTACAAGATGGGGGTGGGGTGGGGCTGGAGGGGGGCCTCAAAGGAGTGTGAACAGTTTTAAACCTGTCAACAAAGGAATACTTATCACACCTCATAAACTTTGTTGAGTTTTTTGAATAAGTAACATAGTGGATTGATGAGGGCAGAGAGGTAGACATGATCTATGCGGACTTCAGTAAGGCATTAGACAAGGTTCCCTGTGGGAGACTAGTTAGCAAGGTTAGATCTCATGGAATACAGGGAGAACTAGCCATTTGAATGCAGAACTGGCTCAAAGGTAGAAGACAGAGGGTGGTGGTGGAGAATTGTTCTTCAGACTGGAGGCCTGCGATCAGTGGAGTGCCACAAGGATTGGTGCTGGGTCCACTACTTTTCATCATTTATATAAATGATTTGGATGTGAGCATAAGAGGTATAGTTAGTAAATTTGCAGATGTCACCAAAACTGGAGGTGTAGTGGACAGCGAAGAAGGTTACCTTGGATTACAATGGAATCTTGATCAGATGGGCCAATGGGCTGAGGAGTGGCAGAAGGAGTTTAATTTAGATTAATGCAAGGTGCTGCATTTTGGGAAAGCAAACCTTAGCAGGACTTATATATTTAATGGTAATGTCCTCAGGAGTGTTGCTGAACAAAGAGACCTTGGAGTGCAGGTTCATAGCTCCTTGAAAGTGGAGTCGCAGGGAGATAGGATAGTGAAGAAGGTGTTTGGTATGCTTTCGTTTATTGGTCAGAGTATTGAATACAGGAGTTGGGAGGTCATGTTGTAGCTGTACAGGACATTGGTTAGACCACTTTTGGAAAATAGCGCGCAATTCTGGTCTCCTTCCTATCGGAAGGATGCTGTGAAACGTGAAAGGGTTCAGAAAAGATTTACAAGGATGTTGCCAGGGCTGGAGGACTTGAGCTGTGGGGAGAAGCTGAATAGGCTGGGGCTGTTTTCCGTGGAGTGTTTGGAGGCTGAGGGGTGACCTTTATAGAGGTTTATAAAATCGTGAAGGGCATGGATAGGATAAATAGACAAAGTCTTTTCCCTCGGGCGGGGGAGCCCAGAACTAGAGGGCATAGGTTTAGGGTGAGAGGGGAAAGATATAAAAGAGATCTAAGGGGCAACTTTTTCACACAGAGGGTGTTATATGTATGGAATGAACTGCCAGAGGAAGTGGTGGAGGCTGGTACAATTAGAACATCTAAAAGGCATCTGGACGGGTGTATGAATAGGAAGGGTTTGGAGGGATATGGGCCGGGTGCTGGCAGGTGGGACTAGATTAGGATATCTAGTCAGCATGGATGAGTTGGACCAAAGGGTCTGTTTCCGTACTGTACATCTTTATGACTCTGTGACTCTATGACTCTAAGTAGGAACAAGGAAAACTTTAAATCATTGAGGCAGTGAATTTCCTGCAAATACACTGGAAGTTCTTACTTCAGCCTGCATGTGTTCAGGAGCTCCTATATGTGGAAAATGTTTGTGGATGATGTTATCATGAACATTTTTTCATATTTAAATCTGAGATTAAAATTTGAGACCCATTGAAAGGGTAGTCACTGCCGAGTTCAAATCTTCCAACTTTTGCTAGGCAATGGAAATGCATTAGTTATGGTAGCATCGATTAATGGAAGGCATGTATAGAGAGAGAGTTTGTTGTATGTAGATATGTGTGTTTTGGACATTTTGTAAAACAAGTGCTAACTTATTCCTGTTCTCTTGTGTCAATTTAAATACTGCATTGTCTAAGAAATTAATGGTTTCCTTGTGTGTTATTCTTTTACTCTTAATTATGTGAGTCCAAATACTGCATATGACCACACAAAATACAGAAGGTATTGCTACAGTATGACTGCAGCAGCTAATAAATTAGTTAGTGAGGATGAAAAAGGAGCCCTTAAAACCTAAAAGTGCCCTCTGGAAATCAAAAAGTAGCCCTCAAGGAAAATCTCAAGAGGAGCCCCCAAAATCAATTACTTTGTGTACTGCTCCCGCCCTTGATTCAAATCTGTCTAATATTTGATTAATGCTTTTCATTCTCAGTAACCAAAATAGTTCAATTTACCCTCTGTTGACGTTGGAAATTTGATTTCTGGAACTCAATTTTGGCTGACATTTATTTTTCTTGTTACTAAAGTGACCTTTCTGAAATATTGGTGTCAGCCAAAGTCTAAGATTTAGTTCTCATATTTGTTTGTTCTTGTAATGGTCACCATCCCAGTTTATATCCTTAACAGTTGAGGAGCCATCAAGGTATGACTTAAACAAAATGCCTCAAAATTAGTGTCTTCACAGTCAGATCTGTCTGTGTACCTGTATTTAATGTTGATCAATCATGTGAACCTCTGAGCTGCTTACCAGCCATAGACAATCACTGAAAGATTTGCTTAAAATTGCCTAGTACTTATAAAAGCTTGATTGCAATTTCTTCACAGGTAAAGAGAGGTTTGTTACTGTGCAGTACTGGGGTGGAGTTGAAATAGGCAGACTCAGTGAACCCTGAACTACACAATTTTGATAAATCTGAAGCATGATTCTGGGTTCGGAATAAAATATTGCTCCATCCACAAAGCAATGGACCAGAATCCAGCCATACTGAATCAATTTTTTTTCAAAGAAAGGAGTTTATCAGCGTTGGCTCCTGCGAACACCAGTACATGGTGATGCCAGTACATGGTGATGCCAGTACATGGTGATGCAGCAGCTTCCAAACTCATGACCTCTCCCAGCAAAACATACAAGGGCAGCAGATATATTGGGACACCCCATCACCTGCAAATTCCCATCCAAGCCACACATCATTCGGACTTAGAACTGTGTCGCTATTCCTTCACTGTCACCTGGTCAAAATTATAGGATGACCTTCATAACAGTGTTGTGGGTATATTAGCAATGACTGCGGTGTTGTTCATTCAGGGGATGTGGGTTTTGCTGGCTGGCCCAGTATTGATTGTCCATTTGTGGTTGTCCTTCAGAAGACAATGGTGCATTGCCTTTTTGAAACCACTGGAGTCCATTTGGTGAAGATGTCCACATTGTGCTGTTAGGGAGGGATTCCTAGATTCTGACCCAATGACGCTAAAAGAATGGTGGTATAATTCCAAGTCAGGGTGATGTCAAAGTTGGAAAGAAACTTGCTGATACTGGTGTTCCCATGCATTAGTCTTCATTGTGTTACTAGATGGCACTGATCGTGGATCTGGAAGGTGTTGTCTAAGGGCAGTTAGGGATGGACAACAAATGTGGCCACACCAGTGAAGCTCACAATGGGGATAAACAATAAAAGAAATCAAATGAGGACAGGGATTGAGGGAGCAAAATGAACAAGTACTCACACACATACTCCTAGCATCATCAAGATGTTGGCTTTGGAAATGTTGCAGTCACTGTCCCCTATTGGAGATAGGAAGCACATGGAGATGTTTCAGGATGCCTTATGATCAGCTGCAGGATGCTGGGGTTATTTATGTCTGATTTTCTTTTGGGTTAAATGATGAGTCGAGGTTGTGCAAAACGTAGCATATACTTGTGGAAGAGGTTTGAATACGTGAGTGAAGTTCTTGCCATGAATCATGAAAGGAGATTACAAGGAGAGCTGAAGTTACTGATGGCATGGGCTGTATACAATCCAAGGGAGGAGAATGAGTGAGTGGATAGAGACCCTGATAGGTTGGACTTTACATAAAGTGTTCAGGACATTGGTGTCAACACACTTAGAGTACGCCATACACTGTAGATCTTCTTATTTATGGAGGGACATAATTGACTTGAGGATAGTTCACTTGGGGTGAACATAGTGGGGCTAGGAGTGATGTTGCAGATGCAAATACCCACAAAGGCAATTTCGACAAGTTCAGTAAGAGAGCAAATACATGGCAGATGCAGTATAACATGAATAAGTATGAAGTTGATTTCTTCAACATATAAAGCAATAAACTAAACCAAATAGCAAGAGAGAGAGAAATGTCAATGTATGAAGGGACTTGGGTGTCCTTGAACACTAGTCACCAAAAGCAAGCATGAAAATGCAGCAAGTCACTAGGAAGGCAAATGATGCGTTGGCCTTCATTGCAAGAGGATTTGAATACAGGAGCAAGGAAATCTTACTGCAGCTGATTTGGAGAAAACGAGGACTGCAGATGCTGGAGTTCAGAGTCGAGAGTGTGGGGCTGGGAAAGCACAACCGGTCAGGCAGCATCCAAGGAGCAGGAGAGTCGATGTTTTGGGTATAGGCTTTTCATCAGCAATGTAGCTTGTGGGCCAAGGGGGTTGAGAAGTAATTGGGAGGCAGGGTGAGGCTGGGGGCAAAGTGGCTGCGAATGTGATAGGTTGCGGTAGCGAGTCTGCTTCAGGACACGGCTGAAGAGCATTCCCAACTGCCTTTCTTGCCCCTCCCCACCCTCACCCCCATCCCCTTCCCATTTATCTCTCAACGTCATCGGGCCACAAGGCTCATTCCTGAGGAAGGGTTTATGCCTGAAACGTCAACTTTCCTGCTCATCCCATGCTGTGTGATCAGCTGTGCTTTTCCAGCATGACACTCTCGACTCTGCAGCTGCATTGAGCCTTGTTAAGACCACACCCAGACTATTGAGTGCAGTTTTGGTCTTCTTCCCAAAGGTAAGGTACAATTGCCATAGCAGGAGTTCAGCCAAGGTTCAACACACTGCTTCTTGGGATGGGAGGTTTGTTGTATGAAGAGAGATTGAGTTGACTAACATTGTATACACTAGAGTTTAAGAAAATGGTGGTGGGGGAGGGGAGGGGAGGGATCTCATTGAAACGTACAAAATTCTAACAGAACTGGACAGACTGGAGACAGGGATGTACTTTCCCTTGGCTGGGGGTGGAGGGGGGGTTGGTTGGTGCTTGGAGGTGCAGGGTGATGGGTTCAGAATAAGGAATCGTGGTCTCAGGATGCACAATATTTTTTTTTGGACTGAGATAAACAGAATTATATTCACTTAAAGTGTGCGAACCAATGAAAGTCCCTACCTAGAAGGCTGTGTTGTCCAAGTCACTAAATATATAACATGTTTAAGAAATAAATAGATGGCGTTCTAGAGGAGTCAAGGGGTGCGGGGAGGGAGCAGCAGCCAAAGTCATGCTGAAGGATAGAGTGGGTTCGATGGGCCAAATGACCTACCTTTGAACTATTTTTTGTTTCAGTAAAGTGATTGCCTTATAAAGAAAGGTTGAGTAGGTTGAATTTCTGTCATTGATTCAAGATTTTATCATCGGACTCAAGAACAGCTTCTTCTCCAGATTTCTGAAATGACCTTGCAAATATTTATTTTGATCTCTCGCTCTCTCTCTCTCTCCACCTTCTCTGCAACTGTAATATTGCATTCTACACTCTTCTGTCTGTATAATGCACAAAATAATACTTTTCACTGTATCCCAGTACAATAAATCAAAATCAAGTTGGTTGACATTCTGAAAAATGAAAGGTGATCTTATTGAAACATATGAGATCCTGAGAAGGCTTGACAGGATCGATGCTGAGAGGATTTTTTCTGTACTGGACTGATTTGGATCTGGGAGCACAGTTTCAAACCAAAGAATTTATCCGTTTAAGATCAAGACAAAGAAGAATTTCTTCTCCTAGAGGGTCATTTTTGTTTAGAATTCTCTCCCCCAGGAGCGTGGAGGCAAGGTCATTGAATACATTCAAGGCAGGTTTTTGATCTCTGAGGGCATTGAGGCTTATTGAAGGGAGAGAAGGAAGTTGTATTGAGGCACGATTGTATTGAATGGTGGTGCAGACTGGATGGGCTGAATAGCTGACTTCTCCTACTCCTTAAGTTGGAGCCCGGTTAGTATTGATGTTTAGTGTATGAATCAGAATGACAACAACAGCAACAGTTCCATTCTGGTTCCAATTGAGGTGGACTCAGACCTGCCTCTTTGCCCTTCCCTCGAGAATGGAAGGCAATACTAAACCTCTACTGACTAAAAGCCGAGAAAACAGGCTTAGCATGTCATCAGTTCTCGTGAATGAACACGTTAAAAAAGTTATATGTATTAAAAAAGTTCATCCCAAATTTCTCCCTGTCTCCTGAGGATGTACCTCCACTGTCACCAGCAACTGTGCTGTACTTCATCCAATCAGCTGCTTTCAGTGGCTCTCTCAGCACTGTTGGTGTTGTCAGGTTCTATGTCCATGAAGGAGACTGCTGTGGAGATTGGGCCCCTACTACCTGATGCAGCAATTCCAGGTAATACATTGGAAGCTCTTGGTTGGTTTCAATATCTCCCTAACACAGGGTCACTGAAGTCACCTGATGAAGGGCTTTTGCCCGAAACATCGATTTTCCTGCTCCTCGGATGCTGCCTGAGCTGCTGTGCTTTTCCAGCACCACTCTGATCTTCACCTGTACAGTGTCCCAATATAGACCAGATAACTCCTCACAAAACAGGGACTCAGCACAATATCTTCTGACCTGCAGATCTCAAGTGCAACAACAATATAATCTTGCTTTCACATAGCACCTGTAGTGGAGTGAAAAATCTCAAGCGAACCGTGAGAACAATGTACACAATTAGATGCTGGGTCACAATGCAGAATATTACAGCAGACAGATAGGTTTTAGGGAGTGTCATAAAGGGATAAAGAGAATAACAAAGGTTTCGAGACTGAAATTGTGGCAATCTTACTGAAGATGAGGCTGCCAATTGTGGAGTGATTAAAACCAGAGATAATGGAGCCAACAGTATCCATTTTGAATCTGTATTGTACTGGTAGTCAAACAACATTAAAACTTCTCCCAGTTTTTAGGACTGGTATCAGCATGTGAAGGGTTAAAATGACAATGCATCTCCCATTTCTCACAAGAAATACGTTGCTTCAGATCCATAAATTAGCTCAGGCATTCTTCACAAGTACAGCTGATAAACTGGTCATATTTCAATGTCAAGCAGTCAGTGTTGCTGCTTTCCATAACAAACATCTCAGGCCATTACTAGAGTTCACTTTCATTCAATGTTGATGAATGGCCACTTCATTTAATTAAATCATGAGAGGTGTATCATCAGCTGTCTTTGTTTCTGGATTGAAGAGAAGTGTTGCCAAACTTGGATTCACAGCTCAAAGGTTAGGCCATAACTTGGGAAAGTGATTAAGTTGTTGTTAAGACATTAAGAAGAGGGCAGTGCCCCAACACCACCTGAGATTGGCGTCCTGCTAGGCAGAGAGTTTGTCTCACAGAATTATATTGACAGCCCACAGGAGGTTTGAAGTCAGCCAGAAAGAGCAATCAGAACGTGTTTCAAACTCCTAACCACCAGCTGTAAGGTAAAGTGTCTAAAGTTAGTGTCAACTTAACCAGAGGAAGGAAGGTTACAGTGAGTTCAAATTGTCTACATCTTCTGTTTAAATGGTCCCATTTAGAGGAAAAGAAAGAAAAACATTCCTTTGTGGCTTTTTATAACATAGGCCAACCTTAGATTATCAATTAAAGACACATGCTTTGAAGCACTAAGAGTATTTATGCAGTCTGCCTTTTGTGTGATATGTTCCTCGGATAGATATATGTATATATATAAATTCAATGATCACTTTTACAGTTGCTGGGTCATACCATTATTTGCTTGGATATTGAATCGAAAAGAGTGCTTTCCAAATTGTAGGGGCCACAAGGTCCACAGACTGAGATTGATGATGACCGCAGAATATCTGATGTAATGAAGCAAAGTATTGACATAGCCTCTGGAGGTGTAATGTTCTAATCACCTGACAATAATAAATTGGATAAAAACTGCTTGGTGAGTGAGGTGCTTGGAATCAATTTGCATATACTGCAGTATAAAACAATTTTTAAATTGTCTGAAGGAGGTCGACTCTGGGTAATGCAGTGGATCAGACACTTATCTCCAGTATTACGGTAGCTCAGTGATGTAATGAAAATCTTTTCCTTCTACGGGCTTTATATTCTCTGTAACGTGAGTCTTGGGACGGTTCCTAATGAATTGATTGGACAAAGACCATCGCCATTCAGTGTTAAGTTGATATTAAGTTGATTGCAAGATATGGAAGGGGAGTTAAAGAATGTAAGCTGTTTATCTGCTTTTGCAGGATAGGTCACAGTAACCTTTGAGAGCCGTGAAGATTGCAGATTATGCCTATTTTTGAATAAAATGTTTGTTCCAACTCCTACACGGTGAAACACAAGAGCAACAATCAGCTGTGAAGTGAAACTGTGATTAGAAGACAATTAGATTATTACTCATTTATATCTTTCTTCTCATGCCAACATTTCTGTCTTAGATTTGCTGCAGTGTTCCAGCGAAGCCAATTGGAAACTGGAGGAACAGCACCTTATACCCTACTCTACCCCCTTCAGGGTCAATACTGAGTCCATAAAACTTCAGAACATGATCACTGCCCTTCAATAAGTCCCAACCTGTGTCACTGTCAACCAAACTGAGCTACTTCTATGATTCGTACCATTATTGGTAACTATTCAGCATCTATTTCACTCCTCAATGACTATGAGCACTCCTGTTGTCTTTTGCTCGGAGCACCCTCATTATCTGGTTCTTCTGCTGCTTTGTCAGCAGCATAGGAACTATCATCTTCAAGATCAGATTAGATTCCATACAGTGTGGAAACAGGCCCTTCAGCCCAACAAGTCCACACCGACCTTCCGAAGAGTAACCCACCCAGACCCATTTCCCTCTGACAAATGCACCTAGCACTCTGGGCAATTTAGCAAGGCCAATTCCCCTGACCTGCGCATCTTTGGACTGCGGGAGGAAACTGGAGCACCCGGATGAAACCCACACAAACATGGGGAGAATGTGCAAACTCCACACAGACAGTCGCTGGAGGCTGGAATCAAACCTGGAATCAAACCCTGGCACTGTGAGGCAACAGTGCTAACCACTGAGCCACTGTGCCACCCCAACTTTCCAACCTCTTCCAGTTCCAAAGAAGAGTCATATTGGAATTGAAACATGAACCCTGTTTCTTTGTCCACAAATGCTGCCAGACCTACTGAGTTTCTCCAGCACTTTCTGTTTCTCCTACATCTGCAAAACTTCATTTCATTACACCTTTTTTTTGTGCCCTTTCAAGTTCATCACAATTAACAAGCAGCAAAAAGCAACTGCTTCCTTTCCTTTAGAACGATCTGCCCTTCTCTATCAATCACTTACACTTCCAAACATGGTCCCAGGAGCACTCACCTGAGAGGAGTACTCAGTGAGTCTGAAAACAGTACACAGGTACATGCATACATGGGGCTGTTTTCCTTATGAATAGAATGCTCAGGGATCCACATCTCTTCCATTGAAAAGAAGGATGATTTTCGAGCAATAGAGATGATGTCTGAGCAGTGCTATCAATGATGCTGTGAATGAAAAAGACCATCACTCACATTTGGCGCACTAAATTCGCCATGTGTTGTAAGTCATCAGTTCATAAGAGATAGGGGCAGAATTAGGCCATTCGGCCCATCAAGTCTGCTCCACCATTTGGTCATGGCTGATATGCTCCTCACTCCTACTTTCCTGCCAGAAACTATCTGCAGAGGAAGACAAGAACAATGATACCTTCTCCTATGGAAGGTGAATACTACTGCAGACAACTTTGAGGGTGTGGGGGGCACAGCAGAGAGGATTCCTTCTGGTATCTAAGTAAGTCGAGTTCGAATCCAAGTAACTTCCAGAACACTCACAATCTGAGACTGGGGCAGCACAGGGTACCAACCACTGATATTGAGAGGACTGGTTATGGAAGCAGAGGATAAATTGGTTTGGCTCGGACCGCTGGACAGATGTTGCTTGCAGCTTTAAGAAATGGTTTAGCTGTGGAAGATTTTCAATGGCATCTTTTGTCAATGTCTGGCATTCCACTCGCTCTTTGGTTCCAATTCAGCTTTGACATTTCTTTTAAAATTCCTTATTGGTAATTTGACCCTTTTCTAGTCTCCTGTGGTTTCCATTTCCTGGTCATGTCTGGGCTGTGAATCTTCTCTGCAGACTGAAGACTTTAAAGAATAGAGTGGAAGATGAATATTCTTGAAAGATGGTGGAGAGAGGGGGGCAGGGACCAATGCATTTAGATAGTCAGGTGCCTACTGTTAGGTAAGACATGCGAAACACTGGGATCAGTTTTCAATTTGGAGTTCAGGATGCTAGGATCTGAGGGGATACACTCATCATCTAATGAAGGACAGTGTTGGAAAGGGCCCTGATAATGGATGAACCAGAGAAGTCTTCCAACAATTATACATTGGCAGTCCCATTGTCTAGTAAGGGTGATATTGGGAGTGGTTCGGTGGTTAGCACTGCTGCCTCAAAGCACCAGGGACCCGGGTTCGATTCCAGCCTTGGGTGACTGTCTGTGTGGAGTTTGTACATTCCGCCCGTGTCTGCTTGAATTTTCTCTCGGTGCTTCGGTTTCATCCTACATTCCAAAGGTGTGCAGGAATGTAGGCGGATGGGCCATGTTAAATTGTCTGTAGTGTCCAGGCATGTGCAGGCTAGGTGGATTAACCATGGGACATGTAGGGTTACAGGGATAGGGTGGGTGGGGTGTTGTTCAGAGGTTTGATGTGGACTCAAATGGCCAAATGGCTGTTTCCATGCCATTGGGATTTTGTGATTCTACATGACAATGGCTGATGTCCACAGAGAGAGAGAAGGCAGTGCCATCTGAAGACTGGGTGAAATAAAATGTCAGTAGAAAACAGTTGCAGCTGCCAGGCATAATATTGGAAGGGCAACAGCTTCAGTGGCTGGCCTGTTTCTGGGTACTGGCCCAGTATTCTGGTATCAAGTCTTGAGAAGACTGAGAGGGACTCTCAAAAAACATACAAATTCCTGACAGGACTAGGCAGGGTCAATGCAGGAAGGATATTCCTGATGACTAGAGCGTCCATAAACAGGGGCACAGTTTAAGGATATGTGGTAAGCCTTTTCAGACTGAGATGAGGAGACATTTCTTCACCCAGAGAGTGGTGAGCCTGTGGAATTCTCTGCCACAGATAGTGGTTGAGGCCAAACCATTGAAATTCTTCAAGAAGGATTGAGATATAGTTCTTAGGGCTAAAGGAATTAAAGGGTATGGGGAGGAACAGGGAACAAGGGACTCAGTTGGATGATCAGCTGTGGTCATAGTGAATAGCAGAGCAAGTTCGAAGGGCTGAATGAGTTGAAAAGTGTGGCGCTGGAAAAGCACAGCAGGTCAAACAGCATCCGAGGAACAGGAGCGTTGACATTTCGGGCATAAGCCCTTCATCAGGAATATGCTAATGTAGGGCTAACGTCAACTCTCCTGCTGCTCTGATGCTGCTGATCAGCTGTGTTTATCCAGCGTCACAGTCTTCGACTCTGACTCTCCAGCATCTGCAGTTCTCACTGTCTTCTCCTCAAAGAGCTGAATGGCCTACTGCTGCCTTCCTATTTCCTATGTCTCTATGTTTTGAAGTGTCACACTTTATCCTACAATCCCAAAGCTGTGGGAACTGCCTGGAAACTGAAAACTTCCAGTCGCTGTAAATGTGAACAGCTCTAACAGGCCCCTCAGTTATTTCAGTTGGCCATTTGCTTCTTGTGAGCTTTTCCATTTCTCAGCCAGCCTTCTTGAAAACACAGCAGCAGTAGAATGGGGTTTCTTCACACATGGGATGTGGGCTTCATTGGCAAAGCTATCATTTATTGGACATCCCCAGTTGTACTTGAGAAGGTGGAGTTGAGCCATCTTCTCAAGCCACTGCATTGATGCACAAAAGGTGTTGTACCTGCCTCATGACATAGAGGTACACCCACAGAACTGAAGAGAGTTTGAGAATTTTCATCCAGTGACTGGAGTGGGAGCAGACACAGAAAACGCTGCAGAAACTCAATAGATCTGGCAGCATATGTAGAGTGAGAAATAGAGTTAATCTTCCAAGTTTAACGTAATCATCTTGAAGAGGAGTCATTTTGGACTCAAAACATCAATTGTGTTTGTCTATGCACAGGTGCTGTCAGATTTGATGAGTTTCTCCAGCACCTTGTGTTTGTTTCAGATTTGTAGTGTTCTTTGGTGGATTTGTACTGTAATTCCATGTCAGGCTGATCTGTGACTTGAAGGGGAACTTGCAAGCATGTGATGTTCCCATGTATCTGCTGCTTTTTCCCATTGTAGTGAAAGTGGTTGTGAATTTGGAGGGCACCAGCAGAAGTGGAAAGCCAGTTTGTAACAGGGGTTTCCAATTTCCCTTTACCACCTTTATGGTAATGTCTCTTTATGAGCTCAATGTGTAAATGAGCCAAGTATGTTGATGTTATCACCTGAGCCAAAGGCTCTCAGCACTGTGTCATTCAAGACACAGGGAGTCTGGTGTTACAGTACAGAGCAATAGTGATTGTGTAACAACATCAGGAAACTTGGCTCAGTTGCATGTTGATCTCTTAAAAAGACATCACTCCAAACGTGATAACACAACAGACCAATTTGCCTCTGATCTTAATCCCCTTGTCTTTCAAAGGTCCCTTTTTTACAGTTAGTTTCTTCAATAGTTGTGATGAGTGAGTCCCAGTCACAGACCCTGTCTAACTCTATTCATCTAATCTCTGACTGAGGGTGAAATATCAATAAAAATAAAGAGCGGTGGAAGATATTAGGATAATGAGGGAATGATCAAACACAAGGATGTGGGAAACTCAGGTTGTGAAAGAAGGGACAAGAAACATTGGAAGACCAAAAAAAGGGGTCAAACGCTCTCCAACATCTTTTTTAAAATTACCTTCACATAATGGAAGATACCAGAGTAAAGGCGGACCCATCTTCCTATGTATCCATCAAATCCCTATATGTTTGAGTTAAGTTGCTTCTGTAAAACAGGTTTGTACTTTAAGATTCGGGTGGCTTCTATAAGATTGAATTTAATACAAGTTAATTTGATGGTGCTGCTCCACTGCAATATGTCAATGGAGTACTTTATTTCTTTATTCCTTTTCATGGAACCCTAATCCTGTGGCTGGAAAGCCATTTTTGAACAGTGAGTTCAAACATTTCCAAAAACAAAAACAGAAATTGCTTGTAAAGCTTAGCAGGTCTGGCAGCATCTGTGGAGAGAAATCAGAGTTAAAATTTCAGGTCCAGTGACCCTTCTAGCTACATCCATCAAGGTTTTACCTGCACATCCACCAATATCATTTATGGTATCCGTTGCTCCCGATGCGGTCTCCTCCATATTGGGGAGACTGGACATCTCCTAGCAGAGCACTTTAGGGAACATCTCTGGGACACCCGCAACAATCAACCATACCGCCCTGTGGCCCAACATTTCAACTTCCCCTCCCACTCAGCCGAGGACATGGAGGTCCTGGGCCTCCTTCACCGCCGCTCCCTCACCACCCGATGCCTGGAGGAAGAACGCCTCATCTTACACCTCGGAGCACTTCAACCCCAGGGCATCAATGTGGACTTCAACAGTTTCCTCATTTCCCCTTCTCCCACCTCACTCCAGTCCCAAACTTCCAGCTCAGCACTGTCCCGATGACTTGTCCTACCTGCCTATCTTCTTTTCCAGCTATCCACTTCACCCTCCTCCCTGACCTATCACCTTCATCCCCTCCCCAACTCACCTATTGTACTCCATGATACTTTCTCCCCAACCCCACCCTCCTCCCATTTATCTCTCCACCCTTCAGACACTCTGCCTGTATTCCTGGTGAAAGACTTTTGCCCGAAACGTCGATTTTACTGCTCCTCGGATGCTGTCTGAAATGCTGTGCTTTTCCAGCATCATTAATCCAGAATCTGGTTTCCAGCATCTGCAGTCATTGTTTTTACCCTGGCCCTTCTAGCTGCCAGCTCTGCTGAGCTTTTCCAGCAATTTCTGTTTTTGTTTCTGATTTACAACATGCACAATTCTTTGGGTTTTATTTCCAAAACAATGTGATTTAAGTGAGATGACGAGTCAGCTACCTGGGGAGTTCACTGAAGAAGTGTTTGCAACATTGAAATTCTGTGATAACAGAAAATAAACGGATGTCCAATGACCATGAGCATGTTCCAGTTGAGACAAAAATACACATACCAGCAGAAAGGACTTTAATTTGTGGCAGTATCCAGCCTATTAGAGACGGAAGGAAGTCTAAACTGTTCTAGCTGCTCAGGTAGAGCTTTACTTGAATTTTACTTTGAAAAGGTTAGCAAGTTAGTCTGTGTATCTCAAAAGAAACAAAAATAGGAAGGATCACATCTAGTGAATGAGCAAAATATCAAAAAGGAGACATTTGAAACTTTGTCAATTGAATAACAAAATTAAGGAATTAAGATAGGAATGGTACCTCACTTGGATTGAATGTCTGCGAAAGAATTGCGGTGGATAAAGGGTTGAAATTTTCTTTTTACTGTTTAAGCAATTTATAAATTGTCACATCAACTTTGTTTATTTCTGTTTTGTGTAACCTTACATTCTTTGGTTAAGTGTATATTGGCAGCCCTGTGTGCAAAGGTCACATGATTGACCACCATGGGAATCATGTTGCAAAAACAAAGCTTAACGTCTATGAGGCCACACTTCCCTTTAGATCTGATCTGCGCAGAATTACCATTAGCTAGGATCATTGCAATATACAACACAGAAGTTGACCATTCAACGTAGCCCATCCATGCAGGTGTTTTTACTGCAGTTGAGTTGCCTCCTATCTTTTTTCTCATTGAAATCCGCCAGAGTAACCTGCTATTGCTTCCTCCCTCAAATGCTTGTCTTGATTCTCCTTCAGTGGATGGTCACCATTCGCTTCAACAAGGTTCTGTAGTTGAGCGATCCCTTTCTCACTACTCCAACCACTCCTAAATTCCCTGTAGGATTTTTTTTTGTATTGTATTATATCGATGGGCTTCTAGTTATCCACCTAATGTTTCTGTCCTTTGGGGCTCTGTGCCAAGTGTGATAAGGTAGCCAATCCTAACAGCTGCCATGGATGTCTGAGGTGAGGCATAGGGCTAGATGTGGTAAAGAGTCAGTCCTTAATCCTCTCCCTGTACATCACACACATTCCAACACTGTTGGTGTCCAAGATCACAAAGCTTTCTTACTCTGTCCAACATGAATGACCCAGTATCCCATCGCAATATCTAACTGTTCAGTAATTCTAGGGTTTCCACCTATTCTGCTTGAGCTGAAGATCTTCCACATCTCAATGGATCCTTGTGTGACAAAGAAGTTCTTTATCCATCCTGACTATATCTTTGATGATTCTGAAACTGTAGTAGGATTGTTGCAGGTGTGTCAGTTTTACATTGTTACCTCGGTAATCATGATTTGGACGAGCCAGTGTTGGACTTGGGTGGACAAAGTTAAAAATCCCACAACATCAGGTTATAGTCCAACAAGTTTATTTGGAACTACTAGCTTTCGGAGCGGTGCCCCTTCAAAACCACCTGACGAAGAAGCAGCACTTTCAAAAGCTAATGCTTCCAAACAAACCTGTTGGACTATAACGTGGTGTTGTATGATTTTTAACTCTTTATCTCGGTAAGACTAACTCCTTGATTCCTTCTTTCTCACTTTCAAATCTCTCCAGTTCTTTTTGACTAAGAATTTCTCTAATGCTGGGAATCAGTCTTCTGACTTGATTGTAAGGAGGAACTGGCATCAGTATGGTAGAAAATAGACAGCTTGGAATGAATAATTTTTTGCTGCACCTACAGCTAGTTGTATGAATAACTGGGTCTCAATGCACATGAGATTCATAACACCTTGGTTTGCAATGCAATTATTTGTCATTTGTATAGCCTTCCTGGGTGCAATCTGTTGATCTTGCATCATGGCATGGGGTTCACCAGGGAGTTGAAAGAAAGAAACTGTCTGTCTCTCTCATACATTTTGTCCTGATACCGATAAATCATTTTAAAGTGAAGATTATATCCACACACTTTCATAAACCTTGCCTTCACTCCCTGAGGACTTTTCACCTGGTCTTCACTTGGCTTTATGACTGAACTCAGGCTTCACATTCTGGGTGCCTCTCTGATACCTGTGGTCATTAAGGAAGTGCAGCCAGTGGTTAAGAGAAAGTTGGTTGTACAGCAATATTTTAAAGGGCAGGCTATGCAGGTGAGGCCCAAGCATTAAATTTCCCAGGCCCCACACTGTTAAGGCCAGGACTAAGTACTCGCTAGTGAACCTGTTCAAACATGTTGTGATACACATCTGGGGCCAGTGACAAGCTCAGAGGTAAGGATAGTCCCATTTTGACACAAAGCTCCTTCAAGACTAGGACTATCACTTTTTAAAATCAACTACTTTCAATCCCCCTTTGCTGGTTTCAATGATATTTCCTAATCAAAGATGTTATTATGTACCTCTGGAGCAGATGGAACTTGAACTAGGTCTCCTGGCTCCCAAGTCGGGCCACCACCTCTGTGCCACAAGACTCCCTCAAGACCAAGACTAGATATTTTCTAGTCAATCTGAGCAGGTGGGACTTAATCTGGGCTTCCTGGCTCAGAGGTAAGGATAATACCATTTTGCCACAAAGCTCCCTCAAGACCAGGACTCATCTCCTGCAGCTGTCCCTCCCCCGTAACTCCAATTCTGGGCTAAAATCAACCCTTCTGGTCCAGTCCCACAACAATTAATCCATTTGAGCATTAACCATGAGGCATTATCTGAGGCTTATCTAAGGTTAGCTGAGTTTATTGAAATTATTATTGAAGTTAATATCACCACCAAAGATTTCTGCTTTTAATTTCTTACTTTGTAGCTTTGCCAATATAAAATTTGAAATAATGTATTCCCTGCACCAGTAATTATCTGAATTCAGAACAAATGTTTAAATCACTTCAGAGTGTAGTTAAAAGGTGGTAGGGCTAATGGACTGGAATCTTCCATTTGTTTTAGCTGAATGCAAATATTTCCAAGCTGCTCAACACACTGAATATTAAATTAATATTGAGAATGTAACTGATAGTTTCCTGAGGTATGGTGGAATATTGCATGCTCAGCAATTAGTTTGACCACAGTCCACCTGACCACTGAACAAAGTGACTCAGAAACTAATTCCCATTCTGATTGGAGGTGAGAGCTAGGACTGGACAATTCCCTCGAGATAGTAGCAGGAAACTCAAGTGAGTTCTGTCATCTTAGAATCAGGAGTTCAGACTCTCTGCCTAGCTAAACCAAGCAATGATGAAGGAGAGCAAATTACATGGAGGGCTGAGATAATGATTGAGATGCAATTGTACTCGGGCAGTGCTGTTGTTAATGGCCCTGAGGGCCTCATTACTATCGCAGCCTGGTTTGGTAATGGTCTGAATGCGTGAGCAGAATTATACTGTCACTGTATTAATCTCCTAATTATTAATAAAAGCGTAATAATAGACACTTACATTTAACATGAGCTATTAGGCAATAGGCCTGTGTTAATTGTGACTAGATGACAGAGGAAAGGTTTGCTGCTACAATTGTATTTTTTTATTGCTTTATTTTTGGTAAGTAAAGTTGTTTCCCTTCTTTTGCTTAAGCTCCAAATACCACAAATGAAAGGTTCTTTCTGAAGAAGGGTCCTGGACTTGACGCATTAACTTTGTTTGTCTTTCCCCAGATGCTGCTGGGTTTCTTCAGCAATTCCTCTTTCAGTTTGTACCACCTCCTAAGCAACTTGGCCCCACCTGCTTCCTTGCTGCATCTCAGGTTCATTGTGCTCTCTCTTCCTCTAATTTCTTCATTTGGTTAGTTCATTGATTGGAAGGCTGGTTTGATGCCAGCAGTGTGACGACTGAATTCCCATACCAGCTGAGGCCGTCTCAAATTAGCCCCTTGTCAGTAGTGTAGTGATCTCAGGTTAAACTCACCATTAGTCACGTCTCTAATGAGAAATCACCATGTGGTCCCCAATGACGATGGTGACTTTCACTTTCTTTCTCGAATCTCAAAGCTATGTCACTCCTGACCTGCTGTGGCCTTCCCTCCCTCCTGAAGAAGGGAGAAGAAGAAGGGCTTATGCCCGAAACGTCGATTCTCCTGTTCCTTGGATGCTGCCTGACCTGCTGCGCTTTTCCAGCAATACATTTTCAGCCCTTCCCTCCCTTCTATAAGGCTACAGGCTGATAAAACCTAATCTCAACATTGCTACCATACAATCAAAACTGGCCTTCTTTCCTTACTTAACCTGCGTGAAACCCAATCTTGAGCAAAAGACTGGGTTTTTCATAAATCAAAATGGGTTTTGAACATGGGAGCATTTTTTTTTTAATAGAGGCTGATAAGGTAATACCTGTAGAATGTCCACTTAGCTTAAGAAGTATAACATCTGTAGAACACAGCCACCAGGGAAGATGTGCATTCAGCTAACACTGAGCAAAAGAGTGTTTGATTCTTGAATCTCCAGAACAGTCTCTTACTTTCCATTTATGTTACATCCCTATTTATCGACAAGTGGAATATTTTGATCAGGGTCCCTGACAGTTACCCATGTGTGTATCACTCCAGGTACCTCCTGTTCTCCCTTAGCACTTTATGGCTCTACGTGAAAAAGGACTCTGAAGATAAAACTTTGCATCATGAAATGTAACCTTTAAAGTGACAGTCACCTTTTAAGTGTTGGATAATAAGATGAGATGGGCACTAAAAGGTGGAACCTTGACAAGTTTGCAACTTCTAAAATCCACGGCTACAGCAACTGCCCACACTCAGATCAGGCAAGTCTTTGAAAGATGATTTAGTTTGTCAGCCCCTAATGACTCAACCTCCTGCTCCCAGCAGAGATTTAGAAATGTTCATTCTGTTTTTGATTCCTGACTTGTTCGGCTTGTCTGCAGTGGCACTTATGTCCTGAACATCATTAAAAGTGAAGGTTTATTTGTACTTTCCTAAGTGACTCACTCAAGTGAGCTCAATAGAAAAAAGTCACAAATTTCTGCAGCATTTTGTAACTGTCATATTTTAATTTTTTTTTTGTGTGGTTATCAGTTTCTATTAGGCTGGATTTTGTGGTTAATAGCAAACAATTGCCCCAAACCACTGATTTTGAAAACACTGCCCAGAAAGATCAAACAATTTCTAGAGCATGGTTTATCTGTTGTGTTATCCTTTGTGTTATTTAGAGATATAAAGTCATAGCGATGTACAACATGGAAACAGACTATTTGGTCCAACTCATTCATGCCAACCAGACATCCTAAATGAATCTAGCCCCCTTTTCTAGCATTTGGCCCATATCCCTCTAAACCTTTCCTATTTGTGTACTCATCCAGATGCTTCTGAAATTTTGTAATTATACCAGCCTCCACCACTTCATCTGGCAGCTTATTCCATACACACACCACCCTATACATTTTAAAACATAAGGACAAGATGTGGGTCATGGAGTACTGAAGAATTCAATGAACTTTTATGACAGCTCCTGGCACGTAGTTATGCAAACTACAAGCACAAGCACTTGTATGTTTGGGCTTCAGGTGAACAATTTGAATGTACACCTCCTTCAGTGTTTCATGCTGCAAGAGGACAGACGATGGAACTCAGTAAGATGGAGACTGATAGCCTAATACCACTTGGTCACATGCTCTGATACAGTGATCATGAGCATGTCCCTGAAAGGTACATCACTTGTCTGCTGTGAGATTTAGAATCATTGAATCCCTACAGTGTGAAAACAGGCCCTTCGGCCCAACAGGTCCTCACCGACCCTCCAAAGAGTCACCCACCCAGACATATTATCCGATATTTGGACCTGACTAAGCACCTAAGCAACACATCCCTGAACACTATGAGCAATTTAGCCTGGCCAATCCACCTAACCTGCACATCTTTGGATTGTGGGAGGAAACCAGTGAAAATCCTGAGGAATCCACACAGACAAGAGGAGATTGTGCAAACTCCATGCAGACAGTTGCCCGAAGAAAGAATCGAACCCGGGTCCCTGATGCTGTGAGGCAGCAGTGAGCCACCGTGCTGCCCCAGTGCATTGCCAGCCATCGTGGTGCTGGTTGACTCCCTATATGCCTTGAAGAGTGAATGGGGCTGGTTCATGACTAGAGGACAGATGGGACCACCCAGAAATAAAGTTTGCAGATAACACATGATCTGTGTGATCGCCTGCCGAAGGAGGTTAGGGAGAAATTTTCCAGGCTATTTACTTTCCCCTGAGTTGGACCTTGAATTTTAGTCTTACCCAGGATACAACGTGGCTGTGAGATGGATACGGTATGTGTCTGGTCAAATTGAACCATCAAGAATGGGCATGGGATAGACTCGATGAAGCAATTGGTCCTTTCTCTGTCATTTTAATTTGGATATTTCAGGGATACATCTTGACTTTTTATCAATGATTAAATTAAGTTGAACAATTGTAAATTTTGAAGAATTTCTTCTGAATTTAGTGAATGTAAATTAAATCTTCGCTAATTTTGTGCTCCATTTCATTAATTCCGTGTTGATGGCAGTTACCTTTATTTTTGGACTAACATTTGCACTCAAACCTCCCTTTTGTTCTTCTTTTCCTTCATTCTGCCCATTCTAGTCTCTCCTCCTTCTGCATATATTGTCTTGTAACGAGTATGGGACTGTCTTTACTGGTATCAAGACATTAACATGGATATATCAATGGGAACTAGTAACTCAGTGCAGAACAATTCATGCAAGGCTGTCTTGAGTCAGTCTGTTCTCTGGTCCCTGCTGTGTTGCAAGCAGAGGAATGTGACTCTTGATTAAACAGTAAATGTGATGAAACCTCCTTAGCAATAAAGTAAATTGATTTGGTTTCTTAACTAAAAGGAGCTGAAATTTCTGCCAGAAGTCAGCAGCAGACAGGACATGATTTTCAAAGGTATAGCTACACATCAGGAGGAATGGAAGGATATTTGAGACAATGCTTGAATTTGGAAGGCAGAAGAGAATAATGTAAAAGTTGACATTCCATTCAATTTCTTGCAGTAGTTAAACCTTCCCACTACTTTCCAAATGCTTCCCCCCCCCCCACCCCTGGTTACCACTTCACAACTGTGCCATGTTCTGACACTTGCTGTTGCATTGTTTTGGAACTTTGGAAAAAAAACTCAAAACAGCAGCAGTTTTAAAAGGGAGAAGAACAGACAAAGGAAGCACTTGGTGAGGTCAGTGCAGGAGAGAAAGAGAGAGAGAAACTGACACTGCCTTTGCTGTTTGGATTCATGTATCACTGACATCGCAGTGCGTCTGGGAAAATTAACAAACAGTGAAATTCACGACTGATCTTGGAGGAACTGTTGGCTGAAGTTCACAGCACAGAAGCAGATAAGTGTATTGTTGTCTTAAGTGTGATCTACAGAAAGTCTGCAGTAGTGAGTAGAGTGGGTTCTTTCTTGATTACATGTTTTTTGGAGATATGTCTCTTGATTAAACTTAAAATAAAAGCTATAACTATTAATTTAACCTGGGGCAGTGTTTGTAGAGGAATATGATGGTGTTATTTCTGGGTCGGTAGATTGTGAAGGAGCAAAAATGGCCTTTAGTAGAGTGATATGTGCTTCTTGTCAGATGTGGGCAATGAGGAATTTGCAACAACAAAAGTTTGTGATGGATGGCAGTTATAGGAAGGGGGGCAAGTCTCAGATACAGTCACATAGATGGGTTAACTCCAGGAAAGGTAAGAGAGGTAGGCAGCTAGTGCAGGAGTCTTTTGTTGTTATACCCATTTCAAACAAGTATGCTGTTTTGGAAAATGTAGGTGGGGGGGGGGATGGATTCTCAGAGGAATGTGGCATGAACAGCCAAGTTTCTGGTATTGAGACTGGCTCTAATGCAATGATGGATGCGTCAGATTCCAAGAGATAAATTGTGTTAGGGGATTCTGTAGTCAGAGGTACAGACAGATGTTTCTGTGGCCAGCAGAGAAAAAGCAGAATGGTGTGTTGTTTCCCTGGTGCCAGGATCAAGGATGTCTCCGAGAGGGTGCAGAATATTCTCACGGGAGAGAGGGGCCAGCAAGAGGTCATTGCCCACACTGACATAGTAAGGGAAAAGGTTGAGAATCTGAAGGGAGATTACAGAGAGTTAGGCAGAAATTTAAAAAGGAGGTCCTCAAGAGTTGTAATATCTGGATTACTCCCAGTGCTACGAGCTAGTGAGGGTAGGATTGGAGGATAGAGCAGATGAATGCATGGCTGAGGAGCTGGTGTATGGGAGAAGGATTCGCATTTTTGGATCATTGGAATCGCTTTTGGGGTAGAAGTGACCTGCACAAGAAGGACGGATTGCACCTAAATTGGAAGGGGACTAATATACTGGCAGGGAAATTTGCTGGAGCTGCTTGGGAGGATTTAAACTAGTAAGGGGTGGGACCCAGGGAGATAGTGAGAAAAGAGGTCAATCTGAGACTGATACAGTTGAGAACAGAAGCGAGTCAAACAGTCAGGGCAGGCAGGGACAAGGTAGGACTAATAAATTAAAATGCATTTATTTCAATGCAAGGGGCCTAACAGGGAAGGCAGGTGAACTCAGGGCATGGTTAGGAACATGAGACTGGGATATCATAGCAATTACAGAAAGATGGCTCAGGGATGGGAAGGACTGGCAACTTAATGTTCCAGGATACAAATGCTACAGGAAGGATAGAAAGGGAGGCAAGAGAGGAGGGGGAGTGATATTTTTGATAAGGGATAGCATTACAGCTGTGCTGAGGGAGGATATTCCTGGAAATACATCCAGGGAAGTTATTTGGGTGGAACTGAGAAATAAGAAAGGGATGATCACCTTTTTGGTATTATATTATAGACTTACTAATAGTCAGAGGGAAATTGAGAAACAAACTTGTAAGGAGATCTCAGCTATCTGTAAGAATAATAGGGTAGTTATTTTAACTTTCCAAACATTGACTAGGACTGCTATAGTGTTAAAGGTTTAGATGGAGAGGAATTTCTTAAGTGTGTACAAGACAATTTTCTGATTCAGTATGTGGATGTACCTACTAGAGAAGGTGCAAAACCTGACCTACTCTTAGGAAATAAGGCAGGACAGGTGACTGAGGTGTCAGTGGGGGAGCACTTTGGGGCCAGCGACTATAATTCTATTAGATTTTAAATAGTGATGGAAAAGGATAGACTAGATCTAAAAGTTGAAGTTCTAAATTGGAGAAAGGCCAATTTTGATGGCATTAGGCAAGAACTTTCGAAAGCTGATTGGAGGCAGATGTTCACAGGTAAAGGTACAGCCGGAAAATGGGAAGCCTTCAGAAATGAGATAACAACAATCCAGAGAAATCCTGTGGGGGTGAAAGGAAAGACTGATAGGTATAGGGAATGCTGGATGACTAAAGAAATTGAGGGTTTGGTTAAGAAGAAGAAGGAAGCATATGTCAGGTATAGACAGGATAGATCAAGTGAATCCTTAGAAGAGTATAAAGGCAGTAGGAGTATACCTAAGAGGGAAATCAGGAGGGTGAAAAGGGGACATGAGATAGCTTTGGCAAATAGAGTTAAGGAGAATCCAAAGGGTTTTTACAAATACTTTAAGGACAAAAGGGTAACTAGGGAGAGAATAGGGCCCCTCAAACATCAGCAAGGTGGCCTTTGTGTGGAGCTGCAGAAAATGGGGGAGATACTAAATGAATATTTTGCATCAGTATCAACTGTGGAAAAGAACATGGAAGATATAGACTGTAGGGAAATAGATGGTGACATCTTGCAAAATGTCCAAATTACAGAGGAGGAAGTGCTGGATGTCTTGAATCGCATAAAGGTGGATAAATCCCCAGGACCTGACCGGGTGTACCCGAGAACTCTGTGGGAAGCTAGAGAAGTGATTGTTGGGCCTCTTGCTGAGATATTTGTATCATCGATAGTCACAGGTGAGGTGCCGGAAGACTGGAAGTTGGCTAATTTGGTGCCACTGTTTAAGAAGGGTGGTAAGGACAAGCCAGGGTAACTATAGACCAGTGAGCCTGAAGTCGGTGGTGGGCAAGTTGTTGGAGGGAATCCTGAGGAACAAGATGTGCATGTATTTGAAAAGGCAAGGACTGATTTGGGATAGTCAACATGGCTTTGTGTGTGCAAAATCATGTCTTACAAAATTGATTGAGTTTTTTGAGGAAGTAACAAAGAGGATTGATGAGGGCAGAGCAGTAGATGTGATCTAGATGGACTTCGACAAGGCATTCGACAAGGTTCCCCATGGGAGACTGATTAGCAAGGTTTGATCTCATGGAATACAGAGAGAACTAGCCATTTGGATAGAGAACTGGCTCAAAGGTAGAAGACAGAGGGTGGTGGTGGAGGGTTGTTTTTCAAACTGGAGGCCTGTGACCAGTGGAGTGCCACAAGGATCGGTGCTGGGCCCTCTACTTTTTGTCATTTACATAAATGATTTGGATGTGAGCATAAGAGGTACAGTTAGTAAGTTTGCAGATGACACCAAAATTGGAGGTGTAGTGGACAGCGAAGAGGATTGCCTCAGATTACAACAGGATCTTGATCGGATGGGCCAATGGGCTGAGAAGTGGCAGATGGAGTTTTATTTAGATAAATGCGAGGTGCTGCATTTTGGGAAAGCAAATCTTAGCAGGACTTACAGACTTAATGGTAAGGTCCTAGGGAGTGTGGCTGAACAAAGAGACCTTGGAGTGCAGGTTCATAGCTCCTTGAAAGTGGAGTCACAGGTAAATAGGATAGTAAAGAAGGCGTTTGGTATGCTTTCGTTTATTGGTCAGAGTATTGAGTACAGGAGTTGGGAGGTCATGTTGCGGCTGTACAGGACATTGGTTAGACCACTGTTGGAATATTGCGTGCAATTCTGGTCTCCTTCCTATCAGAAAGGTGTTGTGAAACTTGAAAGGGTTCAGAAAAGATTTACAAGGATGTTGCCAGGGTTGGAGGATTTGAGCTATAGGAAGAGGCTGAACAGGCTGGGGCTGTTTTCCCTGGAGCGTCGGAGGCTGAGAGATTACCTTATAGAGGTTTACAAAATTATGAGGGGCATGGATAAGGTAAAAAGGCAAAGTCTTTTCTCTGGGGTTGGGGAGTCCAGAACTAGAGGGCATAGGTTTAGGGTGAGAGGGGAAAGATATAAAAGAAACCTAAGGGGCAACTCTTTCACACAGAGGGTGGTACGTATATGGAATTAGCTGCCACAGGAAATGGTGGAGGCTGGTACAATTGCAACATTTTAAGAGGCATTTGGATGGGTATATGAATAGAAAGGGTTTGGAGGGATATGGGCCGGGTGCTGGCAGGTGGGACTAGATTGGGTTGGGATATCTGGTCGGCATGGACGGGTTGGACCGAAGGGTCTGTTTCCATGCCATACATCTCTATGAGTCTATGACTCCATGACTCTAAGACCATCTGAGGATCCTAAGTCCCAAATGTGGATGACCAAAGCATCCAAGTTTAATGGACATATTCTCTTCGAGACCAGCCGTACTGCCCAGACTTTAGCTGCAGTAGTGTCTAAGGGGAAATACAGGTCAGGGCAGCTTTGTTATACTTTGTGAGGCCTCTCCTTGGGAGAGGACACAGAGGATTTGCTTCACTCTGGTTATTAATCATAGATAGATTTGGAAATGTTCTGAAATTGTAGACAGTCATAAATTTGCTTCAAAGTGAAGTGTCACATCTCCTGCTTCTGTTAATCTCGTTTTCCTATTAAGCGGTTTCAGCTCAGTACATTTGGATTAAGTGAGTGAACAATATCCTGTCCAGGATCTTCCCGTACTCCCCACCTCCTGTCCTCAAGAAGGGTCTGTGCACTGTTGCTGTCCCTACCTGCACCCCCCGACCCCCCGACCAAATGCACATATGTTTTATCCACTCCCCCCGCCGATGGTTGAGAAGATGGGATCTCAGTTTTAGTGCAAAGGAGACACAACCGGGGTCACATCTAATCAAAGGAGCATACCGGACAGAACAGCAAGGATGAGTACTGACCAGCCTCCAGTTAACTAAAGACACGTGGCACAGAAACTAATGAGAAGCAATAAAAGACAAATGAAAGGGATTGATTTAAAATGTCACTCAGCTCACTATTGCTTCTATGACATGGAAGAGTTATTACAGAATTAAAGTATGCCTTTAATAATTGACAAGCCTGCTTCATTATTCATTCTGAAGCAGATTAAATCTTTCGTTTCATTGTTTTTGCACCATTTATGAACAGAAGAGATTTTAGTAACAAGAAAAAGCAATTAGGCAATCTTGCCCCATTTCCACAGATCGCCCACCACTCATCAACCACCCTCCCAAAAGCCCCACCCCAAGTCTCTTCTCCCCTCAGTTCCCAGGAACATGTCCCATTGCCAATTTGAACTGATCAACGCTTCTACAACTTTTATTGATTACTAATTCCACACGATGAAAAAGTTTTGCTTACTTCCCTGTTATTCCCAACTTCCTTATTTTCATCTTGTGGCTCCTAAGGTTTGAAACCTTCACCTTACCGATTAATTTGCCCAAATCACTTTGGTTCTCTCTTTTCATAATTGTGAAAACTTGAATCAGAGCTGAAAATGTGTTGCTGCAAAAGCGCAGCAGGTCAGGCAGCATCCAAGGAACAGGAGAATCGACGTTTCGGGCATAAGCCCTTCTTCAGGAATGAGGAAAGTGTGTCCAGCAGGCTAAGATAAAAGGTAGGGAGGAGGGACTTGGGGGAGGGGCGTTGGAAATGCGATAGGTGGAGGGAGGTCAGGTGAGGGTAATAGGCCGGAGTCTGGTGGGGGCGGAGAGGTCAGGAAGAAGATTGCAGGTTAGGAAGGCGGTGCTGAGTTTGAGGGATTTGACTGAGACAAGGTGGGGGGAGGGGAAATGAGGAAACTGGAGAAAACTGGAGTTCATCCCATGTGGTTGGAGGGTTCCCAGGCAGAAGAGGAGGCGCTCTTCCTCCAACCATCGTGTTGCCATGGTCTGGCGATGGAGGAGTCCAAGGACCTGCATGTCCTTGGTGGAGTGGGAGGGGGAGTTAAAGTGTTGGGCTACGGGGTGGTTGGGTTGGTTGGTCCGGGTGTCCCGGGTGTCCTGGGACCAACCAACCCAACCACCCCGTAGCCCAACACTTTAACTCCACCTCCCACTCCACCAAGGACATGCAGGTCCTTGGACTCCTTCATCGCCAGACCATGAAGGGGAAGAGAGGGATTGAGCAGTTTAGGCTTATCCCGTTTGGAGTTCAGAAGAATGAGAAGCAATCGAATTGAGGTGTATAAAATGCTCCAGGTGATTGACCAATTAGACGTAGAAAGAATGTTTCCTTATATGGAGCATTCCAGAATGCAATGTCCTACTTTAGGATAAGGGATAACAGATTTTAAACAGAGATGAGGAGAAATTGCTTAGACCATAAGACATAGGAGCAGAAATTAGGCCATTTGGCCCATCATGTCTGCTGCGCCATTCAATCATGGCTGATATATTTCTCAACCCCATTCTCTTGCCTTCTCCCTGTAACCTTTGATCCCCTTACCAATTGAGAACCTATCTATCTCTGTCATAAATATACTCAATGACTTGGCCTCCACAGCTTTCTGTGACAATAAATTCTAAAGATTCACCACTCTCTGGCTGAAGAAGCTTCTCCTTATCTCTGTTCTAAAGGGTCTTCCCTTTAATCGAAGCCTGTGCTCTTACGTCCTAGTCTCTCCTGCTAATGGACACATCTTCCCAATGTCCATTCTATCCAAGCCTTTCAGTGTTCTGTATGTTTCAATTACATCCCCCCACCCCCCCACCCCCAATCCTTATAAACTCCAATGAGTATAGACCCAGAGTGTTTAAATGTTCCTCATATGTTAAGCCTTTTATTCCTGGGATCATTATCATGAACCTCTACTGGACGGCTCCAGGGCCAATACGTGTGAGATATGGGGCCCAAATTGCTCACAATATTCAAAATATTCTCAGTGTGCCAGCAGATTGGCAAGTTGTCTGCATAACGCGTTTTGTTGAGAGAGCCAGGTAACTGAAGACCAATCCAGCTTACTTTTTCAGTGAACATCATCTGGAGGCCAGAATATGCCATTAAATGCAAATGTACCTCGTTGACTAACTTTTGTTACCTGTACTAAATTTCCATGAGAATTTCTACACTTTAAAAGGCACAATATAAATGCAAGTTCTGAATGTTTCACAGGATAGGTGAAATGGACCGAATTACGCCATCTTAAATTTGATCAGTTGCAAGGCAAAGGTTTCTTATGCTCAATGCAATAAGGGGGTCTATATATTCCAATGACTGATCTTACTTTGGTTGCAATTAGACAAGAACCCCCCAGGTCATCTTCTCTACCTATCGCATTTCCGATGCCCCTCCCCCAAGTCCCTCCTCCCTACCTTTTATCTTAGCCTGCTGGACAAACTTTCCTCATTCCTGAAGAAGGGCTTATGCCCGAAACGTCAATTCTCCTGTTCCTTGGATGCTGCCTGACCTGCTGCGCTTTTCCAGAAACACATTTTCAGCTCTGATCTCCAGCATCTGCAGACCTCACTTTCTCCTTGCAATTAGATAAGTCAAGGCTTCATCTTTGTGACCACTTCACTCAAGTGATTTTTTTTTTGTCAGGTTCAAAATAGGTTAGGTAGGAGTTTTGACGTGATTGGGAGAGGTGCAGGGTACTTTAAAATAATGGAGTGATCCTGAAGTCCTGCCAAAAGTAATAGGACGATATTGTTTGAACCTTTCAGCCCAGCTGTTGGCCAGAATGATTGGTTGCCTGGTTGTTGGGAGGGAAGACCCATGTTGAAAGGTATTGGTCAGGAAAGAGCAAGAGATCATGAGTCAATGTTGTAGTATGGGTTGGGCTGTTTGTTCATCACAGGGAGGGAGAGATTACAGTATGTGACCTTGGTGAAGATAGGGGAAGCCTCTTGGCAGAAACACTATGGCTCCTCTTGGCCCACAAGCAGTGCTGGAAAAGTATCCAAATTCAAGATCCAGCAGTTATCTCATATCAATTTCCAGCACTGAGTATTTGCATTGGGAGCGGGAGACTGGAAACTGGATGATTTCTGGGTCCGAAACCCACCCTTTCCGGAAGAAATCATTTATTGGGATTTCCACACGGTGATCCCATTAATGAGAATGAAGACAGGTTTTTTGTCCAATTAATGGTGGCAGGCGGGATCTTGAAACTAGAGGGCAATCAGAGACCATTCAATTTATGAAGGTCTCTGATAACAGTGCGTAACTGCCTCAGTGAAGGATATGTAACTGAGAGGGCAACTTAATGTGAATGTGTCCTCTCAAAGTGACAGAATATAGGCCACCACTTCATAGAATCTCTACAGTGCAGAGGATAGCCATTTGGCCCATCAAGCCGACACCAATCCTTCAAAGAGCATTCCATCCAGACTCACCCTCGACCCCAACCCTGCATTTCCCAGGACCAATCCAACCAGCCTGCACAACGTTCTGTGGGAGGAAATCAGAAACTCCAGAGGAAACCACACAGATACAGGGGAAAGGTGCAAACTCCACATAGACAGTTGCCTGAGGGCGGAACTGAACCTGGAAGCATGGCGCTGTGCGATCCATTGTGCCACTGTACCACACATGAGCCAACGTGCCGCCCCACTGTTGGGGGATATCTTTCTACAAGATGGTCTTCAGTATTACCCACGTCTAGGTAGGGAGACAGAGCCGGTGAGCCAACTTGGAGTGTTGCTAGGTGCACAAAAAATGCTGTGGAAATTAAACTTTTGTCAGACTTGCACAGGGAAACTCGAGACTGACTAGAACGTTTTAGTCGGATTCTTTGAATTACTCATAAAACGACTCCTGCTGAGTAAAAGCTGCCTCTCTGTGAGACGGGGAGTCCTGCCAGGTCCTGAGTTTATTTGGTAAATATGGCTGACACTAGGGTTGGGAATGGGAGACCGGCATGCTGTTGTTTTTTGAGCTCCATGAGTCCCCGATCTTGACTTCAGTGAAAAATTTCACCCCTGGGTTTCTGCGATCCTGGGAAATCTGACTCACAGACCCATTAAAGTGAGTTTGAATTCACTAGATCATTAGAGATGTGCTGGTTTTGCATTACTTTGTAAAAGTAATGAGCACTGCTGATATGTGGCTCTGGATAACTGCACAGTCCTGAAGAAGGGTTATACCTGAAATGTTGACTTGTACTGAAACGTTGACTTCTCCACATCCTTTAGTGGTTGCTGTATTCTTCCAGCCACCTGCTTGTCTATGTTGTCTGGATGGCTGGTTTGCAATGCAGAGTGCATGATTCAAGGTTACCATGAAAAACTTCCCTTCTCAATCTCTCCCCTTGCCTGAAGCGTGGTGACCCTCAGATTAAACCACCATCAGTCATGTCTCTCTCTCTCTCTCTCTCTCCCTGTCTCTCTCTATCTCTCTCTCTCGTGAGACAGCAGCCCTATGGTCTGAAGTGTCTATGGCAACCTTCACCTTTGTTTTAACATAGAGCACACTGGGTGAAGGAGATTTGGGAAACTGGGTTGAGGGTGGGTACTATTGTCCAAATTGAAGTGACAGGGTAATATGGAGTGACAACAGGGGATTGTGAGAGGCAAGAGTAATGTTATTTTGCTAAATTATGTTAGAGGCTTTGTTATTGTCTTCGCAAGCCAAGTTAGACTGTCGAACTGGTTCATCTCTGTACCTAAACTCCTCTCACAATCCATCATGGCCCATGTAATACAGTGTGAGCCCAAAGCCCTGTGTGGGAAAATGAAAATGACACCACATGTGGGTTGTCTGCATTTTACCAGGTATAAAAGTGCACAGGTTGGATTTTCCTGAACTTGGATGAAATTTTAACATAGAGAATGAGAAAGAAATGAAGTTTTGTGGAGAGTAAGCTATAGAGAATGAATTTTCGAGGCAAATCTATTCTACATGGTCCCTATTCCTGATGAAGGGCTTTTGTCCGAAATGTCGATTTTCCTGCTCCTCGGATGCTGCCTGACTTGTTGTGCTTTTCCAGTACCACTCTGATCTATTCTAGGAGAGGGCAACTGAAAGACTTGGAGAATATGAGAGGGATAACGAGCTAAGGTCAGATTTAGTAAGTGCTGTACATAGAGACAGGCACAAAGCAGATGTTGAGAAATGACAAACAGGAAGTTTTGGAGAAGGGAGATGGAGAAAGAATAGGAAAGAAGAAAAGATGGAGAGAGAGAGACAATGATTTACACAGAATGGAAAATACTAATTGCTGGTGTTCTTTGTTTTGTTTTATCATCGCAATACTTCGATCGAAAACTTTTGAGATGGTGACAGCCACAGACTCAGGTTCACCAAGTTTTAAGATGGGCGGTGAAGAGCAGAACTGACAGAGAGCAGCTATCAGCCTTCTGCAAGTGACATGTGATGTGTATGTGCTGTCAAGAGTTTGTGGTTCATGAACATTTGATATGAATGTATCACAACTGTGCCGCTTTCTGTGGATTTGAAAGTGCTAAATGTCATCATATGCCCGACAGGATGGCAACTCCCCTCCCACAGAGGATCCCAGCTAATGTCAATGAGGACGTTTAGAGTGAAATGTTTGATTTTCCTTCACCCGGCTTTAGCACATAGAGTCCTGAGCCTCTACTCCACTCTGTCTTGCTGCCCCTGGGGAGTCAGTGAGAGTTGACGGCAGTCAGTATACATTCTGTGCCAGATGTTGGCAGGAGAGAGCTGGCCAAAACAGAGAAGAAAACTGTATTTATATTGTCTCTTTTAAAGTTGGAAATCTCAACTTAATTACAGGAACATAATCAGACAAAATTAACACAAGTTAAGGAGAAAGGCATTCTAGGGAATTTTCTTCCCTGGAAAGTAGTGGAGGTTTAAATTTAGTCAAAGTAGAGTTAGATAATGCTTACTTTTATAGACAAGAGAATCTGGCACTGTTGCTCTGTAAACGCGGAACTCTCTCCAGTACTATGTGGTTGAGGCTAACTGCAAAGATACATTTAAGATGAAACTTTGTAAAAATATAATGGAGAACACATAGAAGTTTTTCTTGAAAAGGTGAGTTGGAAGTAGACTGGGTAAAGACTACCGCAGAGGAGTTCTTAGACTGATGGCCTGTTTTTGTGCTGGAAACTCTGTTCAACTGCAGTTCTCCAGGGCTCATCCTATTCTTCAACTACAAGTCTAGACAGCAAGTGCCAATTTATTCAACTGTGAGAACTATCATCTATATACAAATCCAGTCTTTCACTATCTCTCCCTGTAGTATCTGCACACACAATTTCTATGAGGGGTGAGACAGAAGAAGGATCAAACGCAGAAGCCCTGACAGAGTCTGTTGAGAGTGTGGTGCTGGAACAGCACAGCAGGTCAGGCAGCATCCAAGGAGCAGGAGAATAGATGTTTTGCGCAAAAGCCCTTCATCAGGAATCATTCCTGATGAAGGGTTTATGCCTGAAACATGGATTCTCCTGCTCCTCGGATGCTGCCTGACCTGATGTGCTTTTCCAGCACCACATTCTCGACTCTGATCTCAAGCATCTGCAGCCTTCACTTTCTCCTGGCAGATTCTGTACCCTATTGTACATAAACCAATTTCAAATCCTCTACCAGCACTCCCTCTGAGACTAGCAACTTATCACTAACTGATTATGAACTCTGGGATGTCTGTGCTATACATGATTCTGCACGATACCTTGAAGTTTTAGTAGCACAGAACTCTGGTATAGTGTTAGCTGCATATAATCAATTCTGTTTGCATCAGAAACCTTGTTCCCATGAAAGCTGGATAACGGCTGCTTATAAACAAGATTTCAGGCCTTCATAAACAATGCTTCATTAAAATGAACAGCAGCAACATGTGCACTGAAGAATTTTTAATCTCACAGTCTACTCTCTACTCACTAACAATGGAGGGATACTGCAGTCTTAGGACTGGAGTTATATCCATTCAGTGAAGATGTACCTCTAATGCACATAATACTAGGATATTCCATGAGCAATGTGGGGTTGCATTAATGCAGGAATGGACGATTAATAGTCAGACGATTATTCACCACGAGTTGGTTTACTTCACTGATAGTATGGTGCTGTAATGCATTTAGTAGCAAATTGTACATAATCAGTGGAGACTTCTATGACCACAATCTCCACATCACAGCTTTGTCCATTGATATAGATTTTCTAAGGGCCATCTTTGCTGTAAAAAGATTCAGAACTCAAGGGGTAATTAGCCTCCTGCGAATCTCTGTCTGCTGGAGTGCCTCAGGAGGGTTATGCTGAAAGTAAACACATGAAGAATCCAGTTAGTTCAGCCTTGTTTTATCTGCTCACAAAAAGGGGTCAAGAATATACAAGCTTGACTTTACACTCTGCACAAAGTACAGCAGGCACTGGGGAGGCAGAGGTCAGCGTGTTGATGCAGAGGTTAGTATCAGATTGGTACTTTCTGTGAAACGCAAGTGAGCAAAGGGAGTGATTGCAAAGTAAGATCTAAATGTGAGTAATTTATATTCTTATTTAAAGGAAATGCACAAGTCATTCGAAACCAGCAATTACCCCTTGGAATGTTTAAATTCTCCTCCCAGCAGGTGAGGACTCTTTAATAAAGAATCTCTGGCTGCAGATGGCTGGCTTAAGTTCCATCATTAGTTTGTGTGTGTCTGTGTATGTGTCTGTGCGTCTGTGTGTGTGTCTGTCTGTGTATGTGTCTGTGTATGTGTCTGTGTGTCTGTGTGTCTGTGTCTGTGTGTGTGTCTGTCTGTGTGTCTGTGTGTGTGTCTATCTCTGTGTGTGTGTGTGTATACGTGTGTAGACACTTCTGGATCTGTATCTCTTTCTCTCAGTACATATGTGTGTCTTTGTGGGTCAGCCTTTGTAAATCATGCAACCCCTGCACAGAATCTCTACAGTGTGAAAACAGCCCCTTTGGTCCAAAAAGTCCACACTGAACCTCCTAAGAGTAACCCACCCAGACCCATTCCCCTACCCTATTACTTGACATTTACCCCTGACTAATGCATTTAACCTACACATCCCTGAACACTGTGGGCAGTTTAGCACGGCTAATTCACCTAACCTGCACATCTTTGGATTGTGGGTGGAAACCGGAGCACCCGGAGGAAACCCACACAGACACTGGGAGAATGTACAACCTCCACATGGGCAGTCGCCTGAGGCTGGAATTGAACCCAGGTCCCTGGCACTGTGAGGCAGCAGTGCTCACTGTGCCATTGTAAGGATGTTTATCTGTCAGTCTGTGTCTTTGTGTTGGTGTGGGTATGTTTCTGATACTTTATTTGAGCTCATTGCAGTTCTCTGCCTGAATCACTTTCCTCCTATTCTAATTAACTTCAAAAATCTCCTAGAAAGCCTGATCTTTCAGTTCTATTCTTCCTCCTTGTTCTTGTGTGCAGGCTGCCATTCCTATTTGTACAGCTCACGAATATTGAATTGATGCAACTTATTGTGTGTGTATCTAGCTGAGTGTATCCATCTCTGTCTGCCTTTCAGTCAATGTGACCTTGTGTGTGTGCAGCTGTTTATTTTTGTGCTGCATGTGGGAATGCGTATGTGTGTGTGTCTGAGTGCATATATGTGGATATTTCCATTTGGGTGTGTATGTGTGCGCATGTGTATGCACGTGTGTGTGTGTGTTTATATGTGTAGGTGTGACCGAATGTGTGGCCATGTGTGTGTGTAGATATGTGTGTGAGTGTGACCATGCGTGTTTAGCTCGGTGTGGGAGAGTATGGCCATGTGTGTGTGTAGATAGGTATGTGAGAGTGTGGCCATGCGTGTTTGCATATACGTGTGTGTGTGTGTCTATTATTACTCACCCAGCCCATGCTGCCTCCATCAGGATATGCAGACCACGTTGAGGCAGTGAGCAAATAAATATCTGCTAACTAACACAAAATCTTCACCAGGTTTCCATTCAGATGCAGGCTCTCTTGTCTAACCGATTGCTCAATTAATACAGGATGATTGTTCTATTAGGGTTACTTTTCAGCAGTGCATCTGTCCTCAGGACCTCACCTGAGGCATCCTGAACTCACTTTCCCTGGCAGCTCTCCAAGTGTCAGAGAGAAGAGTGTTTCATCCTGTGTATGTGCTGGATTGCAGCCAAGATCCCCAAGGCCAGTTACATCCCTCCACGGAGAGAGGAGACTTTCACTGCATCTGTCTCAGTTGGACAGAAGCCGAGGTGTTGTCGTTGAAAGGATAGAGGGACTGTACCAGTCATTTACATCACACAGAGAGAGGAGGCAGCTCGCATCCATCTGTCTGAGGAACTGAGCCAGATTGATGAATGGGCAGTCTTGAAAGCCAGTGTCCCGCCTCGATCTGTGTCTGACCTCCGCCTTCATTCCTGTCACCTTGTGTTTGCACAGTCAATCACATTTCACACCTGTCTGGGACTGCAACATCAACTGAAATCATTAAGAACATTTTCAATTAGAAAATTTAGTTAACAGAACCTGGATTCTGTACTGGCACGCTGTTTGGTGCAGGAAATAACAGGCATCAGCACTGACTTTATATCTGAATCTGTTAGGGATGTAAGGGAAACATTAGCAGTGATTGTAGGGATTGCTGAGCTGTATTGTTCAAGGGGAGCTGTGCATTGTGTGTGAGCTCCATTTTGGGAAGTATCAGACAACGCATTGTAGTGATGTAACAGAGAGAGTTCTTGGTTTGGGGCAGAAACAATCCAGAAATCACTTTTGTCTTTCCTTTGTGGCTCAGAACTTTTTGTGAAGGCTGTCTCTTTTTTTTAAAATTGATCATAGACTGTGGTGACTGCCGGGATGTTCAGCTTCAGCCTCCACCAATCTATCTCTGAGTCAACACCATAGCTGCATTGGATTGAGTAGCTAAATTATAGCATACCATAACCTTCTCAAGGACAATGAAATCTGGGCAATAAATGTTGACCTTGTCAGCAGTGCCCATATCTCGTGAACAAAAGAGAATGATAATTAAGGCCAATGCCCAACACAGGATTTGGACATTTAAATATTAATGTGTCTGGGCGAATCAACAAACAGCTGTATATAGGCTGCTCCAACGTGATGAGGGCAGACATTAACTACAAAACAGGTGAACTCTGAGACCAGGGATCACTGTTGTCAAGAGGTTAAGTGAGAGAACATGTGCTTGTATATCCAAGCCCTGATGTCTCCGCAATTATGTTGTAATGGTGCTGTTGTATCTGTAGCTCTCTACTCCCAGCCAGTGTGTCACTGTTAACTGGGATATGTAGTCTACGTGCAATAACGTGGAAGTTGGTTGTGATAAACTCTCACATTTTAACGGGCTTGTTATTTTACTTACTGTGTTAAACATAAGTACATCTCGGTACATCCTGTACATATGTCAAATGCACAAACCCATGGTTGTCAGTTAATCAGTTAGAGTTGATGATGATGATGCTGTGTGGTGAGATGATGAATGGATCTGATTGGGCACTGCGGCTCAAACATGATAGACCTAGAATTGACATTTGGCACCAAGTAAGCAGACTATGGCGGATTGGTGATCCAGTACCTTTTCCAAGTTTCTCTGTATTGAGTTCTATTCCAGATAAACATGTGGGTTAGTGGCACATGCAGGCCACTGAGCCAATCTGATATTCCGGAAGATCATGATTACTCCACAATCCCACCTACCTCCAATAATGTCGCACCACGTTCTCACCAAGAACCCATCAACTGTGCCTTAAGAATGGTCAAAGAATCCGTGTCCACCTGCCTTTTGGGGAAGAATGTTCCAAAAACACTCAACCCTCTGAGAGCAAAGGTTTCTCCTCATCTGTCTTCAATGGGCAAACTCTTCTTTTCAAAGACAGAGCCCTTGTCTTTGATTCTCCCTCAAGAGAAAACATCTTTTCAATATCCATTCTTTGAAGACACCTCAGAATCCTTCTTGTTTCAATCAATTGGTCCATTACTCTTCTAAATCCCGGAAGAGGATTCTGGATTAGAGTGGTGCTGGAAAAGCACAGCAGTTCAGGCAGTTTCCTGCTCCTCAGATGCTGCCTGAACTGCTGTGCTTTTCCGGCATCACTCTAATCCAGAATCTGGTTTCCAGCATCTGCAGTCATTATTTTTACCCCACTAAATCCCAGAAGATACAAACGTAGCCTGTCTTATCTTTCCTCATTAAACAACGCACCTGTTCCAGGTATTTTTCTGGGAAACATTTTCTGATCTGCTTCCAATTCATTTACATTCTTCCTTAAATAAGGAGACCAACACTGAAGGTGATTTTCCCAAATGGGGTCTAACCAATGCCCTGTATAGCTGAAGCATAACCTTCCGACTTTTGTATTCAATCCCCTTGCATTGATCGATAACACTCAAATAACTTTCCAAAATACTTCCTGTACCTGCATTCTGTACTAAGCTCCAGTGATTCATGCACCATGGTGCTCAGACCACCCTTCCCACACACCCTGCATCTCAGAGAGCTGCAATTTCTTATTATTCCTACCACCAAAGTTGACACTTTCACACTTTCCCATATCCTACTTGCCCGATCTTTGCCCACTTAACCCATCTGTACCCACCTTATTTACTCATCACAACTTTTTTTCCTACCAAATTGTGTCATCAGCAAATTTAGCAACCATACCTCTATCCTTTCATCCAAGTCACTTAGATAGATCGTAAAAGGTTGTGCCCTTAGCTCTGATCCATGTAGCACATGACCTGTTATGTCGCCTGCCAATCTGAAAAATAGACAAATTTATGCCTAGTCTGTGGCCTTTGGTAGCTAACAAATTCTGTATCCATGCCAATATGTTATCCATCAACTACATCATGAGCTTTTAATTTATTTTAAATGAGATGCGCTCTATGCCATATATTGGTGTACAGGCTAGAGTCATAGAGTCATAGAGATGTACAGCATGGAAACAGATCCTTCGGTCCAACTTGTCCATGCCGACCAGATATCCCAACCCAATCTAGTCCCATTTGCCAGCACTTGGCCCATATCCCTCTAAACCCTTCCTATTCATATACCCATCCAGATGCCTTTTAAATGTTGCAATTGTACCAGCCTCCATCACTTCCTTTGGCAACTCATCCCATACACGTACCACCCTCTGCATGAAAATGTTGCCCCTTAGCTCCCCTTTATATCTCTACCCTCTCACCCTAAACCAATTCCCTCTAGTTCTGGACTCCCCCAACCTAGAGAAAAGACCTTGTCTATTTATCCTATCCATGCCCCTCATGATTTTATAAACCTCTATAAGGTCACCCCTCAGCCTCCGACGCTCCAGGGAACTTCCCCGCTCTATTTACTTGTTTCCTAAAATTTGACACATAGTCCAAATATGTGATCCCTGAATTCTGACTTACCAATTTCTCCTTAATCAATCTTAGTGGTCCTCTCACTTCATGCCTCAAAACTAATTCAAATTGACTGAATTTGGTCAATTAATGTGGTGCATCTCTAATCGCAAAAAAGTACAAATGTAATTCCCTTATCATCTGGATAGTCTTGACTATAAGGTCCTCAAAGTGGTCTTTAATGTCTGATGCCACCTTTCTAGCATGTGACTCAGGATGGTATGGAGTAGTCCAGGCTAGTAAAAATGTTTTTGTTATTTCAGTTTGGGTTTATTTTACCCGTAAATGACTCCCTACTGGTAGTTCATGCGCCACTCGCAACACCTTCTTTCTGTAACCCACTGGCAATACAACTTGATGAACTTCTGCCAATTTCTCAATTTCCTGAATATGTAATGTTCTCCATTTCCTTAGTAAGACATCATTTCAAAGGTAGTAGCATTCAGGGATACATTCAGATTATTTTTTCCGTGTATGCCCTTTGATACAATTGCTTTAAACTTTCATCTTTCTGCTGTAACTCAGTTCATTTATCTGAGCTAAAGATATCTGCTTTATCATCTATCTGCTCCTGTTTGTGCTAACCATCTGATCGAACAGGGTTTCTGCTAATTCCACTTCAACTTTCTTATCTGTTCTCTTTGATCTCTCATGTTTCAACTGGCTATTTTGTGACCTTGTTACCACACAGTGGGGAAAAATCCCAGGATATGTGTCCTGCAACAGTTCAGTTGGGTTTCCACTGGCTTTTCCACTAGCACTCCTAATGATGAATCAGCTATATGGTTAGCAAGGACACATTGTATTCCTGGAGCTGAGAGTTTGTCCAGTACTCCTACCAAGACCTCTCCATTCTTCACTGATCACTCTAACCTCACTCTACATTATTGAACGCTTCTTGTCTCACCATGAATTCCCATTACTAATACTGGCAATAATCCTTCAGAGGTACATATTTCCTCAACTTTCACCATCAAAGATGTATCTCTTAATATTGTAACCTCTTTACCTACTGCTCCTGGAATAAAATTTACCTTCGTAGGTATATGGTTTAAGAATATCTGGCACTTCCTCCTTAACCAATCTCTGGCCGGCTTGTACATTTTGATGCAGATTTCTAGCCTCCACAATGCTTTCTGTTAACACTCCAACAAAACTCACTGGTTTATCCTTTTTTCCTACATCTGGCTTCCCATTACTTTTCTTAACCCACCAACACTGTGATTTATTGCAGTGAAAACACCAGAGCTTTTTAACTTCTCTTTCCCCGTCAAGGGTTTCCTTTTTACCCTGTGGTGTTATTCTTATGATCTTCACCGAGATCTACCTTTAGCTTTCCACGTGAGGATTTCTCTTTTCCCCAATTTCTATCCCTCACGGATTGAAATTAATTTTGGAAATCAAACTTTGACTTATGGACCAACTCATAATCATCAGCCACTTCAGCTGCTAACCTGGTTGTTTTAACTCTTTGCTCTTCCACATGCATTTGCACTACTTCAGGAAGTGAATTTTTGAACGCCTCCAAAATGATCATCTCTCTAAGAGCTTCATAGATTTGCTCTATTTTAAATGCCCTTATCCACCTATCAAAATTATTTTGTTTGATCCTTTCAAACTCAATGTAGGTTTGACCAGGGTCCCTCTTTAGATTCCTGAAACATTGCCTTCTTGCACAAGCTCATATACACTTAAAATGGCTTTCTTCACCTCCTCATGTATCCAGATACCTCCTCTGATAATGATGCGAATACCTCACTAACTCAACCTACAGGTGTTGTTTCGATCAACAAAACCCACATGGTCACTGGCACTGCATTTGTTTAGCCACCTTTTCAAATGAGATGAAAAAGGCTTCCACATCCATCTCATCAAATTGAGGCAATGCTTGAATTATTTGAACAGTTTCTCACCAGGCTTTTGGCTCCCATGAGTTTGCTCATCCTCACTTTGTTGCTTATCGAGCTTACCTTCAGCCTTCATCTGCGTCCCTTTAAGCTGATGTTTCTGTCCAAATGCCAATTTCTGAAGTTCAAACTCCCTCTCTTTCTTCCTTTCCTCTCTCTCATTTTCTCACTTCTCTCTCTTCTTTCTTTCTCTCTATTTTACTTTTTGTTTTGCTAAACCAATAGTTTTTTTTCTATTTCCTCTGCTTTTAATCATAATTCAAACCATTTCATTTCTGTTGCCCTTTCCTTGTCTTTTGTCTCTTTCTGCTTCATTTTCAATTGAATTTTAGCCATCTTTAAAGATTCGGATGGTGTTTCCAGCAAATGTAAATGCTGAGTTATTGCTGGAATTATCTCTCCTTTCCTCACGGAAGGAGGCAGCTCCAACCCCCAGCTTGTCTGCTAATTCCAGCAGCTTGGCTTTAATCCCCTCCTGAAAAACCCCCAAGGTCACTTCTTCCACCCCCAGAAAACTTTTGGTGACTGAAAGAGCCATTGCTATCCCAAGCACAGTTTAAACCAAACGAATTCAACACATGAAACAAAAGACACTACCACTCACTGCCTTTGAGTCAAGCACCCCTAGGCCCAATCCCGCAAAGAGCCCCCAATCTGATATGGGCCAGACATTTCAAGAAAGTAGCCTAAACCCTAACTTTGCTAGTTGTATTCAGCAAGTTTAGATGGATATTCCAGGACTGATGCAGCTGGCCCAACCAATTAGTTTTAAACAAAACAGAATACGTTTGCAAGATTACTGCATGAAACAGAAACAGATGAGAACAGAGTACCGAGTAACTTAACCTCTCAGAAAACCCAACAGATTGTTCCCAACTTAGTGATGCTTTTCCAAATACTTGCAATAATCTCCATAAACACCCCTTGGCAAAAAAGGCAAAATCAAACCTAGCCTCCAACAGGAGAGAGGTCAGAGAGAGAGAGAGATAGGGTCAGCATGGACCTGCTTCTTTGGGTCCAGCAGGTTCACAACTGGCTGCTTGCTAAAACCAAACCAAAAAACCCAAACCAGAGAAAAGCTGAGCTCGGAGAACTGGCCAGTCCCCTTTCATTGTAGGAGTATTTTTGTAAAAAACTGAAAAGCTTCTCCGAATCGATCAACCCCAGACATTTTAGAAACTGTGTCTTTATGACCACCTGAGAAAAAACAAGGACAACTTAACCTTGTTAAAGAAGCAGCATCATCATAATATTTTCTATGACCTCTGGCACGTGCTCTTCTGTAATATGAACTGTTGTCAAAACATCAATATTTATTTCCCTGAGTTTTCTAGCCTCTGTGGTATATGCTTCACTCTAGAGGTTTCGGTGCATATTTAACAACTCTTTTCTTCTAGCGAAATCTCTTTTACCTAATCTTATATTGATGACCCCTCAACCTAGGACACTAAAAATAGCCAGTTTTCATCCACTGTGTTCCATCCCTTCAGAATTTTAACGCCTTTATGAATGACATTGGAACCCAACAAATGCAGGTCCAGTTTTCTCAAGTCTGTCTGCATTTGCCTTTCGTCATACCGATTAGTGCTTTGTGAATCTGTATGTTAAATTCTCGCTATTACTTGAGCATTCATCCTCTAAAGTGTGTTCAAATCTGGTTGTACTGAAGGTTTATATAGATTCACCATTGCGTCTGAACTTTTATATTCTGTCGTTTGCCACAAACCAGTATTCCATTAGCTTTTATTTATGTCCTTTCTCTACTTAAGTGCATTAAGCATTTTAAATATCTTGTGAATCTGAACCACAAATCATTCTGCTTTTCCATATCATACACGCTTCAATCGTTTCACATGTATTTATGACTTTTCTCTTAACCAAAGTGTACTATTTCACACATTTGGACAGTGAATTCCATCTGCCACTTTAGGCACCTTATTATTATCCTCTAGCAGCTTTTGTTGATCCCCTTAAATGATTTAGTATACCTCCTACTTCAGTATCAGCTGCATGCTTCAGACATCGAACAGAAGGAAGGAACCCATTGAGACATTGCTGCCCTCACTCCAGCCACTCTCAGATTGCCCTACATTCTACTGTATATATCCTTCTTTCTGGCCACTTCTTAACTCAATATGAGCTCTTCCCACATTCTGGACCCATTCATTTTTTCAGAGACATTGTGTGGCACCTTTTCAAAAGTTTTCTGAGCATCCATGTGAATGTCTACGGAATGTCCCCACCCCAATCTACTTTAATTGTCAGTCTTCAGACAACCTGAATAGGCTTCTAATTAATTCTTTTCATTGAGATGATTTAGTGAGTTCAACTTTAATTGAGGATTCCATACTTTGCACTTTTTCAAATATTAAACTATTGACCTCTAATTACTTGAACCTGCTTCACCTTAATTAAAAGTGGCCATTCACCAGTTCTCCAGGACAATTCCATTTTCAACAAGGGCCTGAAAAATAATGTGATATATTTCTTTGCACATTTTTCTCAATATATCTTGGCTGTATTGTTTCAGAAAAGCGCAGCAGGTCAGGCAGTATCCAAGGAGCAGGAGAAGGAGGGCTCATGTCTGAAATGTCGATTCTCCTGCTCCTTGGATGCTGCCTAACCTGCCATGCTTTTCCAGCAACACATTTTCAGCTCTGATCTCCAACACCTGCAGTCCTCACTTTCTCCTGTATTGTTTCAGAGTCAGGCACATTGTCCTCCATTACCTTAACGACTACTTTCCTTCAGACTTATTAAATACGTACTGACAGCATGCATACACAAGCTGGACTGCAGCAGTTCAAGTTGGGAAATTAGGAATGAACAAAACATCCTGACCTTGTCAATGACACTCACATCTCATCAACAAATAGGGGGAAAAAAACCTCATTCTGCTTTAAACCACTTTAAGATCTCTTCCCTAATATCTTTACTTTTTGTAAAAATTGAAGCAAAGTACAAGTGAAACATTTCATTTATCTTCTGTTAGCTTACTATCCTCTCCTCTCCAGGGTTCCACCACGCATTTAACAACTCTTCTTACTGATCTCATATTGTTCTATTTATGATGCTGTCCTCGTCCTTCCCCTTGCGTCTCTTATCTTTCAACTCCTTACCTCATTTTCTTGTATTCTCGCTTATATTTATTATTTTTATCTTATCTATGGACCACATATGCCCTTTTCATCAATTTTAGTTGGATTCTAGCATTATTATTTATCCACGTCATGAAGAATAAAGGCATTTTAAGGTACTCATTTCACAACTTTGTAATCTCATTTTTGATAATATCTCAATGTTGATCTATAGTCCTTGTGCCAATTTCTCTTCCCACTTCACTTTAGCTGACTCACTACTGACTTCCTAAAGTCTTCTCACTTCCAGTTTGGTTATCTTGCTATGATTAACTTTAACCCTTTATACTTTAACCTTCTGATCTTCGTTATTGTGCCCACTGTTTCATCCTCGGACAAGCCAAACAAAGACACACATGAGAATTCCTAGAGTTCCAACCGGAACTCTATCAACAAACACATCAAGTTAGACCCCATCTACCACCCCCTGAGAAAAGGAACAGGAAGTGACTTCACCACAGGAAATAACATCACCAACCCAAAGAAACCCAAATATATAAGTAGAAAGCAGGAATTTTCAGCATTGCTTTGCCTGAGACCCACTGAAGATGTTACCTAGTAGGGTAATGAAACATCTGGAAATGAACCTTCCAGCTCAGCAAGCAAACCTACATCCAAAACCTAAACCTGAGCTAAAATCTTATCAAAACTAAAGGGTGGGACAAGATCAAAACAGTATTGATTTGCATGATAATACACTTCTGCCCCTTTGATGGCCAACTTTAAAAAAGGAGAGCCCTTTTTCCATATCCAGAAATGCTCTCACTATGTTTTTTTCCCTATCACCTGTGATATTTTTTCAGCTGTTAACCACCACCAGTAAATTACCCATATTTTCCAATGGATTAATTTATATCTGAGGCCTGTTAAGTGCAATGCAACCTATTAAAGGTGGGGGAGAGGTAGGGAGGGGGTGAGGTGGCTTCAAACAGAGTGGAGTTGCAAGGGGAGATAAAGCACTCAAACTCCCCCAAAACAAACCTTTTTTAGTTTTTCTCTTTTTTATATTCAGAAGCTCTTACACACAACTCAATGTTTCTTTTAATCCCCCATCACGAAATTACCATGACTTTTCTTTGATTTTGGCTATTAACCACCATCAGTAAATCACCTGTGTAGCCAATTAGATAATTACACGCAAGGCCTGTTAAGGGCAAAGCCATCCATTATAAGTGAGGGCGAGGGAGAGGGAGAGAAATTAAATTAAATTGGAGTTGGGAGGGGGAAATAAAGCCCTCTATCCTATAAAAACAGCCTTTAACTAAATGCTCCAATGAGCATCAGCTAATTTTTTAAAAAATCATCTTTGATACGCATCCTGGTTCATTCTTAACAGTGGCAGTGTTCCATTCACTGGTCATGATTCAAGTCGCAACAGTTCCAGACTTGTGTAATAACATCTCTAAATAGGTTGATTAGAAAAATAGGTTAAATTAAAGCAAACACTTCAATCGAGAGCCCTCTTGTGAGGCAGTAGTAGTGTCTCTACTCCTGGACCAGGAAGCCTCGGTTCAAGTCCCACCTGCTGCAGGGGTGTGCAATAACATCCCTGAACAGGTTGATTAGAAAAATAGATCTTTTAAAAAAATGCATCCTGGTTCATCCTTCCATAAAACAAATTCAGCTTCATTTTTAGAAGTGGTAGTGTCCTCACTTCTGAGCCAGGAGGCCTAGATTCAAGTTCCACCTGGTCAAGAGTGCTGTTATAACACATCTGAACAGGTCGATGCAAAATATCTGTCCTGGTTCATTTTAGGAGGGCTCATGTGGTGCAGGGGTCGTGCCCCTATCCCTGGACCAGGAGGACGGGTCCAAGCCCTGTCTACTCCAGAGGAGTGCAATAACATCGCTGAGCTGGTTGATTAGAAAACATTCAAGATTCATTCGTAAAGGGATCATTATTTACTACATTGTCAGAAGCTTCACGGAAGATTCAGGGCTTCCTTTTGACTTCTTTTATGAACTCACATTCATTCTCAAACAATGAACGAATCATTTAAAATCTCAGTTAACAGAGGTTCTGTTATTCTACTAAAGCGGCAATCTATTTTTAATTCTGATGGCATAGCATTCTCTCTTTCAACAAGATTGACAGCTTCCACCTTTCTTCATCATTCTGACTGACCAGAAGATATTATAACCTGCCTAGTTTGTCTAGTTCTATGTGTTTATGGTAGAGGAACTACTCTGTTGATGGAGGAAGTGAGGGACAGACAATAGAGAGGTCTTCAGTTGTACTGTAGATGGGTGGGGCAGTTGTGTGCATTGTTCAGTGGGTTTGCACTAGAGGGCAGTATCTAGCAATGCAGCAGAGAAGAGGCACTGGTTTGAGATTTGCCAGTGGAGGATACTGTTCTGCTGTGAGAGAAAACACAGAGAATTTTAATTCTGTTTGAATGTAAATCCTTGTCAGTGATGATTGAGGCACAGGCATGGATGAATGTCTCCTTGTTTCTGTAGAAACTCAGAGCTGCAATGCAGATGGTAATGGGAACATCAGTCACATGGACAGGAATTGTGACCTGACAATAGAAACAACAGAATGTCTTGAAAGAACCAAGAACGTGTTGCTTCTGAGGAGAGCTGTGCTCAAAGTGCCTCCCTCTATTTGAGCTTCAATTGTTTTCGATCAGTCCCAACGGGATGTCTGTGAAGTGATGATTCCCCAAACACTTCATCATAAAGTGCAGATTCCCTTAAAGCTATCAAGAAAATGACTTCTCGTGTAGATTTGGCAGGGACAATACAAAATCTTGGTGCCCTTGTGGTGCAGTGATAGTGTCCCTACAGGACACCCAGATTCAACTCCCACCTGCTCCAGAGGTGTGTAATAACATTTTTGAAAACTTGATTAGGAAAATATCGACAACAATATCTTGCCTGGAATGGAAAATACTGGAAATATTTGATGGAACTTGGCAGCATTGTAAGAAAAATAGTCATTAGGGAACCTTCAACTTGATTCGATCTATTCTGATGAAGGGCCCAAATTGAAAAGTCATCCACTTGGTCTCTTGGTCAGTTTTGATTGAGCTGCTACCTATTTGGTTTCATTCCCACTGTGGTCGCTGCAGAGTGGAGGTCTTGAGATATATTGGCAGACTGAGCTCTGAATGCAGCTGCTCTGGCACCTCATCACATGCTGTGGAGCCAAAGGGTAGAAGGGGTGGTGGTTGGTAGTCATGTAATAATTACATAAAGGTGGTGACCTTTGCTGTAGAGCTTACTGCGCGCCCATATAAGAGAGCTCCCTACTCCCAATAAATGTTACCTGCTCATGAGCCACTCCCCAAAAAATATAATTGTTAGGTACAGGGAAAAGGGCTTTCTCTCCCTCAAGCCAACTCTGCCCTTCAGTAGGGTCATGGTGAGCAGATTATGGCCTTAATTACATTTTACTGCTTCTGCCCCTGCATCACCCCAACCAATAATCTTCAGGTTTTTTTGTTGTTCCAAAATCTAAGTCAGCACTGGCTCAGCCGCCATGCTCTGAGATGAACAGAACACTTCTGAGAGACAAACAACATGTTCACCCAAACTCAGTCTTAAATAGACGGCCCCTACTTTTTAAACAGCATGCCTAGTATCTCTGTGGAATGCAGATTATCCTTTGTAGCTCAATCATTGGCTGATGGGATAGATTCATCAATCCGCGCTTCACCAAGTTGAGCTACTATTGCTTTAATGTTGGATATTTAATCTCAACAATCAGAGCAGAGTCTTCTTTTTGATTCTCAGTCACTAATTGACACACCTCAATCAGAGGCTGCATTTAAACGTGTCAAGCCTAGTTTATTCCATTGCTCCCAATACTCATTTGGCCTGTGATATAAAAATCAGAATTACCTGGAAGAAAGTGAACACAGAGGTTCAGCATCCTCTGTCACTGGGCAGATTAAGGACAACTTCATTTGGGGGGATAGGGGAGGGCAAGGTGGGGGGGGGAAACAGGACACTACTTCAGATGATGTGTACACTCTCCTAATGAGGTAATTGAGTTGGTTGAATGCAGCAATTCGCATTCACTAGTCTCAGGGTTAATAATGGCATGTGTTTGATCTTCATGTAGCTCTGAATACAGTGCAGTTTCTCCTCTGGACCAGAAAGTCTGGGTTCAAGTCCTACCTCCTCCAAAGATGTGTCCTAACAATCCCTGAACAGGTTGAATTAGACAATATCTGCAGTGCAGTTTCTGACATTAAAGCATCAAGCAAATACCTCTGAAAGTAATTAATAATGCACTTCCTTTCCTCTTGAATTTGCAGCAATCTCTCGGGTAATCATCTCACCAGCCTTTCTTGGCAGCCCTTTCGGACTCTGCGCCTCGCCCAGCTGTAAGTACAATGCCATCAGTATCTTACAATCTCAGTTAAATATTCTGTTTCTCTCCTCCGAAGGCTGATATGCAGTTTTCTAATGAGACATTACCAACTCCAGTGTTTCACATCTCATCACCTCACTCCTACCGACTCTTCCAAAGCAGAGTTTTATACCTGTGTGGTAGCTGAGAGGCTCAGGAGTTCTGGCCTGTGCTGGCCATCACTACTCTTCCAGCATTTCCCTCTTACTTCCTCCAAATCCTGGAATGTGTTGGAGTTTAATTGCAGGGTAAAGGAAACCTCTGATGGTTTAGTTACGTAGCCATCCGTAAGTGTGAGCCCAGTCAGACCATATGTCTTCTACTGGGATGATATGAAGTACTGATTACGTTAACCTTGCTCTCAAGAGTCCCCAGTCATACACCTTCCTATGGGAGTCACTGGAGGCGTAGGCACCTGGCCTGTTTTCAAGCCTAGGCTTATTCAAACCAAGCATGTCATCTCAACTGCTGCCCTCCCTAAAGCAGGCAACTCCACACAGAGAATGGCCAAAATGGGACAGGGTATTGACAGGGTATTGACTCTGACCCACATCAAGTAGGAAATGCATTGTGTCTCCAAATGGTTCCTCCATTGGGGCTTGTGAGAGGTCATTTGTAACCATCCTTTTTAAAGGGTTAAGTACTCCACTAACCAATGACAGTGATGCTACCGAGCCATATGATGGTGGACATTGAAGTTACCCCACCCTGAGTTCATCATGTGCCTCTGTCACCCTCAGTGCTTCCTCCAAGTGTTGTTCAACATGGAGGAATATTGATTCACCTGCTGAAGTTAGGGTGGCCTGTGATAACCAGCAGGTTGTTTTCTTGCCCATGATTGACCTGTTGGGCTACAGAGCCAATGGTGAGAACTCCCAGAGCAACTCCCTTCTAACTGTGTACCATTGTGTTGCCACCTCTGCTGGGACTCTGCTGCTGGTGGGACAGGACATATCCAGGAGTGGTGGTGGTGCTGCCTGGTACATTTTCACTAAGGTATGATTTTGTGAGTATGACCACCTCGGTCTGTTGCTCCCCCAACTTTGACAATAGTTCCCAGAAGTTAGTGAGAAGTAGGTTACAGGATCAGTGTGTACCATTGTCGCTTTTGGTGCCTTGGTTAATACAAGGTGATCCATCTAGTTTCATTCTTTTAATCAGAATTTATAACAGTTATACACAACAGAATGGGCTTCATAGACCATTAGGACAGACCAGGTAAAGATGGCAGCTCTTCCTTTCCGAAAGGGCATCACATTGACTTTTATGAAAAGGAAGTAACTGGCACACCCCTGATATTGTGGCTTCCAATTGTTTAGTTACCCTCTGCTTCCTGTGTCAGCATCTTTACTGTATCACAGTGTCCATTTATTCAATGGGATACAACAGCAGTGCCAGTCTGTGAGCTGGAACCAGTCTGATTCCACTAACTCAGCGTCTCCATTTATCCAGTCCACATTTCCAGGATGGAGGTCATTATATCTGAATGATGGGCAAGTGGCTGCTTATGCTATCACCAAGATCTCCTGGGCCCCTGTCCAATGCAGGGCCTCTTGGTGGCTACTGTTGATCCCATTTGTCTGTGGTACATTGCCCACTCGGCCCAACTCATGGTGATTAATCAAATTGATACATTTTAGACCTCAGTAATCAGTTGGGTAATCAGGCGAAGTTACAATTCCAGTACAGCAAGGTTGATACCTGTGCATTGTATAGGCTCACCAGTCATGCATACAAGAGTTCATAAGAGTCTGCATTTCTATCTATTGTGGGCTTTTTCATTGGTGTTTAGGGGATGGACATGACGACTGACATTTGTTCCATCTCCCTAACTACCCTTGAACTGAGAAGCTTGCAGGCCATTTCAAAGGGCAGTTGAAAGTAACCACTTTGCTGTGGGTCTGGAGTCACATGTAGACCCAACAGGATAAGGACAGCAGATGCCATTCCATAAAGTGCATTCATGAACTAGATGGGTTTTAATGACAAGCATGGGGTGGGACAGCGGCCCAGTGGTCAGCACCGCTGCCTCACAGCGCCAAGGACCCAATTGCACCCTTCGGCGACTGACTGAGTGAAGTTTGCACATTCTCCCTGTGCTTCTGTGGGTTTCATCCAGGTGCTCTGATTTCCTCCCAAAGTCCAAAGGTGTATTGGTTAGGTGGATTGGCCATGATAAATTGCCCCAAGGTATCCAAGGATATGCAGGCTAAGTGGATTATCAATGGGAAATGCAGGGTTACTGGACGTTGATCTGGGTGGGATGCTTGTCAGAGGGTCAGTGTAGACTCGCTAGGCCGAATGGCCTGCTCCCCCACTACAGGAAATCTATGAATCACAGTCTTAAGGCATTATTACTGAGACATGTTTTCAATTGTAAACAAAAAGCAGACATATGAATTGATTGGATTCAAATTGCATTAGTTGCCATTGTGGGATTCAAAGTCATTCAAACAGGATAGAATCAGGGGGCCTCTGCATTATGAGTTCATATGACCTTATAACTGCACCACCGCCTCTCCAGCTCCTATGATGCAGGCTAGTGGAGTGACCAAAATCACAGCCTGACATGAGGTAGACTCAGCTTATATATCCTCCTGTACAAGCCCTCACCACCGAGTCACTCATTTTAGCTGTGCCTGTGGGGAGTCTGACTTTGAGGTTCCATTCCATTGCCCTGAGCCATGATGGAATGAATCAGATTGACAATCAGCTTGTGTTGGGTATGGAAATGATGGGAAATTCTGATCTAACCTTCTTGACTCTCCTTGAAGAATAATTTCTCTAACCGTCTCTAACTCTGTCACTCTTTTCCCAGGATTCTGGTTGGAAACCTATTCAATTGTAGCTGTGAAATCCGCTGGATCCAGCTGTGGCAGGAGGCTGGTGAGGCCCAGTTGGAGCGGCAGCAGCTGTATTGTAAGACTGAAAGCTCCAGCATTCTCCTTTCCCACATGAACATCCCACAGTGCGGTAAGTAACATTCAGAGTCGGCGGGGAAGGTGGATAATGCTTCAAGAAATTTTAACGCAGCGTTAGCTTTTGGGAAATCCCATTTTTGCTCTCTGCATTTTGGGTACAAAGAAACAGGGCAGAGGTGTATGGAGATTGACTCATCGCTCCTTTTACATTGGCCTGGATAGAGGTGGGAATGGCGTATCACAATCTGCCCACTGTGTACGAAGCCCAAGTTAGGAGTGTGATGGTATACTCTTCACTTGTCTGAATGGGTTTAGCTCCACCAAGCTTGACACCATCCAGGTCAATGCAACCTTTCTTGACAGGCACCATTCCCTCCACCACCGATGCTCAGTAGCAGCAATGTGTATACTATCCACAAGATGCACTGCTGAAACTTACTAAAGATACTTAGACAGCATCCACCTTGGGGCAGCACGGTGGTCAGTGGTTAGCACTGCTGCCTCACAGCACCAGAGACCCAGGTTCGATTTCACCCTCTGGCGACTGTCTGTGTGGAGTTTGCACATTCTCCCCATGTCTGTATGGGTTTCCTCTGGGTGCTTCAGTTTCATCCCACAGTGCAACGTTGTGCAGGTCAGGTAGATTGGCTGTGCTAAATTGCCCCATAGTGTCCAGGGATGTGCAAGCTAGGTGGATCATCAATGGGAAATGCAGGGTTACAGGTATAGGGTAGCAGGGTGTGTCTGGGTGGGATGCTGTTTGAAGGTCAGTGTGGACTTGATTGACCAAATGACCTCTTTCCACACTGTAGGGAGTCTATGATCCCAGAACCACTTCCATTTCAAAGGAAAAGGGCAGCAAATACATGACAACACCACCACCTGCACATTCCTCTCCAAGCCACTCACCATCCTGACTTGGAAATATATTGCCATTCTTTGACTGTTGTACATCAATTGTAGGTCTACCTATAGCACATGGGCTGCAGCGGTTCAAGGAGGGAGATCATCACCATCAAGGACAAGAGTCAGACAATAAAATGCTGGTCCAGCCAGCGACACCAACATCTCACAAGTAAATTAAAAAAAGAAAATCAGTGCCCATCATCAAGTAGTTTCATGACATTAAAACACCCCAAACTGCTTCATGGCCTTGCAGTCCTTTCAAAATGTGATCTGCTGCTACATGAGAAATACAGCAACCAATTTGCAAACAGTAAACTCCCATGAACCACAAAGTAGTAATGACCGGCTAGTCTTTTGTTTCAGTGATTGGGCCATGACCATGACAGCAGAAGTAATTTCACTCCTCTTCGTTGTTTAGTTCCATGGCTTTTTTACATTTGGTAGCTCGGAACTCAGCTTAACATCTAAATGGAAAGTGGATACATCGAGCAGTGCAGAAGTTCCTCTGTTTTGCACTGGCGTGTTTGTGCTTAAGTCTCTGGAACAAGACTTGAATCTGCAAGTTCCTGGCTGAGTGCTAAGACTAAGCCACCATTGACATTGTAGCAATTCTCCCTTCTCTATCTTTCTCTCAGAAGAGCAGTTTGGTTCCCACTGTAAGGACTTATAAATAAGCCCTCCTCAATCACCCAACCATCTCCAACTCAGATCTGGAGAACATCCAAGATGATAAGTGGCCTCCTCCTCCAAACAGTGGCTCAGTGGTTAGCACTGCTGCCTCACAGCACCACGGACCTGGGTTCGATTCCAGCCTTGGGCGACTGTCTGTGTGGAGTTTGCACATTCTCCCCATGTCTGCGTGGGCTTCCTCCTGGTGCTCCGGTTTCCTCCCACAATCCAAAGCTGTGCAGGTTAGGTGAATTGGCCATGCTAAATTGCTCATAGTGTTCCAGGATGTGTAGGCTAGGTGCATTAGGCAGGAGTAAATATGGGGGTTGCTCTTCGGAGGGTCGCTGTGGACTTACTGGGCTGAAGGGCCTGTTTCCACACTGTAGGGATTCTAATTCTAACCAAGGAACCATTTCTTTCACTCTGCTCACTTGTTCTTAGCTGCTTTCTGCCCACTATTAAGGGAAAGGCCAATATTTGTTGCTAATCTGTAATTGCCCCCAGGCTGAGTAGCTTATATTTCAGAAGTCAGTTAACAATTCAATATATTATTGTGGATCTGGAGTCGCAAGCAGGCCAGACTAGTTATTGATGACAGATTTCCCTCCTGAAAGGACGTTGGTGAACCAGACAAAGTTATTTACAGCTTTTGTTTTAATTCCAGATTTTGATTAATTGCCCATGAGCCTCTGGATTATTAGTCCAGTGATACTACCGACACATTGTATCGTCTTTAGGTGTAGTGTATTTTGGGTGCCCTACATTTGACTGACACCCACGTACAGCGTGATGAGGAAGAATATCAGAACCTCTGCATTTTTAATTGCCTGAATAGAGCCAAGTCACTGAGAAAGTTGTAGAACATTCAAGAAGCTCCAAGATAAAGGAACAGTTAATGGGCCCATGCTGCTAAAATAACTGACCTAAATTGAAATCCACTCATTTTTCACTCGAGAAAGAATTAAATTATCCACAAATTCAAATTAAGCTCTTTTAAGAAAACAGCACAGGGGACTTTTTTCCCACAGTTTTCAATTTGAATAATTCAAATTAAGTTACTTCAAATTAACAAGTGTATGCAGACAGTATCTGCGCAAATGATTTACATAACTGATCAAAATTCTCCTGCAAGTCTGAAACTGCAGACATCGTCCCCACTGTTCTCTATTTGTGTTTATGTTGTTTGTAGATTAAACAGGTTGACATTACATGTGCATTGACTGTTACTAAGGGTCCAAGTACTGAGCGTATGATATTACACTCAACACCTTCCCTTAGTCTTGCAGGAGAACTGAGGAGCAGGAATAGGCCATGCAGCCCGGGGGCCTTTCTGCCATTCTAGATCATGGTCAATCATCCACCTCAAAGTAACTTTCCTGCACTATCCCTTCATCCTTTGACCTGGTATCTAGAAATCTCTGTCTTGAACATACTCAATGATTAAGCTTCCACACCCTGTGGGGTACAGAAAGTCTGAATGAAGAAGTCTCTCCTAATCTGAATCCTAAATGGCTTGATCTGAGGTGGTATGCCCTGATCTCAGACCTTCAAGACAGGGGAACCATTCATTCTGCACCCACCTTGTCAAGCACCTGTAAGAATTTTGAAAGTTTCAATGAGGTCACCTCTCCTTCCTCTAAGCTTTACAGATCACAATTCTCAGGCAGAAGATACAAAAATTTGAAAATATGGACTAACACATTCAGGGACAGCTTCTTCCTCACTGTTATTGGACTTATGAATGGACCTCTCATATTAGAGTTGATCTCTCACTGCACCTTCTCTGTAGTTCTAACACTATGTTCTGCATTCTGTTCCATTACCTTGTGTAATAGAAGATATGATTTGTCTGGTTAGCACACAAAATATTATTTTTCATTGTATCTCATACATAATAAATCAAATCAAATCAAATATGAAAATGACGAGATGTTATAGGACATTAGAAATAGCAGCAGGAGTAGGCCATCTGACATCATGCCTCCTCCACCATTCAATAAAATCATGGCTGCACTTTTCATTGACTCTGCTCCACTTACCCGCCCACACATCACAACCCTGATTCCCTTTACTGTTCAAAAATCTATCTATCTTTGCCTTAAAAACATTCAACGAGGTTGCCTCCATCGCTTCACTGGGCAGGGAATTCCACAGATTCACAACCCTTTGGGTGAAGAAGTTCCTCCTCAGCTCAGTCCTCAATCTGCTCCCCCTTATTTTGAAGCTATACCTCCTAGTTCTCATTTCACCTATCAGTAGAAACAACCTCCATGATTCTATCTTACCTACTCCCTTCATAATTTTATATTAGTGATATTGATTGAGAGACAGGTATTGGCCAGGACGCCCAGATTTTACTTGCCTGCTTTTTTTAAAAATCATGCTGTACAATCTTTTACCTTTTCCTGACAGTCAAGGCAGTTTCTTGCTTTATTATTTCATTCATTGGAGTGCCACTCTAGACTTTTGCCCTCCAATGCTTGGAAGGGGATAGACACCACAACCACACAATCCGACATGATTGTCCTACCAACCTGAGTCACGGAAATGTAAAGTCTTTCATATGGAGCTATTCAAAGGAACTTAGGAAATGAAACAGGAGTTGACCATCTAGCTCATGCTTCTTCCATCATTCAGTCAGATCATGGCTGGTTTTCTACCTCAACGCTATTTCTCTGCAATATCCCCAAATATCTTATATATCTCAAAATTTATCAGTTTTTCTCTTAAATATCTTGACTCAAACCTGTGTACCCATGGGTGTTAGGCCAGTTCTTTCGATTGCTAGTTCAGTAACATTACCACAGCAACCCCATCTTCTCAACAAATCATCAGTTAACGAAAGTCTAAGTCAGAGATTCAATAGGAACATCGAAAACAGAACTGTGTACATATTTGAGAAAGAAATACTTGTCTGAGGAGATAGTTCTCGGGGAAAGGAATTAATTTATAGCTCTTTTGGGGAAGCTGTAGAAGAACAGGAGCAATGGGCCGAATGGTGTCCTGTGCTGCATGTTGTAAAGAAATAAATGATGTTCTGTAGAAATGAGCTTTGTGGTCTAGGCTAGGTGATAAAATTTTCAATTCAATTTTCAAAGGCTGAGGGGGAACCTGATTGAGGTCCACAAATTATGAGGGGACACAGATTGAATCCATCTGTAAGAATTAACTTTTGCTCTCAGTGGGGGGTTGGATGTCACTTACTAGACAGCACAGATTTAAGGTTAGGGACAGATGGTTTAGAAAGGTTTTATGGAGAATTTGATTTCAGTCAGTCAGTCAAATTTCCTTCCTGAAATTGTACCAGAAGTGGAAAACATCGCAACATTGAAGACATATTTAGATGAACACTTGAAATGCCATACTTTGCAAGGCTTTGGGCTAAATGTTGGGGAATACGATGAGAGGAGTTAGATACTTAACGACTAGTATGGCAACAAAGGTCTGCAAGACCTTTCTCCATGCTGTAAGCTGTGACTCTATCATTCCAAGAGCAGAAGATCAAAGGAATTGATAGTTCAGATAAACATATTTTTGAAAGTAGAACAGGTTGATAAAACTATTCTGAAGCAAAATAGTATATAAATTCTAGGCATTATATTTAAATTAAAAAGCACATTATACTGAAGAAGAGGTAAACATGTGTAATTATGCTTAGACCATTGGCTGAACATTGTATTCAGTTTTGCATGGCTTACTTTTGGAAAGTTGTCAAGGTAATGGAAAGGGTGAAAAATCGATCTATTAAGATGATCTCATGGCTGAGAAGATCTAGTAGAGATATGGAAAATTTAAGGCACCTTGATAAAGTGAGTCAGGAAGAATTGTTTCCACTTATTGTTATTGGAAGGACACAAAATTCACCAAGACAATGACTGGAAAGTCTGGAAGAATTGTTTGTTGTTTATCTCTTAGTTTCTTCTAACTTTGGTGGTTGGGAAACTTCTAAAGCCAATTTGGGGGGGGGGGGGAACTAATAGTGCAGAAAAAATGAGTTAATTAGGAAGAGTCACCATGAATTTATTGTGGAATAAATCTTGTTTAACTAACCTGTTGAAGTTTTTACATGAGCTAATTGAGAGGTTTGGTCAGTGCAATGCTGTTAATGGGTGTTATGGATGAGGTCAGACCACTCAAAGCATTCTTAAGCAGGCAGCCCAGACCATAACTTTGCAATTTGTTTTGGTAAGTGTACAGTGAAAATTACCCAGGGTAAGTTAGCTAGGTTGACTATCAGGTTTTAAAACAGACAAAAATGTATTCACAAAATTACACAATGAAACACAAAGAACAGAAGAAAGAACCCATAGAGAACTCAGTCTATCCAAACTAGACTTAATTATGCTGTTCAAATATACACAACAGTCCCAACAAGCAAATCCCCTTTAAAAACATTAAAAATGGAACATATGCTTACAGTTAGAAGGACAGAAGGAAAGAGAGTTTAGCAACCTGTTTCCACACAGCTGAACTCCTGACTAGTTCTGCACTGAACTACTCAGCTAGAGAGCCGACCACTCCCCTTTCATTATCCATGTCACTTCTAAGACTTGACCACTTTGGCCTGAAGTGTCCTCTGTTTACATATAAATAAAAGGCCTCTCAAAATCCTTTTTCATTTCTGTACCAAAATAGCCACCTCAGAGCCAGGAAAGTTTTATGACCCCTCTGAAAAAATCAAGGACACAGTATCCTTGAGAAAAATAACAGCTTTTTAAAAAAGGGACCAGCTTTGTGACATGTGTTGTACATGAACTTCCAGAAGGCATTCGATACAGATCCATAGAACAGACATGTGAATAATGTTAGAACTCAGGGAATTCAAGGATCTGAAGCAAGATGGATACAAAACTGACCAGAAAAAGTAACAGCTAATGGTTATATTTTTTGGACTAGGGAAAAGTTTTTGATTTGATTTATTTATTATTGTCACATGCGTCTAAACACAGTGAAAAGTTTTGATTTGTGTGCAGTACAGGCAGCTCATAACATACAAAGAGATAAAGATCATTAGGTGACTGAACAGAGCAAAGAATACAAATTACAGCTGCAACAGAGTGAGGAATTCCTCAAGATTCAGCATTGGGACCTTTGCTTTTCATGCTATGTATTAATGATCTGGATTTTAGTGCACAGGGTACAATTTTTTTTAAATTGCCAATGATGTGAATCTTGGAAGCATTGTAAGCTAATTAGAACCTCAGCAGGAGATGGACAATTTGGTGAAGTGGGTGAATAGGTAAGAGATGAAGTTCACTTTGCAGAAATGTGAGGTATAACATTTGGTGGGAAGAACATAGAAATGTTACAAATTAAAGGATATCACATTAAATAAAAATTGTACTGAAGCAAAGTGTTAACCATGTACAATTATTCTTAGATTATTGGTAGCAGAGAGATTTGGGTGCATTTCTACAAAAGGTGACAGAACACAAGTAAATGGAGAAAGCAAATAATAAAATGCATGGCATCTTCGGCTTTCTCAATACGGTGTAAATGCAGACCACACAAGAGCAAGGAGATTATATCAATCTTAAATAAGATACTAAGGTGGTCAGCAGGAAAGTTACATCCGTTTATGGGCAGCAAATTTTCAGAAGGATGTGAAAGCTTTGAAGAGTTTTGTGAAAAAGGCTTCGGAGAATGGTTCTAGGGATGAGAAATTTCAGCAATGAAATTAGATTGGGGAAGCTGGAACTCTTCACCTTAGAAAAGGATAAAAGGAGATTCTGATTTGAAACATTCAAAACGTTGAGAACTTTGGAGAGAGTAAACTGGGAGAAGATGTTCCCACTCACAAACCAACGATGGGGCATGAGTAAAAGAAGGAAAATTGATGTGAGGAAACTGCTTTCCATGCAGCGAGTGGTTAAGAGTTGGAATGCATTGGGTTCTGGAAGAAGGCAGGCAAATAGCAGAGTTTGAGAACCAATGTAGACACCGTGGACTGAGTGGCCTCCATCTGGACTGCAACAATTCTGTAATTCTCATTTTTAGAGAAGAGTCAGGAAAGTGGCATTGAGGTCTAGATCTGATTAGCCATAATCCTCAATGGTGGATCAAGCTCTTGTGACTTACCAAGACTCCTTTTGTATTTAGATTAATTAGGCACAGAATACTCTGGCTCACCACTGTCATCTGCAGGTCAGTTAGGACGAGTAGTAAATGTTGGCCCTGCCTGTGATGCCCACATCCTATGAACAAACAAAGAAAAAGGAACAGTGAGAGAAACAAAATGCAGCATTGCTTTAAATGGAAACAGGCAAGCAGATGAAAAATGAAGAAACAGTCTACGGAAATAGCAAGGACTGGGGCTAATTAAGGGTTCTTTCAAAGAGGTGGTGTGAGTGTGACAGGTCAAATGGCCTCCCTCTGTGCTATAAATTTCTGTCATTAGAGGGCAGGATCTGCCCCTTCTCACACAATGCTGAATGTTCTTTTTGAAGTATTTATTGTACTGCTTCTTCTGCAATGTACTCCTATTCTTTGACCTGTCAGAGATAATGGACTGGTAGGTATCTGCCTTATGTTTGATATATTTCTCAAAGTAGACCCTACATTTGAGATATCAAGTCTTTCCTGATTGGCATTCTGAACTATATGCCAACTAACCAATATATAGTGTTGGTGTTCAGTCCCTTTATTCTGATAATGATCACACCCTGGTGACTCGTAGGTTTTAGTTCAGTGTATTACAAGGGAATGTCAATACTGTATGGCTTCCAGCAGCTTCTGACCTACGCACAAGATTCTGACATGGTTAAAGCAGTTTTTTAAAATATTGTCTCCTGCTTTAATCTTTGTTCCCTGCCCCTTCCACTGCTGTCGAGATAAGTGTGTTGAACCTGGAAGATTCAGATGTGAACCTCATGTCTTTCTTCTCTTCCCTCTACTGTGTAGAATTGCCAGAGATCAGTGTGAGTCACAGTGATTTGTCAGTGAAGGCAGGAGACGATGCGGTGGTGACCTGTAATGGATCAGGCTCTCCACTTCCTGATGTGGACTGGAACGTCACTCACTTACACTCCATTGGCATCCACCAGGTGAGATAAAAGGAAACAAAGTTCATTTATATAGCATATTTCATGGGTATGGGATGTTCCAAAGTGCTGTGAGGCATTTTGAAGCGTAGTGGTTGCAGGAATTATAATGTGCAACAGCCAAACACAATTCATAATTATCGCCAATCTCCCGTAAGCTGGATAATGGCTGGATATTCTGTTATTGAAATGTTGGCTGAAGGTTACAAGGGTAGCCCTCCTGCTCTTCAGAAGTCAATCACAATGCTTCAGGGATTTGTAAGGCAAAGTGAAGGTCTCGAGCATTTTATTCCTCTGAAAACTACTTGCTGCATCATTTGTGCTGACCTGCAGCATTGGTGATAGTGAGGTACTGTAATTTTGTTGAAGTAGAATGGTGTTTGTGATTGCTGATGAGGCCTGTTGTTAACTGAGCCAGCAGTTGTTCTCAGTTGCTCTGTCCGTAGATTGTGTGTGGGAGGATGATAGTGGTGGTTGCAGTCGTTGCCAGGGGTTGCAGTCGTTGCCAAGGTTTGTTGTTGTCAAGGGATGCTGCCATTCTCAAGGTTATTGTTGCTGAGGTGAATGGGCATTGTTACTGTTCGATGTTATCATAGGCCATTGTGGCATGATGCTGTGGCCAAGGGTAACTATTGTCCAAGGTTACCATTGTTGATTTTCTGATTGTCAAGATCACTGTATTTAAGGTTTGCTGTTGCTGCGTATAGTTGAAATCAAGGAATGCTGTTAATGTCAATACAGTAAAATTCTTTGACAGAGAATTATTACTCTACTGAATATTATGCACCAACACTGCCCTATTTAATAATGCTGAGGGATGCACAATTTTGACACCTTTTACCTGTTGTCCCTAGAGCTGTAGCAGAGTCAACACCAGCGTGTAAATTAAAATCACTGATAAAGTGAAGTGAAGCTGTAGTGGAATGGGAAAATACAAGAATTCTCAGACATGAGCAGCACATAGATGAGACACATCTTTGATGAAAGCTGTCAGGCTGTGAAATACTGACAGTCATTTGTTGGCTGAATATAACAGGCAGGGAACCAGGTAACCTTGCTGTTTGGATTGTTGTTTGCACAACTTGCATGTTTAGAAAAATGCAAAGGATGTTTTTCCGATCTGTAACATTCATATATTACAAGCGTTCATATAAACAGCATTCACATATCTTTCACGAGATGTAACTCAACAAAAAACCTTAGCCCTTCACAATTCTATCTATTCTGAAAAGATAGCAGGTTGGTTTTAAAACATACTCTGAATATCGAACTGAATCAAAGGCTGATTGTCAACAATTGAGGTCCCAGAGTCTCAATTTATATCTCACATTTTAGAAACAAATCATCACTCAATAAGTTTGACTGGGTGCTTGCTGAATTTCAATCCGATTTTTCAAAATAATAACAGCTCTGAAAAGGTGATTTTGTTTCTCTTTTTCTGCTGGTTTCATTACTTGCCCAATCATACTGTATGGTGAAGCAACAATCTACACAGCTATCTCTAGCAGCCAATAGTAGCATCTTTTGGAGAGTAAGGAGTCATTTTATAGCAGACACAGAAAGAATGGGACAAATGGCCTTCTGTGTTACTGTATCATTTCAGGAAGCATATTTAACCTATCCCTTTCTTAGAGATCATTTCCACTTTTCTGTGTTCTCCTTAGATACCTCACTCCCTCCTCTGTGTGACAAACCTAACTGCTCCTTAAACTCATTTCAACCAGTCCACTCCCATGGCAACTTAGTTCACAACTTCAGTGTGTGAAAATGTCACTGTCTTACCCCTAATCTCCTCATGTTTAAACTCTGCCCTTTGACATTTGATCCTGTCACTACACTGGAACAAGGGGAATATTAATCTATGAAGGCATCGAGTAGAAGGATTGCTTTCGAAGTCAAGGCTTCAGGGGAGCCAAATATTCGCACAGTTCAGGTGGGTTTAATGGTCCTTAACTGTATTGACATATTTTACTGATTCCAACTTCGGCTGATGCTAGGTTAGCAAGACACTCATCTTGCTGCTGTTTGTGGGATCTTAATGATGTGCAAAATACCTCTGAATGTTTGTCACAAAAACCTGGAACAATTCACTGAGAAGACGATAAATTAAAAAAAGCACTTTGGAAAACTCTAATCGGTTTGTCCAGTGCTCCTTTGCAGTCTCAATTGTAAAAATAATTCCAGTGGATATTTGGGGTAGGGCTCAGGAGGGGGGGAGCATTGACTCTCAGCAGCTGGGAGACCAAAGGTATTGTAACCGACCCGGTATTTCCAAGCAATAAACTGAAGCAACCATCAGTGATTACCCCGAGGTGGGAGGGGGAGGGGGAGGGGGAGGGGAAGGAGGAAGGAGGGAGCTGCAGGAAAGCAGAAAGGAGGATTAAGATGAATATTGTTGTCGTCACTAATCATTCTTGCTCTCTTTCTCTTTAGAATCACACTGTGATTGTAATCCTCATTCCCTGACCTTTAAAACAAGAATGAATTAAATTGAGGCAATTTTATGATTTGCGACGTGATGGTATATTAATTTACAGATGCCAGCCTCTTGCTTTGATTATTGGTGCTGCCTGGAGGGTGGTGTGTTAGGATATTAATGAGCTTGATGCTTAGCAATTTCACAAGCTGTGTTGCTAACTATTCAGTATTTGGGCTCCTTTCACATTCTGGACTGGAATTCTGATGTGTGTGATATTAACAGGAACTCTCAGGGTTCCTGATGCTGCAATGTCCAATCAAATATCTCACCAGGTTACTTCGATATCCAAAGCATTGGGGCACAGATAGAGTCATAGAATCAGATAGTCTCGCCGAGCAGGATCCCAAACTAAACTAGTCCTGCCTGCACTTAGCCCATATTCCTCCTAATATTTCTCATTCACAGACCTTAGAGTGGCATGGTGGCTCAGTGGTTAGCACTGCTGCCTTACAGTGCCAGGGACGCGGGTTCGATTCCTACCTTGGGTGACTGTCTGTGTGGAGTTTGCATATTCACTCCTTGTCTGTGTGGGTTTCCTCCCACAGTCCAAAAGATGTGCAGGTCAGGTGAATTGGCCATGTTAAATTTCCCATAGTGTTAGGTGCATTAGTCAGGGGTAAATATAGGGTAGGGGTCTGGGTGGGTAACTTTTCAGAATTGTTGGGCTGAAGCGCCTGTTTCCATACTGTAGGTAATCTAATCTTATCCAAATGCTTTTTGAATGTTGTAACTGAACCCACATCCACCACTTCCTCTGGAAAATCATTCCACACATAAACCACGCTCTGTGTAAAAAAGTTGCCCCTCATGTACTTCTTAAATCTTTCTCCTCTTAGTTCAAAGATATGCCCCCTAGCCTTGAAATCCCCCACCCTAGGGGACAAAAAACTGCCATTGTTATGCACCTTATCAATGCTCCTCATGATTTTAGAAACATCAGTAAGGTCACCCCTCAACCTCTTATGCTCCACTGAAAAATATCCCAGTCTATTTTTATATCTCAAATGCCCCATTCCTGGCTACATCCTGGCAAATTCAGATCCTTCCAGTCAATATTGAATTAACCAATGTCAACTCACTGTGGCTTGGTGGTTAGCACTGCTGCCTCACAGCACCAGGGTCCCAGGTTCGATTCCAGCCTCGGGTGACTGTCTGTGTGGAGTGTGCACATTCTCCCTGTGTCAGCGTGGGTTTCCTCTGGGTGCTCTGGTTTCCTCCCACATTCCAAACATGTACAGGTCAGGTGAATTGTCCATGGTTGTTAGGTGCATTAGTCAGAGGGGGGTGGGTTACTCTTCGGAGGGTCAATGTAGACTTGTTGGGCCGAAGGGCCCGTTTCCACACTGTAGGGAATCTAATCTAAAAAAAACTCGGTTTTCTATAATTGCTTGGGGGATAGTGGGTAGAGATTAATTAGGTCAATTTACCTGATTGTTATGCTGATTGCTGGCAAGTAGTTATACACAGATATAGGGGAGGCAGGCTTAACTCTGGCTATAGTAAATTGATGGATACAGCACAGTAAGAAACAATTTGCATTTATATAGCACTTGCCTCATCCTCAGGGCACCCCAAAATATTTCAAAGCCAATGTGCGATTTTCTTTTAAAGTATAGCACCTATATCCTGAATTTTATATAATACAGAACTATTTCTCTGTTGCTTTTGTGGGCATGCTTTCATTTGTGCACAACAAACAGCAAATAACTGAATGTTTTAGCTGGTTGAGAAATGAATAGTCCCTCAGGACACATTGCAAGAATGCCCCTGCTCACATTTGTAAATATGTGTTGGGATCTCGTGCATTCACTGGAGCAGAATGATGCGGAACATTTCACCTGAAAGGCAGCATTCCAGAGAAGCCACTTTCATCGATGCGATGGTCTGGATTATATGTCCCTGTTTTGCAGTAGAGTTTGAAAATATCACCTGTGAGTCCAAGATTGCTACTGCTGTGCAAGATGTAATGGATTACAGAGCACTAACTGTTCTTTAAAGTATCTCAGCTGGAGACAGTGCCTTTGAATACTTATTCTTGCAAGTGTTATTGTCTATGTTACTATATTTCAGTGATAGGCAGCATCATAAACACTAATGCTTGAAATGCATTCATTCTACACAATGACAGCAGTGTCTACCACCTACGCAGCCTGTCAAGGCTTCCTCATCAATATCTTCCAACCACATGATGTCTCCAACTTAAAAGAATAGGGAAAGTAGAAGGAAGGTTCCCCTCCAGGTTACACATCATCCAGACTTGAAATATAACCCAGTTCCTTGATTGTAACTGGGGAGGATTCCTGGAACTACCTTCCTGACAGCACTATGGGTTTACCCACTTCATGTGGACCTCAACAGTTCAGGAAGATGACCCACCACCATCTCATGGGCAAGTAGAGAATGGGAATAAACACTGACCTGGTCAGAGTTGCCCACACCACACCTATTAAAGATCAAAGAGAAAGGTCTGGTCTGTGTTAGAGGGTGGAATGATTGCCCTTTCCTGTGTTGAATATGGAGGTGGTGGGAGCATTTCATAAGGTAGGAAGGTGCCAGGAGGGACCCCACCATTTCCTTGCCTCTATCTCAATGAAGTTTGGACAGGAAGGCTTGCCATCCCACCACCTAATCAGGCCCCCAAGTAGGTAGTTAATGCCCAGTAAGGGCCTCATCTGCCAATGTTGGTATTCACTAAGTGGCTGTACAGATCAAACACCATCTCCTCACAAAGAGGGTATGGGTTAGTTTCCTTCAGTGTGTTTATACTGTGCTTTAAGAATAGTTAAAGTACAAAGGGAGGTAATTGGACTATTTATGCCATTGGATAAAATTTATGCCCTCCATTATTCAAAATGGTACATAACTCCTCGTGCTTTAGTGGATATTGCTATTGCCTCTCAACTAAAAACTCAAGATTCAAGCCACACACCAGGATTTATTAGCCACAGAAAGGGTATTTGGAGAATTACAATTGTATTTAGTGTGCTGACTGGCTAGTCATGGTCATGTGATGTTTACCTCTGCTGTAAGAGCCTTTGTGTGCAGTCTGTGGGAGTCATGAAATATCTATCACAGTGTCAGTGTGGTACTGCAGGAAATGTGTGGATTTTTACAGCTTTAAGAGAGGCAGTGACTGAAAGAAACAAGACAGAAGGATAAATAAACAACAACTTTGAATTTCTGGGTGAGTCAAAATGGTTGAGAATTGTACATTCCCTCATGCTATGGAAATGAAAGGCAATATGAGACAGAATTAGAATTTTTTCCACTTCATGGCAAAACTATAAAATGCCCACAGGATTAATTTAGAAACTTAAATCAAATAACTGCACAGAGGCCGGTATCCTGTCACCAAGTCACCCTTTATTTACATGAGCACAGTAAATTCAGTCTGACAACACTCAGTCCCTAGAGAATCATAGAATCACTACAATATGGAAGCAGGCCATTCAGCCCACCACACCATCCCTCTGAACACCATTCCAACCAGACCCGCCCCCGCCACATCTCACCCCATCCGCTACCCTATCCACATAACTCTGGATTTGCCATGGTTAATCCACCTAGCCTGCACACCTTTGGACAGTGGGAGGAAACCCACACAGACACAGGGAGAATATACAAACTCCACACAGATTGAGGCTGGAATCAAATCCGGGTCCCTGGCATTGTGAGACAGCAGTGCTAACCACTGAGCCACCTCAAGAATGAGGAGACACTCTGAGACTCTTGTTTGTATCTGTCACAGCTAAAGCTCTCTGATTAGCCCAGGTTAACAGGGATCTCATACTCAACAAGGAGATCCACCTGGCCAACTTGTTCCAATCACGACACTAAGCAAGTAAGAATAAAACCTTATTATCTACATTGGGGACAGAGTGCTCCAAGCTCAGATCTCACGAAGGAGCAGAAAAGCCAAACAGGAGAGACTTTAGAAGCTTTGAAGACATACTATAAACCCCATATAGTGAACAATATATGCTCAACACCAGAACTCAGGGGGAGAGGGAGACTATTGGTTAGTAAAAGACTTAGTGAGCTGAGGCCAGTAATTTTTCTTCATGCAGGCAAAGTTCCACCTCCTACAACTCATCGGCAGAGGTGCAAGTTCTGAGGCAGTGTGTCAGCTCAACCTAAATAGCTCCTGTCCCTCTGGTCAGTACATGTCTCTGGACCCACAGAATGTAGTTAATTATTAATTACCTCAGAATGTTTTAAGTAGTTGGAGTAGTTGTGAGCAGTTGTATCAATTCGCTACAAAGTCTGAAAGGAATGAGGCTGCATAGACCACACAGCATTGATCGAACCTTGTGGGTGAACATGCAGTGGTTCAAGGGGGAAGTAAGCTTCTCAAGGGCAATTAGGGATAGACATTTACATTTGAAATAAAAAGACACCTTCAGGATTTTCTTTGCAGGGTTGAGATGACAAATTCCTCTCACTGTCTCCCCTCTTTCCCCAAATTCCCAATCCCCCTTCATCTCCAACCTTGCCCCCCAACCTCAGCCCTCAACCTCCTCCACAACCCCAAAACAGCACCCCCCTTCTATTCTCCCCAATCCCCAATGCTCCCACCTCTCCCCCAGTCACCATCCCCTTACCACCCACCTCACCTCCAAACCTTCCCCCCAACCATACTCCTAACCCACAATCTCCCCATCCGCCATCCCCCCTCATGCCCATCTCCACCCCGATCTCCTGCGACATCTACCTCCCCATTCCCCTCACCCACCGATCTCCCTCTCAACATCTTCTTCCATTCCCCCAGCCTCACCATTATCCTTGAGCTGTGTGCAATTCCTGTACTTGAACATAGAACCTCCTCAGGAAATGTGTTCAATGCAAACTGCCTGTCTTCATGTTCTCGATTTAATGAGTGATCAATTTGTGAGCAGCACAGGTGTATGCTTGTGATACAATATTGAGAGTATCCCATGGAGTGTGTCTACGACCAACCACTGTTTTGAAGTAATTTATAGAGTTGGGAATCAGGGTTTGATTTTTAAATCACTCAATAATGAGTTTGCATTTGAATTATAGGACAGCCTGTGTTTTAATTAGAGCTGAAAATGTGTTGCTGGAAAAGCGCAGCAGGTAAGGCAGCATCCAAGGAGCAGGAGAATCGACGTTTCGGGCATGAGCCCTTCTTCAGGAAGGGCTCATGCCTGAAACGTCGATTCTCCTGCTCCTTGGATGCTGCCTGACCTGCTGCGCTTTTCCAACAACACATTTTCAGCTCTGTTCTCCAGCATCTGCAGCCCTCACTTTCTCCTGTGTTTTAATTAGCCCACTTTGCATGTATAAATTGCTTTCCATTAACATACTTAATACATTTTCCATAACACACATTCTCTATGTATTTTTTATAGTCTGGATTTTGTCATTTACTGAAAATTTACAAATATTTACAAGCATAATGTCACAAAAACTACTGCTCCCTTCCTGCTCTCCACTGACTACAAACTGAACAGTATGGTATCTTAATTATTCTGTTCCTCTTGACTCCCTCCATTTGTAGAGCAAGGTTTCCTTCTTGTGTACTTTCAAACAGTTTGATTTTCCTCTTGTGTCCATTTTGTAGCACCACACAGTAGCTGCATAGGGCAAATGATTTATTTTCTTAGCTCCGGGTAAAGAAACTTCCTCGCCAGTGTGAGTAGAGCCAGAATATAAGTGAATAGTCCAAAACGAATTGAGTTCAGAAAATGGGAGTGAAGGCGCTGGAGTTTGTGTGTTTGTACACAAATGTCCTTAGAGTGTTTGCAGGCATGCTTAAATCATAGAATCAGAGTCATACAGCATGGAAACAGACCCTCCAGTCCAACCCCTCCATACCAACTGCGTTTCCCAAACTAAACTAGTTCCACTTGTCTGTGTTTGGCCCGTATCCCTCTAAGTATTTCCTGTACCTGTCCAAATGCCTTTTAACTGTTGTAACTATACCATTTCATTATACGTATGGACCATTCTCTGTGTGAAAAAAATCCCCTTTAAGAATCCTAACTGCAGAAAAAGGCCATTATGTCTACAATTACTTTGTAAAGAACATCCCTTATCCTTTCCTTGCCACCCAGCATTTAACGTGGCCCATCCACCTAACCTATACATCAAGGGGAACTTGCAAACTTCACACAGAAAGTCACCCCAAGGCTGGAATTGAACCTAGGTCCCTAGCCCTGTAAGGCAGCAGTGCTAACTACTGTGCTACACTTTAAGGTCATGGAGTAGGGGTGCGTGCAAGAAGGGGCCCTGATTGGTGTACTCGTGTGGGTGTTAGAATGTGAGAATGAGTCCAGCCTCTGTGAGTGCACCCTGGGACACATCAGAACAGATCTGAACTCAGCTTAAAGTTTAAGAACTTGATGTTTCAGTTTAATGTTAACAGCCTCTTGCATCCCAGATTGGGATTCTAGTCTTTAATGCACAGAACAATGTTAGTATAAACACAACAAAGTATTTGAATTTAGTGTGTACATGAAGGACTGGGGTACATAGCTACAAAACTACTGAACATGAAACTGTGCCAAATCATTCCTGTTCAGGTGTGATTTCTAATTGCTAACATTCCCATTTCTAAATTGGTTCCTTGTCGATACATACCTCACCCAGAACTGAAGATCATAGCATATATGCTATCTATGACCATGTTTGTTGGTCTGTCTTTGAATGAGAAACTAAACCCAGGTGTCTTCTGCCTGCTCAAGCTAATGATAGTTATGAATCCAAAGCACCTAGTCATAGAGTCATAGAGATGTAAAACACGGAAACAGGTCCTTCAGTTCAACTCATCCATGCTGATCCAATATCCTAAATAAATCTAGTCCCATTTGCCAGCACTTGGCCTATATTCCCCTAAGCCCTTGCTGTTCATATGCTCATCCAGATGCCTTTTAACTATTGCAATTGTGCCAGCCTGCATCACTTCCTCTGGCAGCTCATTCCAAATACGCACCACTCTTTGCATGAAAAAGTTGCCCCTTAGATCCCTTTTAAATCTTTCTGCTTTCACCTTAAACCTATGCCCTCTAGTTTTGGACTTTCTCACCCCAGGGAAAACTGCTCCTCCTGATTTTATAAACCTCTGTAAGGTCACCCCTCAGCTTCCGACACTCCAGGGAAAACAGCCCTAGTCTATTCAGCCTCTCCCTATAGCTGAAACCCTTCAACCCTGGCAACATCCTTGTAAATGTTTTCTCAATCCTTTCAAGTTTCACAACATCCTTCCCATGGCAGGGAGACCAGAATTGCACACAGTATTCCAATAGTGGCCTAACCAATGTCCTGTACAGCCGCAACATGACCTCCCAACTCATATACTCAATGTACAGATCAACAAAGGTAAGTGTACCAAATGCCATTTTCACTATCCTATTTACGTGCAACTCCACTTTCAAGGAATTCACAAAGCAAAAGCCTTGCCTAACTCAAAAACAGTAAAGTCTAGTTTCTTGAGTCCTCCTCTTTTAATGCCTGTCATACTGATTTTGTCATTCTGACAGACTCATGGTTAAAAAAGAAGCAACAGGAGTCCAGACAAAGACAAGCTTAAGATTTCACTATTCCCTTGAAGTTGGGTCTGCCAATCAGAATTGCTAAATGTAATGTCAAAGTTATAACAGCATTTAGACATATGACAATAGTACATTTATTGTTCTTTGAAAGGCAGAAACACTGTAGAAATACAGAATTACAGCAGACAAATGAAGATCATTCATGTCCACATTTGTTCTCAAAGCAAGGAATGCAAAGCTAATTTTGCTGTCTCTCTTGAATAAGGTTCTGAGGGTGTTAATATTCATGTCACTGTGGTTCCACCCATTCTACCGATGTCTTCCAGTCTGTGGGTGAAAACAAGGTATTCTACTCTAGCTTTTGGTGGGAGTGGATGTATCCATACCAGCTTCCTAGGTTTTGAATAATTATGATTGACCAAATATAATTGTACCTGTTACTATCAGGCAATAAACCTTGTTATCCAAGAACAGTACCTCCTCCGTAGCTACTCAACTGTGGTGTGTTCTCTGTCACTAATCACTTGAGAGGCCAATGGAACAGAGGAGGATTGGAGACAGTGAGTGACGTATAATCTCACAGTGGTAAAGGGGGAAAATATCCTAAGGTCCTGGCAGTGGTCATCTGGAAAGTTATCACACTCTCTGCATTTTCCTGTATCTTCCTCTGAATGATCAAATATTTAAACTTTCCCCAAAATGTTTGTCCAAAATTTCTTCCAAAGGCGCATCAACCACTTTGTGGGCAAAGATTTCACAATCCAGTAACTCTCTGCACAAAGACATTTCTGCCTCGTGCTCTCAGCAACAAGTTCAACATAAATGTGTCACAAGTGCCACCTCTCAGTAGCTAAGTGCATAACCTCTCTGACTGAGAGGTTGGTGAGTCATGGAGAAGTCATGTGTCCAAACCAACACTGTATACTAAGAGTTTAGCCGCTCACAACTATTTAAAATACCCCAAAATAATTTGGTCAGAAAGACTGGTGATTTTTGAGCTAAAGGACTGCTATGTTTTGTATTGTTTATTCCCCTGTTTTTTCCTACTGTGCTGTCACATGGAGAATGACTCGTCTATGATACTGAGAGAGCTGGAGTTGCACGTGTCTGTTGTCAGTTGGCTCTTATCAAAGAGGCCAGATGATGGCTTAGCTGTGACTGCATTAATGACAGCGATAAGTAATGGCATTAACACCAGAAGTGTATACAGTGATGCAGATCCCAGAGTCATGTGCTTTAGAACTAGAAAGGAAGCTCTAACTTAGTGTGAAGATAATAAGTGCATGGATCAAGCTGTAAATAAAGAGTTCTTTCAGTTTCAATGGAGCCAAGCAGCATTACTTCAGGTCAAGCACTGTTTAGTCTCCCAAAGTACACAATAGGGCTTTTCGATCAGTTGAGTTACAGTTTAGGATTCATAATAATAGGAACAGGAGTAGGCCTTTCAGTCAGTCATCCCTTTTCATCTTTCAGGAAGGTCATGGTTGATCTATTGTGGTCAAACTCCACTTTCATGTCTGTCCCCTGGAAGCCTTGCATTCATTGTCAATCAAAAATGTATCTAACCCAGTCTTGAAGAAATTCAATGACACAGCCTCCACAACTTCCTGCAGCAGAGAATTCCACAAACTAGAGACCTATGAAAGAAAAAGAATAGCCTTAATTTGTGTCTGAAATGTTGCACCTCCTCTTTTTAAACAGTGTTGACTAGTATGCATCTCCTTCACTGGAGAAAACATGCCTCCCAACTCCCCCACCTCCTCCCAAAACCTCCTCATTCCCCTCCCCACCCCCCCACTCCCCGCTCTCACCAACCAGTTTCACTGCCAACCCCACTCAGGATCTTGTCTTCATTAAAGACATTACCTCTCATTTTTTCTAAGTTCCATTGTGCGTGTTTCCAACCTGCCCAGCTTTCTTTGCAAGGTAAGCAGTTCATCCCAGGAATGAGTGAAGTGCACCTTCAATAAACTGCTTCTAAGGTACTTGAAACTTTTTCAAATAAGGAGACCAAAATTGTACACTGTACTCCGGCTATGGTTTCACTACACTTCTGTGCAGCTGTGGTAAAACATCTCTTTTATTTTCCCATCCTCTTAGACACAAGTCTGACATTCCATTTGCCATGTCATTGTCGGATCCTCCCTGACATTTGATTTTATCGTAAAAGCAATGCCCTGGTTTCATCTATAATGGAGTGTAACTCCATTTCCTGAGCTCCTGCAGTCCCTCGGTGCAATGGTCTAATCAATCTGGCTGCACTGCAAACTCATATCCACACATAACCATCTCAAAAGACTGCTTCCCTTTTCTGAAGAGCATGTGATAGGCACACACAGACTGAGTATCTCTCTGTCACTTGCAAAGCCAGGGAAGTGGATTTGTAGGGTTTTGGTGGATTCCAATTCATTACATTTTCTGAATAAACCTGGCGCACAGACAAATGCTCAAAATAATAATTGAGCTTTGTCTGACATGTTGGAGAGTCTGGAATCGCATCAAATCTTCAGAAAGTTTTCTCCTTGAGACAGAGGAAACAGCATCCTGGTGCTCAGAAATGATTTTCAGACAGTGATATGACCTGGAATGATCAACTCAGTTCTTTGGATCCTGTGTCAAGGTTCCTAAGTACAATGTCCACTTCACAGTATTATGTAGCACTCAATTGACACAATTGTACTTGTATCCGCTTGAACAACAGGAGCTATGTGCTTGTCAAAAATATAGCCAAGCTACTGGGTTGCTCAGAGATTCTATATTGACCAATTAGCTCGGATATAATATATGTATATATATATATATATATATATATATATATATACACACATGTATATATATAAAACTGTGCAGCAGTCTGACTGACTGAAACTATGTCTTAAATATTGCAGCGTTCTGATTTTCATGATCCATGATCAGATTTGATTAAATTTCCAGAATTAGGAATGTACATATCCTTTACACAGAGTGAGTGGACAATTCAGGGTTTACTAAGAGTAGGAGACAGAAACCGAGTGGGAACGTGATGAGACTGGCACTTATTGGATTCCAGACAAACGGCACCAGTTAGGGGCTGGCTCTCTAGGCAGGCAAACCTAGTTGAAGAGTAATGCATAGTCAAGGAGACCAGTGACCAGTGTGGTAGCAACATGCATCATCCAGTTAATCCTCAAGTGTTTGTTAAAACACCTTGGGCTCAGGTCAAGAGGCTGATTTTTTCTAAACTGCGTCTGAATGTTAGATGCGGGAAAAAAAAAACAAGTGATTTCTCTGATACAGACATCAGTTGAATTTTTAATTTGTATCAGAGGCATGCCCCTTGGGGAATGTGAGAACTAACCTAAAGCATGTATTCCTGCAATTCTTGGCCTTCATTAATTATTGCCGCCAGCTGTCTGGATTTTCTAGGTTTCCTGTGGATCTCAGGGCAGGAATTCTTCATTTTCTTTATTCTTTGTCTCCCTGCCAGACTAACAATAATCTGACGATGGTCTCCGCTGTAAACCTGACCCTATTTAATGTTGATCAGAAGGACAATGGAAAACTGCTGACCTGCATCGCAGAAAACGTGGTGGGGATGACGAATGCCTCAGTGGTGTTACATGTTTACTGTAAGTATGGATTAAATGGCAGCTTACTGCTGTAAGCAGACACGGGGGAGTTCCAACATTCAGTTATTTTTGGTTAAGGTGGACCAAATGGCCGCCTTCTGTTTGGTATGATTAAAAGCTATCCTTCAGCAAGCATTGGGCCCCAGCTTGCTCTTACAGACGAATGACCAGACAGCGCAGTTATGATTTGGGGACTGTGCATATTCAGGAATATGTACATTGCATCAGTCCCTGGCTAAAGTGTCTCTTATGGTGGGTAAAATTTTGTTTTCATGTTTGTTTTATTATCCTAGTCTGATCACTGATCCTTATACATCGCTTGACTTCTTAAGTCTGTGCTTGGAACTCGAGAGTCCATTGACAGGCTCTCTGCAGAAGCTGCTGGCGAAAAGACCTGGAGCTCGCTGTAAAGAGTCCATGCATATTGAAAATTCTGAGACATTTAAACTTATAAAATACAACTGTTTGGTTCAGGACTATAGTCAAAAATGTGTTGCACCTAATCAAATAAGATATACAATTGAATCCACATTTAACACGTCGAACTGTAATGAGCTTAAATACTATTTTCTCTTTTCAAACTTGCAGTTCCTCCTCATATCAGTGAGTTATCAGAGCCCGAACAGCGACACATGCACTGCATTGAGTTCACCGTCTTTGGCAACCCTTTGCCCACCATTCATTGGTTGCACCGGGGCCACCGGTTGAATGAGACCGAATATATCAAAACCAAGGTCTACGATGAGTCCACGGACTGGCTCCATGGGTGCTTGCTCTTTGACAAACCGACCCACTACAACAATGGGAACTATACACTTGTGGCTGAAAATGACTTGGGAGTGGAGACAGAGACGGTCTATGCTCATTTCCTGGGTATCCCATTTCCTGGTACGTATCCCAACTGTTTTTATTATGCATCCTGGAACATTGGCAAAAGTTTAACTCCATATTGGCCTGAAGTCTGACCAAGGCATTAGTTCTCAACCCCAGAGTCTATCAGAATCAAGACTGTTGTGTGATCACAATGGGATGAGTGAAGGAAACTAGGGACATTTCTTTAATGGCTGTTTTCAAAACAGAAACATGCTCTATGTTTATTTTCCTTTTAGTAGGGTTCATTTTTAAGGATTCTATGGACTGTTTGCATACTCTGCCTACCAATTCGTCTGTTCTGGGTTTGTAAGCTGCACAGATTCAAATTAGTTGATCAGCTGTAACGTTTGCTTCATAACCTATGATGTGTTTTACCATTTTAGATAAACTAATCCACAGAATTAATCAGTTTCTGATGAGTGGTTGATCATTACACCATTGTCATTAATATGAAAGAAAATAGTTCAGGCCAAAAAGGTCACAAAGGTGATTCCTCTGCCATCTAGCCAGAGTCAGCTGAAAAGACTACAGAATTTCGCAAATATCATTTTGATGGATTTAATATAAATCTCTGAATTTGCAAACTCAGTACTCTAATGCTGATTCCATAATAATTTAAGTGTGAAAATCCTTTCTTTTCTAGTGGAAGAATAATTAAGATCAATTTTCTGTACATCAAGAACAATTATTTAATTGAATGCTCCAATCTTCATGAGATTCTTGAAATAATATGGGGTTATTAAGGGAATTTCTTAGTATTTGCTGGATTCAGGGTTGTGCTGATTGCCTTGGATATCACTGCTAACTGCTACTGAACTAAGTTCCTGCAAACTGACAAGCTGGAGTGTAACAAAGCAAAGCTTTCTGATCACATCTTAGGCTGTGTACCATTGAATTCTACAATCTCTCTCAACCGAAATATTTGTACTATTTCTTCTACTTTTCCTGCCAAAATGGACAAGTTCACACTTAGCCATATGATACGTCATCTACCCACTGTTTTGCGTACTTATTTCACCTGGTCCATATCTGTGCAGATGTACCTACTAGAGAAGGTGCAAAACTTGATCTACCCTTGGGAAATAATGCAGGGCAGGTGACTGAGGTGTCAGTGGGGGAGCACTTTGGGGCCAGCGCCCATAATTCTATTTGTTTTAAAATAGTAATGGAAAAGGATAAACCAGATCTAAAAGTTGAAGTTCTAAATTGGAGAAAGGCCAATTTTGATGGTATTAGGCAAGAACTTTCAAAAGCTGATTGGAGACAGATGTTCACAGGTAAAGGGACGGCTGGAAAATGGGAAGCCTTCAGAAATGAGATAACAAGAATCCAGAGAAAGTATATTCCTGTCAGGGTGAAAGGGAAGGCTGGTAGGTATAGGGAATGCTGGATGACTAAAGAAATTGAGGGTTTGGTTAAGAAAAAGAAGGAAGCATATGTCAGGTATAGACAGGATAGATCAAGTGAATCCTTAGAAGAGTATAAAGAAAGTAGGGGTATACTTAAGAGGGAAATCAGGAGGGCAAAACATGAGATAACTTTGGCAAATACAATTAAGGAGAATCCTTAATATATTTTACAAATATATTAAGGACAAAAGGGTAACTAGGGAGAGAATAGGGCCCCTCAAAGATCAGCAAGGCAGCCTTTGTGTGGAGCCACAGAAAATGGGGGAGATACTAAATGAATATTTTGCATCAGTATTTACTGTGGAAAAGGATATGAAAGATATAGACTGTCGGGAAATAGATGGTGACATCTTGCAAAATGTCCAGATTACAGAGGAGAAAGTGCTGGATATCTTGAAATGGTTAAAAGTGGATAAATCCCCAGGACCTGATCAAGTGTACCCGAGAACTCTGTGGGAAGCTAGAGAAGTGATTGTTGGGCCTCTTGCTGAGATATTTGTATCATCGATAGTCACAGGTGAGGTGCCAGAAGACTGGAGGTTGGCAAACGTGGTGCCACTGTTTAAGAAGGGCGGTAAAGACAAGCCAGGGAACTCTACACCGGTGAGCCTGACCTCATTGGTGGGCAAGTTGTTGGAGGGAATCCTGAGGGACAGGATGTACATGTATTTGGGAAGGCAAGGACTGATCTGGGATAGTCAACATGGCTTTGTGCATGGGGAATCATGTCTCACAAATTTGATTGAGGTTTTTGAAGAAGTAACAAAGAAGATTGATGAGGGCAGAGCAGAAGATGTGATCTATATGGACTTTAGTAAGACGTTCGACAAGGTTCCCCATGGAAGACTGATAGCAAGGTTAGATTTCATGGAATACAGGGAGAACTAGCCATTTGGATAGAGAACTGGCTCAAAGGTAGAAGACAGAGGGTGGTGGTGGTGGAGGGTTGTTTTTCAGACTGGAGGCCTGTGACCAGTGGAGTGCCACAAGGATCGGTGCTGGGCCCTCTACTTTTTGTCATTCACATAAATGATTTCGTTGCGAGCATAAGAGGTACAGTTAGTAAGTTTGCAGATGCCACCAAAATTGGAGGTGTAATGAACAGCGAAGAGGGTTACCTCAGATTACAACAGGATCTGGGCCAGATGAGCCAATGGGCTGAGAAGTGGCAGATAGAGTTTAATTCAGATAAATGCGAGGTGCTGCATTTTGGGAAAGCAAATCTTAGCAGGACTTATACACTTAATGATAAAGTCCTAGGGAGTGTTGCTGAACAAAGAGACCTTGGAGTGCAGGTTCATAGCTCCTTGAAAGTGGAGTCGAAGGTAGATAAGATAGTGAAGAAGGCGTTTGGTATGCTTTCCTTTTTTAGTCAGAGTATTGAGTACAGGAGTTGGGAGGTCATGTTGTGGCTGTACAGGACATTGGTTAGGCCACTGTTGGAATATTGCATGCAATTTTGGTCTCCTTCCTATCAGAAAGATGTTGTGAAACTTGAAAGGGTTCAGAAAAGATTTACAACGATGTTGCCAGGTTTGGAGGATCTGAGCTATAGGAAGAGGCTGAACAGGCTGGGGCTGTTTTCCCTGAGCGCGGAGGCTGAGGTGTGACCTTATAGATGTTTACAAAATTATGAGGGGCATGGATTGGATAAATAGACAAAGTCTTTTCCCTGGGGTCGGGGATTCCAGAACTTGAGGGCATAGGTTTAGGGTGAGAGGGGAAAGATATAAAAGAGACCTAAGAGGCAACTTTTTCACGCAGAGGGTGGTACGTGTATGGAATGAGCTGCCAGAGGATGTGGTAGAGGCTGGTACAATTGCAACATTTAAGAGACATCTGGATGAGTATATGAATAGGAAGGGTTTGTAGGGATGTGGGCCGGGTGCTGGCAGGTGGGACTAGATTGGGTTGGGATATCTGGTCGGCATGGACAGGTTGGACGGAAGGGTCTGTTTCCATGCTGTTTATCTCTATGACTCTATGACTCTATATCCCTATGCAGAATATCAAACTCCTCTGGACAAATTACTTGCATTACAATGCACATTTTAAGTTATTATGGACTTTGTTGGAGAATCAAGTTCACTTTTCTCACATCGTTCACTAACCAAAACCACCTAAAACACATTTTTCTCATGACTTTATGAAGATGTTTAAAATTCTTTTTCATTTGAGCAGTGCAATTTCTTAAACATAAACTATGCATGTTCTCTATACTATGTTTTTTCACCAAATCTTGCTTGGAGGTAGTTGGGGTATTGCAGTACCCATATTGCGCAATTGTATAATGTATATGGATGTAGAGTACACAGATGCCCTCGACGTCGATGTGTTTCTAGCCATTTGTTTCGTGGACAATGTGCAGGGCAGAGGAATGCTTCGAGAGTTTGGCTTGCATTAAACAAAGCATAAACAGCTGGACTTACTTGAAAGCAAATTCAGAAATTGGGGAGTACTGTGTGGTTGCGTAGTTACTTCATGATGAGGTTTGTCTGATTTTGATCTTGTTGGATGCCTGCAGTAATGTACTTTCTGAGTTCCTTTAGTGTTGTATTCCCATATTACCAATCTTTGTACTTAATAATATGTGTCATTTTGACCAGTCTGTGTTCCTGGGAGAGGGTTGTTTGAGCTAGCTCGCTGCTTCCAGTCCTCCTTTGTCTTAGGCCGATCTAAAGATTAATGGTAGAGGATATGCCACTGTACCTATAGAAGAGGTACTGTTCATAGGTAACAAGGTTTATTTCCTCCTAGCATTAAGGACAACTAGATTTGGTCAGGCGTAATTGCTCAGACCTTAGGGAGGTGGAGTAGATATATCTGCTGACTCCAAGAGCTAGACTAAAACTCTTGATCTCCACTCAGAGATTGCATGTATGATCAGTGAAGTGGGGGAAGCCAATAAACATGAACATTAATACCTTTGGAACCATTGCCTTATACAGCACATTTTGCCTTCCTGTCAGACAGATACAGTGTGCTTCAGCAATTGCAAAGAGGAAACATGCAGTGGGCTTCATTTCCTGGATGCGAAACTTTCATCAATGCTTCTCAAGTTTGAATACAAGCTGCAGAAGTATTTCCTACGACAGTCTCAGTGGGTATGCCTCTAACTGGTTTGAGACAACATGCTTCACATTGTTACTGAATCATTAACAGACCCTTCATCCCAATAGTAAGGCATCATTACTTCCTCTCAGAGTGGTGATATTGAAAATTCATTTGCATCTGCAGCACCTCATTAAACTGTCTGGCTCTGAGTCATGTGTCGTGGCTGGGAGACAGCACCTTGCATCCACAATTGCCCATCAGAGTAGAGCTACTCTCTGAGAGCAGATTCGAGCACGCTGAGAGTGTAGGTGGACAGTGCCCCCCGCACTCAGTATGCAGAAACCGACCCTTTTCATTGCTAAAGTGAGTCGGAAATCCAGCAGATCGTCAACCCCAAGCACATGTGAAGAGGGTGTGACACTGCTTTGGGGTTACACCCTGTGCAGTACCAAAACAAAGGAGGGTGATCATCTCCTCCAGGAAGATCACATCTGGAGTCAGGCTGTCACCTGCCCTAAGGTGATGCTCTCATGTTTGTAATCTCCTTCAGGCAAAACCTGTAACTGCAGCCTGCTGTCTACAAAGATCTCAGGAGCTTGAAAGAGGAAAAAGGCCAGCAGCCATCTTAGGAAATGCCTCACATGAGGCTGATCTTTTCTTCAGTATGTCAGATTACAAGGGATACTTTACCCATTTGAGATTTTTAAGTACATACATCCCCCTTTAAATGAACTTTGTAGTTACTAGGATACCAACCTTTGTGGACTTTCATTTCCTAATCGTCAGTTTTGTTTTTACTTATGAACATGAGAAATAAGAGCATGTGAAGAGCCTGATCTGCCATTCACTACAATCAAGGGTGATCAGTCTCAACTGTAGTTTTCCCATTACCCTCGATTTCCGAGAGTCCATGAATCTGTCTCTCTCAGCCGTAACTGTGTTCGATGATGTACCATCGGCAACCATTTAGGGCAGAGAATCATAGAATCCCTACAGTGCGAAAACAGACCCTTCAGCCCATGAAGTCCACACGGAGCCTGTGAAGAACATTCTACTCAGACCTACCCCCTCTCAGTAATTCTGCATTTCCCATGGCTAACCCATCCAGCCTGTACATCACTGGACACTGTGGGCAATTTAGCATGGCCGATCCACCTAACCTGCACATCTTTGGACAGTGGGAGGGAACCAGAGCACCTGGAGGAAAGTCACAAAGACACAGGGAGAATGTGTAAACTCCTCACAGACAGTTGCTCGAGGGTGGAATTAAACTCAGGTCCCTGGCGCTATGAACCTACAGTGCTAACCACTGAGCCACCGTGCTGCCCAAGACGTTCTGAAGAGGGGTCACTGGACCCGAAACATTAACTCTGCTTTCTTTCCACAAATGCTGCCAGATCAGCTGAGTTTCACCAGCAATATCTGTTGTTGTTTCCAAAATCAATCTCTTTACCTAAGATAGCGAACCCATGTTCTAGATTCTCTAACCAGTGGAAACATCTCAAAGTTTATATCCTGTCAAGCCCCTTCAATGTGTTTTCAGATATAAGCTTTAGCACAGAATACATTTCTATAGAAATCACAAGACCATAAGGTTTGGCGTTTGTTTATGTTGGGATTTTTCCAGTATTCTTTGCTTTCTTCCTCCTCTGAAGGGACAGGCTAACTTATTTGGTTTACACCACCAAATATATATATATAAATATATTTATGTGTAGCATATTACTAACCTAATCATGTTGCTTCTTATGGCACAATTACTTCTATGTTTCCCAATCTACTACTATCTGTATATCTTGGAATATACCTCCCACAGGGAGCACTGGATTGACTAACTTTCATATATGTGCCATTTGCACTTTATATGTACAGTATATTATGTCTGATTTTATACATGATACATTTGTACTCTGGAGTATATTTACTTTACGTGTTATGCTTGTTTTGTGCATGTACAGTATTTGCACTACAAGTACATCAGATTTGATTTAGCTATCTGCTGCATCTGCAATTTCCAAGCTTGTCCTCGTTTCAGGCACCTTTCAAGTAGCTGTTAACACCAGAGAGAGTTGAAAGCTTTTCTTAAAAGAACTGAAACATTAGTCACTAATTATCGCTAATGTTACAAATTGCTGTTTGATTTCTTTATTCTCTGCCCAGTAATTTTCAAATGATAATTTTGAAATAAAACTAAGTACTGCAGACAAATCCTCATTAAATTTAGTTTCAGGTAGGACTGACTTATTTACAAGTTAATGGTGTCAATTCCGTGACTTACCTGATTAAATAATTTAGCAGAAGACAATTTGAGGGCAGTGTTGTATGGGCATGCCAGCACATTACGCTGTATGAATTACTGCTCATGATTGCTGCCACTGTCCTGTTTAAGAGTAGGAAACTACAGAGCCTGCTTGGTCCAGTGTAGATCCTGGTCTAACCAGAAGAGTTTTTTTTAATGGTTAACAAGATATAGTTCATTTCATGTCAGCAACTTTATAGGTTACATTGGTCCCATAAAGAACCTTAGAATCCTTACAGTGCAGAATGAGGCCATTTCCATAAGACCATAAGACATAGGAGCGAAAGTAAGGCCATTCGGCCCATCGAGTCCACTCCGCCATTCAATCATGGCTGATGGGCATTTCAACTCCACTTACCCGCATTCTCCCCGTAGCCCTTAATTCCTTGTGACATCAAGAATTTATCAATTTCTGCCTTGAAGACATTTAGCGTCCCAGCCTCCACTGCACTCTGTGGCAATGAATTCCACACGCCCACCACTCTCTGGCTGAAGAAATGTCTCCGCATTTCTGTTCTGAATTTACCCCCTCTAATTCTAAGGCTGTGTCCACGGGTCCTAGTCTCCTCGCCTAATGGAAACAATTTCCTAGCGTCCACCCTCTCCAAGCCATGTATTATCTTGTAAGTTTCTATTAGATCTCCCCTTAATCTTCTAAACTCCAATGAATACAATCCCAGGATCCTCAGCCGTTCCTCGTATGTTAGACCTACCATTCCAGGGATCATCCGTGTGAATCTCCGCTAGACATGCTCCAGTGTCAGTATGTCCTTCCTGAGGTATGGGGACCAAAACTGGACACAGTACTCCAAATGGGGCCTAACCAGAGCTTTATAAAGTCTCAGTAGCACAACAGTGCTTTTATATTCCAACCCTCTTGAGATAATTGACAACATTGCATTCGCTTTCTTAATCACGGACTCAACCTGCATGTTTACCTTTAGAGAATCCTCAACTTGCATTCCCAGATCCCTCTGTACTTTGGCTTTACGAATTTTCTCACTGTTTAGAAAGTAGTCCATGCTTGCATTCTTTTTTCCAAAGTGCAAGACCTCACATTTGCTCACATTGAATTCCATCAGCCATTTCCTGGACCACGCTTCCAAACTGTCTAGATCCTTCTGCAGCCTCCCCACTTCCTCAGTACTACCTGGCTGTCCACCTAACTTTGTATCATCGGTAAACTTCGCTAGAATGCCCCAGTCCCTTCATCCAGATCATTAATATATAATGTGGACAGCTGTGGCCCAACACTGAACCCTGAGGGACACCGCTTGTCACCGGCTGCCATTCCTAAAAAGAACCTTTTATTTCACCCATCAAGTATGTACCTATCCTATAAAGAGCATCCCAGTCTGGTCCTGCAACTCCACATTTGCCATGGCTAACTCCCACGTCCCTGGACACTATGGGCAGTTTAGGATGGTCAGTCCACCTAACCTGCACATCTTTGGACTATGGGAGGAAACTGGAGCACTCAGTGGAAACCCACACAGACACAGGGAGAATGTGCAAACTCTATACAGACAGTCGCCCAAGGCTGGAGTCGAACCCATATTTCTGGATCTGACCATTGAGCTGCCGTGGTGCCCCGGATTAGACCTGAAAGAGACTATTACTGAGACTTTGTGGAGGACCAGATATTAGATCTCACTTCTTCAACATTGTAAGCCTCTATGCCCACCAGTCCATATGATATCCCCATAGCAGGTTGTACTAATGACAATTCATAATATTTGCCCTTTTAGACCCATATATAACAGGCAGTTGTTTGAAGGGACTTTGAAATTTTCACTATTGTGATGCACTAGCTTCCATGGGTTGAAAAGGATCACCACATTTCCTCTTTTTGATCTAGTTCTGAAGAAGAAGACTCATATTTGACTCAAAACATTTACATTGTTTCTTTCTGCACAGATGCTGCCAGAACTGCTGAGTATTTCCAGCACATTTGGCTTTTAGTCCAGCTTAAATTTGGGCCTTCCACGAAACTGGAAACATAAATAGGATTTCATTTTACAAAATGGAAGCTAATGTCTCCCTTGTGAAGTGGCAGAATTGATTAAGTGAAATTTCCAATTAATCTTCATGAGAAACAAAACTAAAATCAGATCTCAAGCCTCAATTCACGTCTTGCGCTCTCTAATTCTGAACTCTCTAATTCTGAACACACTGCTATCTCACTCCCAACCTTTCTCTAACCTGCCCTATCTTCTAACCTCTGTCTCTTCTCTAAAATCTGCTTGCATTCAATGCTATCCCTCCAATCCTTCTCTGATCCCGTTTCGACCTCACCCTGACCAGTCCTCTTAACGCAGCATGTCCCCTCCCTTCCATCTCACCCACTCCCTTCCCTCATTCATTTGCTGTTTTGAAGGCTCTTTTGATTTCCTTCCACACCCTTTCCCTTCACCGTCTTCAGCTTCATCGGTTGGATAGTTGGTTTGTGACGCAGAGTAACGCCAACAGCTCAGGTTCAATTCCCATACTGGCTGAGATTGTCATGAGGGTCCCCTTCTCAAACTTGCACTTCGCCTAAGGTGAGGTGACCCTCAAGTTACATCCACCACCATTTGTCTTTCTCTCTGGGACTATAACAAGTTTATCTTTAACTTTCTGTAGACACCCTCCCCTCCTATTTTTCCATCTCTCCATTCAAAGCCTCCCTCTATACATTTTAACTTCCCCTCTTTATTTTCCCCCCACTTCCTCTGCATCAATCCCTTTATCCTCCCTCACCTTCTTCCAGCTGCCATTTCTGCCTTCCTTCCCCAGTTGAATCAAAGCCCAGAAGTGAAGAATAGCTAAAGACAAACATATGTTGCAGGGAAATATGAGAAGAGAAGGCTACTTTGTTTTTCACTAAGCACTGATAGCTTTCAATTGTATTTTGCCATGATGCAGCATCATCTAAGCTGACCAAAGTTAATCAGGGTGTAAATTCAGATAAGCCAGATACTGGATTCTGTAGCCAGCCTTCAATCATGTTTTTTCAGCCTGACAATATTTTAGCTCCCACATGCTGAGGTCTGTAGCGATAGTGACTGGATCACCTTGTTTTAAACTATTGCCGTAGGTCTCTGGAGTGGATTACAGGGCAGCATTGAAAGATGACTGGGACCCATTTATCATTTGACCTCCTGATTGGGATTGGAAACGTAGGAATTTCTAGACTGACGAAAAATGCCAAGCTCCATGACATTTGCCTTCTAATTGGAAGATGCTTTATACGACAGCAGTAGAATTGACAGCTAATTTTGGCAATTGATAAATTCCTCTGGAATAGATTTGGACTTTGAGATTTTGCTTTCCACACCTAGTGGGGAAATGCTTTGAGAGTCACAGGTCCAAGTCAGCGGTTCATTCTCATCTTGCTGCACTTCTGGCTTGGATTCTTCATCATTTATATTCCAAAATATGAGGATAGAAAGAAATCAATCTAAATTCAATTTGAATGGATGAATATTGTATTCTCGGCTCCAACATCTCCTCAGTTAATCTTTTCCATAAATCTGCCACTGATTCCTTGAGAACGATTCCATAGATTAGCCTTACATTATGCTTCCACTTGCAATCCCTCTCTTCACTTCAAATACAAACCATATCTCATTGTTCTGCTCTGGACAAGGTAAAGCAGCTTCTCAAGATCTAAAACATCCAGTCACTTTGGAATCTTAAAAATGGCAACCCTTTGACACTTTGCTGGTGAGAGCATGCCCAATTTGCATTATGTCCTCATAATCCATTCATCCTCAGACTCCCACTGACTTCAATATTCACATACTACCTGAAACATCTTAAATAGCAACTACCAACATTATTTTCAATATGCAGTTACATCAGTGACTTATAAACTACTAGGGCACCACCTGACTTGAATCTAATCCAATCTGAGGGGCTGAATAACTTTTCTGTACTAATGGTACAAATCTGAAGCAAGATGTATTTAGGGCAATTTGAACACTCAAACTTAGCCGAAATCTGGCACTTGTAACAGGTATTATTTAAAAAGGATGGCTGGTTTGGGAAGTAGAAATGTTTCACAGTTATAACATTGAGGTTAAAGCTGAGGAATTTTGTAGCACATCCAGTGAGTATTGATCAATATTGTTCTGTACCTAAACTGTGTCAATCTGGAAGTGTTCAATGGGATTGTGCACAGCCATGTTTGGAATTTTATCCAGTCTGGATTTGTATGTATGTCTGGTGTAGCTTGTGTAGATGCATTCCAAATCTCAGTGAGTTGAAGAATTAACAGGAAAATATTGGGTTGAAAATAAGTAAAAAAGATTAGGATAATTGGGATTTTTTGGATTATTGATGTTCTTTTAAATTCTGGGTGATACATGAACTTTGATTTTTACAAAATAACCTACTGCTTATGGTTGATGGATCATCCACAAAACAGAGCGGCAGCTATCCAGGACTGCACCCAAGTGGGTAAAGACACAGCACTGGGTTGTGTTTCTTGCCATAGCCTTGGATGCATTGAATAAATATGCTGCATGGTTTACACAAGGTAGAATTGTAACATAATTCCAGAGTCTGTAGGAATGGAATACAGGCAGAATAATGTCGAGCTTTCTCAAGGTCGATCATTTTATGGTGATAGTGATGGAGGAATTTCATTAGAAACTTGCTAATTGTTTAGTAATGAATATGTAGCCAGATGTCTTGCAGCTGTATCCTCGTGAGGGTTATCCATATCCGACACCCTGCACCATTTCCCCAGCTTTTTGGTTTAAAATCCAAAGATTGTCCTCTAGATATTCATTATATGGCTATTTTTAAGTATCATTTTGAACTCATGTAGACTGTTAGCCAGCTGGTGTCATTGTTCAGAATCTAAAGCAAATTATGAAAGAGTTGATTTGGGAATATTTATTAAAAGGTGTGGGATCAATCAACATATTCAGCAGTTGTTGTTTTTCCAGAAGGGGAGATGTTTTAAATGCTTTTAAATATAAACCATTGTAAATAATTAAGGAAGAAGTTGTGTTGAAATTGCTAAATGAATGCTTTGTTTTTCTTTTTTCAATGCAGAAAGCAAATATAATTTCAGTAAGAAAGCCAGAGGGAACCAGAGTAAAATGCCAGAAGGATGGGGCTGGCTAGTGTTATGATCCCAGCAGATGCAACTACAGAACAACTCCGATCTTACACTGAAACCTAGCTTGATAGATCATATTTTGATTGATTTGTGTTTTAATAAGCTTGTCTCTTGCTGAAACATAAATATACAATGCTGCAGAGTTTGCTTCAATCATAAAACAGAAGATTATAAACAGAAGAAATTAATATAAAATAGAGTCAATCAATTTAGCAACCTATAATGCAAATTTTAAAATACACAGTGAAAGTATAATCCCATTAAAACACTCCTTTATAAATTAAAAAGAAAATCAACAGCTTTTGTATAGAACCCAATACATACTACTGGGGCAGTATCATTCTCAAAAATACTGCTGATACAGTACTCATGCCAGATTCTCCGTCTCTAACAACTTGATAAGTTGTTACTTTAACTTAAAGAATGGAAGTGCAGATAGCTTCTTCATGGAGCTATTATTCGGCTTCAAGTAAACTCTTCAGGGTTTTATCTGAATACTTCTCATCTGGAATTAACAGTAACTCCTTAATCTAAGATCATTTAATTTCACTATATCCTTCTGAATACCTCCGCTCTATACAGCCATTGTTACTGAGTTATTTTATTTTTGTTCACACATTGACATCACTGCCTGGCCAGTATTTGTTTCCTGTCCCTATTTGCTCTCGAGAAGGTGGTGGTGAGCTCCCTTCATGAACTGCTGCAGTCCATGCATTGTAGGTAGACCCAAAATGTTGTTAGGGAAGGAGTTCCAGTCTTTTGACCCAGCAGAACTGAAGGTATGCTGTTATATTTTCAAACCAGGATGGTGAGGCTTGGAGGGGAACTTGCAGATGGTGATGTTCCCATGTATCTGCCGACCTTGTCCTTCTAGATGGAAGTGATTGTGAGTTTGGAAGCTGCTGTTCAAGGATCGTTGGTGAATTTCTGCAAATTCACACTGCTGCTACCGAGTGTTTGTGGTAGGGAATGTGGATCCTTGTAAATGGGGTAGGAGAAAGTGAGGACTGCAGATGCTAGAGATCAGAGTCAAGAGTGTTTTGCTGGAAAGACACAGCAGGTCAGGCAGCATCTGAGGAGCAGGAGAATCGACATTTTGGGCATAAGCCCTTCATCAGGAATGAGACTTGTGGGCCAAGAAAACTGAGGTATAAATGGAAGGAGGGATTCAAAACCTGCACCCACACCACTCCCCTCACCTCCACCCAAGGCTCCAAAGGATCCTTCCAGATCCAATAGAAATTTACCTGTACCTCCACTGATGTCATCTACTGTCTCCGTTCTGCCCAATGTAGTCTCCTCTACATCGGGCAGACAGGACGCCAACTTGTGGATCATTTCAGAGAACATCTCTGGGACACCTGCACCAAACAACCCCATCACCCCGTGGCCAAACACTTCAACTCCCCCTCCCACTCCACTGAGGACATGCAGGTCCTGGGCCTCCTCCATTGCCAAACCCTTACCACCCCACACCTGGAGGGAAAATGCCTCACCTTTCACCTTGGGACCCTACAAACACACGAGATCAATCTTCATTTCCTTTCCCCCCCCCCCCCCCCAATTTATCCAAGTCCCAAGCCTCCAATTCAGCACCGCCCTCTTGACCTGTCCATTGCCTTCCCCATCTATCCACTCCACTCTCCTCTCCGACCTATCATCTTCTTCCCCCACCTTCATCTATCTATCACATTCTCAGCTACCTTTCCCCCAACCCCACCTCCCCCTCGCATTTATCTCTCAGCCCTCTCATTCCTGGGTGCCTGTTAGATTGTCTCTTATTGGTGATGGTCATTACCTGGCTTTTATCTGGTGCAAATGTTACTTGCCACATGTCAGCCCAAGTCTGGAAATTGCCCAGATATTGTTGCATTTGAACACAGACTTCTTCAGTATCTGAGGTGTCATGAATGGTGCTGAACTTTATGTAATCATTGGCAAACATCTCCACTTCTGTCCTTATGATGGAGGAAAGGTCATTGATGATGGTTGGGCCTCAGACACTACACTGATGAACTCCAGAAGAGATGTCCTGGAGCTGAGATGACTGAGTACCAACAACGACCACCATCTTCCTATGTGCCAGGTATGAATCCAACCAGTGGAGAATTTGTCCCTTGATGGAACCCAAACTGAGCACCAGTGAGTGGGTTATTGCTAAGCAAGTGCTGCTTGAGAGCACTGTGAATGACACCTTCCATCACTTTACTGATGATCAAGAGGAGACAGATGAGGTGGTTACTGATTGGGTCGGATTTGTGCTGCTCTTTATGTACAGGACATAGCCAGGCAACTTTCCACATCATCGAATAGATGACATTGTTGTAACTGTACTGGAATAACTTGACTAGGGGCGCGACAAGTTCTAGTGCACAAGTCTTCAGTACTATTGTCAGAGCCCTTAGCCTCTGCGGAATCCAGTGCCCCCAACTGTTTGTTAATACCACATGAAGTGATTGGCATCTATGATGCTGTGCACCACTGGAGGGGCCAGATGGATCATTCACTTCTGCTGAGGATTGTTGTGAATACTTTAGCCTTCAGATGTGTTGGCCTCTTCGGTCATTGAGGATGGGGATATTTGTGGAGCCTCCTCCTCCAGTAAGTTGCCTAATTATCCAGAACCATTCATGACTACATGTGCGAGGACTGCAGAGCTTAGATCTGAGCTGTTGGTTTTGGGATTGCTTAGTTCTGTCCATCACTTGCTGCTTGGCATGCAAGTAGTTCTGTTTGGTAGCTGCACCAAGTTGACACATCATTTTCAGGTCTGCGTGGTTCTTCTCTTGGCATGCCCTCCTGCATTCTCCAATGAACCTGGATTGATTCCCTGACTTGATGGTAATGGCTGAGTGAGGGAATGTGCTGGGTCATGAGGTTACAGATTGTGCTGGAATACAGTTCTGCTGCTGCTGATGCCCTCCCCCCCCAGCCCCTCATGAGTTGCTAGATCCATTCGAGGTCTATCCCATTTATCACGGTGACAGTGCCACACAACATGATGATATTCACAGGGGAATATTCAACAGGTCTTCACAAGGCCTGTGCAGCAATCGCTCTTACTGACACTGTTATGAACTAATGCATTTGCAGCTGAAGGAGTGGTAAGGGTGAAGGTCAAGTGTGTATTTTTCTCTTGTTGGAACTCTCACTACCTGCCACAGGCCCTGTGAAGCGATTATGTCACAGAGTCATAGAGTCGTACCTCATGGAAACAGACCCGTCGGTCCAATCCACCCATGCCGACCAGATTTCCTAAACTAAACTAGTCCCCACCTGCCTGCATTTGGTCCATATTCCCCTAAACCTTTCTTATTCATGTACCTGTCCAAATATCTTTTAAATGTTGTCACTGTACCTGAATTTGGCAGTTCATTCCACACACGAACCACCTTCCAACGCAAAGCATTTCCCCTCAGCTCCCTCTTAAGTCTTTCTCCTCTAACTTTAAAATTTTGCTGTCTGGTTTTGAACTCCCCCACCCTGGGGAAAAACATCATTTGCTATTTACCTTATCCATACTCCTTATGACTTTATAAACTTTAAGTCATAGAGATTTAGAGCATGAAAACAGACCCTTCAGTCCAACTTGTCCATGCCAACCAGATATTCTAAATTAATCTAGTCCCATTTGACGGCATTTAGCCTCTAAACTCCTCCTAGTCATGTGCCCTTTTAAATATTTTAATTGTACCAGCCTCTGCCACCTCCTCCGATAGCTCATTCCATACACGCATCACCCTCTATGTGAAAAAGTTGCCCCTTAGGTCCCTGTTAAATCTTTCCCCTCTCACCTTAAACCCATGACCCTCTAGTTTTGAACTCCCTTACACTGGGGAAAAGACCTTGACTATTTACCCTATCCGTGCCCCTCATGATTTTATAAACTTCTGTAAGGTCACCCTCATTTTAAGAATTTATTTCATTCATTGCATGTTTCTGAACTCACACTTGCTCCACCCATTACCCCTTTGTTCACTGACCTGTACTGGAAGCAACACCCCATTTTAAGATTTTCATCCTGGGCTTTCAAAAGTCTCCATGGCCTTCTGCCCTTGCCCATCTCTGTAATCTCCTCCAGTCTCAGAACCTTGCAATTAACCATCTCCAGTGAGTCCTAATATATATATAAATACCAACTTCATACTTGCCAGCTTCCAATCTTGAGCAACTCTCCAAGGCCTAATGAATTTGTCATTATTATAGCCCGTGCCCTGCAGATTTGCTCTGTCTCCTTCAGCACCCCAGGAAATATGGCACCTGGCCCAGAATTATTGTTCGACTTCAGTCCTTCTGAAGTGTGAAAATTCCTAGTGACAGTTCCACCCAGTCTTCAGGGTATCCCAAAACACCCTGGCTACACTTCAAAAGCAATTTACTGGCCAAGGGAACTGAAACAAATGCCACAGCCAATCTGTACACAAAAAATAAATGAAACAAATGATCAGGTTACCTGCAGGTTGAGGGGGAAAATTTGCTATTTTCCTTGTAAGGCCTCACGTGCTGCATGCCGAAATGAGAGGGGCAGTGTTTAGTTTTGCATTTACCTCTGTATTTTCCATCTAGTTTATCTTCTTATGTCTCTTCCAATGTCCACCCCCAACCCACCGACATTATTCTTTTCGGAAATGTACAGGAACTCATCAAACACAAATCCCTGGTTTCCATTCGATTGATATTTGTTTCTCTTTGTAATTCCTCTCATGCATATTCTTTTAGTTGCAAGACATTAAAGGCAACATAAAAAAAATTTGCGACATGAAGTTTGTTAATAGATTCTCAGCCTGTTCAAGTTGAAACGTTTCCCTGTTGCTCCAATGCCAACCACTCTTGACGGTGGACATTGAAATCACCCACCCGGAGTACATTTTATGCCCTTGCCACCTTCAGCACTTCCTCCATGTGTTTTTCAACATGGAGGAGCACTAATTCGTCAGCCAAGGGAGGACGGTTCATGGTAGTCATCAGGAGGTTTCCTTGGCTATGTTTAATCCGTAGTAGACAAGCAAGAACACAGCAAACCAGGCAGCATCAGAAGGTGGAGAAGTCAACATTTCGGGTGTAACACTTTTCCCAGACATGTTCAATCTGAAGCCATGAGACTTCATGGGATCCAAGATCAATCTAAGGACAAGTCCCCCCCTGACTGTATACCACTGTGTTGGGTCTGTACAGCCGGTGGGACAGGACATATCCAGGGATGATGATGGTCGTGTCTGTAAGGGATGATTCTGTGAGTATGACAGTGTCAGGCTGTCGCTTTATTAATCTGTGAGACAGCTCTCCCAAGTTTGGCACTAGCCCCCAGATGTTAATAAGGAGACGTTTGCAGAATTGACCGGGTTGTTCCTGCCGTTGTCTTTTCCAGTGCCTTGCTCAACATCTGGTGATCTGTCTGTTTTTTTTTTATTATTGAGACTTTGTAGCAACTGATAGAACTAAATGGTTTGCTAGGCCATTGTAGAGGGCAGTTGAGAATCAACCACATTGCTGTGAGTCTGGAGTCACATGGAGGACAGACCAGGTGGCAGATTTCCTTCCCTGAAGGACATTTAGTGAGCCAGATGAGATTTTCCCCAACAATGGCCAGGACCTGATCAGGTGCATCTTAGAACTCTATGGGAAGCTAGGGAAGTGATTGCTGGGCCCTTTGCTGAGACATTTGTATCATCGATAGTAACAGGTGAGGTGCTGTAGACTGGAGGTTGGCTAATGTGGTGCCACTGTTTAAGAAAGGTGGTAAGGACAAGCCAGGGAACTACAGATCAATGAGCCTGATATTGGTGGTGAGTAAGTTGTTGGAGGGAATCCTGAGGGACATGATTTACATGTATTTGGAAATACAAAGACTGATTAGGGATAGTCAGCATGGCTTTGTGCGTGGGAAATCATGTCTCACAAATTTGATTGAGTTTTTTGAAGAAGTAACAAAGAGGATTGATGAGGACAGAGCAGTAGATGTGATCTATTTGGACCTCAGTAAGGCGTTTGACAAGGTTCCCCATGGGAGACTGGTTAGCAAAGTTAGTCTCATGAAATACAGGGAGAATTAGCCATTTGGATACAGAACTGGCTCAAAGATAGAAGACAGAGGGTGGTGGTGGAGGGTTGTTTATCAGACTGGAGGCCTGTGACTGGTGGAGTGCCACAATGATCGGTGCTGGGTCCATTACTTTTCATCGTTAATATGAATGATTTGAATGTGAGCATAAGAGGTATAATTAGTAAGTTTGCAGATTACACCAAAATTGGAGGTGCAGTGTACAGTGAAGAAGGTTACCTCAATTTACAATGGAATCTTGATCAGATGGGCCAATGGGCTGAGAAGTGGCATATGGAGTTTAATTTAGATTAATGTGAGGTGCTGCATTTTGGGAAAGCAAACCTTAGCAGGACTTATACACTTAATGGTAAGGTCCTAGAGAGTGTTGCTGAACAAAGAGACCTTCGAAAGCAGGTTCAGAGCTCCTTGAAAGTGGAGTTGCAGGTAGATATGATAGTGAAGAAGGCGTTTGGTATGCTTTCCTTTTTTGGTCAGAGTATTGAGTACAGGAGTTGGGAGGTCATGATGCAGCTGTACAGGACATTGGTTAGGCCACTGTTGGAATAATGCATGCAATTCTGGTCTCCTTCCTATCAGAAAGATGTTGTGAAACTTAAAAGGGTTCAGAAAAGATTTACAAGGATGTTACTAGAGTTGAAGGATTTGAGCTATAGGGAGAGGCTGAATAGGCTGGGGCTGATTTCCCTGGAGCGTCGGAGGCTGAGAGGTGACCTTATAGAGGTTATAAAATCATGAGGAGCATGGATCTGATAAATAGACAAAGTCTTTTTCCTGGGGTCGGGGAGTTTAGAGCTAGAGGGCATAGGTTTAGAGTGAGAGGGGAAAGATATAAAAGAGACCTAAGGGGGAATGTTTTCACACAGAGGGTGGTACGTGTATGGAATGAGCTGCCAGAGGAAGTGGTGGAGGCTCGTACAATTACAACATTTAAAAGGCATCTGGATGGGTATATGAATAGGAAGGCTTTGGAGGGATATAGGCCAGGTGCTGGCAGGTGGGACTATATTAGGTTGGGATATCTGGTTGGCGTGGACAGGTTGGCCCGAAGAGTCTGTTTCCATGTTGTACATCTCTATGGCTCTAAGACTCTAATTGACAATGGCTTTATGGTCTTCAGTAGATTTTAAATGCTAGACTTCTTTAAAAAAATTACATTCAAATTCCACCATTTGTTGTGGTAGGATTCAAAGCTGGGTCCCCAGAATATGAGCTGAGTTTCAGTATTAATAGTCTAGTAATAATACCACTAGACCTTCACTTGACAGGACCAATCAAAGCTCAAAGTAAAGCTAAAACAAAATCTTCCTTATCCTTAGTTTAATAAACCCTCGCCTGCCCTTCTAAAATGGATCTTAATATCTTGTTCAGTTGTGAAACTCTGCAAATGTGCAGAAAAACCCATTAATTTTCAATCTAAACCTCAAAATATGTTTTAAAATAAATCACCATGTCTACAGAAATATTTCCAAACATTAATTGAAACACACAGAAAACTCCATGTCACTCACTAACCCAAGTATCCAAGAACCCAAACTTGTAATAATTGAAAATATATACGTATACACACACAACAAATACACATATGGATAAATCACCTCATTTACACTAAACTTAGTAATTAGTGAAGTCAGCTACTGACATTAACTTAAACGATGTTAGCTGAATGTTGTATCCATTGCACCATTAATGTTTACACAAGGCAACATTGAGATGACAGTCTCCTAGTATGGATTTAATAAAAGCTAGTTAGGAAGTGATTTGTGAACAGAAGCAGTCCAAGAATTGGTGTTCTTCATTTCAATTCTAAATTACGCTGATTGGGAACAGAACAGGGTAGCATGGTTTTTGTATATGATACTAAAGTAGGATGCTTTGTCAAAGAAAATTGGAGTTAAAAGTATTGTGGAGGGAGAATATTGTTATGTGGAAGGCCTGTTCTTGAATCTGGACATCTGAATGTTTTGCCATCCATTTATCCTCATTTATTGCTGAATGAACTTTGAGACCGAAAGGCTGGTTAAGTTCAAATTTCACCTTGCAAGAGTCAAAGAAGCAAGTGCAGGCAGGAATTGGAAATCTGCAAAATGGAAGATATAACCAAAAGGAAAAAATGATTTAATTTATATTTAGGAATGAATTTTACACAGGATTCAGTGGCAGAGCTAATTGCATCATCCAGGTAGCCATGTAACAAGGCTGAATGTAAAGTGTAACCCTTTTGTATTGTTGTTCTTAGACATCAATGAATTCAAGTTTTAATTATGCTTTTTGTTGTGCCATCTGTACATCTGAGATGATCTCACCTCAGTCAACCCGAAGACATTTTTAAAGCTTCCATTGAGAATTTTGATTTTCTTTCAGCGCTATGTGAAAGAAGCAGAGTGGAATGATAACAGAGTGGTTGTAAATAATTTCTCAGGACTGTGACATGTTTTGCGAACATATATGTAACATGAGATTCAAACTCTCATCAGGTCATTACAAATAGAAAGAGAAATTAAGGATAAACAGGGGATTATTTACACTGTGTGCATGGAATGACTACATGCAACATTTGGCTGTGTAGTTTCATTGTTTGTATGCACTCTTTTCAATCAACCTTCTCTCCATCAAAGACACTCTTGCTTTGCAATGAGAGTCATTTCAAGCGGTCCAGTGGTCCTCCCTCAGCATTGGCACCTGCTGGTGGAGATCCTGGAGACTTGTTCAACTCTCTTTCTCATTATCATCTTTCACCATTGACACCTGCTGCTGATGCTCCCATTACATGTCGTTGGCCAGTGGTTAATATGATCTACTATTTTAGCTACAACTGTGATGAAAAGAATAATTTTCATTTTATGCAGCATTCCACTGACAACCAAAATCACTTCATCATAAACAAAGTTAGAAGCTTTTGCAAAGCGAGGGTTGGGGAGAAGATCAGGGTTTTGCTGTAGGCCTGGAGGAGTTCACAAAGTTAGGAATGGGGTGAGAAACAGGTCACTTAACAGTAATTAAGACTTTATATGCCTTTAAAAAGGCACACAGAAATAGACAATTCATTATAGTTACAGGTGAGTTTGTTACTATTTATCAGGAAGTGCAATAACACACTTTTCAATATGTTTGAATGTTGACTCTGTGATGATACTGTGGCTTAAAGAGGTGTATTTTGTCCTTTTTTTAAGAGAGCTTTTAAGGCAGAGGTGTGAGCAGTCTACAGGAACTACTAGTGTAAACAGTTTGTGAGGCCTTGGGTTTTTTTTAAAAGATGGAACAATAGAAGCAGGCTGAATGGGTGTGATCAAGCTCCCACAGGACCAGGAGTTTTAGCTTAAGCTTTCAGCAGTTGCTGTTGGGTTCTTGAAGAAGTGGAAGCAATTTTGTCCCTTTCTCAGTTATAGCCAGAAACTGGGGATTCTCTTCCCAAAAGCGGGAGTTAAATGTGAGACAACCTGTTTTCTGAATTTGCCTTTTGGCAAAGATGTGTTATGGGATGTTACTATACTGGAACAATTAATTAGTAGTAATTACTGTATCTGTTAATCTGTTAAGTTTTCCAATAGAGTTAAATTATTCCAATTCCTGTTTCTTTTGTTGTACTCTAACAATAGTGGATGAATAAAGTGTGTTTGGGTTTAAATCTGGCAGTTTAATCAATCAAATTGCATCTGGAACACAACACCTTATTTACCTCTGAAATTAGAAAAAGTGGGGGTTTAGACTATCTTCTGAATATTGTGAGGGAGTTTGGTTTGGTCCATAACAGGTTTCTCATATAGATATATTTATCACAGAACTTTCAATGTTTATTTGCATACGTGCAGTTCCTGGGAGCTGGAGTATTTAATTTCCATGTAAATAACAGGGGGTACTGTAGGTGATGTCATTATTTTAACGGTGGAATGCAGCCCACAATTTTCATCCACGACAATAGTTTTCATTTTATGAGTTGTCCCATTTCTAAAGCAGTGCTTGGGAGGGTAGGCTGATAATATACCACTTGTCTTATGGGCACAAGGTTCCTACATTTCCAGCCAGAGTTATCAATGGGAGTGCTCAGCTTTGCCGTCTTGGCACAGCGAGGAACCCTATGAAATGAGTACAATCATAGGGTGCTTAGTGTCTCATATAGCAAGGCAGGTTTTGTGATCAAAGGTTGCCTTTGTTGTACTAACACCATTCGGCAACCCTGAATTACGAAGGGGATAAAATGTGACCGCAACATTGCCTGCACCTTCACTCTGACTGAGCGAATAGAAATTATCAGTAGACAATGACAAATATCTCACATCTGGAGAAAGTACGAGATTGTCTGCAGGGAATACAGACACCTGGTGAGGCTGAGTGGAACGCCGTGATCCAGAAGGTTAGCAATTTCAATGATTGCTGAACTGCATAAGAATGAGGCGAAAGTGCAGAGCTTCGGTGCTAAGCAGAATGATTAAACTGTGCGGGAGGAGAGAAAAGGCTCATGGCCTTTTATTCCCTTGGCATCATATGAGGTCAGTGCTACATGGCTGTTTGTTTACTCTTGTTTTGTTCACAAAAAAGCTGCGGCACCAAAATCTGTTTTATATTCACTATGTGGTTCAAAGAAAGGGCTTCAGAATTTCTTCATTGCTGGCATGAGTCTGAATATTCTTCTTCACCTGTGACCAGCAGTGCTCAAAGGAAGCTCAATCCTTTTGATGGCTGATGTAAAGCTTCCAACTGCTTTCTTTAAAGAATCAGGAAGTGGGTATCAGGTTCAAGCTGTTTGCAGTCCCTGTCCATGAGGAATGACTGCTGGAAGTACCATTTCTGTCCTACTGTTATTCCAAAATTAAGCTGTTCTGATGTAAAGAACTAATGCCTTAGGAAGAGTCATCAACTCCAGTTAGATAGATTCTGGGATGTTCCTTGGAGCTATCTCCTCCTCCAATCACCCCCCCCCCCTTCCACTATTGGCTATGCAACACAACTCTCTTCATTGCCAATTGGACACAAAGCAGATTGTTTATTTTCTGATTAGATGGTTTGTGACCAGCAGGCAAATGTCTTTATTTACCTGTTTCTAGTACTAATAAATTTGAAGGAAAACATTTCCATTTTGTGCACCAATAATATTCACTGCTTGTAGTGGTGTCAAGAAAATTCACTTGAATGAGACATAGAGCCATTACAGCACAGAAGGAGGCTGTTTGGTCCATCAAGTTTATGCCAGCTCTCTGTAGAGCCCAGTCAGTGCCAGTCCCCCACTCTATCCCCGTAGCTCCATATTTGTATTTCCCTCAAGCATCCAATTTCCTTTCAAAATCATTGTCTCCATTTCCATCAGCCTCATGGGAAATAAGTTCCTGGTCATTCTTACTTTATTTAACAAAAAATATCCTTGATACCTGCCCAATATTTCTTGTCAAAACCTGAAATCTATGCTAACACTATCAACTAATGACAACAGCTTTGCTTTCGTCTCTGAAGAATAAGGATAATTCAGGAAGGTTGGTGACCTGTGTGTTTCGTGAGACTAGCTGTTTATTTCAGATTTAAAGTCAGTCTCCCCCATGTTTGGAATATTTAAGAACCCTCAACCTAGCAGAGAGGCCTGGGTGGCAGCTTGTTCCTGTTTTCGGACCGACAATTGACAATTAGATAATTGTTCTGCTATCTAATGTACAAAGCATCCCAAGATGGTTTACAAATTATGTGTGAAATTGTAGGTTCATCGGTGAGATAAGGGAGATGAACCCTAGACTAAAAAGATCAGTTTGGAGAGGACAGGTAAGAAGCAGATGGTTTTAATGAAGGAGTTCCTGTGAACAGGTGGAGGCTCCATCATCAAATGTGAGACAAAGTTGAAGAGAGGATTGTTTAAGCAATGGCATGGCTGATGAGGACAAGATCAGAAGAGAGGATGGTGTGGAAGCAGGGAAAATTCAGGACATTAAGATTTGAACAGGAAGACAACATGTTGAGATGGACATTAGTGGGTTTGGGGAAACTGTATGGATCAATAAAAGCAGGGGTCGAATGGGGTAGAGAGATCTACTGTGCAGAAAGACAGAAATGGCAGAACTTTAGTTGAGATTTATGGAGTATGTAAGAGTCACTGAGGAGAACATTGAAGTAATCAATTTTGGTTATGATAAATGCGAGGATAAGAAAAATGCAATCCAGTGCTTACTACATCATGTCTGCTGCTTGTTTTGAGTTTTAATGAAAACAAAAGCTCTGATCTGATATTTGAACAAAGCTCCTGCCTCAAAGAGACAATTGAAGTGCAATGTCTCAACAAATATAATCCATCTGATGCAGCTCATATTAATTCATCTGAGCTGAATTGTTTTAACGTTCACAGCTGCACAGATTGTAATTGTAGCTTGTGACTGCCTTCAGTTATCATTTATGACAGAATCCTATCCTTTATCATTCAGAATGCTACTGCTAAATTTTTCTTCTATGAATGATTTCATCCTCTGTTTCACCTCTGATAAAGCTGGGACACTTGGTTGATCTTCTATTTTTCTGGCGTAGACCGACCAACCTAAACGCAACGATAAAAAGCAGGAGCATTGGGAATCTTAATCAAATCCACAAAATGCTGCAAATGCACCACAAGTCAGTTGAAAATGTAGAATCTTACTGCACAGCCAACCTTCAGCCCATTATTCCCATTCTAGCACTTGTCAAGCTATCCATTTTACTCCCACAGTCCAGCCTTTTTACCCCAAACTTGCAATTTCTTCAATGGCATGTCAAGTCTGGTTCCACCACTGCTTCAGATAGTGCATTCCAGATCTTAAATACCCTCTTGTGTGAATCAATTTCTCCTTTCTTTTGCTGATATTTTAAATCACACATTAAAAGCCTGATAAGGCTGTGAATCAGTTGTTGGAAAAGCCCATCTGGTTCACTATTACTATTTAGGAAAGGAAGCTGCCATCCTTACCTGGTCTAGCCTACATGTGACTCCAGACCCACAGCAATGTGGTTGACTCTTAACTACCCTCTGGGAAATTAGGGATGGGCAATAATTGCTGGCCTAGCCAGTGATGTGGGTTTTTCTGTGAATTAATAAAAAAAGTGTGGTGCCCAGAACTGAACATATGACTCAAGCTGAAGCCTTAAAAAGACAATCTGGTGTGTGTTATTTACTTTGCCTCCAGTGGGGTTCTGTATCTAATGAGACATTGTTTATGTTAACTCCTGTCTCATAAGAACAATGGGTGATCTCGAATTGTATGGTTTGAGTGATGTTCATATGTGACGGGGCAGCATGGTGTCTCAGTAGTTAGCACTGCTGCTTCACAGTGCCAAGGACCTGAGTTTGATTCCAGCCTCGGGTGATTGTCTGTGTGGTGTTTGTACATTCTCCCTGTATCTGCGTGGGTGTCCTCCAGGTGCTCTGGTTTCCTCCCACAATCCAAAGATATGCAGGTTGGGTGAATTGACTATGCTAATGATCCCATAGTGTTCAGGGATCTATAGGTTAGGTGCATTAGTCAGGGGTAAATGTAGGATAATAAGGTAGGGGAATGGGCCTGGGTGGGTTACTCTTCAGAGGGTCAATATACACTTGTTGGGCTGAGGGCCTGTTTCCACTCTGTAGGAATTCTATGAATTTCAGCGCTGAGGTGTGTGTGGCTTACATGGGATAGCACACTTCCATTGGTTTGACATGTTTCAAGTGTCCCTGGCTAAGATAGAGTTTGAGACCTTTATCCAATAGTGTTGCATTTCATATCATGTGTATATCTCTTAAAGATATACTGCATGCTAGCTGTGAGACATAACCAATGATTTATGGCTGACGTGGTGACCTTGTTCATTGCACCTACTAGCAAAGCCAAATATCGCAGGCACTTTCTTAACTGCCTTATCAACTAGCCGTATTCCTCAAGGGCCTGTATGTACCTGTTAGTGTACCCCATGTGTGGTAAATAAAATTGATGATTTATAGGTGGCAATTGCCAAATGGAAATAGGATATTGTGACTCTGGTGGAGATCTAGCTAAAAGAAGCTACAAGCTGGGTGTTAAATATTCCTGATACAAGGTGTTCGGGAAAGATAGTTAGTAGTCATTTAATAGCACAAAACTTGAATATTGATGAAAAAGAGACATTTTACTTCTCGTATTCATTGTAAGGATGAAAATTCAAAAGGAGAACCAATTTTTATACTGCTTGATATGGAGACACAGTTGAGTGATTGGCAATTAGTTCTGATTGTCAGAGGAGTTGCCATGGAGAATGCATGCATTAATGCTGATTGACAGCCATGTTTTGTTTTTTCAGCAAATGTAGAAAAATGGAGGATAGGAGCAGAAGGAGTCCATTCGATCCCTCCCCCCAAGCCTGTTCTGCTATTCAATATGATCACTCGAGCTCAATATCCTAATGCCATCCTCCTCTCATATCCCTTGATCCCTTGAGCTACAAGCACTATATTGATCTTCTTCTTTAAAGAGGGTAGATATAGTTTCAGTACATATAGTGTAGCTTCTTTGTTGCCTGCTGCACTTGCACGCACACTGTGGTGCACACAGGTCAAAAAGAACAGCCCTCTCTCTCAATTTACAACCATTCCTTCCTCTTTTTAATCCACATTGAATGCTGTGCTTTTGCCCACACACTCAGCCTGTCCAAGTTGCACTGCAATATCTCTGTAACCTCCTCACAGCTCACTCTTCCACTCAGCTTTGTTCCAGTTGCAGATTTTGAGATCTTACATTTTGTTCTCTCATTGAAATCATTCACAAATATTGTGAACAGCTGGGGTCCTGGTATCAATCTCTGTGACACCCCATTCGTCACTGCTTGCCATTCAGAAAAAGACCCATTCATTCCAGCTGTTTGTTTCCTGTCTGCTAACCAACGTTCCACCCAGCACAATACACTACCCCAATCCCATGTGCTTTAATTTTTGCACATTCTTTTTGGTGGGACTTTGTCAAAACCCTTCTGAAAGTCCATTGGCAGTCAGTACTTTTCTAAAGCGATGGGTTGCATTCTTGCGCAACCCCGTGTTATAGAAAAGTCATGCTTTACAAACAGCGGTTAAAAGAGTTGGTGCTGCAATTGTGTTACAGCCAACACACGTTTTGAAAGTTCGCACTTTAGAAACAACGTCAATCGCGTTACAGCGAATTAGTATTGATGAAATGTACGTTAGAGCGGAACGATCTGTAAAGTACATCCACTCACTCTCCTGATCAACCGTACTGGTTTCAAGCGTTGTGGGGAAAATCACCGGCCTCGGAGTCAGAGTCGGGGTTCAACGACAGAGTTTATTGTACAAGGAAATACCAGAGCTCCGGAGAGAGAAAGACCCCAACAGCACAGTGGTCAGCTGAGAGTCTTCTCTCAACCCAGAGCACATTTCAAGAAAGTTTAATACATTTTGTGTTATAGTAGGTCAGTGATGAGATTATTGTCTCTGTAACATGGTTTGTTTATTGTAAACATTGCAGGATTGTTAATAGTTTCGGTGTAGTCATTGTCAGTTCCAGCGCAGCCTTTGTTAATTTCAGCACGGTCGTTGCCAATTTCATCGTAGACATTGTCAGTTTCAATGTCTGTGCGGAAGTCCATTGCTGTAGTAATAGGCGCTAATTGCTTTTCCTGAGAAGGATGATTATTGCAGCCCTGGCTAATATCACTCTGTATTGAGTCGGTAGCAGACTGTTAGCATTTTTATCAAAGGTGTTGGCTGGACCCAGATACTTCAGTGGGCTGTATACACTACCCATGTGTATTCTCTCCCCCACTCACCTTAAACTAGTCAACTAGGTTGTGAGTGCATTGTGCTGACATTCTGGTGTCTCCAGGCAGTGTCTGCGTTTGCTCTGCTGTCTCTCTCTCTATATATATTGTGGTCTGGTGGCCATCTTGTGTGTCAAGTGGCCAACTTATGGCTTGGCGGTCATCTTGTGTGTCCGTGTGCCTAGTGTCATACTGCCCCGTGCCATCTCCCACTTCACAAGGAAGAAAATGGGTTGGGAGAGACAATGATCATTGTATCCATAAGGTTTAGGCTGACTATAGAAAAGGACAAAAAAAAATCCAGTGTAAGTTTGATTAACAGGGGGGAAAGCCAACTTCAGTGGGGTGAGAACAGATCAGGGTTCAATGCTTTGCCAAAGGTTATAAGGACAAACAGCAACTGAGCATTGTTTACCTTCTACAGGTGAGGTGCGGTAAAAATATATTCCCTCAAAAGGAAAAAGGAAGAGAGAACAAAACCAGAGCTCCAAATTCAAAACAAAAGACATAATCATTAAGATAAAAGAAGGAAAAATGGATATCATGTCAAAAATACAATTGCAAAACCAGACTGAATATAAAAGATTCAGAGAAGTGAAAAAGCAAATAAGTGAAGCAATGAGAGAGTATGAAAAGAGACTGGCAGTCAACATTGAAGTGAATCCCAAGGAGTTCTACCTACCTTTAAGAAGCAAAAGTATGGTAAAAGAGGGAAATGTACCAAATAGGACTAAAAAGGGGATTTAAACATGGAGGGAGGCAAAAAGGCATAGCTTAGGTATTAAATTAATACTTTGCATCTCGGCTTACCAAGAAAGATAACGTTCTGCAGGCCAAGATAAAAGATGAGTTAATTCAGACACCAGCTAGATTTAACTTGACATGGAAGAAGCATTGGTTAGGCTGTTTGTACTTAATCATTGACCGATTCTCTTCCATCCAACCTCCAATTCAGCAGCAGCCTCTTGAACTGCCCTCCCCGTCCATCTTCCTTCCCACCTATCTGCTCCACTCTCCTCGCTGACCTATCGGTATCACCGTCCACCTGCATCTAGCTATTGCCTTCCCAGCTACCTCACCCTCACCCCCATCTCTCAATCCCCATCTCCCCACCCCCAACACATTCCTAATGAAGGGCTTGTGCCCAAAACCTCGATTCTCCTGCTCCTCTGGCCTGCTGTGCTTTTCTAGCACCACAATTTTTGACTTCGCTTATGACAGCAAACGAGGAAAGTTAGGCCTGTTCTCCCTGGAGAAGAGAAGGCTGAGAAGAGATTTGGTCAAGGACTCAAATCATGAGGCGTCCTGGAAAGAGTAAATCAGGAGAAATTATTCCCCTCTGTGAAAGGATCAAATCCAAATAGCTGTAGATTTAATGTAATTGGTAAAAGGAGTGAGAGCAACAGGAAAAAGCTAAATCACACAGTGTGTGATTTGTGGTCATAAAGCACTGCCTGAGGGTGCAGATTCAGTTGAAACACTCAAGGGGGAATTAGACAGTTGTCTGAAAAGAAAATGTGCAAGGCTGCAGCAAGAAGGTAGGAAGTTAAAAAAATCACACAACACCAGGTTATAGTGCAACAGGTTTATTTGGAAGCACTAGCTTTCAGAGTGCTACTCTGTCATTGGGTGGTTGTGGAGTATAAGATCGTAAGACATAGTATGCTATAAATTCTATGTCTTACGATCTTATACTCCACAATCACCTGATGAAGGAGCAGTGCTCCAAAAGCAAGTGCTTCCAAATAAACCTCTCAGACTATAACCTGGTCTTGTGTGATTCTTAATTTTGCCCACCCCAGTCCAACACCGGCATCTCCAAATTGGGAGAAGGAAGGAAAGTGGCTTAAAGCGAATTGCTCATTCAGAGAGCCAGTACAAAGATGATGGCGTGAATGGTCTCCTTCTGCACTGTTAACAATTCAGTGGTTAACCTTTACAAGCAGAAGCTTTCCTCAGAATTGGTGGAAGGACACAGCTGCAATGATACCTTCCCTTAAATCTCCAAATATTGACTGACCTGTTGTGCATTCGAAATGAGGACAGTGTACATTAACTGTGGTTTCCTACATAAGGATTTTTTGTCTGTTTCACATGTATTTTGAGAGGAGTTCAGACTTTGTGTGAGTGGTTATGGTCATATTGGGCCTTGCTAACACACATTAATGTTAGAGATGCAGGATAAATTTCAACATCAGCAGGGTGAAAAATCGATAGTGCTGGTTTCCATGTTGCTGGAGAGACAAAAAAAAAACTGCAGATGCTGGAATCCAAAGTAGGCAGGCAGAGGCTGGAAGAACACAGCAAGCAAGGCAACATCAGGAGGTGGAGAAGTCGACATTTCAGGTGTAACCCTTCTTCAAGTCCTGAAGAAAGGTTACACCCAAAACATCAACTTCTACATCTTCTAATGCTCCCTGGTCTGCTGTGTTCTTCCAGCCTCCTGCCTGTCTACATCACATTATCCTTGGTAGACAGCCTTTGTTGAAGTTGAATTAACTAAAAAAAAACAGAAAATAGGTGCAGGAATAGATCATTCAACCCTTCAATGATGAGGGGCTTATGCCTGAAAAGTTGATTTTCCTGCTCCTCGGATGCTGCCTGACCTGCTGTGCTTTTCCAGCACCACATTCTCGACCCACATTCGACCCTTTAAGTCTGCTCCACTATGTAATGTGATCATGGCTGACCATCCAACTCATCACTCTGTTTCTGCATTTTCCCCATAACCTTTAATCCCTTTAGCTTGAAGAACTTTATCTTGAAAACATTCAATGTTTTGGCCTCAACCACTTCCAATGACAGGGAATTCCATAAGTTCATCATTCTCTGGATGAAGATATTTCTCCATTCTAAATGGCCTAACCTGTACCTACAGACTGTAATCCCTAGTTTTGGACTCCCTGGTTATTTGGACCTTTATCCTGTGTTTACCCAGTTCAGCCCTGATGGAATTTTGTAGTTTTCTCCCCATTCTTCTAGTTTTTTTTTCTAATTTTTCTACTCACTTCATCCTTACTTTTTTTTTGCGAATCACTTTAAATCCATGCCTCTTAGTTTTTATTTCCTTTACAGGCAGGAACAGTTTCTCACTATACACTCTATCCACACGTTCATGATTTTGAAAACCTCCATCAGATCATCTCTTTGCCCTCTTCTCTCTCGAAGAGTTTCCTCAGTTCTTCAATCAGATTGGAGTCAGGCAGTTCTCTCATCCTCAGTCATTATAAACATTCCTGATTCTGCTTTTAGGCATGAATGGTTGCAGCATTAATTTTGGAATTCTTTTCCCATTTCACTAGAGACCACCAGGAGAACTTGGTGGCTGCTGACAGTCTGATATTGTCCACTAAAACGTGAATACTGGTGAGGTTGGAAAACACTGGGAGGAAGTTTCAGGTCTACTTTCACGTCCTGGAGTGGCACTGTTCTGAGAGACGATGAGGCATTTCAGTAGGAAAGCAACATTTCAGAATTCAAAGTTCCTCGACGAGTTAGAAATGGATTAAAACATGAGGTTGAACATGTCTTTAGGGAGCAGTGTCATTTCTCATGTTGACAGATTTAGTTTCGAATTCACTGCAGCTTCGTATAGCAGTCTCTCAGCTCGACCTCAAAAGCTAAGTTGTGTTGTGGGATCATAAATTGGAATTTCACGCTGATGGATTGTGAAATCCAAACACAATTTTTAAAATTCTGGAATAAAACTTTTCATCTAATGGTGACCATGTAAGTATTGTTGTAAAAGCCCATCAGGTTCACTAATAAATGGTAATCAGCCATTCTTATCTGGGTGACTTCTGACCAACAGCAATGTATTTGACTCTTAACTGCCCTCTGGGCAATTAGTGACAAGTAATGAATGCTGGCACAGACAGCAACATTCATAGCACATGAATAAATAAAGAGAAAAAAAAAGCTTTTCAAACTAATTTTCCTCCTGTCTTCCTTCCCTGCAGAAATCCTGGAGAACCCTTTTTACAGTAAGTGTCTTTTCATTACTAAGCTTGGATTATACCCACTTGGTCCTTTGAAGAAAATTGACATTAGCGAGCAGCATGCTCCAGAGAGGCTATTTGCTCTTTGTTCCAAAGCACAGCAATCATAAGGCAAAAGAATTATTGAAAAAATACGAATGACTAAATTAATACCATTTCAATCAAGTGCCATCAGGTAGCCACTGCAGGATGATTTGTTGATGTGCAGGATTATTTAGAAATGATTGTCCACCATTTGCTTAGATTGACAGTACCTTCTGAATAAGCAAAGGCAAAGAATATTATATATTAAGTTTCAGAAAATGACAGTGGCAGACTGTGCAGAAGATCAGGGATGTAAGAGAATCGGTCAATGACTATGCATTTCCCAACTTATTGTTTTCTCGGCCTCTGTATATCACTCATTTGCAGGGCAGCATGGTGGCTCAGTGGTTAGCACTGCAGCCTCACAGCGCCAGGGACCCGGGTTCAATTCTAGCCTCAGGTGACTGTCTGTGTGGAGTTTACATATTCTCCCTGTGTCTGCGTGGATTTCCTCTGGGTGCTCCAGTTTCCTCCCACAATCCAAAGATGTACAGGTCAGGTGGAATTTCTGTGCTAAATTGCCCATAGTGTTAGGTGCATTAGTCAGAAGGAGATGGGTCTGGGTGGGTTGCTCTTGTAGGGTCGATGTGAACTTGTTGGGCCAAAGGGCCTGTTTCCACACTGTAGGGAATCTAATCTAATCACTCACTACTCAAGAACCCTGCATGTGACTTGGTATTAGGCTCCTACCTTTAGCTCTTGCTGTGGTTTGTCTTAACTCCATTTCCAATAAACTCCTATTTACAAATGGCTTCACCCTCTGGAGAACGACAGCCTGTTTATACCTTTCTCCTTGGTCAGTCTGACACATTCCTGTTGATTCACACAGGGAGGGTTGTTGTCGGAATCCATAAAAATGCCAATGAGGCAGCTGCCAGTGAATGAAGAATGAGGTGGGGGGATGCAAAATCAGCAAAAGAAAACAGATTAAAACAGACAGTGTTCACCTGGGTGTTCAGGCACGAGGACAGTGGTGTAAAAGGTACCTTATGTTGAGAACAGCGTCTAGCCTGGGCTATACCTAACATGGGAGAATTTCACGAGGCAATGCAAGATAAACTTTCAAAGGTTTCTAACTCCTGTTGCACCTGATCTGTTTGATGGGACAGTGCAGAAGGAGTTTAGCTCTTGCAGAAGGAGTTTAGCTTTAGCTCTGCATCTGAACCAAATGGGCCTAACCTATACATGTAGCACGGGACAATAACTGAAGGCCGAATCCGCTCAAAAACTCCGGAATGCCAGACTTCTTTTCAAGAATGATCTAATTGCTGTGAAGGCTTACATCTTGAATGTTCCACCCACTGTAGTTTAACAAAATAGCAGGCTACCTGGGGAGAGGCACTCAGGATGTGTATGCACCAGCTGCTGTCAGATCTATTTATCAACACTTCCAATTAAGTTCGGTAGCACTGCAGACCTGTGTGCAAATTACACACTTGAATCAGCCTAATTCCTGGATTTGAAGAGAATCCACTTTGGTTCAGGCCAGCTGTGAGCTTCTGCTACCACTCCAGTGCCCTGCCTTGTCCTCTCTGTGTTCCTACAGTCCTTTAGATGGCAAATGAGAGAAGAGTCAGAGGTGGGGGTCCATTTGGGATTATTTGTTGGCTTTCACTTGATTAGCTGGCTCTTCCAGTAACCATGTGCTTTCTTTCTCCAGTTCCATCATTCGAAGTGACAACAGGCCCTCCTGTCAGTGTTACACACAAGCCCGAGGGAGACACTTTTGGCGTGAGTACCAATTTAAGCAGAATTATTGCGCTGTCACTTAGCTGGAAGATGTCAAAACCATTGATTCTCCTTTGAACTCAAGGCAGCAAAGACTGAATGGGATCTGTTCTGGTACATCGTTGCCTTCGGACAGTCAAGGGCAAAGTGTTTAAAGTAATTCCTTTTCATCTTACCAGTCACTCTTTGAATTTGAAATGTCAGGTTGGATCTTCCTGATGATGTTTGTTGGGGAAACAGTTCTGATATTGAATCATCTTAACTTCCCCCAGGAGTTTCCCAATCGTCCAGTTAATGGGTTGAATAGAGTACTTTGTCAATAAGCCTGAGGATCACAGTCTGCAGTGTGCACAATAATGGCAAACAGGCTCTGTGTAGGAGAAATGTATCACCAGACTTCTGTTTTCACTTTGTTTTCTGTTGATCTCTTTTCAATGTTATTTTTTCACCATTTTAGTTCAGTCACCAGCCATGTCTATCAACCTGTATTCCTTTTTGTATTATATGGGAAGCTCATGGTAAAACACATATCCATGAGGACTGTTTGCTGTCAGTTCAGAACAGAATATAGATTATCTCAGGTAAGAGTTACGCCACAGAGGAGAAAGCTACAAAAATAGAGAATGTGGTAGGTGTGACTTTTCCAAATTACCACAGATTTGAGAACAGTCTCAGTGGAATTGAGGTTGGCAAATATAATGCCAATTTTCATAGTAATTAGGAATAGAAAAAAAAAGCAAAAAAGAGCAAAAGCTAATTGACTTAACAACTGTCATTGAAAAAAATAATGGAATTTATTTTGAAGGAGGTCTTAACAATGGACATTATTGTGAATATCTAGTCCATGCTCCAAGCATTGTAGTTGTGAAGTAATTGTAGTTTTAAGATTTAGGTTATAAGTGTATAAGAAAATGGGATAAATAGAGCTGAAGTAGATAGAAGTTTATCACACTCAATTTGTTGTGATTATGTAGCTAACCGCTAGAAATGTGGGATTGAGTGGGTTTGCTGAGTTGGGACACTTTGTCTACACTCTTGTCGTAATGAAATTCCAGTTTAGTTATGGAATTTACACCTGACTAATAGTAAAAGCATTCTGTGAACTCTGAAAGGTGATAAAACCCATTTAATTTATTAGCTCAAAGAAGAAATTGAAAGATGGACATTTAACCAAAAATTCCAGTTCAGGGTAGCTCAGGGTAGGCCACATGTTCATGGAGATGGAGGGAGCTGAAGAAGTTCTCCAGTTTCAGTTTATCTGTACACTTGCTGAGAGAGAAATGGCTGCAGTTTGAAGTTGGGATAGTGCCAAAGGAGAGGAAGTGACCAGACAGCACAAATAATTTTGTTAGCTGACTCCAGCCAGTTAGTGCTCAGGAAAATTCCAGGGAATGGTGTTTCCTTGCTGTGAAGAAAATGTTAGGATGGATTGGAACAAGTCAATATGGTTTGCTAAAGAATGTGGCCAGTAGGGTGGATAATGGGGAACCAGTAGATGTAGCATATGTTGACTTCCAAAAAGGCATTTGATAAAATGCCAGAGACAATGTTAATTGACAAGTTAAGAGCACAAGGAATTGGGAGTAATATATGAGATTGAATAGAGACTTGGTAAATAGACACAAAGCAGAGAGTGAGTATAAAGGATTATTTTCAAATTTGTAGGTTGCATTTGGTAGGGTGTCTCGCTATTTAAAAATCTATATTAATAATTCAGACAAAAAGATCAAGTGTAACCTGTTTAGGTTTATTGATGGTGCAAAGTTAGGTTGGAAAGGTAATCTGTGGGGATGACACAGAGGGGTTACAACAAATTAGAGATGGGTTAAGTGAATTGGCAACAAGACAAAGGATGGAATATAGTGTAGGGAAGTATTAAATTAGTCACTTTGAGAGAAAGAAAGCAGAATTCTTTTTGAAAGCTGTGAAACTTGTAAATTTTACTTTCAGAGACTTGGGTGTGCTTATGCAGCAAATGCTGGGATATACAGCGAGCAATTGGGAGTCACAATGATATGTTGGCCTCTGTCAACTCTCCTGCTCTTCTGTTGCAGGGAGTCCAGGAGTAAAGATGTCTTGCTGTACTTGTACCAAATCTGGAATACTGTGCACACTTTTGGCTTCCTTAATACTTACATAGGAGGAGATGTAATGAAGGTTTGTGGCGTTAGTCTCTGGAATGAGAGTGTTGTCCTCTGATGAAAAGATGTGTAAATTGAATCTCTGTTTCCTGAGGTTTAGATGAAAGAGAGGTGATCTCATTGAACTATAAACGTTTCTGAAGGTGCAGACAATGACACATGGTTTCTGGTGGTCATAGAAATTAAAACATGGGACATGCCTCAGGAAAAGTGGCTGATCATTTAGAACTGAGATGAAGAGAATTCTTTCACCCAAAGGTGTGAATCTGTGGAATTGTCTATGTCAGAGTGTTGGTGCATTCTGTTGTTGAATATATTTAAGGCTAGGATAGTCAGATTATTGGTGTCTAAAGGGAAATGGGGAGCATTTGAGGAAGTAAAATGAAACCTGAGATCAGTCATAATTGTATTGAACGCTGAAGCAAGCTGGACAGGCCAAATGGTCGTTTTCTACTCCAGAAATAGGCCATTCAACTGAACTAAATCTATACTGGTATTTAGGCTCACTTGAACGTTCTCCTGTCTTTCTTCATCTATATCGAGCATCTTTACCATCTAGTCCCTCCTTCCTCATACGGTTGTGTAGTTTCAACTTAACTGTGTCGATACTATTCACTTCAATCACTCTCTTTGGCACTCTCGCATTCCCCCACTGTGAATAATGATTGTTCTGTTTTCTAATGTAATGGTTCTGAAATAGTTAACGCATTAAGCTCTACCTGATCTGATAATACAATAAGGACTTTGGTAAGAAAAGACAGAATATCTTAGGGACTCTGTTATTTTAGTTCTTCTCATAGGTTTTGTAATCCTCTCTATTTTACTTCTGTAGCTTGTACCAGATTACTGTCAGGCAGTAGATTACATCTTGTTTCAGACAGGAGCTGCTTCTTATTCAGGGAACCATTGGTGGTTTTTCTCTATTGCTGTAAACTGAGTAAGTCCTTAGATCCAATCAAGGAAAGAGGGTGGCAGCAGCAAATTATCCCAACCTCACATTGGTACCATAGTCCATATGATGACTATGGCCTCTAGTTATGCTCATCCCCACAAGAGGAAACATTCTCCCTCTATCCACTCACCAAAACCTTTCATAATTTATGTCTCTATTAAGTCACCTTCATTTGCTTTTTCAACAGTCCCTCAGCCTTTTTCAGATATAAGCATCCAGACATCTGTGTATTGGATATAATCTTTGTGAATCTTCAAACTCTTGACATTGTCTTTATATCCTTCCTATAATATGATGACCAGACTTGCATACAGTACTCTAAGTCTTCTTTAAGCAAGGTTTGATACAGTGTGAGCATAATTTCTCTATTTTTCAATCCTATCCCTCCAGAAATAAAGCCCAGTGCTTGGTTTGATTTTTTTTTAATTGGCCTTTGTTAAACCATGGCATAAATTTTAGGTTTTTTTAATACACATATTCATGGGATATTCATCCCTAATTGCCCAGACGGCAGTTTGGAGTCAACCACATTGCTGTGGGTTTGGAGTCACATGCAGGTAAGGATGGCAATTTCCTCCCCTAAAGGACATTAGTCCAGCTGAGTTTTTCCAACAATCTATTCATGGTCATCATTAGGCTCTTTAATTCCTGATATTTATCGAATTTAAATCCCACCACCTGATGTGGTGGGTGAGGGTTTGAACCCAGGTCGACATTACCGGGGTCTCTGGATTCATAGTCTAGCAATAATGCCACTAGACCATAGTCGGGGGAGGGGAGATTTGGAAAGTGGTGACGTTGATGTTGATGCCGTGTGGTTGTATGGATCCGAGTTGAAAGGTGAGGCGTTCTTCCTCCAGTTGGCAGGTGGCTTTGATTTGGGGGTGGAGAAGGCTGAGGATTTGCATGGCCTTGGCAGAGTGGGAGGGGGAGTTGAAGTGGTCAGCCACATGGTGGTGGGGTTGTTTGGTGTGTGTAGACCAGCAATATTCCATGAACCGCTCTGCGAGTTGGTGTCCTGTCTCCCTGATGTAGATGTCTTTTTCTCTGTGCAGATATCCATTTTGTCTTCTCCTGGCCCCTTGCATCTCCAGTTTTACTCCTCTATCCCATTTGTTTCTCCAATATCTGTCCCTCGTCATTGTGGTATCCAATATCTATTCCCAGCACAGATTCCACTTCACCTTCTCATCTCTTTTTGCCGTCATTGTACTTAATTGTTTCATGCTTCTTTTTAGTATCCTTAGCCATGTAATTCTTACATTCCTCTTGGCAATTACAGTATGTAGAGGAGGTATTTACATCGTTGCTGTAGTAACATCAGCAAAATAATGACATAATCTGATGATCTGAGGTGATTTTTTTTCTAGTAAATCCAGTTTTAATGAGTGCTGAACAGTACGATCCCTTTGCTGAACAGATTGGCATCCTTTGATATTATCATTCTGTGCCCTGAGGTTCTGCTTGCTATTGAGTTTTCATCTGTTTGCCAGAAGGAGCCAGTGCAGATGGAATGATTTGCTGTTATATTATCAAACTGCTGTAATTTCACAGAAATGACCTGCAGTGAGAAGCATATTTTGAATCTGATGCTCACTCTATCTGTCCTTGGGGACATTGGCACAGTTGACTGCCCATTTTCAGTTTCTCCATGACTCTTCCCTCTTTGTCCTCTCGCTCTCCTGATGCCACAAGTTGGCCGATGGCGAGGTGCAAGCATAACCCAACGCAGCGTTTCGCTGAGTAATCGAGTTTGAGGTGAGGTCCTTATTGTACTACATGGTCTGCATCCCATTAATTACCATTATCTTAGAGCTCTCCTGTGCTGTGAATCTGACTCTGTGATGATCATTTAATTTGATGCATCTTTTAGACCTGTATTTTTGTGCATTGCACCTCAGTTGTTCCGTTTTGTTCACTCTCACCAACCACCTCCGCAAGTTCTCCATTGCTAATCCTCATTTACCAGGAATCCCATCTGTTCGTTATTTAAATCTCTGCAATAAACAGCTGTTACCCTAATACTCATGTCATTACCTTAACCTAAAACTCTTCAATTGAATGTTGCATATCTAGACAGCTTAGCTGAGTGCAGGTCGAAGCTCTCTGTGCTATGTGGGGTATGGCAACTGGTCCACAACTGCTGTATCTATGGAATCTCCGTGAATGTGGAGTGAGTGTGACATACTTGATGATATCAGTGCAGTAAGGTCAGAATAGCAGCAGGAATGGGCCATTTAGCCCCTGGATCTCACTTCACTTTGCAATTAAATTATGGTTGATCATCTTGTTCAAAACCATTTCGTCGAATCAAAGAATCCCTCCAGTGTGGAAAGAGGCCATTCAGCCCATTGAGTCTGCACCAACGCTCCTATGTAGACCTAGCCCCCAATCCTATCCCCCTGACCCTGCATTCACCATGGCTAATCCAACTATCCTGCACATCCCTGGACTTTACGGGGCGATTTACCATGGCCAATCCACCTGACCTGCACATCTTTGGACTGTGGGATGAAATCGGAGCACCCAGAGGAAACCCACACAGACATGGGGAGAACATGCAAACTGCACACCAACAATCTGGAATCAAACCTGAGTCGCTGGAGCTGTGAAACCACAATGTTAACTACTGAGCCATCATTCTGCCCCACACTTTGTCTCACACTATCCCTGTATCCCTTGCTATCGTCAGTATTTAAAAATCTGTCAATCTCTGTTGTGGACCTACTCAATGTCTGAACACCCGCAACCTCTTAAGAATTGAGAATTTCAAAGATTCACCACACTCCAGGTTAAAAAAAACGGTCCTTCTATCTTTGTACTGATCAGCTTACCATTTTATTCTCATTTGGAGTATTGTGCACAGTTTTGGGCCCCATATCTCTGGAATGATGTATTGGTCATGGAGAATCCCTACAGTGTGGAAATAGGCCCTTCAGCCCAACAAGTCCACACTGACCCTCCAAAGAGTAACCCACCTAGACCCATTCCTGAACCTATTACTCTACATTTACCCCTAACTAATGCACCTGACCTACACATCCCTGAACACTATGGGCAATTTAACATGGCCAATTCACCTAACTTGCACATCTTTGGATGGTGGGAGGAAACCCACACAGACACGGGGAGAATGTGCAAACTCCACACAGACAGTCGCCCGAGTCCCTCGCGCTGTGAAGCAGCATTACTAATCACTGAGCCACCGTGCTGCCCCTGAGGTTCATAAGGATGGTCCCAGGAATGAAAAACTTGACATATGAGGAACATTTGAGGACTCTTGGACTATACTTGAGTTTTGAAGGATGAGGGAGATTTAATCGAAACATAGAGAATACTGAATGGTCTGGACAGAGTCGATGTTGAGATGATGTTTCCATTGGTAGGAGAGACTAGAACCTGACAGCACAGACATAGAGTAAAGGGAAGACCTTTTAGAATGGAGATAAGGAGAAAGTCCTACAGCCAGAGAGTGGTGAATCTATGGAATTCATTGCCACAGAAAGCTGTGAAGGCCAGGTCATTGAGAACATTTAAGACTAAGATAGAAAGGTTCTTGAGTATCAAAGGGATCAAGAGTTATAGGGAGGAAGATGGAGAATGTTGGTTTGGAGGGGTATGGGCCGGGTGCAGGCAGGTGGGACTAGATTGGGTTGGGATATCTGGTCGGCATGGACAGGTTGGACCGAAGGGTCTGTTTCCATGCTGTACATCTCTATGACTCTATGAGTAACTTATCAGCCATGATTGAATAGTGGAGCAGCCTCAATGGGCTGAAAGGCCTAATTTCTGCCCCTATGTCTTATGGTCTTATTCTGAGGTATCTCCCAGGGTCCCCTCAGCCAATTAGTCACATTCTTTCTGCATCTACCCTGTCAAACCCTGTAAGAATTTTATATGTTTCAATGAGATCAGCTCTCATTCATTTTAAACTCTCCAGAGAATATAGATCTCCTCATCGGACAATCCCACCATATCTAATGAGTGGACCTCTCATATTAGAGTTGATCTTTCTCTGCACCTTCTTTGAAGCTATAACACTGTATTCTACATTCTGTTCTATTACCCTGATGTACTTATGTAAGGTATGATTTGCCTGATTAGCATGCAAAACAGTACTTTTCACTGTATTTCGGTACAGAAGACCATAAGACATAGGAGCAGAAACTAGGTCATTCAGCCCATCAAGTCTGCTCTGCCATTCAATCATTGCTGATAAGTTTCTCAATCCCATTCTCCCACCTTCTCCCATAACCTTTCATCTCCTTAACAAACAAGAACGTTACCTGTCTCTGTCTTAAATTGCCTTCTGTGGCAATGAATTCCAAAGATTCACTACTCTCTCGCTGAAAACGTTTCGCCTTATCTCCGTTCTAAAGGGTCTTCCCTTTACTCTAAGTCTCGCCTACCAATGGAAATATCTTCCCAACATCCATTTTGTCCAGGCCATTCTGTGTTCTGTATGTTTCAATTAGATCCCCCTCTCATCCCTCTAAACTCCATTGAGAATAGACCCAGTGTCCTCAAACGTTCCTCATGTGTTTGGCCTTTCATTCCTGGAATCATTCTTGTGAACCACCTCCGGACCCGCTCCAGGGCCGATATATCTTTCCCGAGGTATGGAGCCCAAAACTGTTCACAATATTCTAAATGTGGTCTGACTAGAGCCTTATAAAGCCTCAGAAGTACATCCCTGCTTATTTTACTCTAGTCCTCTCAAAATAAATACCAACATTGTCGTTGCCTTCCTAACTACTGACCCCACCTGCAAGTTTACCTTAAGAGAACCCTGGACTAGGACTTTCAAGTCCCATTGCACTCAGATTTATGAATTTTCTCCACATTTAGAAAATACTCAATGCCTCTATCCTTCCTACCAAAGTGCATGACATCACATTTTTCCACTTTGAATTCTATCTGCCACTTCTCAGTCCATTCTCCTAATCTGTCTAAATCCTTTTGCAGCCTCCCTTGATGTGACAATAATAAATTAAATCAAAGCTTTGCAATATTCCCTGTGTAAAAGGTTTATCCTTCTTTAGGTAAAAAGAATGCCATGCTGAAATAAATAATTTGTGGACTGGCATCAGAAAAAAAAATCAATATTTGTCTGATTATTACAAGTTCAAAGGTGGTTCACCAATGTCCTCCAGGTTTGTTGGACAAACTTAGATTGTTTTTCACCAGATCATCAAAGATTGACCTGATAAAAGTATATAAAATTATGAGAGGCATGGATAGGGTGGATAGTGAAATTTTTCAAGTGAAATCCGTGAAAATTTAAAAATGCCAATGTTGGAGAATGAATCATCAGGGCTCTTTGGGAAGGGAACAAAGTGATTTTAATTTTGACAATGAGTATAATATAATTCTAAAAGGCACCACTGAGATCGCGGGAGGGTACGAGAAAATACTGGGAAATTTTTTTTTAACAATCCTTTTAATACCATTTTCTGTGAATGGAAGTTGCAATGGACTCTGCCAAAAGTGATAGTTAATTGTTTAGACAAGAGAGCAGGAAATTTTAAAGGCAAAATTATTATAATTCACAATGATGGAAATTTTGAAGGTATTGAGAAAAATAATGGTGGATGTTAAATTTCCTCTCAAGTACTTCATAGCATCTAATCCTAATAATTCACTAAATGAACCTTCCAAAATGTGGCCATCTTCTGAACCACCCTGCGTGACCTCTGCCCTTACATTTAGCTTCATAGTGCGGAATTAGAGTTGTTCATAGCCCTGACATAATAAAGGTGGTTGCCCCTGTCCTACATCGAATATAGATCAGTACAGAGCGGGAATTATAGTAATTTTGCTTTTAAAATTTTCTGCTCTATTGTCCAAACAATTAACTATCACTTTTGGCAGAGTCCATTATGATTTTCAATCACAGAGAATGGTATTAAAAGGATTGTTTAAAAAAAATGCCATTTCCCAGTATTTTCTCGACCTCCCCCCTCCTCCCACGATTTCAGTGGTGCCTTTTAAAATTATATTATACTCATTGTCAAAATTAAAATCACTTTGTGCCCTTCCCAAAGAGCCCTGATGATTCATTCTCTAACATTGGCATTTTTAAATTTTCAAGGATTTCACATTTGGTCCCTCTAGAACCAGATTTGATTTTGAAGAAACAAAATTCTGATCATAAAAACAAATAATGCTTGAACTACTCTGCAGGTCCTACAGCCTCTCGGGAGATAGAAACAGAGTTAACAGTTCAGGTCCATTACCCAAATTCACAAAGCTTTTGGCAAGGATTAATGGCAAGCAAACCAAGGATTTCCTTGATTCCAAGAGTATTCCTATCTTCTCTTCTGTGTCAAAAATCTTTATGATCTGCAGTAGAACTGGGGACTGATTAGGGGGAGACTTTATCGGAGCACTCATTGCTTAATTGCATTTTGACTGTGAGATTAACACCTCCACCTGCCAAAGCAAAGTATATATTCACTCCTTGCAGCAGGGGTACCCATCTCACAATGGGAAACCTGCGTAGCTCCGTGTTCCAACTGGCAGGCATTTTTGGCTGAGATAATGGTCCAGAACATTCTGAGGTAATCATACTCAACAGTGTTGACAACAAAGTTCTTGGCTTGCTCAGATTTTAAATCACAGCTTCACTTGCAGTTAGGGGAGCATTTTAATTATCATAAAACTACTGCTGGCGGAGAGGAATGCAAACGTATCAAGACCAACAAGTCGGCTGTACCTACACATTAGGTTGCTTTTGTGCATGCTATTGATTATGCAGCAATGTGTACTATTCAATATGTACCTGACAATTATCCATGTGTTCCAGTAAGTAAATCTGTGCGTATGATTCATTGGTATTCCTGTACCAACTGAAGGTCCTTAAGTCTTGCCTTGACACTCTGTGTCAAGTTGAATTCAAGGATTTGTGGACTGGTATCAGAAAAAAAAAACTCTCCATTTGCCAATCTTACCTCTCACATGGGCCATGGCGATCCTCTGGTTAAACCACCGTCAATTGTCTCTCTCTCTCTCTAATGAGAAATTAGCTCTACAATCCAGTAGATTTATGGCAGCTTTATCTTTTTATTAATGGACATTCACCTCTTTGCACCATTGAATGTAAATGCAATTAAGCACATATCTGTGCACACTATTGAATGTACGGTGCATTTTCTATCCACAGGTAGACACCAGCAGAGACTCTGGCTCATGGTGTGGCATTGGCATATTTTATAGCTTGCTGTCAGTCAGAACTGGATTTTGACTTTTATATTTAATATTTAATAATGGCAGTAAAATAGAAGTTCAAAGTTTGTGTAAAGATTTGTAGCCCAGGCGTTGGTTGCCATGTTCATGGGTCTGTTCACCGAGCTGGTAAGTTGATTTGCAGACATTTTGTCATCTGTCTCGGTGACATCTTCAGTGCTTTGGAGCCTCCTGTGAAGTGCTGCTGTACTGTGTCTCCTGGAATTTATTTGGGTCCGCTCCTGCTGCTTCAGGTTGCCGGTGCCGGTTCTTCATTGTAGTGACCAATGTGTTGGGTCGAGGTCTATGTGCTTGTTGATGGAGTTGGTGGATGAGTGCCATTCTTCTAGAAATTCTCTGGCTGTCCTCTGTTTGACTTGTCTTATGATCATTGTGTTGTCTCAGTTGAATTTGTGGTCCTTGTCATCTAAGTGTTTGACTATTAGGGATAGCTGGTCATGGCATTCAGTGGCTAGTTGGTGTTCGTGGATGTGGATTGCTAGTTGTCTGCCTGTTTGCCATATATAGTGTTTTATGCAGTCTTTGCATGGAATCTTATAAATTACATTAGTCTTGCTCATGCTGGGTATAGGGCCATTGTCCTGGTGAGTTGTTGTCTGAGCATGCCTGTCGGTTTAGGGACTGTCATAGATCCCAGTGGTTGGAGAAGGCTTGCTATCAGTTCTGAGATGTTTTTATGTCAAGCTAGCATGGCTAGTGAGTTAGGTCGTCCTTGTCAATGAATCATTAAAAGTTAGTGTGCTGTAGCAGCAAGCAATTAGGAAGGCACATCATTTATGGCCTGTATTGCCGGAAGATTTGAGTACAGCAGTAAAGATGTCTTCCTGCAATTGCATAGACATTTAGTGAGATCTCACATGGAATATTGTGTACAGTTTTGGTCTCCTTATCTAAAGAAAGATGGATTTATCATGAATGGAGGTTCATCGGTCTATATTCTGGGATAGAGAGACTGTCTAATGCGGTAAGATTGAGGAACTTGGATTCCCCAGAGTTTCGAAGAAAGAAAGGTAATCTCATTGAAACTTACAAAGCTCTTAAAGAGCATACATGACAAGGAGCATGTAGGTAAGATGTTTCCCCTGGTTGCTGAGTTTAAAATCAAGGGACAGAATATCAGAATAAGATATCGCTACTCTATCAGAAGGATATAGGAGAGGGTGCAAAGGAAATTCACTAGGATGTGCCTGGGATGAAAAGTCTCAGTTATAAGGGATTGTTTCCTTGCAGAAGAGGAGAGTGAGGGGGGATCTGACTGAGGTGTACAAAATGATGACCTGCACAGACAGAGTAGATTGACAAGGACAACCTGGTCCCTGTGCACCTCCCACCATTTAAGAAACATTCTGTCATTCACTTTACCAGTTAGCTCAGTTGGCTGGCTGGCTGGTTTGCAATTCTGAGTGATGTTGACAGTTTGAATTCAATTCCTGCACCATCTCCTTCTCAACCTCATCCCTTGCCTGAAACATGGTGACTCTCTGGTAAAAACCACCACCAGTTGTCTCTCACTAATTAGAGAGCAGCCCCGCTGTCTAGTAGACTCATGGTGACATAACTTTTATTTTGATTCAAAATTAACTCTGATCAGGTTAACATCTCTCATGGATTTGACCACTATCCTTTATCTCCTGAAGAGATGAAAGAAAATTCCCAAAAATCAATGGAAAATCACAATTCATTGGATGTTTCACAAGTGTAAGTAGAAGCCATTGACTTTGGTAATCTTCCTCCAAGTACTAAATGCATTCACTGTTAAAAACCATTGAAGTGTGAAAAGTCACTATAGATGATGGGAGAAGGACTCAGACAGTAATTAAAATTATCCTTATTTGGAGGATGGTTTAGCATTTTCTCTGGGTCACATTGTAATGTGGTCATATTTACTTCCTTGAAGAAACAGAACAAGGAGCAGTAAACTGCGATTAGCAAACAGTCTGCTTTTTTTTTCCCAGAGGCAGACTTCTTTCCATCAGAGAAAGAAAGGAGTTTAGCTGAAAGCTGTTGGACTGCTGAAGTCTCTGGGGCATGAATATGTATGAGTGGGATGTAGTTTCAGTAGTTATATCGAGAACAATAAACTCACCTTATATCAATTTGTAACCAAAAAAAAAAGCTTGCTGTTAGGTTAGTTAAACTCCAAAGGTAGCAAATGCATCCAGATTCAAATATATTGATCATAGTCAACTGGGAGGAAAGGCCTTAAAACTGCCTTTGCCATATATAAAGTGGGTACTCTCTTATGAAGGCTGCACATGGCCTGTATTTTGATCGAGAAGTTTTCTGTTCATTCATGGGCTCTTAACTTTATTGGGAATGAAGAACAGCATTGTGGTATTTTTCCAGATGACCACTGCTGGCACATTGAGGATATTTGTCACCTCTCCCAGTGTGTGGTAACTGCTCAGCGTGGTTTGAGTTGGTTCACTGCC